>NC_083445.1:12773742-13427746 GCF_020745735.1 Hemiscyllium ocellatum | reverse complement strand
CCCTCCGATCTCTCCCCTCGTTCCCCCCACCCCCGATCTCTCCCCTCGTTCCCCCCACCCCCCGATCTCTCCCCTCGTTCCCCCCCACCCCCGATGTCTCCCCTCATTCCCCCCACCCCCGATCGCTCCCCTCATTCCCCCCACCCTCCGATCGCTCCCCTCATTCCCCACTCCCCGATCGCTCCCCTCATTCCCCACTCCCCGATCGCTCCCCTCAGTATCCCCCACCCCCCGATGTCTCCCCTCATTCCCCCCACCCTCCGATCGCTCCCCTCATTCCCCACTCCCCGATCGCTCCCCTCATTCCCCACTCCCCGATCGCTCCCCTCAGTATCCCCCACCCCCCGATCGCTCCCCTCATTCCCCCCACCCTCCGATCGCTCCCCTCATTCCCCCCACCCCCGATGTCTCCCCTCATTCCCCCCACCCTCCGATCGCTCCCCTCATTCCCCCCACCCCCGATGTCTCCCCTCATTCCCCCCACCCTCCGATCGCTCCCCTCATTCCCCCCACCCCCGATGTCTCCCCTCATTCCCCCCACTCCCCGATCGCTCCCCTCATTCCCCACTCCCCGATCGCTCCCCTCATTCCCCACTCCCCGATCGCTCCCCTCATTCCCCACTCCCCGATCTCTCCCCTCATTCCCCACTCCCCGATCGCTCCCCTCATTCCCCCCACCCTCCGATCGCTCCCCTCATTCCCCACTCCCCGATCGCTCCCCTCATTCTCCCCCCACGCCCCGATCTCTCCCCTCATTCCCCCTTCCCACCCCCGATTGCTCCCTCACTCCATGATTGATCCTCTCATTCCTTCCAACCCCGATCGCTCCCCTCAATCCCCTTCCCCACTCCCTGATTGCCCCCCTCATTTCCTCCCATTGCCCCCTCGTCTGTCTCTCTCTCTCCCTCCCTCCCCCCACACCCGCAGTCCGGCCTCTGCGCATGCTCGCTGGCTGCCAGCCCGGCTCGCGGGCTCGCGGTCTTACCGGCCGTTTCTCTTTGTTCCATTAAACAGCGCGAGCGGCGCCTCCAGTCCAGGTAAAAGCCTCCCGGCTTCTCATCTCCTCGGGACTGGGCCGGGTAACTGGGACTGGGCAGCGCGAGGGACGGGCGGGCGAACGAACGAGGTCCGCTACCGGTTTGCTGTTGAATGAGGGGCGGCGCGGCTCGTTGCCCCGGCGCCGCTTTTATTGTTTAAAAGGCGAGAGCGAGCTGCAGGCCCCGCCGCCCGATATGGTGGCGCATTCGGACTAAAATTAATTAGTTTATATTGCGATTAATTCAAAATATATTGTTTAGCCAGATCTGAACAGGGGAGGGAACTGCGTGGCTTTATTGCGCTGATCGGATCAGCTGTATTATTCTGTACATGTGTGTGTTTCTCACATTAGGGCTTTCTGCGTGGGTAGCTGCTGAATGAACAAAGCATCAATCTCTGCTTTCTGCAAATACGTTATTTTTGCTAATTCAAAAGAAAAAAAACTTTATATTGTTGCATAGGCGATGCTTTTAAATATCTTTTATAGTGTGTTAGAATGTAATTCATGGTATATTTTAAGTTGCAATGATGCCCTATCAATATGACCCCGTTTGAATGTTTTACCTTCCCCTTTTGTTGTCCCAATAAATCGAAAAATATAGTCGTTTACAAGTTTTTGTTATGATTGTGGAGGTATCTGTTCTGAATTGACGCTGCACCCCACTAAATATTGTTGTTTATAGATTTTTTTCCATTTATTTTAAGTCTTTTTGCATATGTGAGCATAGATATCAGGGTCTGTATTGTTTATAATGTAGTTTGTGATGACCTGGTTTATTATTCAAAATACAATGTGGATGTTGAGATAATTTTAAAGACTGTGGCCGCTGAATGTTTTTTTTATTTCACATTTTCCCATGACCCTGGTAGAATGAATTCAAGTAAGCAAATAAGTATTTGGAGTTGTTTAAAGATGAAAGTATAATAGTTTGAACAGTTCAGTGTTGCCTCCTGCCTGGAACGTTCTATTCCAAACTAAGCCCTCTTCCCACATACTTCTATTAACCAACTGTGTGTGATCCTTGCATCCCCACTCTTCCCCAATCGCAGAAAGAGAGAATTAAAAGCAGCTCTATTATAAACTAACTTTGCCTCCTGTTGGGTGCAAAGGATGGCATTGATGGATGCAGCAGTTCACAGTTCATTTCATGCAGCTTTTCTGCGGAGGCTATGAAAAACTTAAAGTTCTTTCTTTTAAAATTTCATTTTCCTGTCAAAGATTTTGTGGGGTTCAGGGAACTGCAGACATTTCTGCCCCTGGCAATGTTGGCAAACTATTTGACTGGATCTTTTTCAAAGGAGGACTGCAGATGCTGGAGAGTTAGAGTCGAAAAGTATGGCATCTGAAAAGCACAGCAGGTCAGGCAGCATCTGAGGAGCAGGAGAGTCGACATTTTGGGCAAAAGGCCTTCATCAGGAATGTGAAAAGTTCATCAGGTATCAGGTTCTATTGCAAAGCCTGCTACAACCTTCACCAGTTGAGAATTAATAATACTGGACTAATCAGCAAATGAGGCATAATCTGTAGAGAGAGAGAAAGACAAACCTCCGCCCCCGGCACCTTCCCCTGCAACCGCAGGAAATGTAAAACTTGCGCCCACACCTCCACACTCACTTCCCTCCAAGGCCCCAAGGGATCCTTCCATATCCGCCACAAGTTCACCTGTACCTCCACACACATCATCTATTGCATCCGCTGCACCCGATGTGGCCTCCTCTATATTGGTGAGACAGGCCGCTTACTTGCGGAACGCTTCAGAGAACACCTCCGGGCCGCCCGAACCAACCAACCCAATCACCCCGTGGCTCAACACTTTAACTCTCCCTCCCACTCCACCGAGGACATGCAGGTCCTTGGACTCCTCCACCGGCAGAACACAACTACACGACGGCTGGAGGAGGAGCGCCTCATCTTCCGCCTGGGAACCCTCCAACCACAAGGTATGAATTTGGATTTCTCCAGTTTCCTCATTTCCCCTCCCCCCACCTTGTCTCAGTCGGTTCCCTCAACTCAGCACCGCCCTCCTAACCTGCAATCTTCTTCCTGACCTCTCCGCCCCCACCCCACTCCGGCCTATCACCCTCACCTTGACCTCCTTCCACCTATCCCACCTCCATCGCCCCTCCCCCTAGTCCCTCCTCCCTACCTTTTATCTTAGCCTGCTTGGCTCTCTCTCTCTCATTCCTGATGAAGGGCTTATGCTCGAAACGTCGAATTCTCTATTCCTGAGATGCTGCCTGGCCTGCTGTGCTTTGACCAGCAACACATTTGCAGATGTGTTACCAATTAACTTAACAGGAAGTTGAAGTTTTCAATAGTTTCTAAAAGTCAGAGAAGACTGATGGGAATGAATGAAAAGGGAAGGTGATAGTGATTATAAATGGGAATCATGATTGACTGCCTATCTATTGGTCTGACAAGATAGAAGTAATGATCTTTATTTTGTGTTACATATGTGTAACACTAGTCTACAATTGGATCCCTCTAGATACAGATCTTTAAAACTGTGAATTTTACATAGGAAGGACAGCCCCTGCAGTGATACAGTGTCCTTGAATTGCTATTGTGGTGAATTGGTAAGAGGCACAAGCTTAAATCCTGAAAGCAGCATTTTTAAAAAGCACTGGTGGCTGATCTCAGTCAGTTCTGACCAAAAGGTGTAGGCAATGTTTCCAAAACATGATCAGTTCTGCAACTAATAAAATGAAAGTCGGAAGGACTTGTCTCCAATCTATATCATTCTTTAAGCAGAAAGCAGAGATAGGGCAGCTCAGCTGCGTGATGGAGTTAGCACTTGCTTCACAGTCAAGAGGTCACACAGGGCAAGCTTCAGAGCTGCTTGCCACTCTTATCTCTCTACCCTGGAGGCTCCCTGCCTCCATTCTTGATGAAGGGCTTTTGCCTGAAATGTCGATTTTCCCGCTCCTCGGATGCTGCCTGACCTGCTGTGCTTTTCCAGCACCATTCTAGTTTAAACCCTGGTTTTCAGCATCTGCAGTCCTCACTTTTGCCTATTCAGATCTGCCAACCTCATTTGGTCTGAGCTTTATCTTGTCAGCTCGACCATTTAATTGGAGGGATGACTCAGTGAGAGATGGGAAGAAACTTTTATTTTAACTTACTTATGAGAGTACACTGTGGATCCGTTTTCTTCATAATGTTATTGCCCTCTTCCAACTGATCTGGTTCCTACTAGAGTATGTCCTTCAGCAGGAGTTGCCACGGTGAGCTCAGATGCAGCTTGTTTGGACTGTCCCTGCTTGTGACTTGTGTAAAGACGCACTGAGGTTTTCTCAGCCATTCCTCAGCCCTTGGGGATTAGCAGCTGTGTGGACTGCAATACGAGTCCACATTGTGCAGTTAAATCCTTATTGACTAAAATTATCAAGGCATTATTGGGAAGTTTGTTGAAGTCCGTGTTTCCTGGGCGGCTTTGCCTCTCTAACCCGTAAGATGAAATTATGATGCGTTCAGCCTTGCCCATAGCCCACATAACGAGCTATGGTGAAAACTGCATTAGACCACAGTACAAAAACAGAGATTGCGGAGAAACTCAGTAGGTCTGGCAGTATCTGCGGAGAGAAAGCAGAGTTAACATCAAGTCCCCCAGACAGCACCTTCCATACCCAGGCCACTTCCTTCTAGAAGGACATGGGAACACCACCACCTTCAAGTTCCCCTCCAGCCCACTCATCATCCTGATATGGAAGAAAAGCGCTGTTACTTCACTTGCTGAGTCAAAATCCTGGAATTCCCTCCCGAATAGCTTTGTGGGTCAACCCACAGCAGGTAGCCTGCAGCGGATCAGGAAGACAGCTCACTCCCACCTTCTCAAGGGCAACTAAGGACGGGAATAAAAGCCAGCCCTGCCAGCAGTCTCCACACCATAAATGAAAAAAAATCCAGTAACCCATCCTCAAAAACAAGTGATGTGTTTTCGTTCCACATGTTTCACCAACAATAACAGGCATTTGTATCGCACCTTAAATCTTCCAAGGTATCAGCCAACATTTGACACGTGTTGAACTCGGAGTTTGTAAGTCAAGAAAAATTGAGCACCTCTTCACTGCTATTTTCTCCCAACCCATGTCTTGTGTCACTCTCTTTCACCAACCCTTCTCACGTGTACTGTCCTCCAAACCGTAGCCTTTTCACCGTCTACCCTGCCGCGGTTCCTTTGTGTGAGCGAATCAATGTCTCCGAGCCCAAGTTAATTGAACCTGTTCATAGTGATGTGAGGATAATTAACCGCCCTACTATCGTGGGAACAATAAATGAGGTTTAAAGCCTAGATTTGGAATGACGGTTCCCTTATGTACAGTACCGCATCGGACTTTTCCGAAGCCGGTCAATTAAAGAAAGTCATCATTGTTTAGGAAAGATAATAATTTGAATGGACTAATAATTTGCATGGAGGCGGAGAGAATGGAAGGAGTGTGGACTCCGGCAGAAGCCATCGGCACGATCTTGATGTGCACACGAGGCACCGGATTTGTTTAACATCTGGTCTGGATGTTTTGCCACAGATCGCTGACATTGTGCTGTGCTATGTAAAGCATCGTCTGTATGGCAGTGTTGGACGGAGGCAGATAGAAAACAGGGTGCAATAGATCAATTAGTTTGACATCAGTCATCAAGGAAGTATTGCGATGTTATTACAGAATTCAAAAGCACTTAGAACAGCGTAGAATGATTAGTACCAGTTATTGAATCATAGAGGTGTACATCATAGAAGCCAATCCTTCCATACAAGTCGTCCATGACGACCAAATATCCTAAATTCTGCGCGCACTATCCTAAATTCATCCAATCCCATTTGCCATCATTTGGCCAATATCCATCCAAACCCTTCCAAGCCATATACCCATCCAGATGCCTCTTAAATGATGTAATTGTATCTGTGTCCACCACTTCTTCTGGCAGCTGTTCCACATACACCACCCTCTGCATGAAAACATTGCCCCTTAGATCCCTTTTAAATCTTTCCCCTCTCACCTTAAACCTATACCCTCTAGCTTTGGACTCCCCTCCAAAAGAGTCCAGGGAAATGATCCTGATTATTCAACGTATCCAAGTCCCTCGTGATTTTATAAACCTCTACAGGTCACCCCTCAGCCTCTGTTGCTCCAGCCTTTTCAGCCTCTCCCTGCAGCTCAAACTATCCAGCCCCAACAACATCCTTGTAAATCTTTTCTGAATCCTTTAAAGTTTCATAATATTAGTCAATGTGGGTTTATGAAAGGGCAGTCCTATTCAACAAATTTATTGGCATTTTTTAAGAATGTAACTAATATGGTCGGTGAACAGGAGCAAGTAGGTATAGTAAACTTAGATTTCAAAAAGGTATTGAATAAGTAGATGCACAGAAGACTTGAACCTCTGGAGCTGGATGCTTTATTTGCATGCATAGAGAATTGGTTAATAGATAGGCAGCAGAGAGTAGGCCAACTGTGACTAATGGAGTGCCACGAGGATTGGTACAGGGACAGCAGCTATTCACAGTCTATATTAATGACGTGGAAGAGCAAACAGAAAATAATGTATCTAGGTTTGTTAATGGTGTAAAGCTAGGTGAGAATGCAAGTTATAAGGAGACCACAAAGAGATTGCAAACAGATATAAACAAGTTTTGAATGGGCACCAAGGTGACAGATGGAATATAATGTGGAGAAGTGTAATATTATTCACTTTTTCTTAAAAATAGAATAGCAGAATGTTTTAAAAGGTGTGAAACTTGGAAATTTAGATGCTCACAGAGACTTGGGTGTACTCATGCAAGGAACACAGAGGTAATTGTATGTGAGTTTGGTGAGGCGATGCATTACATTGTAAAGATATCCTTGTATTGGAAGCAATAAAGTGAACATACTCTAGATTGATCCCTGTGATAAGATGCTTGCCCTGTGATGAGAGGCTGAGTAAATTGGGTCTATATGTTTGAGTTGAGAAGAATTTAAATCATCTATACTTCATTATAAGATCAGTGGATACATTGGAGCTGTTGACTTCATTGCACCCAAACATGGATAGCAAAGCTGAACTCAAGGTGAGGTGGGACTGACTGTCCTTAATATCAAGACAGAATTTAACTAAATCGTGGTATCAAAAGATCTGCAAATTGAAGTTAATGGGAATGAATTGAGATTCCTGATGAAGGACTTTTGCCCGAAACATCAATTCTCCTGCTCCTTGGATGCTGCCTGACCTGAATTCCACAGGATATTGTTCTGGGCCCAACCACCTTCGTCGGGTCAGAAGCAGGGATATTTGCTGATGACTGCACAATGTTCAATATGAATCGCAATTTCCTCAACTGTTTATATCCATATTTAGTAAGTCCTGGACAACATTCAGGTTTGGGCTGATAAGTGACAAGTGCTAGACATGGATTCTTCTGTTGGAGATTATGAAACCATCTTCCCATGACATTTGGTGGCAATATCACTGAATCCCAACCACCTACATTTTGGGATTTATTGTTGATCAGAACCTGAACTGGAAAAGCCATACTATTGCTACAAGTGACAAGCAAATAAAACAAAAGGGCAGGCAAATGTCAGAGGCAGAGAGAAAATTCAAGGAAAGGAAATCCTGAGGCACAGATCAACTTATACATTCAACCACACACCCTGTTGGAACTCTGCCAAACACCCAGATGATGACAGTGGTCTTCTTCACCTCCAGGGATGAACAAATGGGTCATTCTAAATTGAAAACTAACGTATAAATTATTTCTGCTTGTTGAGGACTTTAAAACTGGGGGAAATAGCCTAATAATCAATGCTGGATCTTCCAGGAATGAAGTAATGAGACAGTCACAAACACACAGGCTGATAGGTTAGAATTTTTTTCCATAAATATCAACTAATGCTAGACCTGTTGTTCATTTTAAACCTAAGATTGATAGATTTTTGGATAGCCAGAACACTATGGGACAAAGGTGGGTAGGTTAAAGTTCAGTCACCAAAAATTTTGATGTCACTGAATGACTGTATCAATGTGGGGGCTACATGTCTTCTCATGTTCCTATGACACAATCTCGCCCACAGTCAAGATGTGGCTCAACATCCTTTTGAATACTGTCAAAGAGTCACCACACACTGCAGCAGCAGTCAATAATGTATTTCAGAGGCTCACCACTGGAAGTGTAGTGGACAGCAAAGAGGGTTACCTCAGATTACAACAGGATCTGGACCAGATGGGCCAATGGGCTGAGATGTGGCAGATGGAGTTTAATCCAGATAAATGAGAGGTGCTGCATTTTGGGAAAGCAAATCTTAGCAGGACTTATACACTTAATGATAAGGTCCTAGGGAGTGTTGCTGAACAAAGAGACCTTGGAGTGCAGGTTCATAGCTCCTTGAAAGTAGAGTCACAGGTAGATAGGATAGTGAAGAAGGCGTTTGGTATGCTTTCCTTTATTGGTCAGAATATTGAGTACAGGAGTTGGGAGGTCATGTTGCGGCTGTACAGGACATTGGTTAGGCCACTGTTGGAATATTGCATGCAATTCTGGTCTCCTTCCTATCAGAAAGATGTTGTGAAACTTGCAAGGGTTCAGAAAAGATTTACAAGGATGTTGCCAGGGTTGGAGGATTTGAGCTACAGGGAGAGGCTGAACAGGCTGGGGCTGTTTTCCCTGGAGCATCGGAGGTTGAGAGGTGACCTTATAGAGGTTTACAAAATTATGAGGGGCATGGATGGAATAAATAGGCAAAGTCTTTTTCCTGGGGTCCGGGAGTCCAGAACTAGAGGGCATAGGTTTAGGGAAAAGATATAAAAGAGACCTAAGGGACAACTTTTTCACGCAAAGGGTGGTATGTGTATGGAATGAGCTGCCAGAGGATGTGGTGGAGGTTGGGACAATTGCAACATTTAAAAGGCATTTGGAGGGTATATGAATAGGAAGGGTTTGGAGGGATATGGGCCGGGTGCTGACAGATAGGACTAGATTTGGTTGGGAATCTGTTCGGCATGGACATCTCTATGACTCTGACTACCCTCTGGAAAGAACTACCTAACATCCAGTTCATTCCTATTCTGACATACTATAAACTGATTGTGCATGCATATGTTTTGTGATTCTGGTCTTCCAATCTTTGTATTGACATGGACCATTTCCTTCTCTCCTCCCCTAAAGCTGCCAGTTCATGTTGGAGCTCAGCTCCCCTATCATTGGTAGCACCAGTGGTATGGGGCCTTACGAATCTAAGGCAACTGGTTTGTTTTCATCAGCAGACATCACGGTGCAGACAAATCCATAGAGCCCTTCTCCGTTCAGCTACGATGACCTTGTTCAGGACATACTACACCTGGAATTTTCTGGGCAGTGAGATTTAACACCAAACCCTCACTCATTGGATGCATAGTTTCCCGATAGTTTCGGTATAGAGTTTCATTCCACTAAAGTTTGTTGCAGACCCTCCATTTCCATTTGAAGAGTGAGTTCCTCTCACTTGGAACTTATGCTTCATTTTGGTCATTTTAGCTGTAGTGTAGGAGTCATAGTAACTATTTTTCACAGGTACTGCCGACTGGCCAACCTATGAATTTGGCAAGTTTTGTCTTGGAGTGTCTGCCATTCACATGCGACTAGTATGGAAGGAACTGAACCTTGTCTGAAACGTGCTTGAAGGGATAGAAACTGAGCAAACTACCATCTTAGTTAACAGTGGGATGTTGGCTAAGTCTGTTGTGCTGTAACCTCTTTTACCTCTGAGCTGGACATTAACTGTCTGGCACTCTGTATAAAAATAAGGAGGTTTTGGTTTTGCTCAGAGACTAGTTAAGAGGTAACCACATTGTCTGAGTCTAGAGTCACACTGTGACTTTAGCTGTGTAAAAATCCATTGCATTATCCCAGGTGGCATGTGTTGGCTAAATTCAGGTTGCCTTTTTATAGGAAGGATGTGGAAGCTTTAGAGAGGGTGCAGAGGAGATTTACTCGGATACTGCTTGGACTGGAGGGCATGTCTTATGAAGAAAGTTTGAGACAGCTAAAGCTTTTCTCATTGGAGTGAAGAAGGATGAGAGGTGACTTGTTAGAGGAGTACTAGATAGAGTGGATAGCCAGAGATTTTTTTTCCCAGGGTGGAAATGGCTATCACGATGGTTAATTTTAAGGTGATTGGAGGAAGGTTTAGGGGAGATGTCAGAGGTCAGTTCTTTACATAGAGAGTGGTGGGTGCACGGAATGCACTGCCAGCAGTGGTAGTAGAGTCAGATACATTAGTGACATTTAAGCAACTCTTAGGCATATGGATGATAATAAAATGAAGGGTATGTAGGTTAGTTTGATCTTAGAGTAGGATAAAAAGTTGGCACAGCATCAAGGGCCAAAGGCTGTGTACTGTACTGTACTATTTTATGTTAAATGCTTCCTAAACTGTAGGGATGATAGTCCAACCTGACAACATCCCTCCTTTTCCACGTCAGGAGATGTTTGCTATTACGTTACAAGTACATCTTCGGCAGGGAAGGATTGGGGTAATTTCTATGCAGTATGGAGGGCCTCAGTCTCCTATAGCTTCACCAGAAAGTTGACAAAACTCTGAGTAAGTGGCATAAATAGACCATAAGACCTTAATAATGATTCCCTGAGCCTGCTCCACTATTCAATAGGATCATGGCTGATCTGACATTCCTCACATCCTTTTCTGCCTTTTTCCCATAACTCTTGATTCCAAGTCTGATCAAGAATCTATCTCAGCTTTAGATATACACAAGGACTCTACCTCTACAGTTGTATGTGCCAAAGAGTTCAAAGACTCTCAACCCTTGAAAAGAGATTCCTCCTTATGTCAGTCTTAAATTGGTGTTCCTTTATTCTGAGACTATGCTGTCTGGTCATAGAATCTCCCATGGAGGGAAACATCCTCTCAGTAGACACTCTGTCAAGTTCTTTAAGAATCCTATGTTTCAAAAGAGATCACTTCCAAACTCCCGTGAGTAGAGTTTCAACCTGTTTATCCTTTTTTAAAAGTCAATTCCTCTATACCTGAGATCATCCTAGTGAACTACCTCCAACAAAATTATACCTTTCCTTTGAATAAGGGGACCAAAACTGCTCACAGTATTCTGAATGTGGTCTCATCAGCACGTTGCACAGTTGCAATAAGACTTCCCTACTCTTATACTTCAAACCTCTTGAAATAAGGACCAACATTCAATTTTTAAAAAGTTTAACCTTCTTTTCTGATCAACCTCTTTCAGATGTTATTACATATCTCTGGAGCAGGTGGGACTTGAATACAGGTCTTCCGGCTCGGAGGTAGGGACACTAATACTGCACCACAAGAGAGCCCAGCCAACATTCAATTAGCCTTCCTGATTATCTGCTGCATCCATGAGCTAGCTTTCTGTTTTTGTGCACAAATACAACCAAGTCCCATTCTGTTGCATGTTTCTGCAGTTTTTTGCCTTTAAATGAATATTCTGTTCTTTTGTTCTCTCTTAGAAAATGAACAATTTTGCATTTTCCCACATTATACTGTATTTGCCAACTTTTCGCACTCCCTGCCCTTATATAACCTATCCTTCTCTCTGTAAGTTATATCCCTCTCAGAACCTCCCGTTCCACCTATTTTTGTGTTGTCTGCAAATTTAGAACAAAGAACAAAGAAAATTTACAGCCCAGGAACAGGCCTTTCGGCCCTCCAAGCCTGAGCCGATCTAAATCTACAGTCTAAACCTGTTGCCCAATTCCTAAGCATCTGTATCCCTCTGCTACCCACCTACTCATGCATCTGTCCAGTCACATCTTAAATGAATCTACCGTGCCTGCCTCTACCATCTCTGCTGGCAACTCATTCCAGACGCCCACCATCTTCTGTGTGAAGTACTTGCCGCGTGAATCCCCCTTAAACTTTCCACCTCTCACATTGAAAGTGTGACCTCTCATTATTGAATTCTTCACCCTGGGAAAAAGCTTGTCTTTTTCCACCCTGTCTATACCCTTCATGATTTTGAAAACCTCAATTAGGTCCCCCCTTAATCTCCTGTTTTCTATGAAAACAAACCTAACCTACTCAACCTCTCTTCATAACTGGCACCTTCCATACCAGGCAACATTCTCGTAAACCTTCTCTGCACCCTTTCCAAAGCGTCCACATCCTTTTGGTAATGTGGCGACCAGAACTGTACACAGTATTCTAAATGTGGCCGAACCAATGTCTTGTACAATTTTAACATGACTTGCCAACTCTTATATTCAATACCCGTCCGATGAAGGCAAACATTCTATATGCTTTCTTGACCACTCTATCCACCTGTGCAACAATCTTCAGGGTACAATGGACCTGCACTTCCAGAGCTTTCTGCCCATCAACTTTTCCCAAGGCTCTTCTGTTCCGTTACTTAGCTAAAGTACATTCACACCCTTCTCTAAGTCATTAATATATAATGTAAACAGTTGCAGTCGCAGCACTGAACCCTACAGAACCACATTGGTCATGGGTCACCAACCTGAAAAAGAACCCCTTATCCCCACTCACTGTTTCCTGCCCATAAGCCAATTCTCTATCCATGCCAGTATTCTAACTCCAACATCATGGCATCTTACCTTATGACTTAACCTTTAGTGAGGTACCTTCTTGAATGCCTTCTGGAAGTCCAAACATGACAAATCTACTGGTTCCCATTTATCCACTCTGTCAGAAGTCACATGACACAAGGCTGTAGTGTTTATTTGAAATCACGAGCTTTTGGACCCTGCTGCTTCATCAGGTGAACTTTATTGGAGGGATATGGGCTGGGCTCTGGCAGGTGGGACTAGATTGGGTTGGGATATCTGGTCGGCATGGACGGGTTGGATCGAAGGGTCTGTTTCCATGCTGTACATCTCTATGACTCTATGATTGAGACTTTCTTGAAAAACTCTAGTCAGACACCATTCTCTTTCGTGAAGCCATTGTGACTGTGCTTGATTAGATTATGATTCTTTCAAATTAATTTGCTATTATTTCTTTAATAATTGATTTCAAAATAGCTGTTACACAGTTTCTCCATTCGTCTTCCACCACCATTAAAAATCTACTCCTGTATGTTTTATAAGTATCAGACTCAAATTACAGAGTAGGCTACATCATGCACAAGTCAGTGAGTATAAATTTTCAATTGTGGTAACATTACATCTTGTCAGCCTGTGATGCCATTGACTCTGGCTTCCATTAATTAGTTTCCATTCACTGGCAGCTCTCCTAGATCATCCAAATAAATGTTCTTTTTTCACATGGGAAGAAAGGCTTGTGGTAATAGTATGTCTTCTAGAAATGTCCAGACAGTACAGGTTCATTGCGTCTCTTGAGAAATGCAAAGACTGTTGTGTGGACAATTGCGTTAACAAGTTTTTGGTAGTGTTTTCTTCAAAGGAATGTTTTGGGAGGATGACTGTTTTGGAATGTTGCCTTGCAATCATTGCTATTCTCCTGACCAAACAAGTTTAGTGACTCATCTCAAGGTCAGTATACCTGTTGCAATTTTAAACTCTTTTGATGCTCCACTGAGTTGCAGCTTAAACAACCTGTTCAATGCTTGTAGTTGATGTTAATTAATAATCTCTATTATATAACAGGATCAACCAAAATCCTAGGGCTGAAAATGACCCCTTAACAGTTTCTGAATCTTATCTAATCTCATGCTGGGCTCTAACCCTATAATTACTCAATAGAATGGCGTATTGGTTGTTACTAGTCTATTAATGTGGGCACATGATGTGCAGGCATGAGGTCAAATCCCAACTGAATAAAATCTGGTCCAAAAAGTTGACCAGAAGACTATTGAATTGTCATTAAAGTAATTCTGCTTCACAATATCCTGTCATGAAATAAACATGTCATTCTTGCATGCCTATAAATGTGATTCTGGACCCAGAGCAATGTGATTCACTCTTAACTGGCTTTTGGACTGGCCTAGAAGGCCATTCGAGAAGGCAACTCAGCATGACTATATTCTCAAGGACAATTAGTGATGGGCAATAAATGCTGACCTTTTCGACAGTGTTTACATTCCCATAAACAGATTAAACAAAACATTTTGCTACAGCCATTTATATAAACATAATACCAAAACATGATCATTCTCTACAGTTTTTGAACAATCAGTTTCCAGACTACCATGCTAGGTAGCTGGGCTCTGCTCTGATGCTTCTCTACTCCACTGGGAACTTTGTGAGGAAGACATGGTGCTAAAGTCATGCAAAAATAACTTTTAATGAGCAGGGTAAAAATAGGAATCAGCTGGAGGGTAGTGAGCAGCCTACTGATGTGAAATCTGGGGTTCATTTAATTAAAATTTCCATCTGAGCAGCCGCCAATTTGTGTTCAACAGGCAAATTCCTGTCTTGGAATCTCATTTATCCTTTTTCCTGATGGCAGCTAGTTACAAAGTCAGCGAATGAAACAATCTGGGTATTTTTAGTGCCTGTTGGGAAAGTGCAAAGCTCGGTCAACCCACACTGGCTAAACTACGCACAACCCACACTTCCTGTGACAGCTGGAGATGTTTTCTGTGGGATTGGATTGCTGAAACAATTAGTTCTTTTTAAAAAGGGGAGAAAACCAGTTAACTAATTCGCTGCCAGCAATGGCTTACACGACAGTGCAAGAGTACTTTTCCTTTTGCAGGAAAGAAAAAGCTTAATTATCTTTTGAGTCAATCTGCCGCGGTTGCTGTGACATTGTGCTCGTTTTGTAATTCAGAACCTGCAGCTGGGAATTATTGCTAAGAATCATCTGAGTGAAGGGAAAAGAAGGACGTAGGGGGGTTTTGTTTTTGCTGCTTTAGGAAAACGATTGAACTGAATGCCTTCATAGATTTACCATGGAGTGGGAAGAGCGAGCACTGAGCTAGTGGTGAGTGGGTTAGGGAAAGGAGGTTACTCAATCTACTCTTAGCCTCACTGTTAAGACACATGACATATCGAGAAGTGACACTTAGCTTGTGATTTTCTGGATGGGGTTTAAACCAGAGTAAATAAAAATTAGCTAATTGAAAGCAAAACATTTTTTTAAAGCCTTCCCTTGAGTGCTCCGTTTTGATTTTTTGGGGCCACTTTTTTGATTTGCAGGGACTATTACCTCCATTATTCAGTGATGTAGTCACATAGTAACATTACCTTCTGTATTTGTTTGACACGTATGTTATGAGGACTCTGAAGCAGAATTAGCAGAATTGATCACTACCCTCAATAATTGTCAACCTACTAAATTTAACACCAGAACACATAGCATTGGCACAAGACAATAGACATAAATAGTGAAAGTTGTTTCAAAACAACTCACGCACAGAAAGTCATCATACACTTTCTACTGACTGGTGAAGTCTCGCCGAATGTTTTTCCATCATTTACTCACAAGATTGGAATGTTTTAAATAGTCAGTTACTGCCCTTTTACTGCATCTCAGATCTTGATTTTAGATTTGAATTGTAACAGTTGACAGTCTTCTTTACATAGCATGTACTACAATCTTCCCCATAAACTAGCTCCTGAACATATGCAGCCTTAGATCAGCAATACCACATTCATTTATAAGAAATTAATTACCTCAATGTTTTCAAGTATTATTAGTTTCTAGTTAGCTGAGTCTACCTTTGCTGACAAGTTTGGAACTGTTCTGTTTGTGTGGCCTCCCTTTCTGTCTATCTCTCTCTCTCTCTCAAAACTCAAGACCCCTCTTTTTCTCAGTCTCATCCCCTTCTACCTGTCACCACTTTTGTGTCCCCACCTCCCCACCATCACCAATCCAGCCTGGCCCTTGCTATATTTTTAGAGGTAACTTCTTCCTGATGAGATGTTAGACTGAAGCCCTCCAAACCCTTCCTATTCATGTACCCATCCAATGCCTTTAAAATGTTGCAATTGTATTAGCCTCCACCACTTCCTCTGGCAGCTCATTCCACCCTCTGCGTGGAAAAGTTGCCCGTGAGGTCTCTTTTATATCTTTCTCCTCTCACCTATGCCCTCTAATTCTGAACTCCACCACCTCAGGGAAGAGACTTTGTCTATTTATCCTATCCATGCCCATCATGATTTTATAAATCTCTATAAGGTTGCCCCTCAGCCTCCGACACTCCAGGGAAAACAGCCCCAACCTACTCAACCTTTCCCGATAGCTCAAATCCTCCAACCATGGCAACATCCTTGTAAATCTTTTCTGAACCCTTTCAAGTTTCACAACATCCTTCCGATAGGAAGGAGACCAGAATTGCATGCAATATTCCAAAATTGGCCTAACTAATGTCCTGTACAGCCACAACATGACCTCCCAACACCTGTACTCAATTCTTTGACCAATAAAGGAAAGCATACCAAATGCCTTCTTCAGTATCCTATCTACCTGCGATTCTACTTTCAAGGAGCTATGAGCCTGCATTCCAAGGTCTCTTTGTTCAGCAACATTCCCTAGGACCTTACCATTAAGTGTATAAGTCCTGCTAAGATTTGCTTTCCCAAAATACAGCACCTTGTATTTATCTAAATTAAACTCCATTTGCTACTTCTCAGCCATTGGCCCATTAAATCAAGATCCATGTGATTGCATTTTCAGGCTATTTAAGATTTAGGGGGCAGATTTGCCTGCCACCCCTGTATATTTTAAGTATTGCTTGAAAGCAATCAGAAGAAGCAGAGATAAAGCTTCCTCTGTCATTACCCTGAGCTCCAGAGTCCTCTTAATGCAGGCCATAGGTGGGCTATAAATGTAGACCCAGCCATTGATGTTCACATCCCATGAATGAATAAATAAAACCATTGATGAGGCTTCAGTGTAACCTCTCATCAGAAGGACGTCACCTCTAAAAACATAGCACTGCCTCTGTCCTGCACAAGAGTGGCAGCCTTGATTATACTACTCAATCCCAAAGTGTTTTTGTTCACTCATGGAACTCTTGGGTGTTGCTGCCTGGGATTTATTGCCCATCCCTAGTTGCCCTTGAGAAGGTGGTGTTGGGCTGCCACCTTAAACCACTGCAATCCATGTGTTCTAGGGACATCTGTAATGCCTATGAGAGGGAATTCCAGAATTTTCACCCAGCAATGCCGAAGGAACAGCAATCTCCAAGTCAGGATGGTGTGTGATTTGGAGGGTTTCTTGCAGGTGGTGGTAGTCCCATGTATCTGCAGCCCTTGTTCTTCTAGATGGAAGGTGCTGCCTAAGGATCTTCAGTGAATTTCTGCAGTGCACTTGTAGACTCTATACACTGCTGCTACTGAATGGTGCAGGAAGTGGATATTTGTGGGAGAAGACATTTTAAAAGTTTTGGCAGTATAAATCCAACTGGTTCACCAATGCCCTATAACGATAGGGACTTACTATCCAACCCAGTCTATCTTACCTATGTCTTCAGACATAGCAACCAGATTTCTGTAGCAACCAGATTGCTGATCAGCACTACTTTTTCCTCAGAAGACGACTTTGGAACAACTAAGAATATGCTATAAATGCAGACTTGTTCACATCCCACCTCCTGTAAAGACGCAATCCCTTACTCCCAATTCCTCTGCCTCTGCCGCATCTGCTCCCAGGAGGACCAATTCCACCCCAGAACATCCCAGATGGCCTCCTACTTCAAAGACCGCAATTTCCCCTCCCTCGTGGTCAACAATGCCCTCCAGCACATTTTCTCCACTTCCCACACCTCTACCCTTGAACCCCACCCCTCCAATCGCAACAAGGACAGAATCCCCCAGTTATCACCTTCCACCCAACCAACCTCTGGATATAATACATTATCCCCCGCCATTTCCACAACCTACAATCAGACCTCACCGCCAGAGATATATATTCCCTCCCCACCCCTATCTGCATTCCGCAGAGACCATTCCCTCTGCGACTCCCTCGTTAGGTCCATGCCCCCCACCAACCCAGCCTCCACTCCCAGCACTTTCCCTTGCTACTGCAAGATGTGCAAAACCTGCGCCCACACCCACCCCCCCACCCACCTCCATCCAAGGCCCCAAAGGATTCTTCCACATCCGGCAGAGATTTTCCTGCACCTCCAAACACCTCATCAGCAGTGTCCATTACTCTTGATGAGGTCTCCTCTAATTGGGGAGACAGGATGCCAACTTGTGGAACATTTCAGAGAACGTTTCCTGGACACACACACTAAGCAACCCCACCACCCTGTGACTGAATATGTCAACTCTCCCTACCAGTCCGCCAAGGATGTGCAAGTCCTGGGCTGCCTCCACCGCCACCTGCTAGCCACCTGATGCCTGGAGGAAGAACACCACATCTTCTGTCTTGGGACCCTCCAACCACACGGCATAATTGTCGATTTCACCAGTTTCCTGATCTCTTTCCCCCGCCCTTATCTCAGATCCAACACTCCAACTTGGCACCACCCTTTTAAACTGTCCTACCTGTCTATCGTCCTTCCCACCTATCCAGTCCATCCTCTGCTCTGACCTATTATCATTAACTCCCATGTCCATCTACCTATCACATTCCCAGCTATCTTCCCCCTACCCTTACCCCTCCTCCATTTATCTCTCAGCCCCTTTGCACCATACACACATTCCGCCCCCCCCCCCCCCCCCCCCCCACAACCCCATTAATAATGAAGAACTTGTGCTTGAAATGTTGACTCTCCTGCTCATCGGATGTTGCCTGACTGGCTGGGCTTTTCCAGCACCACACCTTTTGACTATATATAGGTGTGGGTGAGAGCTCAGGCCTCCATGACTAGTTTAAAACACTGTGGTTCCTTACATTTATATAACACGTCATCACAACATCTCAACATTTTAATTTACAACAAATTATGAAATAGTGTGCAGAATCTGTATTTATCTGATAGCCATTTGTGTGCAGCCAGATTCTACAAACTGACACAAGGTAGCATTGCTTCCAATTTGTTAAGTATTTGCCCCATGAATTACCACTTATGTGCATTTAAGTGATATTGGTTGAGTGAGGAGTATTGGCCAGAGCTTATTTGACTCTCTATTTAAAATTCTAGTGGAGCCAAAGGACAGACGGGAACTCAAGTATGACATCCAATCAGAAGAGCAGCTCTGATAATACTCCCTCTATCCACCAGTGCAGATCATGTCCTTTGTGCAAATTGAACCCATAAGCTTTGGACTGGAAGAGAATCATGCTGTAAACTGAAATGTGGTGCTCTCTCCATTGAGAAATAAGACAATGCAGCAATGGCATGGTCTGTGTGCAAGCATATGGATTCATAAAATATGCATGTCAATATGAATCTATCAAAAAAAAGTGCCAACTAGATCTTAAACCTTTTGTCCAGCCTCTAAAGCCTTTCAAAGAATCTTGCCTGCTCCCTTAAATGTTTTGGTTCCTTACTGTCCTACAATTTAATAAGTATATGCAGCAAGATTATTGCTGAAGGAAATCCCTCCCTGTTTCACCTAACCAATGTGTTCTGTTGGAGACAGCTATCTCACAAGACCCAACAGCAGACCCAACTCTGGGGAATCTCAATGACCTGCCTGATGTATAAATCTCTCTGAGTCAGCATTATCCTGATATGCCTGCTGTGTGAAGACTAGTGTTCTGATCATAAAGCTGCTGTCTTTCCTTCCTTGCTCTTTTCAGTTCTTATTCCAATCAAATCACTCAGTTGTCTCATGAATGTCCACTTGATGTGCATTTGAGTGATTATTTTTCAATTCTGCAGCTATTCCTCTCTCGAACAGATATTCCATTTGGATATTGTTGAAAGAGAGAGTCTGTCAGAGGAGAATTGATGTGATAGTCAGATCTTGGATATTAAAACTAAATCTTATATTAAAGAGTTTGTCAAGATTTGAAATAATTGTTGCAGGACACTCTCCTGTCAAGGGCACAGACAGGAGATTCTGTGGCAGTGACCATGAATTTTGGATAGTATGTAGTTTGCCTGGTGCCCGGGTTAAGAATGTCTCAAAAGGTTTGAAGCACATTATCAAAGGGGATAGTGAGAAGCCGGAAATTGTTGTACACATTGGTAGGAATGATATAGTTAAGGAAGGGGTTAAGGCATTGCAGAGTGAATATAAAAGGTTAGGTAGAAGATCAAAAAACAGAACATCAAAAGTAGTAATCTCTAGTTGACTTCCAGTGCCAAGTTCTAATGAGGGATTATAAAGCTGCTGTCTTTCTTTCCTTGCTCTTTTCAGTTTTTATTCCCATCAGAATCACTCAGTTGCCACATGACTGTCCACTTGATGTGAATTTGAGTGATGTTGGTTTTGGCTGAGTCTTGCGGCTATTCCTCTCTCAAACAGATATTCCATTATGTGTACTGTTGAAAGAGAGACTCTCTCAGAGGAAGTGATTGTCTAAGTTTCTTGGATCATTGGGATTGCTTCTGGGACAGAAAAGACATTCAGAAAAGATGGGGTTCACCTGAACTAGAAAGGGATCAATATCCTGGCAGGGAGATTTGCTTCTTCTATTTTGGGAGCCTGTAGACTTTTTTGGTGGGGGGGAATGGGGGCTTCCTAAGTAACAGTGAAAACGGAAAGGAAGATGAGGATGATTCTGAATCAGAAAAGAGCAAGTTAATTAGAAAAGACAGGTGAGCAAGTCAGAGAATGAAGTAACTCTGAAGAATTAAATTGCATTTATTTCAATATAAGAGGTCTTACAGGTAAGATGATGAACTCAGGACATATATGGGAACATGGCACGGGACATTGTAGCTATTACAAAAGCTTAGCTGAGGAAGGGATAGGACTGGTAGTTCAGTGTTCCGGGTTTTGGATGTTGTTAGAAAGGGAGATGAGAGGAGGTAGAGTGGCATTTTTGATTAAGGAAAACATTACTACTGTAACTAGAGAAGATATTTCTGAGGGATCACTTAGTAAAAATATATGGGTTGAAATAAGAAAGGAATGATTACCTTGATGGATTTGTGCTATAGGACCCCCAATAGTCAGAACGAAATCGAGAAGCAAATATGTACAGAGATCTCGAATATATGTAAGAACAAAACGTTTGTAATAGTAGGGGATTTTAATTTTCTAAACATTGACTGGGATTGCCATCATGTTAAAGATCTGCATGGTGAAGAATTGTTAAGTATGTTCAAGAAGATTTTCTTTTTCAATATGTAAATGCTTCACTAGAGAAGTAACAAAACTTGACCTTCTCTTGGGAAATAAGGCAGGGCAAGTGACTGTCGGAAAACACTTTGGGACTAGTGATCGTAATGCTATTGGTTTAAAAGTAGTTATGGAAAAGGATAGGTCTTCCATAAATGTTGAAGTTCTTAATTGGAGGAAGGAAAATTTTAAGGGTATGAAACAAGAACTTTCAAAAGTTGATTGGAGTAGACTGTTCACAAGTAAAGGGACACCCGACAAGTGGGAAGCCTTCAGAAGTGTGAGAACAAGATTTCAGAGGCATTATGTTCCTGTTAGAGTGAAAGGCAAGGCTGGTAAGATTAGGGAACAATGGATGAATGAAAACATTGAAGTTCCAGTCAACAATAAGAAAGAATCATATATTAGATATAGAAAACTAGAATTAATTGAATCTCTTGAAGACTATAAACAGTGAAGGGACGTTCTTAAGAAGGATATCAGGAAAGAAAAGAGGGGATATAAGATAGCCTTGGCAGACAACGTTAAAGATAATCCAAAACTATTCTACAAATTGTAAAGAGCAAGAAACCAACTAGAAAGAGGGTAGGTCCCCCTAAGATCAATGAGGTTGTCTTTGTGTTGAACCTCAGGAGATGAGAGAGATATTAAATAAATACTTAGTGTCACTTTTTACAGTGGGAAAAAAATGGAAGCTGGAGACCTCAGGGAAATAAATATTGATATTTTAAAAAACAGTTCACATTACAGAAGAGGAAGTGCTGGAAGTCTTAGAAAGAATAAAAGTGGATAAATCTCCAGGACCTTATCTGGTGTATCCCAGGACATTGTGGTAAGTTAGGGAAGCAATTCCAGGGCCCCTAGTAGAAATATTCATAATATCTATAAACAGGGGTGAAATACCAGAAACTGAAGGATGGCTAATGTTATGTCATTGTTTAAAAAAAGGCTGTGAAGAGAAGCCTGGAAACTATAAACCTGTGAGTCGGACATTGGTGGTGGGTAAGTTGTTAGAGATGATTCTGAAAGATAGGATTTACATACATTTGGAGAAGCGAAGAATGATTAGCAATAGTCAGCATGGTTTTGTGTGAGGAAAATCGTGTCTCACAATCTTGATTGAGAATTTTCATGAAATAACCAAAAAGATCAATGAAGACAAGTAATAGATATTGTTTACTTGGACTTTAGTAAAGCCTTTGACAAGGTTCTGCATGGTAGACTAATTAGTAAAGTTCAATCACATGGGATTCAGGGTGAGCTTACAAATTAGATACAAAATTGACTTATAATAGGAGACAGAGGGTGATGGAGGGTTGTTTTTCGAACTGGAGGCCTGTGACCAGCAGTATTCCATACTGGATCCACTTTTGTTTGTCAGTTATATAAATGATTTGGATAACAATATAGGAGGCATGGTTACTAAGTTTGCAGATGACAGCAAAATTGGTGGTTGTGGATAGTGAAGAAGGTTATCCAAGATTATAAGGAGACCTCAATCAATTGGGTCATGGACTGAGGAGTGGCAGATGGAGTTTAATTTGGATAAATGTGAGGCATTGCATTTTGGTAAAACTAAACAAGGACAGGACTTATACAATTAAGAGTAGGGCACTAGATACTGTTGTGGAACAGAGACCATGGGGTTTAGGTACACAAATCTTTGAAGGTAGACAGAGTGGTTAAGAAGGCGTTTAGCGTGTTTGCCTTCTTTGCTCAGACCTTTGAGTACAAGAGTTAGGATGTCATGTAGAGTTGTACAGAATATTGATGAGGCCTTTTCTGGACTACTGTCTGCAGTTCTGGCCACCCTATTATAGGAAGGATATTAAACTGGAGAGGGTTCAGAAAAGATTTACCAAGATGTTGCTGGGAACGGAGGGTTTAAGATATAAAAATGGACTGGAAAGACTGGGACTTTTTTCACTGGAGTTGTAGGAGCTTGACGGGTGACCTTATAGAGGTTTATAAAATCATGATGGGCATAGATAAGGTGATGAAAAGAGTCTTTTCCTTAGAATGAGGGAGTTCAAAACTAGGGGGCATATTTTTAAGGTGAGAGGAGGAGAAAGATTTAAAAAGGACACGAGGAGCAACCTTTTTACACAGAGAATGTTTTTTTGGGGTGAACTGCCAGAGAAAGTGGTGAATGCAGGTATAGTTACAATGTTTAAAAGACATGCATCAGAAAGGTTTGCAAAGGTATGGATCAAGCGCAGGTAGGAGGGACTAGTTTAGTTTGGGAACATGGTTGGCATGGACTGGTAGAACCAAAGGGTCTGTTTCCATGCTTGTATGACACTATGCTGATTTGCTGTCCCTGTTTTGTACCAGCACAGTCCAAATTATCTGACCTCCATCTGACTCTCCTTTGAATATTATTCCCTTTTCTATCCTGAAAAGACATATGTTTAGCTAAAATTTGATTGCCAGATATCCAAAAGTACACACAATTAAGTAATTTTGAAGTGTAGTCACTGTGAGAAACATGTCAGTCACACTATGGCACAGCAATGTAACAATGACCAAATAATCCATTTTTGTGATGTTCATTAAGTAATAAATATTTGCCTGGACACTACAATAAAAATCCTCCTTTTCAACAGATAAGCATAGTCTCTTCTACCTCAGAATTAAAATGAGGCTTTAATTCACACTTTCTCCAAGAAATGGCCCCAACCAATAATGCGGCAGTTCCTCACTACTGCACCAGAATATTTAACCAATTCACCAGAGTTCCTTGAGAAAGCAAGATATGCTGTAGACAGAGGAGCCAGTGAAAGCACTGCACCTAGACCTGCAAAAAACATCTGACAAGGTGCCAAATCAAAGGCTATTGAGGAAATTAAAAACTCATGATGTAAAGGTTAACATATTGACATGGACAGAAGACCAAGCCACCAGCAGGAAATAGAGTTTTCACAAAGAAGTCATGGTTTCAAATTGTTCCCCACCTCCTGAAGGCACTAACTTCTGTTTGGGTATAGCTCATTATGCTTTCCTAACAACAATCATTTTCCTTGATTACAGATTTATGAATGCTCAATGGCCATTCTCACATGACAGCCTAAACAGCAAATGTCCAGAGTATTAGGGTATGGAAGTCATCAAACAAAGTATACCCTCCTATCCTGGAGATTCTGGTGGCACAGAGGTAATGTCCTTGCCACTGGACCAGATGATCCAATTTTCCATAGCACCTGCCCCAGACATATGTTGCAGCATGTCAGAACATATTGAGTAAAATAACTACCCTTCTGTCCTACCATTCACTTACTTGGGAATACTTGGAAATTAGGATATGAAAAGGATTGAAATAAAAGGAAAGATTGGGATGAAAGAGATAAAGTGTAACCAGATCTCCCAGCTAAGACTCTACTAATTTCCCACCTCCCTCTCAACATAAATTCAGCATTATCTTGCTGGATTCCTCACATTACTCAAATTGCTTCTTCAATCCTGACTTGAGACAAACTAGATAATTTGTATGACAGTTGGTTTTATTTTTGCCTGTGTCTTCAGAGAGCATGGTATCACCCCTGGGATTCACAGGCCTGCTCTCCCTTTCATAGCAAATGTCAGTGAAATACAAATGCTGCCTGAAGTGTATTTGCCTGGCAACCCACATGTCAGTTTTAATTCAGGCCAAGCACTGTACAGTTGGCTCCACATCAGCACACACCTAATCTAATCACAGAGTTCTGATCTACCAAATCACTTCCCATTCGCTCCTATTATGTAGAGTTCCACTGCAATAAATCACTTCCCACTCAGGCCCCTATCACATCCTGATCCCAGAACAATGGTTCTCCCCAATTATTGCATGATTTCAACACACTTAGCATAATCAGTACTCTGTCTAATCACACCCGACAGCCACAGAATTAGAATCTAATCTTCCACAGTAATGCATTCTTCTGAGAGCTAATGACTGCATGTATGGTTGAATAATTGAAGTATTGAGAAGGGATGACAATTCTTTTGAAATGCACGTAGTTCCTATTAGATTTAACCATTTAAAACCTATCTCTACCACACTGATCTCCTGTCCCTATTTCTCACACAGTCATCACTTTTTGTTTTATCATGTTGCTGCAATGTAAAGGGACTATTTAGATTGACCTGGTGGTTGACAGTGAGGGTGAAGGTGTTAGGTTACAGATTGGTCAGATGGGCAGATTGGTGGCAAATAGAATTTAACCTGATAAGTGTGAGGTGATGGCATTTTGGAAGAAGTAACAAGTCAAGATTCTTATATTATGTGACAGGCATTTTTACTCTCCAAATTTATTTTGCACAGTGGAATAGCATTGGTCATCCATTCATGGCTGTCAGAGAATCAGACCTTCAAGGGGTACCTGAAATCCATTTATTGGTTTATTAGTTTATTGCCATTAAGCTGTACTGTCAAGCCTGGGTAGAAAACTTTATAGAGCAGTGGGTGACAAATGATGAACAATACTCTACAGACCAAACAAGCCTAGAAATAGAACACAGAAATAACTTATATTTATATAGCAACTTTCACAACTGTAGAACAGCCCAAATAATCTTGCAGCTGATGAGATGATACAGCAATGATAATGTTGCTAGTAATCCTGAGGTGCAGATTTTGCAAAACATTCATTTACATCCCATCGTGGCAGCTGGTAAAAATTAAAATTCAAGGAATTTCAAGGGAAGGAAATCTGCCTCCTGGGCTACATTGTGACTCCAGATTCACACAGTGTCATTGACTCTTAATTAGCCTTTATAAAGGCCAAGCAAGCCATTTTGTTAAAGGACAACACACAACCTCCTCCTTAAGGGCAATTAGGGTTGGGGAATAAATGCTGGTCTTGCCATAACATGTTCAATCTGTGAAAAAAGAAAAGTCATTTTGAAGTGTCATAATTGTTGGGATATAGGATGTATGTCAGCCAACTTGTGTTCTGCAAGCTCCCCAAGTGGCAATGTGACTAGGTCATATTAAGTGATATAATAAAATGCAGAACTGCAAATGCTGGAGATCTGAAACAGAAACAGAAATTGCTGGAGAAGCTCAGCAGGTTTGGCAGCATCTGTGGGGAGAAAGCAGAACTAACCTTTTGAATTGAAAGCGCAGCATGGTGGCTCATTAGTTAGCACTGCTGCCTCACAGTGCCAGGGACCTGGGTTCAATTCCACACTGATGACTGTCTATGTGGAGTTGACGCATTTTTTTTAGATTAGATTAGATTACTTACAGTGTGGAAACAGGCCCTTCGGCCCAACAAGTCCACACCGACCCGCCGAAGTGCAACCCAGCCTGACCCATTCTCCTACATTCACCCCTTCACCTAACACCATGGGCAATTTTAGCATGGCCGATTCACTTAACCTGCACATTTTTGGAGCACCCAGAGGAAACCCACGCAGACACAGGGAGAATGTGCAAACTCCACACAGTCAGTTGCCTGAGGCAGGAATTGAACCGGGTCTCTGGCGCTGTGAAACAGTAGTGCTAACCACTGTGCCGCCCATTTTCCCTGTGTCTGTGTGGGTTTTTTTCTGGGTGCTCTGGTTTTCTCCTACAGTCATGCAGGTCAGGTGAATTGGCCATAGGAACTGCATAGTTACAGGTATAGGATAGGAGACGGTCGAGGTGGGATGCTCTTCAGAGGGTCAGTGTGGACTCAATTGGCCAAATGGCCTGCTTCGACACTGTGGAGATTCTCTGAGTCCAATTGATTGGTTTATTCAATAGTACAGTGCAAAAGGCCATTTGACCCATCAAGTATAAACTTATTTTTTCAGACAGCAACCCATTAGTCTCACAGTCTCTTATCATATCCCTGCCATAATTTTCTGACCAAGTATTTATCCAATTGTATTTTGAAAACTGCAATTGAAGCTCTTTCAATCCATCCACCCTGTTAGGTAGTGCAATCCAAATTCTAACATATGTTCCTTTACAAATGTTTGCATCATGCTGTCTCGGGCTCTTTTGGCAATATCTTCAAAGCCCACAGGTTTAAACTCTCTGGTTATCAACCCAACACCATTCAAAGTTTCTCTTTATTTATTCTATTGAAAGTGTGTGGTTTTTAAAAAATCATTTCTCTGCTCCAATTATGGTTATGACATGGGGAGAACTTCTCTGTGAGAATTCAAAAGCGGAAGCAGACACTTGAACCAAAGCATTGCACACAAAAATGAAGGCAAATGCATTGGGTAATGTGTATCTTTTTATTGAAGGGTGGGCAGCCATTTGTCAAAGAGTGTTGCTGAAAGATGTCAACTCCTGATCCTCCAATGGGAGGCACACCTCGCCCAGGCCCCTCACCAGGACCTGGACCTTCTCCTGGATCAATGCTAGGCCCCAGTCCTGGACCCTCACCCGGCTCTGCACACAGTATGATGGGACCAAGCCCTGGTCCCCCATCTGCCAGTCATTCCATGACTCCACAGGGGCCTGGAGGTTATGCTGCAGAAAGCATTCATCAACTTCATAAGGTAATGTTGTGATAATCTCTTATAATAGAACTATGATGTGTTAGAAAGCAGTCTTTAAGATAAAGAGTTTAGCAGCAAAAGGAAAACATTAATGAGGCTAGACTGTTGATTTGTTTGGCTTGTTAAAGTCATTCCATAGCTGCTGTTCAGAATTTTGTGGAATCAAACAGCAGAGCAGGCTGTTTGACTCAGCATTGTAATGTTCGCTCTTTAATATCTATATCATTAGTGGCACTCCCCTGACTTCACGCAGAACCTGACCTTTCTTTCTTCTGATTCTCTGAGCCACCTCCCTTAATACTATAGTAATGACATTAGAAATAGAAGCAGGAGTAGACTATTTGATCCTTCAAGCTTTCCCCACCATTCAATAAGACCATATCTGATCTGCCTCAGGCTGTCATTTCTCTATCATGTCATCTCCTCACAGCACCCAACTCCTTGAGATTTCATAAACATACCTACCTCCTTTTTAAATACATTAGTGATTCTGGCCTTCCCCGCTCTCTGGGGTAGAACGTTCCAGATATTCACCACCCTCTGGGAGAAGAAATTCCTTCACATCTCAGTTTTAAATGAATGTCCTGTTATTCTTTAACTGTGGCCCCTACTTTGAGATTACCATACATGTGACAATGTTCTCAACATCTACCCTCTCAGCACGCTCAGAATCCTGTATGTTTCAATAAATTCACTACTTATTCTTCAAACTCTCATCAAAAAAAGTTTAAACTGTATGTCAGTTCCTGATAAGTCATGCACTTTGTTCAAAGTAATCAGCTTTTGGACTTTCTCCAGTGTGAATATATCATTTCTTAAACACAGAGAGCGTTTACATTGTCACCAACACCCTATATAGTTGGAATAAGACTTCAGTATTTTTAAACTCCAATTTCCTAACAATAAAGGCAAAATTACATTTGCAGTCTGATTACACTCTGCCCACTTCTCCAAGCCAACGGCACGGTGGCACAGTGGTTAGCACTGCTGCCTCACAGCGCCTGAGACCCGGGTTCATTTCCTGACTCAGGCGACTGACTGACTGTATGGAGTTTGCACGTTCTCCCCGTGTCTGCGTGGGTTTCCTCCGGGTGCTCTGGTTTCCTCCCACAGTCCAAAGATGTGCGGGTCAGGTGAATTGGCCATACTAAATTGCCCGTAGTGTTAGGTAAGGGGTAAATGTAGGGGTATGGGTGGGTTGCGCTTCGGCGGGTCGGTGTGGACTTGTTGGGCCGAAGGGCCTGTTTCCACACTGTAAGTAATCTAATCTAATCATTAGACATTGAATTAAAAGCGGTGTGATCACAGCTGATCTGATAATACTCAACTCCACTGACCTGCCCATACCCTTGATTCCCTTACTAAAAATACGTCTATCTTAACCTAGAATATACTTAACAATCCAGCCTTTACACCCTTCTGCAATAAAGAATTTTACAAATTCACTTCTCACCTCTGTCTTTAAAGGATGTTTCCTTATTCAGATACTAAACTCTCCCATAAAGGGAAACATGGTTGAAGTAAATAATTGACACTGTAGGATCCTTGTGGCACTCCATTAGTGATACCTTTCCAATCTGATAAAGATCTATTAATCCTGAGTGTCTGCCTTCTGGGTGTTAATCAATCCTCAATCTATGCTAATACATTATCTCCAACACTGTGAGCTCCTACCTTGTGCAACAAAATTTATCAAATGCCTTCTGGAAATTCAAATGCATTTCATCTACCAGTTGCCCTTTGTCAATTCTGCATGTTGTTTCCTCAAATAACTCCCAACAAATTTGTCAAACCTGATTTCCATTTCACAAAACCGTGTTAAATTCCATTTGATTGCACTAAGCTTTGAGTGTCCGGCTGTTTTTTCCTTAATAATGGACTACAGCATTTTCCTGACAAGAGATGTTAAATAACTGGCCTAAAGTTTCCAGTTTTCTGTCTGCCTTCCTTCTTGAATGGGGCATAACATTAGCAGTTTTCCAAACCTCTTGAACCTTCCTAGAATCCAACATGGAATATGTCGATCAATACCTCTACTATCTCTGCAGTCATAGAGTCATAGAGATGTACAGCATGGAAACAGACCCTTCGGTCCAACCCATCCATGTCGACCAGGTATCCCAACCCAATCTAGCCAGCACCCGGCCCATCTCCCTCCAAATCCTTCCTATTCATATACCAATCCAAATGCCTCTTAAATGTTGCAAATGTACCAGCCTCCACCACATCCTCTGGCAGCTCATTCCATACACGTACCACCCTCTGCGTGAAAAGGTTGCCCCTTAGGTCTCTTTTATATCTTTACCCTCTCACCCTAAACCTATGCCCTCTAGTTCTGGACTCCCCGACCCCAGGGAAAAGACTTTGTCTATTTATCCTATCCATGCTCCTCATAATTTTGTAAACCTCTAGAAGGTCACCCCTCAGCCTCCGACACTCCAGGGAAAACAGCCCAGCCCGTTCAGCCTCTCCCTGTAGCTCAGATCCTCCAACCCTGGCAACATCCTTGTAAATCTTTTCTGAACCCTTTCAGGTTTCACAACATCCTTTCAATAGGAAGGAGATCAGAATTGCATGCAATATTCCAACAGTGGCCTAACCAATGTCCTGTACAGCCGCAACATGACCTCCCAGCTCCTGTACTCAATACTCTGACCAATAAAGGAAAGCATACCAAACGCCTTCTTCACTATCCTATCTACCTGCGACTCCACTTTCAAGGAGCTATGAACCTGCACTCCAAGGTCTCTTTGTTCAGCAACACTCCCTAGAACCTTACCATTAAGTGTATAAATCCTGCTAAGATTTGCTTTTCCAAAATGCAGCACCTTGCATTTATCTGGATTAAACTCCATCTGCTACTTCTCAGCCCGTTGGCCCATCTGGTCCAGATCCTTTTGTAATCTGAGGTAACCATCTTCACCACCACCCTCTGTCTTCTACCTTTGAGACAGTTCTGTATCCAATGACTAGTTCTCCCTGTATTCCATGAGATCTAACCTTGCTAATCAGTCTCCCATGGGAAACCTTTTCGAACGCCTTACTGAAGTCCATATAGATCACATCTACTGCTCTGCCCTCATCAATCCTCTTTGTTACTTCTTCAAAAAACTCAATCAACTTTGTGAGACATGATTTCCCACGCACAAAACCATGTTGACTATCCCGAATCAGTCCTTGCCTTTCCAAATACATGTACATCCTGTCCCTCAGGATTCCCTCCAACAACTTGCTTACCACTGAGGTCAGGCTCACCAGTCTATAGTTCCCTGGCTTGTCTTTACCACCCTTCTTAAACAGTGGCACCACGTTTGCCAACCTCCAGTCTTCCAGCACCTCACCTGTGACTATCAATGATACAAATATCACAGCAAGAGACCCAGCAGTCACTTCGCTAGCTTCCCACAGAGGTACACCTCATCAGTTCATTTAGTTTAAAACCCTTGAATGCAGACCGTCAGGTCCTGGCTTCTTCTCAAGTTGTCAAGCACTTTGTCTTTCTGATAGAGACTTTTTTTACATTAGTACCTTGCTTATCTGTTATCTTTGGGATGTTTGCAGTCCTCAACCATGAAAACTGATGCAAAATATTGATTTAATTTATCTTATCACTTCCTTGTATCCTATTGTTAATTCCTGAGTTGCATTCTCCAAGGATCCCATACGTACTTTAGCTACTCTTATACACGCACAAAGCTCTTGCTGTTTGTTTTTATATTTCTTGCCAATTTATTTGCATCATCAATTTTCTCCCTCTTTATTAACTTATTGCATATCCATTACTAGTTGCTAAAAAGATTCCCAATCCTCTGTACTACCACTAGTTTTGGTAATTGGATACTCTCCTTGTATTCTATGGCATGTTCACCCTTGTCACCAAGTCCTCCTTTTTGACTGAAACAAATGTTTACTGAGTGCTATGAAATATCTACTGAAATGCTTGTCACGGCTCATCCACTGACATTTTCTTTAGCTGTTTTCCCCAGCCCATTTTTGACAATTCTTCCCTCACATCATGTAATTGTGCTTATTTAAGTTGAGACTTGTGTTGCTTCCCTGAAACATACCATGTTATCATCACTATTCCCAGAGGATCCTAAACAATGAGATCTCTTATTGATACTATCTTATTTCACATTACTAGAATGGCTTAGCTGTGGAGACATTGTTTCCCCTTGTGGGAGAGTCTCAGACCAGAGAGCATAATCTCAAAGTAAGAGATCACTTAGGTGGGACAGAGAAAGAATTTCTTCTCTTGGAAGGTAATAAATCTGTATGTTTTTTTTAACACAGAGATGTGTGGAAGCTGGATCATTAAGTATACTCAGTGCTGAGGTAGACAGCTTTTTAATCAGTGAATGTATCAAGGATACAAGAAAAGGCATGGAAAGTAAAGCTGAGGATTATCAGTCCAGTCATGATCTCATTGAATGGTAAAGCAGATCTGATGGGCAAAATGGCTTACTTCTGCTCCTACATCGTGTGGTCTTATAGAGCTAAAATAATCTGTTCCCAGGTAGGTTCTGCACTCATTGATCTAAGAAACAATCCCTGACGCACTCTATAAATTTGTTCTACATGTTACCTTTATCCATCTGATTTGTCTAATCAATACACAGATTGAAATCACCCATTAACATTTGTAGATCCCTGATTATAAACTTCCATTATTTCCTGATTTATACTTGGTCCTATGATGATGCAACACTTCAGGCCTACAGATGAGTCCCATCCTTGACCTCTTTCCCATGCTATTCCTTATTTCTACCTAAACTGATTCCTCATCACAATGTATTGCATGTATGTCACTATTTACAACTGGACAAATACCTTCTATTATGAACAAAGCTATCCCACTCCCTTTTCTTTTTTGCCTGTTCCTCAGAAACATTGAATACTCTTGAACATTGAGTTTCTAGTCTTGATCATTGTGCAACCACATCCCTGTGACTGCTATGAAGTCATTTTAATTTATTTCAATTTATACCAATCTTGTGTCATGTGCATTCAGATAAAGGGCCTTCAATTTTGACGTTTTACCAGTGCTACTTACTCTGGTTCTAATTTTTTTCTGCATTCTTCTGCTCCTTCCTGTTATGGACTGATTATTGTTCATCTTTTCACTATCCTGCATCTCTGCTCTCTTGTTTCTTTTTGATTTTTTTAAACTTTTGAGACTTATGTTGCTTCCCTCAAACTACCATGTTATCATCACTACTCCCAAAGGATCTTAAACGATGAGATCGCTTATCGATCCTATTTTATTACACATTACGAACATTTTAGGCAGCTTAACAGGGTAGCTGTTAAATTGAACCCTCCCCAACTAAGTAGTTTAATGCCTTGTCTACAGCTTTAGGCAGCAAGAACATTGGTTGTAGTATGATTCAAATGAAGCTGGTCCCAACGAAACAACTCTCCTACCCCAGTACTGGTGCCATTGCTTCATGAATGCACTTACCTCTAATCTTATTTACATTATGCAAGTTTGCATATGGCTCAATTAGTAATCTGAACACTAACACCTTTGAGGTTCTGTTTTTTAAATTTAGCCCCGAGCTGCTCATATTCTCAGAGAATATGTGTCTAGATCCTACCTATTGTCATGGACCACGTTAGTACCAATGTTGGAGGCATGTGCCAAAATTGGGAGAGCTATCTCACAGACTGACAGAGTCGTAAGCACATAATCATAATGATATAGAATATATCTCAAACAGCAGTATTTCCATCCTTAGGTAGGGTATATGCTGTCCCACAAGGACAGAACTGCCAGAGATGGGAACATAGTGATGAACAGTTGGAGGGTGAAGTGCCCTGGGAGTCCATGATATTGAAGTCTTCTTGCATCAGGTCAGACTCAAACAAGGAAACCACTGGCTGATTATCACCTGCTGCACCGCTTTGACTAACTGATCAGACCTTCTCCATGTTGAACACTACTTGGAAGAAACATTGAGTGTGGAAAGGGCACAGGATATGAGTTTGGTGGACAACTTCATTGTTCATCACCCGTAAGGGCTCATTAGTACTAATGCCATCAAGCTAGATTAGCACTGTTCAATAAGAGATGCTAGAAGAGGACATGACAGGTGTACCATCAAGCATAAGTAAAAATGAGGTGTTGACCTGGTGAATTTACAACACAGGATTACTTGTAGACCTAACATTGGATGCACCATGTGTTGACAGGGCTGAGCTATCCCATAGCCAACAGATCCAATCTAAGCATTTTCCCCTTCAAACCACTTACTGTCACTGTTGGGTTCTTCTTCCAAAGTTTCATACACAAGATGCAATTCACACACACCAACTTCTGCAAACAGTTAAAGTTTATTAAAGCTTGTACAAGTTAGGTGATCCCCTTTGACCCTCCCCTCCTTTGCAGGTGTGCGAAGTTGAGTCAAAGTGAGGTCCTGAACAAAGAGAACACATTCCCTTTATACAGGTCAGTTGGTAATGCTCACAGATACTCTGGTCACTCCCCCATAGTCACATGCCACTCATGACAACCCCCAGTCACTCCATCACAGTCACGTTACCCCAGATACAATGGTAGGATGAGATCATCCTTGGAGATAATGTAAATGTAAATGCCCTAATCCTAGGAATTCGTTATGTAAATGATTTTCCTGACTCAGTGGTTCCCCAAGACAATGCAGGTGTGACATACCTAGCTTCAGGGGATAGCTAGAAAGCATCTCTGAATGGAAGAGATTGAATGATTGTTTAATTTGATAATAGGGGGAGTAGTAGCAAATGACTAATAGGACTAGGGGTCATTCGCATTCTTGCATGAATGTCGTCCCCACCCACTTCCAGAATGTTCACTCAGTGTACTTTAACTTTGTAATATTACATTAATGCCCAGAGAGATATTCCTACTTAATCTTTTAACATTACATCACAAATCCTTCATTGATGTTGGGTCAAAATCTAGGAATTCTATCCTTAATGGCATTTGGGTTGACCTAAAGCACATGGACTGCAGTGATTCAAGAAAGCAGCTCCCCACCAGCTCTTAAGGGCATTTAGAGATGAGCAATAAATATTGGTTCAGCCAGCAACACTCACATACAAGTGAGTGAATTTTTAAAAAGGGCTCTGCTGTATCCAGTCATGAATGGTGGAGAACAGTTAAACTACTAACAGGAGGGAGGCCCATCGTGCGTGTGTCCCAGAGATGTTCTCTGATTGGGGAGACAGGACGCCTTGAAGAACATCTCTGGGACGATGCACAAAGCAACCCCACCGCCCTGCGGCCGAACACTTTAAACTCCCCCTCCCACTCCACCAAGGACATGCAAGTCCTGGGCCTCCTCAATCAGCTAACCACCCGACGCCTGGAGGAAGAACACCTCATCTTCCGTCTTGGGACCCTCCAACCACACGGGATTAATGGTGGACTTCACCAGTTTCTTCATTTCCCCTCCCCTCACCTTATCCCAGATCCAACCCTCTAACTCAGCACCGGCCTCATGACCTGGCCTACCTGGCCATCTTCCTTCCCACCTCTCTACTCCACCCTCCTCTCCAACCTATCACCATTAGCCCCACTTTCATCTACTTATCACACTCTCAGCTACCTTCACCCCCCCAGCTCCAAACCCCTCCCATTTATCTCTCTGTCCTCTTGGCTCACAAGCCTTATTCCTGATGGAGGGCTTATACCCGAAATGTTGATTCTTCTGCTCCTCGGATACTACCTGACCCACTGTGCTTTTCCAGCACTACACTCTTGATGCAGCTGCTCCCTCACTGAGGTTGTCTTGCCACCTTCCACAAACTTGTAAGAAGAAGTAAACACAGCAGCAGATTCAGAAAGTGCATCATGGCTGCTGCAGTGGGCCGGGTTGTGAGACCTTGATTTTTGAAGGGTAAAGCTCCGGACCCGTGCACTTTTCTGTTCCTCTTCTGTCACTCTAAAATTGGGAAGAGAGCCTCTTCATGCGTGCTATTGGTGTCACCTACAAGGCATGTACTGCATTTGCAGCCTAAAACTATCCCTCAACATATCAATCTAATATTCCTCATCTCTCTAAGTATCTGATTTGTATCAAATTTCTCTGTAAAGTACTCTGGTACACTCTCTCCTCTATGTAACACTGTAATACACCATACCACTTTATATAGCACTCTGATATACAATGCTTCTCTGCATAATAGTATCTGTACGGATGCCCCTTCAATTATACCACTATCTTTTCTAGTTGTATGGTTCCAATGTCAATTGAAGGGTCAGTTTTTGCTTTTCTTCCTATTTCATTTGCATTAAATAGTTAAGTTCCAGATGCATTCTGCTCCTTAGCACTGTGTAACCCGCTGTCATTGCTGTTTGAAAGGCTGACTTTGACATTTCTGCTGAACCCTGTTCGAATCCATGTGCAGCTAGCAGGCTTCTTTGTGGTAATCAGCAGCAGCAGGATGCCGAAGAGCTGACTCGTAGGAAGTCTGTCAGTTTCACCTTATCTCCTCTTCTCAGCAGCTCTCCTCATGTTAATCCATTATGCTGCATATACTGTGCAGTTCTTGCGAGCCATTTGTAATGCAGAGACCTCCAAGGAACCTGCTACAGTCAGTGCTTGGCTACTCCATTAATCACAGCTAAATCCCCAATCCCTTCCCTGTCCCATCGCGTCCATTTCACTGAGAGCTTTGGTCAACAGAACGCCAGGAAACTGGTGAAGAGCATGACATTAATGGATTGCACATTCACTGGTACAGGCTGTGTATAGTAATTGTAGTTCTCTGCCAGCTGTAAGGGAACAATGCCTCTAACATTTTTTCTCTTTGCAGGCAATGGAATCAATGCATGAAAAGGTGATGCCCGATGACCCACGTTACAGCCAGATGAAATCCATTAGCATGAGGTCAGGAGGACACAGTGGCATGGCACCACCACCTAGCCCCATGGACCAGCATTCTCAAGGTAATAGGCTTTGCTTTAATGGAGAGATTTTTACTTTAATAAAATAAATGAATGGATTGCATTTTTTGTTGCACCTCTACTGACTGCTCCATTTAAAAAATGAATACATTATTTTTCAATTATACAATGGCTACTGCTTGGAGTAAAGGAATTATGGTCCACAGGGACTTGCCCTCCAGATGATTTAACTTCAAGTTGTTTCCTCTGCAAGGAACTCTGCTGCCTCTATCTTAACTTGCTCTGGCCCATTCACACACCATCATCACATTCCTTGCATGTCCCCTCCCCCTCCTGCAATGTCCTTAAAAATCCCAATATTCATCATTCATTATTGTCAGCTATGCCTTCACCGCCGCTCCCTCACCACCCAACGCCTGGAGGAAGAAGGCCTCATCTTCCGCCTTGGAACACTTCAACCCCAGGCCATCAATGTGGACTTCACCAGATTCCTCATTTCCCCTTCCCCCTCCTCACCCAAGCTCCAAACTTCCAGCTTAGCACTGTCCCCATGACTTGTCTTATCTGCCTATCTTCCTTTCCACCTATCCAGTCCACCCTCCTCCCTGACCTATCACCTTCATCTCCTCCCCCACTTACCTATTGTACTCTATGCTACTTTCTCCCCACCCTCACCCTCCTCTCATTTATCTTTCCACCCTACAGGCACTCTGCCTGTATTCCTGATGAAGGGCTTTTGCCCAAAATGTCGATTTTACTGCTCCTGGGATGTTGCCTGAACTGCTGTGCTTTTCCAGCACCACTCTAACCTAAACTCTGGTTTCCAGCATCTGCAGTCATTGTTTTTACCTATGCTTTGAGCTGCACAAGGCATAATTTCCGGAATACCCTGCGTAAATGTCTCTCTCCTCCTTTAAGATGTTCAAATATTTTTGTTAAAAATCATATAACACCAGGTTACAGTCCAACCAGGTTGTGTGATTTTTAACTGTGTACACCCCAGTCCAACACCGGCATCTCCAAATCACAAATACTTTTGGTCATCTTCCCTAACGATTTGTTATCTAATTTTGTTTGGTAAAGCTCTTGTGAAGTGCATTGTGTTATACTTCTGATAGCCAGTGAAGGAAGAAACTAGAGCCAGTCTTTACTTGAAGTAGATTTGTTCTCAGAATGAAACATTAAAGGTATATCTCCTATCTCCACTCAAGTCTTGTGTCAGTAAGTGTCTCTTTGTACGTTTTTGAAATGTTGAGAAGCATAATTGGCAGGATGTGCTCAAGTTATCATTTAATAAAATTTTCTCTGTATTTTATGGTATTCTTACTGTAAAATACACATGATAATATAAATCAAAATCTAATTAATTCTCTCCAACCCTAATCTTTGATACAATTAAAACATTGGGTTGTTTTATGTTTTTAAGGTTTTATTCAAATGCAAGTTGCTCATTTAAGACAAAGTTAATCTGTAATTACTCTTCAATCACAGGTTACCCTTCTCCTCTGGGGTGTACTGAGCATGCCCCAAGTCCAGTACCTGCTAATGGCCCTCCTTCGGTACCCCCTATGTCTTCTGGACTAGGTGGTGTTCCAATGGATGGCGGGGAACCTCAGACACTGGGACAGCAAAACCGTGGACCCTCTCCTTTCAACCAAGGGCAACTGCATCAGCTGCGAGCACAGATCATGGCATACAAGATGCTAGCAAGAGGACAACCCATTCCTGACCACTTGCAGTTGGCTATCCAAGGGAAGAGACCACCACCTGGAATGCAGCAGCAGATATCATCACTACCTCCGCCCTCCACCCCTGGAACTGGAGTAGCTTCAGGCCCAGCTCCTGGGAATTACAACAGGCCGCTTGGTATTCGCCTTTTTTTTACATTGATTGTTAGCAAGTAAACCAAGCTCCATTATAATACTTGCACACCCATATCAGAAAAAGTATAGAAAGGCAGTTAGGTTTCTATCTCAAAACTCACCACTAAAAGTATACCCTTTTAAATAAAGCCCTTTTAAATATGATGAGTTTTGTTAGAATAAAGAAAGATAAGCAGTTTTCATTGGCAGGATGGATGGTAATCAGAAGATGTATATTTGAGATATTTGGAAGGAGGACCAGGAGAAAATGTTATACATTATGATTGATATGTACTACCTGATAGGTGGTGGAATCAGATTCAATAGTAACTGCCAAACCAGAACTGGCTAAGTAATTGATGGGAAAATAGTAGTGCCATGTGGAAAGACCAAAGGGGTCAGGCTCATTGGTTAGCTCTTTCAAACGGCTGGCACAGGCTAACAGGCCAAATGAACCCTTACTAAGGTCCATGCAGGTGAAAGCCTGACCATCCCCATTAACATTACAAACATGACAAGGACTCTTTGTGATATTAAGGAGAATCGATAGGGCAGGTAGAGGGAGAAACCATTTCAGTTGATTTGAAGTCCAGGACTAGGAGATATGGCCTAAAGGTTACAGACAGGAAGCAAGTTAGGGAATTGTTCTACATGCGCTGTCGACTGTCCTCTGATTCAAGAATGATCTTCATCTAATTGAACTGACTGATTCATGACCAGCAGATCTTCGGTATGTGGCAGCTTTCTACAGACAAGAGCAGTTGATGTTGGGTCAGATGTTAATTTTAAATCTTTGATTAAGACAACTCTATGAACCAATGATTTTAAAATAAGCAAAGGAGGTAATGAGAAGAAAGGTCACAAACTGGCCACAATCTCATGGAAGGATGGGCTTAAGAAGCTAAATGGCCTCTTTCTGTTCCTGTCCTGTTTTCCCTTAGTTTATTTTTGATTGTGCTCATGCAGATATTTGTGTAACATTGTGCTTGCTGGGGATAGAACTGAGGTTAACCAGATCCTGGTTGTATATCAACACACATCTGCAAACACGTTGAGTATTCTACGTTATTTACTAAACCGCCCCAGTTCTCACTTATTCCCAACTGTCATCCGCCTGGCTTGCAGTATATATGGATTGTGGCATCATACATTGAGGCACAGGGTTTCTGATCATTGTGATTTGAAGCTTGAGATACTCAGGTATCAGTATACATGGGCAGATAGTGGAGCATCAATGCTTTGGATACTGAGGCACCAGTATATTAGGACACCAGAACTTTGGGATCAGGTTACTAGAGTATCAGTGTATTGCAACAAAATATGCTAGAGAATTGAGTTTTGGAGCATCCACATTTAGGAGCGTGGTACCAAGATTTTCTGTGTTGCAAGTTGCAGAATTAAGTTGTGCAGTTCTGACTGAGGAGGTCCCATGTTCCTCCCTGCACAGGCGAAAAGAGGGAATGTCATCACCAGACAGTTGGCTTACTTTTGTGGATTTAAGGTAGTCTTGGTAGCAGCTGCCTCTATAACCTCAAGTGTGGTCTGAAAGGGACTAATAAGGCAAAAATATGATAAATATCTTGTCAGAGGGAGTTGGGCATATGCAGGACCTAGTAAAAAAAAGTCTTGTTAACACAAGCATGCCATTGTTTGTCATTACTTCCAATACTAAAACCATCCCTGCCTGTGTTGGTCTATCCACGTGACTTTGTCTCTTCCTTTACCCCTTGTTTACAGGTATGGGAGGATCTAACATGATGCCTCCAGGATCTGCTGGTGTCAATCAGGGAATGCAATGTCAACCTCCCGGCGGCCCCTCAAAATCCTGGCCAGAAGGTAATTCTCTATGGTGTTTGGAATTATTGAGAAACCTGGCCAAATGATTGAGACTTGCAGGGCAGGAAGATACTGAGGGTAGAAGTGAAGACCAAATAGAACAGGAAAGAATGGTAGTGTGACCCCAAGATTGTGCCCTAAAAAATGATGGGAGGAAAGGAAGTCTGGGAAAATTTGAGGAGTTCTGCCATTTTTCAGGTCTCACAAACGAATGAGCTCGAGAAGCTGCAATGAGTATCAGGAGCAAGCAAGTGTAAGTTGGGAGAGTTTTGGAGGAACAAGAGTGGAGAGTTCAAAGAAGTGTTTTGAATAAGTTGGATTAGCGGGACAGGTATTATGAACTTAGCTTGAATTCCTAAGCATGAAGGAGATTCAGGGGTAATTTGATCAAGATATTGAAAATATTGAAAGGATTCAGTAGGATAGATACACAGAACTAATTCCTATAGGGAAGAATCTAGAACAAAATACAGCCTTGGAATTCGAGCCTAGGTCATTTGGACAGAAATCAGAAAGCACATATCTCACACTAGAAATGGTAGAAACCCAAAGCTTGGTAGATGCAGGGGGATAGTTAGAACTTGCAAGCTTGAAAATGATAGATTTTTATTTAGTAAGGATATCAAGAAATATGTAGCAATGGTGAGCTGAGGAACAGATCACCTAGATCCATTTGAATTCCAGGGGAGGCTCCCGGGACTGACTGCCCTCTCTTGTTCCTGTATAAGCACTTACTAAGGAGTGTATTGCTTTATAATTGATCAGAATTTTGAACTAGGATGAGGAGCCAGAACTAGAGGTGACTGCCGACGTGACATTGGCTGCCTCAATTTCTCCATCCCTTCCCCACTCCAACCTCACTCCACTCTCTCCACACTAAACCCCGTTTCATTGTCAAGCCCCACTGACAAGGTGGGGCAGTGGTTGTCTGGAGGATGAACATCATAGTCCCCCAGCCTCGCACTGCCCAGTTTGACCTGCTCCCCAAGATCCAAAAGCCCAGTTACCCTGGCCGATCCATTGTCTCCGCATGCTCCTGCCCCACCAAACTTATTTCTTCCTATCTCGATTCAATCCTCTCCCCCTTGGTCCAGACCCTTCCCACTTACATCCGTGACACTACCCAATTCCCACCTCTTCAGTAACTTCCAGTTCCCCGGCCCCCAGCGCTTTACCTTCACTATGGGCGTGCAGTCCTTATACACGTCCATACCTCACAAGGATCGTCCTCAGACTCTTCCTCTCCAACAGACCCATCCAGTCCCCCTCTACCACTATCCTCCTTCACCTTGCCGAATTAGTCCTCACCCTTAGTAACTTTTCCTTTAACTCTTCCCATTTCCTCCAAATCCAAATCCAGAGGGTGGTAATGGGCCCTAGTTATGCCTGCCTCTTTGTCAGCTATGTCGACTATTCCCTCTTCAGTTGCAAATGTGTTGCTGGTCAAAGCACAGCAGGTTAGGCAGCATCTCAGGAATAGAGAATTCGACGTTTCGAGCATAAGCCCTTCATCAGGAATAAGAGAGAGAGAGCCAAGCCGGCTGAGATAAAAGGTAGGGAGGAGGGACTAGGGGGAGGGGCGATGGAGGTGGGATAGGTGGAAGGAGGTCAAGGTGAGGGTGATCGGCCGGTGTGGGGTGGGGGCGGAGAGGTCAGGAAGAGGATTGCAGGTTAGGAGGGCGGTGCTGAGTTGAGGGAACCGACTGAGACAAGGTGGGGGGAGGGGAAATGAGGAAGCTGGAGAAATCTGAATTCATACCTTGTGGTTGGAGGGTTCCCAGGCGGAAGATGAGGCGCTCCTCCTCCAGCCGTCGTGTAGTTGTGTTCTGCCGGTGGAGGAGTCCAAGGACCTGCATGTCCTCGGTGGAGTGGGAGGGGGAGTTAAAGTGTTGAGCCACGGGGTGATTGGGTTGGTTGGTTCGGGCGGCCCAGAGGTGTTCTCTGAAGCGTTCCGCAAGTAAGCGGCCTGTCTACGCTTCAGAGAACACCTCTGGGCCGCCCGAACCAACCAACCCAATCACCCCGTGGCTCAACACTTTAACTCCCCCTCCCACTCCACCGAGGACATGCAGGTCCTTGGACTCCTCCACCGGCAGAACACAACTACACGACGGCTGGAGGAGGAGCGCCTCATCTTCCGCCTGGGAACCCTCCAACCACAAGGTATGAATTCAGATTTCTCCAGCTTCCTCATTTCCCCTCCCCCCACCTTGTCTCAGTCGGTTCCCTCAACTCAGCACCGCCCTCCTAACCTGCAATCCTCTTCCTGACCTCTCCGCCCCCACCCCACTCCGGCCTATCACCCTCACCTTGACCTCCTTCCACCTATCCCACCTCCATCGCCCCTCCCCCTAGTCCCTCCTCCCTACCTTTTATCTCAGCCGGCTTGGCTCTCTCTCTCTTATTCCTGATGAAGGGCTTATGCTCGAAACGTCGAATTCTCTATTCCTGAGATGCTGCCTAACCTGCTGTGCTTTGACCAGCAACACATTTGCAGCTGTGATCTCCAGCATCTGCAGACCTCATTTTTTATTCCCTCTTCAGTACCTAGACAAGCACTGCAGTTACATCTATGACTGCATTGGTGTTTCATCCTGTAGCCAGGCTGAACTGCAGCAGTTCATTGACTTCATCCCCAACTTTCACCCCACCCTTAAATTCACTTGCTCTATCTCAGACACCTCCCCTTTATTGACCTCTCATTTCCATCTCAGGTGACAGTCTACAGACGGACATTTACTCTAAATCCACAGACTCCCATAACTACCTGGACTACACCACCTCCCACCCAGTATCCTTCAAGAACTCCACCCTGTTTTCCCAATTCTTCCACCTCCATTGCATCTGCTCAGACGAGGAGACATTTCACTCCCAAGCACCCCGGATTTCCAGTTATTTTGAATAATGTGCTTTTCCCCCCTCTGTCACCCAGACAGCCCTCCACTCCTCCATTCCCTGCTCTACGGCTCTAAATTCCATCCCCCCCAAACACAATAAAGTCGGAGTCCCCCTTGTCCTCACTTATCACCTCACCAGTCTCTGCATCCAACGTATCTTCCTGAAAGACTTCCACCAATTCCAATTAGACCCCACCACCAGTAACATCTTCCCCTCCCCACCCCTCTCTGCCTTCTGCAAATTCCCTTCGCCAATCCTTCGTTCATGCCACTCTCCCCACCAACACCCCCCCCCGAACACCTGGTACCTTCCCCTGCAACAGTAAAAGATGCAAAACCTATTGGCATACCAACCCCCTCACCTCCATCCAGGGCCCCAAACAGTCCTTCCAGGTGAGACAGAGGTTCGCCTGCCTCTCCTCTAACCTAGTTTACTGTGTTTGGTGTTCCCAATGTGGTCTTCTCTACGTCGGTGAGACCAAATGTAAACTGAGGGCACATTTCGTCAAGCATTTCAGCTAGGTCTGCAGAGGCCAACCTGACCTCCCAATCACCGCCCATTTTAATTCCCCTTCTCAGTCCCTTTCTAATATGACCATCCTCTGCCTCCTCTATTGCCACAGCAAATCAGACCACAAATTGAAAGAACAACACCTCATCTTCTGTCTTGGCAGTCTTCAGCCTGGAGGACTCAATAATGAGTTCTCCAATTTCAAATAACCTTCCTTCCCATCCCCTGACTCCCTTTCCAGCCCCTCACCCGCACTACCATTCCTCTGACTGACCTTCCTTCCAGTTACCAACTAAATTAATTCCTCGCATTGACCAACAAGGTTGTACCCTATACCTGGGTTCACCTATCCCTACCTCACCATCCTGCCCCTCCTCCCACCCAAAACGATACCCCCCACCCCCCACCTTCCCATCCCCAGTCCTGAACAAGGGTTACAACTAAATGTTTACTTCTCCACCTCCTGGTGCTGCCTGGCTTGCTGTATTCTTCCATCCTCCTGCTTGTTTACCTTGGATTCCAGCATCTGCAGTTTTTTTTCTCTCAGAGCTGGAGGTGAGTCAGTTAAAGATCAAGAAACACCTCCATAGTTCCGTTGAAAATTTATTTGGGAAAAATGAACTGATATAGTTTCCAAAAAGCCAAATTTGCAGGTTCTGTCTTCTGTTGATAGATGTGCTGTTATGTAGTTTTTTTTAATGCTCATCTCAAAGCACAAAGTTCAAGTCATGTAACAATTTGAATTAAGAAGCTTGTCTTGACGATCATGGCACACATGGAAAGAGCAGTCTATGGAGTTTAATTACTTCCTTTCATTGAGAATAATGCTCAAGAAAGTGTAAGTCAAGTGATAGTTGGACTTTACAGCTGATTGCATCTGAGAACGACAAAGTCTTTTTGAAAAGGAAAAGGAAGTTGTGGGAGCTTTTCATGACTGTCAAAAGCAACACAGAGCTCTCCACACTCAACAAATTACATTTTCTTCCCAGAAGCTCTTGTTCTGTACACAAACACAATCACTATTCCGTGCATCACAAAATCCCACAAAATGCTATGTGGGGGGAATGTTGGCCCTGAAGAAGTCACTGAAAAGGGCCATTGGTTGATATCCCCCTAAACTACATGGCTAGGCAACATGGATTGATCTACAGAGGCAGCAGTTTTTCTTTGTCATGGAGATTTTTCTTTGTCTCTTGTGTCAATAATGAGCGTGTTGCCATCTGTGTTTCCAAGCTCGGATTGTTTTCAAGAAAATCACATCAGTTTTCTAAGTGAGATAAAGGGTCACCGATGAGTTGGCTTCTCTCCTATCAAAGTACCTCCTCAGATCTTTTAATTTTCATGAGTGTGTCAGCATGGCTCAGTGTTTGGTTCCCTCATTATTGTGGGTTCAAGCTCCATCCTCATGAGCACACAATCTAGGTTAACACAGTGCAGTACTGAGGGAATACTGCACTACCAGAGATGCTGTCTTTCCGATGATGAGATGAAAAAGTGAAATCCGTCTGTTCTCTGGGGTGGATGTCAAAGATTCCACAGCCCTCTTTGAAGAAAAGTAAAGGAGTTCTCTCTTTATCCTTTAACTAACGTAATTCAACTGCTTATCATCTTATTATCACATTGCTGTTTGCGGGAGCTTACTGAATACAAATTAAATGCTACGTTTCCTGCACTACAGCAGTGGGTACCATTTAAAAGTGATGCACTGCGAAATGATGGAGTTTGTGAAAGGTGCTTTAGAAATACAAGTTTTTATTTTGTTCTGGAATGAGATTTGAACTCAGCATGCATGAAGCTGGTTGGCAATTGCCAAGAAGCAGATCTGCTGCACTCCAAGTAATCCAGCAAAGGTAGGCAGCAAAGTTCAGCTTTTCCTGTAATTATCACATTATTTTATGTTTCAGGTCCAATGGCCAATGCCACTGCACCAACCAGCGCCCCCCAAAAGCTGGCTCCCCCTCAACCCACTGGTCGACCTTCCCCAGTGCCACCAGCTGTGCCCCCTGCTGCCTCCCCAGTCATGCCACCTCAGACACAGTCACCAGGTCAGCCAGCTCAGCCGGCCCCTATGGTGCAGCACCATCAGAAGCAGAACCGGATCACCCCCATTCAGAAACCGCGAGGGTTGGACCCAGTTGAACTTCTCCAGGAACGCGAGTATCGGTATGGAGAGTTTGGTAATATTTTGGAATGAAATGCATATTTATAGACTGTGTTAATTCTGGTCCTGACTTTGTTGGCATATTATGGTAGCTAGGTGTTTACCAAAACATGCTTTAAAATGCTCATCTGTTTTCAAATCTCTCAATGGCCTCACTTCTTCCTATCTCTGTAACTTCCCTGATGTCACAGCAGCCAACTAATTTCAGCTTCTTGAGCTTGAGCACCAATGATTTTAATCGTTGCAATGTTGCCTTCAGCTGTTTAGGTCCTAAATTCTGGAATTTCCTCCTTAATCTTGGCTATCTCTCTACTTCTGTCTCCCCCTTTAAGACCTCAGAATATTCCTGTTTGACTGCATTTTTGGTCCCCTTTCTCTACATGGCTAAGTGTCAGATTTTGTTTGGTAATGCTGCTATGACCAGTGTGGAATATTTCACAATGTTGACCATGTTGTACAAATGTAAGTTGTTCTTGTGCTGAATATGTTCACTGCCCTTCAGACTATAGAGGTCCTTCTGAAGTCATCAAGATCTCACATGGTCTTTCTATTGGCACACATATGATCCTGCAGTAAGGCAGTGTGTGCACTTCACAGGTGTAACAGTTTTATGGTGAAATTATTTGCATTTTTATCACTTCCATGAAGACGATATAAAACTCTGCCCTACATAATGTGCACTCCCACTGTTTCAAAAACAAAAATTACAATTACATGACATGACCATTGTGATTTATACCTGTGTAGTGTGCTGAATTACTTCCTACTCATATGTCCATTAGCTATAATATTCATACTCCGGGTTCACACTGCTGATGCTTGGTTTGTTGGCAGGTTGCAAGCACGCATTTCCCATCGGATCCAAGAATTGGAAAACCTCCCTGGCTCATTAGCAGGAGACCTTCGCACAAAAGCAACCATTGAACTCAAGGCTCTGCGGCTCCTTAATTTCCAAAGGCAGGTTGGTGTCAGGTCAAAGATGTTTTAGTTTCCTTCTTGTTTCTCTTTGCACTGTAATAGTTGCTTCACTGGCTACACATTAAAAAATATTAGACAAACACAATAACCATCTTCAGCTGCTTCATCAGTGAACTTCTCACCCATCATAAAGTCAGAAGCAATTATCACCAATGTTCAGCATCACTTGTCAATCCTCAGATACAGAAGCAACCCAAGTCCACATGCAGCTAGACCTGGACAAAATCTAGGCTTCGGCTAATAAGTGCCAATTACAGTTTCACCACACAAGTGCCAGACAGTAATCATCTTCAACAAAATCTAACTGTCGCCCCTTGACATTCAATGGCATTACCAAAACTGAAACCCCCACTATCAACATCCTAGGTGTTAACATTGACTAAAAACTGAACTGCATGATCATACTCTGGATACAAGCAGGTCAGAGGGTAGGAATTCTGCAGTGAATAACTCACTTCTATCTTCCCAAAGCCTGTCCGCCAGGCAATCATCAGGTGTGATGGAATACACTTGCCTGGATGAGTGCAGTTCCAGTAATGATCGAGAAAAGCAATATCAACCAGGACAAAGCAATTGTTTTATTGGCACCTCATCCACCGTCAACATTCACTCTCTTCATCACCAACACACAATGGCAGTAGTGTGTACCACCTATAAGATGCACTGCAGTAAGTTACTAAGACTTCTCCAACAGCATCTTCCAAACCTGAGACTTCTTTCACCGAGAAGGACAAGGGTAACAGATACTTGGGAACACCACCCTACAAGTTCCCCTCCAAGTAATATATGATTGTGACTTGGAACTATATCAATGTTCCTTCATTGTCATTGGGTAACTCCCTTCTTAACAGGATTGTGAGTGTCTCAACATTCCAAGGACTGCAGCAGTTTCAGAAGACAGCTCACCACCACTTCTACTAGGTAAATAGGAATAGGGTCGAAAAGTGTGGCACTGGAAAAGCACAGCAGACTAGGCAGCATCTGAGGAGCAGGAGATTCGATGTTTCAGGCATAGGCCCTTAATCAGAAAATTAGGAATAGGCTCAGAAATAATCCTGAGCTTCACAGCGATGCTCTCATCCCATGATTAAAAAAAATTTCAAAGGCAACATAATTTGTTTCTGTCATAACCAAATGATGAGGGGTGATTGGTTTTCTCTTTTTAACACTCTCAATTGATCACAACAAATATTTTAATTTATTTTTTAGCACATAGCTATCACATTTCAACTAAGCTAAATTAGCCAATCAAAAATTCAGGAGAGCCAATTCCAAGATTTTTTTGAATGAAAGAGAGTGGTGCTTTATTACCTACTAAACCCAAGATAATTAAGAAAACACAACATCTAACACATGCACAAAACACAGGTAATACCTTAAAAAGAAAACAGGAGAGGGAGTCTAGTACAGACAGAAAAACAAAGACAATTGTAGTTTGATATTCTACAAGTCCTTCTGTTGTGAGAGTGAAACCTGAGTTACAACTTTTCAGAAGTCCTATTTTCTCAGCAGTTTTGAGGTTTGCAAATGTCCTGCGCTTTCAATGAATGGTTATTGCCTTTACACTGGTACTGACATTTTAGCTTGATGAGGAGAGACAAGCAGAGAGAGTGTCTTCTGATTCTTGTTTACAAATCAATTTTCCTTGTCTCTGCCCTGCTGCTCAGAAGCAGCTGTTGATAAAGGTTCATTCATATGTTTTGAGTCTGCTCATTGTTTTTGAAGCTGAATACACTGCAGACAACCTTTCATCTCAGTGTGTAACTTCTAGGAAGTTGTGAATAAAATGGGAAATAGAGATGAGAATTTTAGTGCCCTTTATTAACAATTTTAATTTTGGCACTGACTAATTCTTATTTATTGGTGGTTTCATAAGCTAGGCTCAGTTTTAGTCAGATGATCATAGCAGCCATTCTAGGTCCTTATCTTTTTTAAAAGCCATTTTAGTGCTTGAAGGTCTCAGATATTAAAAATGATGAAAGTGGAATATTGATAGTCCTTGTTTACTCCGTTATCATTAGGATTTTCTTTTCCTCTTATGGAAGGATGGTGAATAAGAAACCAGGCATGCTGTTGTGTTCAGTTTATTAGGTTGGGTCCTTAATGCAAACTGAATCTTGGAATTGGCTCTCCTGCATTTTTGATCTGGTTAATTTAGCTTAGTTGAAGTGTGATAGCTATGTACTATCAACTTTTTCATCTTTAGTAGATGGAAAACATACCCTCAATTCCCAATTAGAATTAACTTCATCTTATTTCTTTCAGAATTCTTTAGTTTAATCTGCACTAGATATAGTTAATCCCACACATTCTATGACCCACTCCCACTATGTTAGAAACAAATTGTAATTGTCTTGCTGGTTGGGAGTATTGGTAACATAATCAGGAAGACTTTTACATTGCATTATTATATCAATGGAAGAACTTACTTGATAATATTGTGAGCCTTCTTCATAGATACTAGCATTTCAGAATTTAAAATTATGGCCCTGCAATTTGCAGATTAGAGTAAGGTTTATTATTGCAGGTGATTAAATATTAGCAGGGTTTATCAGTAGTGGTAAGGTTTATTCATAGTAATAAGATGTATTAGAATTGACAACGGCTAATTGCAATAGTTAGGTTTATCGATAGTTGCAAGGTAATTAGAAATCAGATGGAGGGTTGCTCCAAACTCTTATGCTACATGGGAATTCCAGGATACTTCCAGTGTTCTGATCAGTTACACCAGCTGTCATCATTGTGCTTCATCCATGAGATTGAGAGCTTTGTGTGTAGCATATTTATAGATATGGTCATCCTTCCATTCAAGAATATGCAAGGAGAGAGGGAATGGATGAACAGCAGACAGACAAGTAAAAAGAGGCAGATGTGCAGGAGTCCCCTGAGTTCATCCCATTATCATTGTAAATACTGATGAGAATAATGGCTCACCTGGGGAGTGCAGTCAGATGGTACCATTGATGCTCTACCTTGGAGGCCTATACAATAAAGGCTGGAAAAGCAAATTATGTTGGAGAGAGAGAGAGAAAGAGAGAAGGGATATCCCAGTGCATGCTAAGACAGAATCTATTTGGCTGAGCTAAGAAACACAAGTTGCAATTCCATTGCTGAGTGTAGTCCATAGGCCAACAACTAGCGAAAAGGATGTTGAAAAACAAATTTGCAAGAAAACTACAGATAGATGCAAAGATTAAATTATAGTTATATGGAGGCATTTTAGTTATCTGAGAATAAACTGAAACAGTCATGTAAAGGGCGGTGAGGTGTAAGAGTTTCTAGATTGTGTTTTGGAGGCTTATGTAAGCAGTAGGTCTCCAGTCAAATGAGAAAGAACTGTTGCTCAGCTGGGAATGAAGTGGGCCAAGTGGATTAAACATCAGTAAAAGAACATTTAGGGGACTATGATCAATGCATCATAAGGTTTAGGTTGTCTGTGGAAAAGGGCAAAGAACAAGATAGAGTACAAATAATTAACTGGGGAGAAGCCAGCTTCAATGGTGTAAGAATTAAGCTGGGCTGAATACACTTGAATCAAGGTTGACAGGAAAATTTTGTAGCTGTTTTTTGTTGGATTACCTCAAAGAAGAGAGACTTCAGGCAAACTATAGTCCCATGAAGAGATAAGTGGAGCAAACAAATCCATTGGATGACAAAAGAGATAGAGGTCAAGATGAGGAAGGAAATTTGTGCACCTGACAGATGCCAGGTGAATAACACAATGGACAGCTAGGATTAATTTTTGAATTTTTAAAATTCATTCATGGGATTTACATCAGTATTAGTTCCATCTCTAATTGTTCAGAGGACATTTAAAAGTTATGCTGTGGGTCATATGTCAGCCAGACCATGTAAGGATGACAGATTTCCTACCCTCAAGGATATTAGTGAACCAAATGGGTTTTTACAATAATCAGCAGTGATTACATACTCACAACTAGGCTTGCATTTTTTTTAATGGAGAAAGTAAGGACTGCAGAAGCTGGAGATCAGATTCGAGAGTGTGGTGCTGGAAAAGCACAGCAGGTCAAGCAGCATCCAAGGAGTAGGATGTTTTGTGCATAAGCCCTTCATCAAGAATGACTTTTTTTATTCCAGTTTTTATTTCAATTGAGTTCACGTTTTACTGTTTGTCATGTCTCCAGAACACTAGCCAGATTTTTAGACCAGTACCATTATCATTTCATCTGAATGCATAAGACTCAGAGGGGAATAATAAAGAAAATAAAAGAAGCATAGAGACTCTTTGAAAAGAAACAGGCAGCTAACATGAAAGAAAGTCCTAAAGTCTTCTATAAACCCTTACAAATAGTACAAGGAGGAGTAAGGCCAATTAGGGATAAAAAAGATATCTGTGCATGGAAGTGGGGAAATAGCTAAGATATTAAATGAATGGCTTGCATCTGTCTCTACCATGAAAGAGGATGTTACCCAGGAAAATGTAATTTATGTGGTAGAAGAATTATGAAGACCGGAACAAATGCAGAAAAAAAATCAAAAATGACTTCAGGAATGTGGAACTTCACTTAGATACAGTTTAGTTTCCAGATAGTTTGAAGAATTTGGGACTGTTTTCTTTTGAAAAGAAAAGGTTGAGAGGAGATAAGATAGAGCTATTAAAAATAATGAAAAGTCTGGACAGAGTATATGAACTGTTGCTACTCATGAAAAGATCACAAATGAGAGGGCAGAGATTTAAAGTAATTGGTAAAAAAAGAAATAGTGATTTGAGGAAAATCTTTTTCATTTAGAGAGGTTGAGATTTGTAATGTACAGCTTGAGTGTGTGTGGGGCTAAGGTTGAACTGAGGCACTCAAAAGGAAATTAGACTCTTAATTGAAAAAGAAGAATGTGAAGATTGCTGGTGAATGGTACTAGATGAATTGCTCATTCAGAGAGCTACTGTAGACTCAATGGGCTGAATCACCACCTGCACTGACAAACCTAAGATTCTGTGAATTCTGGTTTAATTCTTCCATAACAAGGTGTCAATTCTAAGTTTGTAGTTGCTCCTCAGCAGTATTAGAGTACTACAGCCATATGAAATAAGTTGATTAAAAGTGAACTCATGCTAGAGAATAGTAAAAAGTGAGGTCTGCAGATGCTGGAGATGAGAGTCGAGAGTGTAGTACTGGAAAAGAACAGCAGGTCAGGCACAGCAGGATGCTGCCTGACTTGCTGTGCTTTTCCAGTACCATATTCTTGACTCATGCTATAGAATGTGAGATCCACATGTTAAAATTAATAAATAGTACAACTTACTGGTTTTAGATAAGTGCTTTTACTGATTACCCATTTACATTACCCATTAGCTATTGGCAGTTGGCAATGCTTTTATCCATTGATTATTGTGACAAAGCAAATATTGGTGAAGAAAATATGTTTTCCACTGTTACTAGAATTTTTCTTGATGACAGTCTGCTGCGATGCTGGATGTTTGTCCCTGTTAATGTGCTTTTGACAAGCTGACCTTTGTTTTGTACTCAGCTTCGGCAGGAAGTGGTGGTGTGTATGAGGAGGGATACAGCCCTCGAGACAGCGCTGAACGCAAAGGCTTACAAGCGCAGCAAGCGGCAGTCACTCCGCGAGGCACGGATCACTGAAAAACTCGAGAAACAGCAGAAGATCGAGCAAGAACGAAAGCGCAGACAAAAACATCAGGTACCCATGTCCAGGGGTTTGAATATATCACATACACTCTCACAACAGCAACTTGCAATTACATACCATCTTTAATTTGACATTGAGACAAATAAGTGACCCAAAGGCTTGGACGAAGAGGTGAGTTTTAAGAAGGCCATAGAGAAGAATGGAGAGGTGTATGGAGAGAATTCCAGAGCTTTAAATTTTGGTAACTGAAAATACAGTAGTCATTAGTAGAAATTGAAAAGCAGGAATGCATAAGAAAGCAGAATTTGATTACTTCAGAGATCATGGAGAGATAAAGGGCTAGAGGAAATTATAGAGGTAAAGCAGTACAAACGCCACTAGAGACTGAAAATTCTGTCATCGGTAGATAGAAAATACCAGCAGAGAGATTTTTAAAATCCTGGTAAATTAACAATGTTACTGGGATCCTCTTTTGGGAGTTATGGGAGCTTTTCTCATTGTTCTCAAAAATAAATTGTTCAAATTTCATTTGGTCTCTGAATTGAGTACTTTCTGGCACATATCACTGGATATACCCTCAATGGAATGCAATATCAGGGTGCCTGACACGGAGCCACTTTTAGACTGTGAGAAAGGTAAAATCTAAATGGAGACAGAAAGAAGGGGTAGGACTGTGTTCAAACTTTTTTTCAGATTTGTGTTTTTTTTTCTAAACACCCTCAGTTCACTGACTACACATTTCCTCCTTGCTTCCAGGAATACCTCAATAGCATTCTGCAGCATGCAAAGGACTTCAAGGAATATCATCGGTCAGTTTCTGGGAAGATGCAGAAACTGACAAAAGCAGTGGCCACGTACCATGCGAACACTGAGCGTGAGCAAAAAAAGGAGAATGAACGGATTGAGAAGGAGAGGATGAGGAGACTGATGGTGAGCAGCTGCTGATTTGATTCAGTGTCCCCAGCTTAATGCAGCCCATCCTTGTTGAGGAAGTTGCTCCACAGCCTTCCATTACATGGCCCACACAGCCATTTTTCATGTGTGAAATTTAGTTCTCCATCTCTGAGTTTGATCCCAAGCACTCTCAGTATCAGGTGTGATGGACACCTTCTCTCCAGACCACAGTCTTTTTGTCCAGAGAGCATATGAAGAAAAGACAGTGCAATGAATATAGGAATATATTCGAGGGTGCTGGAATACCACACATGATGGCGTCCAGTTCCGTGTTCCCCATGAGTGTGTCAATGCCATTTGTTGATATCTCTCTTTTTCCCTGCAGGCAGAAGATGAAGAAGGCTATCGAAAACTGATTGACCAGAAGAAGGACCGACGCCTGGCGTACCTGCTGCAGCAAACTGATGAATACGTAGCCAATCTGACAGAACTCGTCCGACAGCACAAGGCAGCACAGGCTGCGAAAGAGAAAAAGAAGAAAAAGAAGAAGAAGGTCAGAAGTTTGGAATGAAACCCTGACTACAGGGTTGAGATATTGTATCTAGTCTAACTGCACTTCCTAGTCTGAGAGTGGTGATTAATTTTTGAATGTCATCCCTTTACTGCTGCTGGGCATGACAGTGTCCATAACCAGTTAACTAAGCAGGAGGAACCTGAAGCAAATGCTTTTTTAGGATAGAATTATCTAATTGAGAATAAATTACAGGCCAATTTTTCTCAAAGTCCTCAGGTCTGATGAAAATATAGTAGCATAAATATTTAATTCCAAGATCACTTTGTTTCACCCTTCTGTTCCAACCCATATCCTTTTCAGAAAGAGTTGCTCAGTATTGATTGGAAGTGACAGCCATAGTTAGTTTTATCCCATCTCCCCCAAGGCCAACTGCAACAAAAGGATGTATACATATAGTCCCTTGCTATGATTCTGGTGACTCCTGCTGCGATTCTGGTGACCCCTGCTGCAATTCTGGTGACCGATGTCATGATGACTGTGTTACATGGATCCTGCTGTGCCCTTGTACTGCAATCCCCACCTACCCCATGTCACTTTATAATACTCCCTTCTTCTCCTACAGAAGCAGGAAAATGTGGACGGTTTGGGTTCTGCTGTTGGCCCTGATGGTGAGGTGAGTAATTGGAAAGTTTGTCACCTTGTATAATAAAGCTGGACTAGCAACTAAATGATTGGCATTGAAATCTTTTGTGGCAAGTTGTGAAATTGAATTTAGTTAATTCAGATGTAAACTGACATGAAAATATAAAGCCAACAGCTTCACTGTCCTTCAGAAATTGGGAACCTGTCACTCCTACATATGGAAATAGTCTTACTGCATGTGTTTGTCTCATGGCATCTTCTGAAGGAACAAAACGAGTCCCCTTCAGCAAAACTTTGGCCACTGCTTGAGGAGTTGAGTATGAAAAGGAATTCAGTGGCTCACTACCTGAAATTGAAATCATGAAGACTTTCAATGCAGAAAATTTGGTGGAAATCTGGAACTCCACCTTCTTAAAAGAATATACTGTTTAGACTGTGGGAGTGACTCTTAATTGAAAGTATCAAAATTCAGATTGATAGATGTTCACTAAGCAAGTGTACTATGATCCATTTTGATGTTGCTACTATACAAGACACATCCCAGAATGAAATCTTGCTTGTCGGTCTTTTTTTTCTTAATTTAAATGGCAGTCTTTCACTGAAACATTAGCAAGACCGCATAATTGATTTTAAGAATAAAACTGAAGGTTATTACGAACACCAACAAAAATAGATAAAAAAACAAAAGCAAAGCAAATTAACTACATAACATGAATTTGAAGGATTTAGAAACCTACAGCAAACAAAATCCCATCAACTCCCAAACACCACTACTTCAATTATTCAAAAATCCAGAACATTCCTTCCTTCTCAAATCTGTAAGTTTGACTTAATTGCTTCTTCTCCATTCTGAAGCTAAAATGAATTAAATAGTTAATATTAGCTAAAATAATTTCTAAAATTAAGTCTCTAAGTTAAAATTAATCTTTGATTATTCTCAACCTTTTAAATGTTTTCTTTCGTCTGTCGTAATCCTCCACAAACTTTCATTACCATTCCAGGAAGTACATCGAGGTTTTAAAAGTCATGGTTCTGGAAAAACAGGCATAGTTAATTTTTAAACCCCTTTACAAAATATAAACCAATATCCCATATGCCAATTATTTAAAATTCAAATTCGGGAAAAAAATTATATTAATTTGTATAAATCACACACCTTCTATCACAAAGGTTATGGAAGCAAGGTGGAAAAATAGCATTAAGATGCAGTTCATCCATGCTTCATTTGAATGGTGAAACAGTCTTGAGGGGATGAATAGCCTCCTTTTGTCCCAAAGAAATGATAACATTAAATAAATTGGACCCACAATATAAGAAACAAATGGGTAAATCAGCCAGTTTGATCAGTAGCCTGATTAAATATATGCTAAGGGCAGGAGGATGGTGGTTTAATGATTGAAAATTATTCTCCAACTGTAGCTCTTGGATGAGACTAGCCAGATGAGCGATTTACCAGTGAAGGTGATTCATGTGGAAAGTGGACGGATTCTGACTGGAGCTGAGGCACCAAAGGCTGGGCAGCTGGACACCTGGTTGGAAATGAATCCCGGGTAAGTAGACCACACTGAATCTCCTCAAGTGGCTGGAAATCTCATAACATTTTCGTCACTGCATAACTTCACCAATCTTCTGGGAGTATGCTACTACATGACTGATGTGGACCTCTGTCATCCACTGGATTGATCCTGCTAATGAGGGGCCCTACTCTCCATATTCATTGAGACCTACTGTCAATTACAGTGCTAAAAACTGAAGTGTAAACAGTATTGTAACATAGGAAATGCAACAGGCATTTTGCACATAGCAAAATTCCACAAACAACAATATGATAATGGCCAGATTTTCTGTGTTTGGGGTGTTGGTTAAGGGATTAAATGTTGACCCAATAAACTGGGGGGAATGTCACTGCCATGGAATTTGCAGATAATTGTGTGGACAAATCGGAATTCTATTTAATGTCCCACAAAAAAAGGCAACTTTGACAGTACTGCATTCCTTCAATAAGTGTCAGTCTAAATTTATGTACTCAATCCACAACTCTGACTTGGAGGTTAGAGTGCTATCTGTTGATCGCAAAAATGAACTCTGGAGGAATGCCAGATTTACATGCGCAGATAAACTTAGAAATCCTTTTGATTCCTGAGGTGTATGTGGCTTCTGGGATTACTCAATTAAATTATTGGATTAAAGTGCAGTATCTGGTGACCAGATAGAGTGAAGCTGAATCCCAGCCCTGTGTCCTGTGAACTGATCTCAGTTAGTGGAACCTTCACTATTTAGCATCCCTGGACCAGGGTGAAGAAAAAAAATCAGGTAGAATTCCTTACACCTCAATGCTTATATGAAATAAGAGTAGGGTTAGTGGAAGCATGAGTGAGGTTGCCCCCCACTCCAAACCTCTCCAAACGTGGGAGGCCCACTGCCTTTACAGTTCTTCCAGGTTCTCCATCTGATGTCTTTGTCATTTCTTCTGAACAGCTATGAGGTGGCTCCGCGTTCTGACAGTGAAGACAGCGGCTCTGAGGAAGAGGAAGAGGTGAGAGTGAAAAAGAAAACACAACCTGTCTACTGAGCAGGAACCCTTGTTATAATATGGGTTTCGTGGAGCCATGCAGAATGACCATAGAGAGTATTATAATGGGAGTCGTTCCCAGTCGCCCAGCTCAGATTTACTCTTCCAGTCCTTTTACATTTTCTTTGCATATTATAAGATCTACTATGATTTAAGCTGCATAGTCCTAAAAGAAGTAGCAATAATCTCATCAGGCCTCACTCCCTTGTATTTACTCAGTGCTTTATCCTTTTTGTCTTGGTGGCATTTTAAAGTGTTCCCTGCAGTCTCTGTCTTTAAAATGATCCAGCAGACAAAATGGGGAGAGAACTGTTTGGAAAAATTGCTGGCTGGAGCCGGGCGACTGCAAACTGTTGATTTTCTTTTTGGATGCAGTGCTTTTATTTTTTTTCATGAACTGTCTTTAAAATCACGTCAGGATACGACAGACTGGAGGCTGCTAATCATGTCGGAGGACAGGTCTCGTTCGGGACTGCTGGTAAGCATTTTAGAACAAGTGTAAGGGTTCCGTGAGTCTTCACGTAGCTTGTGAATTGCCGTGCATTGGGAGGGGTCATGACCCCAACCAAGTCCTTTAGTATTCCGTCCATTTTACGGATTCCTGAAGGCATTGAATCTTGCATTTTTCTCACTCATCAAGCATCTTTGATACAACACCAAGATGACAATTATTTGAGGCAAGGACAAAGAGACAAAGCAAATATCATTTCTGGTGTCCTCCATATAACTAATAGACTGCGCAAATTTTAAACTTTCATAGGCATGATGTATCCTCACACAGTGTCCATCCTGGTCCTCTGGCAGGAGAACTGGCCGATCATCTCCCCCCAATCCAGATCCACGGAGATGAATTTTACTGCTCTATAACTGAAACAGTTATTTGAGACCTGTAAATGGAATTTGAGAAACCATGGTCCATGTGGCAGTATCATCATCTGAGCTGAAAAAGCCAACTGCTTTAACTGAGACTTGTCCACTGCTGCAGCCATGAACTCCAAACAGTTAATGTCTAAAATTGGACAATCATATTCTGAATTGAAATTTGTTTCTGTTCCTCACCAAGTATTCACCTTCTGCTGACTTTCTGCAGTTTTCAAACATTATTAGTGTAATGAAACTGCATTAGAACATGGAGTGGTGAGGCAAAGGACTGAACTCACCACCTACCCCCACACACACACAAATCTGTGTTAATGGAGTATTGGGTGCAAAATCCCTGGTACATGACCCCTTGCCACACTTGTATGTGTCTCCTAGTGATATCTGGCAACAAGGCTTGAAGAGACTTTGAAGCAGGTCAACTTGCTGCCTAGCCACATATAGTTGTTACGTCAGGTGAAAGGGGAGAGGGCAGATGGGAAGCCAGTGTAACAGGCTGAAAAACAAGTATCTTTCCAGCAATATGCCTTTTATTATAAATTAATCAGGAATCTTCAAATGTACTAACTTATATTACTGAGCATGCCAGCACCAACTCAACTGAGGAAGAAGGGAAAGTGAAATGGCAGAGGAATAGACTCCAAAGTTTCACCTCCAGGACCTGAGTACATTCATTGCACAGACTGCTAGGACAAGAGCATGCTGACTGCTACAGTTTTTGTGAATTTGTTGGGAAACTAGTAAAACTGGACAGCTGAGATGGAAAATAAATTATCAGGAATATTCAGAATTATGGGAAATAAAGTAACAAGAATACCCAACAGCCATGGGATTGAGTTAGAGGAGAGGGAGCTCACACTTACCACTATTCATAGTTGGAAGAAGAAAGTTTTGGTTGCCTGAACCTCCCCTTACTTAATGTTTGTTTAAAATAGCATCTGGTGAATTCTCCCTGTGGCATTTTGAAAATGAAATGCTCCACATGAGGAGCCCACTTGTTTTATCCTGATTTTCCCCCCATCCCCTCCCATTTTCTCTTCTTTTGCATCTGCATTCTCCTTGCTCTTCACTTGGTGGATTTGTACAGCTTACACCAAATGGATTCCTGAAGATTGGCAATTTTGACCTCACTCCTCTCTCACGACCTCCCAATCCCTTCCTTCAAATGGCCCTTTTCTGTAAATGTTATGGAAGTATTTCAACAACTGAAGGTAATGTGTTTGGGCAGGCAAATGGAGTAATGACCTTCCCTTGCCTATGATATATTGCTAATTATCTAATCATAAAATCAGGAGCATTATTTAAGAATTGATCGACTATCTGACAGCAGCAGTTAGCTGTTTGTCTGAACAAGTGCCCTAAAACTACTGTCAAGGCTTGGCACCTCGTGCACTATCTCTGTCTTTTTCTATGCCTAATGGGTTAGCACGTGTGTGGCACTCCTTGCAGGCATCTCCTCTGCTGGCAGTTGCATCACTCCTGGAAGATCATAGTTAATTGATGGCTGCTATGGATTGTGATGAGGGAATCTACAAGTTATCTCACCTTGCAATCACTGGCCAGTGAACATGCTTGCTGTGCATCCTACCAATTCCAGTCCCAAGAGTTGAAATTGGGAAAACAGGATTGTACTAATTCTGGTTTTTAGATTTTTTTAGCAGTCTGGAGTCTGTTTCCTTAAAAGCTGGTGGAAGCAGCTTCAAAAGTTAACTTTCAAAAGGGAGTTTGATAAATAACTGACAAGAAGAAAATTGACTTGGTTAAAGGAAAGAGCTAGGAAGTAGGAAACTTGGGTAGTTCTTTCAAAGAGCTGGCAAAGGCATTATGGGCCAAATGACCACCCGCTGTGCTGTGTGATTCTGTCATTCAAATTTTTCTTAGAATTTGAAGATAATAAACTAGAAGTTTGAAGTGATAGCATTTCATATTGTAGTCTCTCCTCATTGAAGTACCTCAGTAAAGTAGCTATTCATCACCTGTGACTTTGGGGAGGAAGGGATGGCATCTTACTCAACTATGAGGATAGCAGTGGATCAATTCTGGACAAACATCCACATTCAGCCATTGCTCGAGATGGGTGACTGGAGGAGGGTCCTGGGTTAGTTTAAAGAATAGCATTTCCCATGCCTTTCCTACTATTATTTGTAGTCACAAATGTAACTTAAAATGGAAATTCATCCGGAGCTTGCTGTAGGAACTTGCTACGTAGATGACCTCCTACCCCTTTTGCAAGACACCAGGGTAAGTAGAGTGCGAATTTACTACCTCACTGCTTCTGTGAATTTTCCCCTACAAGTCACACATCATCCCAGCTGAGAAACATATCACCACTTCAACATCATCAATCAATCAAATTCCTAGAACTCCCTTCTCAAGAGCACTGGCAATGCACCTGCAGTTCAGGAAGCAGGCCTACCACGCCTTCATAGCGTAACTAGAAATGGGCAATAAATGCTGGCCCTGCCAATTACATTCCCATTCCAAGAATGAATAAATAATAAAATAAGCTGCCCGAGTGGAAACGGGCCTCATGTTTTGCGTGAGGGTCACTGCTTGGGTGATTCAAGTGCCTGAGTGAAGGAAACATCATGATCTATTGATTTCTTCTGCTTTCTGTTCAGGAAGAGGAAGAGGAGGAGCAGGCAAACCCACCAGCACAGACTCCTGCACCGGAGGAGAAGAAGAAAATCCAGGATCCAGACAGTGAAGAAGTGTCTGAGCTGGACGCAAGGCAAATCATAGAGTAAGTGCAGCAAAATTGGGAGTTGAGGTCAGGGGCATGGGAAAGAATTAGTCTGCTGCTGAATGTGATGGAAGCTGATCTGGAGAAGAATGAGGAAAGAGATCTGGTGTGCTGATAAGTATGAGTGGAGAGATTTCCTTTATTCACATGTTGTGACTGGAACTAATTACATCTTTTAGGAACGCTAAGCAGGACGTGGATGATGAGTACAGCGCACCACTATCTAGTATACATGGTCTGCAGTCCTATTATGCAGTAGCTCATGCAGTGACGGAGAGAGTCGATATTCAGTCTACGCTGCTTGTGAATGGTTTACTCAAACAATATCAGGTAAAGGACAGTAAGAGGCTATGTTCCATTGGTGTGTTTGACTTTAGTGTCGGTACAGTCATGGAAGATCATCAAGTTGCTCTTGGGCACTGGATTGATCATATAAACATAGCCAGCTCCTAGATGCACTGAACAAACACCAGGTCCTTCCACAAAGATAAACCTGAAAGGAGGGGAGGGTGGCTGTGACAAAAAGTAAATATCCTTTCAGTGTGTGGTCTAACCAGTGGCTTTCATTGCAAAAGTCAGCAATAAGGTATGGTTTTCCAAGGTGGCCATAGAAATGGAAGAAGGCAAATCAAGAAACACTTCCCAGCTTAAGATCATTTTGTCCATAATGTATGTTCCAGCTCTTTGAAAGAGCTATCTAAGCTGAAACCCCATCTCTTTCTCATGCTACCAACATTTTTCCCCTTCATGTGTTTATATCCAATTCACTTTTGAAAGTTACTGTTGAATCTGCTTCTAGTATCTTTTCAGTCAGCTCATTCCAAATCATAACAATTCACTTCATTAAAAAAAATCTTCTTATCTCATCTCAGTTCTTTTGAGAACAACCCTGTCTTTAAAGTCTGCAATTATTGTACCAAAACTTACAGATTATAGCTATCAGGAAAGATTGTGCAGAAAATAACCTGATCGAAATCTTGATGGTTTGCTAGGTTGGAAAAAAAAATCTGTTGGTGGAGAAACCAAAAGTAGGATATATAAATATAGTCACTAAGAAAACCAGTAGGGAATTCAGGAAAGTAATGAAAATGTGAACTTCTTATCTCAGGATATAGTTGAGGCAGAGAGTAGAAATATGTTTAGCAGGAAGCTAAGTTAGTACATGGAGAAGTTGAATTTGTGATAGAATGAAGTGAAGAGGAGCGGAAGAAAAATAAATACCAGCATGGATCCCAATGGTGTGTTTCTGTACTATATCTTCTTTGTAAATTTTATGCAATTCCATGCAGGTCAAAGGTCTGGAATGGCTTGTCTCGCTGTACAATAACAACCTGAATGGAATCCTTGCTGATGAGATGGGCTTGGGAAAGACCATTCAGACGATCGCACTCATCACTTACCTCATGGAGCATAAGCGCATCAATGGACCCTTCCTGATCATAGTACCTTTATCGTAAGGAGAAAGCTGTTCTTATCTCTACCTGCCAGGGGCTGAGAAAGCAATGTTGGCCAGGATGCCAGGAAAGTACTCCCTGCTCCCATTCAAAGAATTCTTTTACATCATCTTACACCAATGGAACTGATGATGCATCAGTTTATCATTTCTGTTGAGAACTTCAGCAGAAAAGGATTCCACGGTTCTCCTAAATGCTATTGGGATGGGGGAGATAATTTTGACTTAGCTCTCTGGGGGTGAAATCTACAAGATGTGCTGAAATGCTGAGTTTACACCTTGTCATAATATTGATTTTAATTCAGGATAAGGTTAGAGGGGCGCAAAGTAAACATTTCACCGGGCTCCTATCAGTTTCCCAACAGGCAGAATAGGTTAGAATTTCCCAGTGAGCTCAGTCTACACTATATGGGCTTCAGCAGTTCATCACCACTTCTCAAGGACAATTGGGATGAACAATAATTATTAGCCTAACCAGCAACATTCATAAATTGTCAATAAATGAACAAAAAACATTACTAGAGTTGGATGGGGTAAGAGTACTATTTCATCTTTTGATCATTGACATTTTTTCAACCAAAACCATGAAATCCTTTTTCTCTTTCACTCGTAGCATAAATGCTAAACTGAGGCTCCATATGTTCCACTGGTGCAGAGCAGAGGAGCACTCCCAATGTCCTGAGCAACATGCCTCCGTCAACCATCACCAACACTATTCCTGCATGTACGAAAAGGCTGCTGTGTTTGCATGCAAAAAAGTAGTTAATTGGCTATGAATCTCTTCTAGAAGTTTCAAGTGCTGTATAAATTTTAATTGCTTGCTGTCAGCATTTTTATTCTTGTTAATTTCAGTAAGCAGTTACTGCTCAAGTTCCATATTAGTTAACATATGATTCAAGCACGTTATTATCCCTTGTTGATTCTGTTCCTGTGAGAGGTCACTGTGTCTTTTTTATAAGGCCTTGTCTATTGACACAAAATGTCTGCATGCTGTGCATTGCTTAAATTCCTGCTTATGCAGCTAACTTGTTTCATTTTTAAACTTGGTGTGGTTGTGAAAGGGGGAGAGGTAGGAATGTGGGTGTGAACATGGAAGAGTTGGGGTGGGGGGTGAAGCTATGAATGGGATAGGGTGTATTCCAACTGAATGGGGTGAGTGGGGTTGGAGGATGGTGCAGTGTGAAGGGAGAGCAGTAGCAAACCCCACCATCCCTGACATCCTCGGTCCAATCTTCCCATGTTTCCCCCATCCATATCCTACCTGCTGCTGCCATCCCCGACCTCCCTTAACTCCTCCCTATTGAATCCAGTTCAATATACTTATTTTCTGTGCATGCTTTTGCATATGATGTCATTGGAATTCTACATGACAACGTAGAGAGTCTGTATCTGTGCGCATGCGTGTTTCCAGACAAGCGTGCAAGTGCAGCTGTGAGTGTCAGCAAACACTGCCAATGTCAAATGACCAACAAAATAGCTGCTGGTACTCCTTGCATGTGCAGACAGGGCCAGTGATGTCAACTGGCCGTGACATGCTTCAGGATGCATCCAAACATGCACACTATTGTCATCATGTTCCATGCGTAGTGTTGTATGTGCACAGCCTGACCCTCCCTTATTTCACATTTTGCTTCAGCTGCTGCTTCTCAGCATCGTTTTTTTGTCATAGTTGCACACTTATTAGTTACCCATTGGTTGAAGGAAGCAATAGCTGACATGGTTTTATGAATATAGCCTTACTTTATGGCCTCTACTTATACTTCCTAATGACAGAATGATTTATCTTGAAGAAGAGTCATATCAACTCAAAATGCTAACTGCTTCTCTCTCCACAGATTCTGCCAACATTTTCTGTTTTGATTTCAGATTTCCAGCATCCACAGTATTTTGCTCTTATCAGAATAATTTTGCTGCCTTGGCTGCTTCCTCTCTCACTCCCTCCCAACTCTTCACATTGATTCAGTCCACAGCATCAGTTGATCCCTCATGCTGTTTTGTTCCCTTTTAGTGCTTGCTTTTCCTCCTTGCTAAATATTAAAATTAGTTATCCAGCTCACTGCAGAACCTTCTTGAGGTAGCATTTGAACCATTTGCAGTCATTATAAAATTCTGTAACTTCCAAATGACGTCAACTTCCTCTTTGTACATGCTAACTCTGCACTGCCTAGATATGAAGTTTGGACCATTTATCGCTGTTAAACTAAGCTTCAGTCTTCCCTCTCAGGTGAACATGACTCATGAAAAACAGATTTTCTGATCATTATCTCATTACTGTTTGTGGGAACTTGCTATAAACAAGATTGGCTACAGAATTTCCTACATTACAATAATGATAGTTCTTTAAAAGAAACACATTTAGTGTAAAAGTGTAAAACTATAAAGTCATCATAGTTTCTATAGATATGTGTTTCCTGTACCTGCTTATTTTGGAGTAGCTCTGCTGGAACAGAGTAACAGACTCTGATAGAGCTCCACTGTAGGAGATGATTGGCTCTGCTGGATGAGAAGAACAGGCTCTGGTGGAGCTCTGCACGAGGAAAAGAACAGGTTCTGATGGTGCTCTGATGGAGCCCTACTGGAGGAGAGGAGTGGGCTCTTGCAGTAACTTTGCTGAGAGAAAGGGAACAGACTCTGATGAAGCTCTGCTACAGGAGAGGGAGTGAGCTTAAAGTCAGCATCACAGACAAATAGAGCCAAGAAAGCGGTGGTGGAAAAGGAAAGCAACTTTTAAAAAATGTACCAAACATGGAGAAAAACAATTTTGGTATCCAACTTGATAGAAAGGAGTGATTTGGAGACTGTAATTTGATCTCCAAGTTTGTCTGAATCTAATATAAAGCTTTTAGATTTTGTTATTATAACCCAACTTGATACTCATAATGAGATTCCGGCCCGTAATTGTAGCCATCACTCAGTACATTAAGAAGCCAGTAGTTTCCGTATATTAGCACTCATTTTAGTAATTGTATTTACAGAACGCTGTCAAACTGGGCCTATGAGTTTGATAAGTGGGCGCCATCAGTATCACGGATCTCATATAAGGTACTTCCATCTTCAGATTTAATGCTCTTATTTTGCACACTGCATGTTGTTTGGTTGTTTTGTATTTGCACGGCCAATATTGATGTGGTTTTTCTCCTCTGCTCCCCCATCCCTGCTCTTCCTACTTCAGGGTTCTCCTGCAGCTCGAAGGGCATTTGTTCCTCTGCTTAGAAGTGGGAAGTTCAATGTCCTACTCACCACTTATGAATACATCATCAAAGACAAGCATGTTCTTGCCAAGGTGAAGTTTTCCTTTCTTGCAAAATTCTCTTCCTTATCGTGTCATCCAATTCCCCAGAGATCATGATGTGTGCTGGACTTCTATCTTGTTAGTATTTCCTCCCATTGCATCCACCTGTCACCCCTCCAATTTGGACCTTACATAGGCCAGAACTCTTACATGAGTCCAGAATTGTAGTATCCCAGTACCAGGTCCTCCATCCCACTTCCTGTTTCCACAGTCTAATCCACCACCTTGGTACTCCAGTGCCAAATGCCTTGGTACTCCAATGCAGGTGTCTTTCTGCTACTCAAGTGACCCTATGGTATCTGAGTGTCTAACTCACTGTTGCTGGTGTCACAGTGCAGAACCACCTGCTCCTGATACCCTATTATTCTTTAGTACACATTCATGTCAAACCTATTGTCCCTCGCACACAAGCATCTAACCCACTGTTGCTTGGAGCCCAGTGTCTAATTCTCTGCTGGTAGTATCCCAGTGTCTAATCTTTCCCTATTACCATAGTGTCTGTACCACCGCCCTGGTGCCACCGTCTCTATGCCACTGCCCTGGTACCATAGTGTCTATATCAAGTACATTTTGAATATGAGAGATCCACAGCTCCAGTATAAAATAACAGAATCATGTAGCAGAGTGATACCATTGCATCTGCACCACTCTTTGAAAGAGTTATCCAATCAGTCCCGTCTCACATTCCACTGCTGTTGCTCCACATTCCTGTCATAACTTCTTTTCTCTTGAATATTTGTTGCATTTCCTTTTGGAAGCTAGTGTTGAAATTGCTTCCACCAACTTTCAGGCAATGCATTCCAGCTTACAACTTGTTCCAAAACTTTTCAACATTTCTGAGTTTCATAGCATCTGCATACCTTTAAATTATCGAGGTAAAAACAATGACTGCAGATGCTGGAAACCAGATTCTGGATTAGATAAAGGGCTTTTGTCCAAAACATCGATTTCGCTGCACTTTGGATGCTACCTGAACTGCTGTGCTCTTCCAGCACCACTAATCCAGAATACCTTCAAATTATGTCTTGTTACACTGATACATGTAGAAATCCACTCCTCCTCAGAATCATTCCCTCTTCTGCAGATATCCTTTTCCGTATGATAATGTTCTACTATTTTCAATGTTTTCTTTTCCTCTTCAGATCCGTTGGAAGTACATGATAGTGGATGAAGGTCACCGTATGAAGAACCACCACTGTAAGCTAACACAGGTGCTGAATACGCATTATGTGGCACCACGCCGCCTGTTGCTCACTGGCACTCCACTGCAAAACAAGCTGCCTGAGCTGTGGGCACTCCTCAACTTCCTGCTGCCCACTATTTTCAAAAGCTGCAACACGTTTGAGCAATGGTTCAACGCCCCCTTCGCCATGACAGGAGAAAAGGTACATTAAGGATGAGGGCCAGAAATGATCATCATATAAAGTGGACATGTCACATCAATGCAGAAACCTACATTTATTTAGAACCTTCAACTTCTTCCAGCCCTTTTTCCCTTTTGTGATCTCAGCATTCCTCCAACTTTAAATGATTAAAATCAAGAAGACACTGTCGGCTACTGTGTTTCCAGCTGCCATGACTTTAAACTCTGGAATTCCTTCCCTCAAACCACTCCATCCCTCTATCTCTCCTTTTCCTACAAAATGCTTCTCTTTGACCACTTGGTCACCGAGCCCAATATCCCTTTTATGTGCCTAGTTATCAAACTTTATTTGAATCCACTTTGAACTAGGATGGTTTTGGTTTGTATTTTTAGTACCTGATCATCTTAGAGTTTCATTTCACGGTGAGAAGCAAACCAAGGTAGTTTACTGAAGGATTCCGTTTAGTGGATAGAACTTGTAAACAGAAATCTTTATCCATTTTATACTTGATTAGTAGTTCTGTGTCATTTCAATAGTTTCTTTCTTGCCTGTACATGCAAGTTATGTTTCAAAGCTAATTTTTGAATGTTAATACTAACCTTCTCAGAGGCAAATGAGGAATACATAGAAGGTAGTTCGCAAACTCTGGATGGAATTATGAGACATTAAATCAAAACATGACACTATTTGGAATAAAAGCAGAGGAATTATCCCATGTCTTGACCAATATTTATCTCCCAACCAGCACTGCCAAATAAAATTAATATTACATTGATATTTGTAGACATTTGCTGTGCACAAATTGGTTACCACAGTGCTTACATTACAACAATTTCAGTATTTCAAATATATTTCTGTAAATTATATTGTGGCATCCTCCATTTTTGAAAGGTAAGTTCAACAGGAATTTTGGTAAGGCAGTGTTTTGCTCAAATGCATCTTTTTTCAAGATTTAGATTGCGTCATAATTCATTGTGCGGCCACCATTGTGTTCAACGTCTTGCCATCTGTAATGTAACACAGGTGGATCTAAATGAAGAGGAGACTATTCTGATCATCAGACGTTTGCACAAGGTCCTCCGCCCTTTCCTGTTGAGGCGATTGAAAAAGGAAGTTGAAGCTCAGCTGCCTGAGAAGGTGATCTTCCTGTTCTGAACAGTTAGAACATGCCTTTTAACTGGGGATAGTGGCAAAGGGATACCTTACTCCTGGTGGCTTTGTAAATAGCTTCAATATGAACATCACCAATTCTGCTGGACTGTGTTGACTGTGATTGCTTTACTAAGCTTGGTTCAGTCTGAGACAGGAATTCCACAAAGGCAGTGTTTAATTTACTTACCAGTGTCTTTGAATGGATCCCATGAAACATCATCCCATCCTGAAACAAGTCCCACTCTCCCTTCACAACAAACAATATGGCTTCACTGGACTTCCCAGTGGTGACAGAGCTCCACTATTACATTACCTCTTAGTCATCAATATTCCAATTGAGGGGGAAATAACCTTTCAAGCATTTTTTTTTATGTCTAGTCAATTTTGTGAATCTTTAACTCCTGACATGACTCTAATACCCTTCCAATTCTAGATAACCTACACCAACCCATCACAATCCATCAGTTTTATAATCACTGTCTTGTAGAAGTTTGACACATCTTTTAATATTCAGTGCCAATCACATTTGATTTTTTCTTTAAACTTTCACTTCAGTAACCTTTTCTAATTCTCAGAACATTTGACGATGTGCAATTTCTGCAGTTGTAAAAACCCCCCACACTTAATTGCAAATGCATTGTAGTTGGAAGCTCATAGTATTGATAACAGTTAGCTGACCCGTATAGGAGGTGAGACAGAATATTGTTATGTCATCAGATCAGTGGTTACTAATGGTGCCATTAATTTACTGAAAACCATATTCTCTTTCCTGCTCCCCATTCTAAGTACTAACTGAGGGAGTTCAGCAGGAGATTGTATTTCACCGTCTGCTACAGTTTGTGTTTTATTCCCTTGTCTGGATCATCTTTGTCTTTCCTTCCTCTCTCTACCATTAATTCAATTCTGTTGCACTCTGGCAGACAGAAAGAAACATGCCTGAGCTTAGTAGAACCCAACATTCCTCTTATTGGGGATCCATCAGAGAATCTTTTCTCTGTTGGATTGGAAGACTGACTCAACTGGGTTTATTCTGTTGGTCAGTAAATGGGTGCTTTTGTGGCTTGTGTGCAAGTCGATTGACTTCATGTGTTAAGCAGTTAAAAGACACAGCTACCTATGGCAGGATGAAGAGAGGAGAGGGTGAGTGTCTACAGCTGCTTCTGAGATGAGTTTTCTGAAATAAACCGGCTGAAACAGTGTTTTATTCCCTCATAGGTGGAATACGTCATTAAATGTGACATGTCAGCTTTGCAGAGAGTACTGTACCGCCACATGCAAGCCAAGGGAGTGCTGCTGACTGATGGCTCAGAGAAGGATAAAAAGGTTTGGGAACAGCTCTGTTATCTTCCAGCACTGAGCCATTCACTGGGGCAATGACCGTTAATTAATATTCACCATTATGTGTCTTGCACTGTTTTTTTATGTGATACAGTTTATTTACATGAAAGTGTGACCTGCTGATGACTTTGACTGTTTCTGGGGAGTGGTCATTGTATTTGCATCATTACCATCTGGTGAAGCTGCTTATAGTTTTTTAAGTTTATTTGGAGTTTGCTTGTTGAGGCATTTGAAATAATGTCGGTTGAAACAAGCTAAATAGAAAACAGGATATTAATGTCATTCAAGGGGTGTAATGCAAGATATACGATTAAACTAAATACTATAGAAAATAGGACAACTCTCCTGAACAAAAGTTGTGAGGCTGTGAAATGCAAATCTGAGGTAAAATTTACAGCAAGGCTCATGTTCATATTTAAGATCAACAACAAAAATCCTAGCATTCCTATCGTACTTTTAACATAGTAAAACCTTCCAATGCACTGTATAACAATGTTATCAAATCTAAGTTAAGATTGAGCCATTTAACAAAATTATAAGATAGATGACTGAAAGCTTGGTCAAAGAGGAGTATCTTTAAAAAGGGATGTTTCATAGAGAGGAGAAGTGTTAGGAAGAAATTCCAGGGTTTAGGGCCAAGTCAGTTGAAGGTATGGCCAGTTTTGTTGGAGTGATTAAACTTGGGCATGTGCGAGAGACCAAAGAGAAGTTGTTTGAGAGTGATGAGACCAGAGGAATATCAAAGGAAGAATATGAATTTTAAAAGTGAGGCATTGCTGGTATAGGAGTCTTTGTAGGTCAGCAGCTGAAGGGGTAACAGTCAAGTGGAATTTGGTGCAAGTTAGATAGGTGGTTGAAGGCAAAGGGGTTAAATAAATAATTAAGAGACTATTTGTGTCCAGTATAAGCACTAGCAACAGCACTAATTGGGCTGTTTGGCTCATTTCTGTGTTGTAATGCTTATGTAATTGTATGTTATGCTCATGTGTGAATTCCAACTCAAAAGCTTCTGTTGAGCTTTGCAATCTTCATACAATTCATAAAATTCAGGAATTTTCATTTCTAAATGTTAAATCTGATGTTCTGAAGCACTGTCTGTGAAGACAGCCTGCAGTCTCAGCACCAGTGGAGAATGTCGTTTACTGCAATTATTTCATGTTTCAACCTCTAACTCCTGCACTCTTTCTTCAGGCCAAGTGCTGCCATTTAACTGTGAATTCTTTGTCTTATTTGCTTTAGGGCAAAGGAGGCACAAAGACACTGATGAACACCATTATGCAACTGAGAAAGATTTGCAACCACCCATATATGTTTCAGCACATTGAGGTAAGCAGCTCTGCCTACATGTGTTAGTGTCGCAGGGCAACAGTTGGCACTTGGTACAATATCAACTTTATTCAGAACCATAGCTACAACCCCAAAAATATATTATTTGCTCTCTGTCAAAGCCCCACTAATACTCTCATAATCTCTTTTAAGTATGTAATTCTCATTATTTTAACATCTGTAAGACAAGAGAGCTCCAGAGCAGGGGTAAGGATAAGGAAGACACTCACCAGTGTAATACAGGGGGGAAATGAACTGTGTTCCTGCCTCTGATTACTTACCCAAGAACTGTACTGATAAATATAAATGTTTGGTTGTGCATGTGAGCATACCCATGAGTGATTGTACAAATGCATGGTTGTGCATCTGTCATTGCTGGAGATCCATTGAGGGCAAAGTTGGGTTGGATTCCAGTTTTCTCTTTTCTTGAGGGTGCTCTCTCTTGCAGGGTTTGCCTGTACGAGCACTGACCACCCTAACCCAAGCATCTATGCGTCACCTGTAAAAACTGTGCATCAGTGGAAAACATCATACCAAATCTCAACCTTCTTTTTGCCAAAGTTCTCCATGTGTTTTACCAACAGAAATCCTGGGATAGCAAACAGGAAGGGGAATCCAGTCTGTTTTCTTAATTACTTTCCGCCTAGAACAAACATGTGAGGCGTGGGGGTTTACAAAATATAGACCAGTAAACTTTGCAGTGGCCCATAACTTCAAAAAGCTCTAATTGTTCAGGTTTACATGAATGTATTGCAGCTTTGTGCCAGTAAATAGTTTAACACTGAACTCATATGGAAGTGAGCAGCTGTGATTACCTGATGCTAGAGTGATTGTGTAATGGATAGCATGCTCAGTGGCATGGCATTCATTCATGTAAACTTTGTCTGCTTTTTAAAGTCAGAGTGATTATAGAAAATCTTTGCATTAAATTAATTGTGTAAAGGGTGTGCACTGATTGCTGAATCATTGAAGTAAAATCAGTATTTCTTCAGAGTTTGCAGTTTAAACATTCACACCAGTTTCCAGCAAACCACTGAACTGGAGTGCCCTTTTGTAAAGTCTCTTTGCATGGCTTCTCACTGAGTGGGAGATCGATAGTTAGTTCTGCTTCCCAATCATCAGTTGACAGAAATATACGGATCAATGGATGTGTATTGTGTATGTATGTGTGTCACAATGACACAAATCAGAATGTGTTATTGCTATGGTGGAGTTCACCTCATTCCAAATAGTGTTGCAACTTTTGCCCAAGGACTGAGAATATTGCAATACTTGCTTCTGTCCTCCACATTTACATCTTCATCCCTTTTATTTTTCAACCAGGAGTCTTTTTCAGAACACTTAGGATTCACTGGAGGCATTGTACAAGGGTAAGTGCAATAGTCTCTACAACAAATCAGAAAGCAGCACTTACCTGGGCTGAATGTGTTGTCTGTATGATGAGACTAACTAATTTAATATGTAAGGATGTGTTTCAGTAATTTGAACCTACATGGGTAACCAAGACCAGCTGAGGATAAATTTGAACAATGACCTGCTTAAAATTTAGTAGACATGACCTGAGCTACTTCCCTAATCATAAACAGTTGAACAATTTGTCAAAATGGCTGAAAATGTCTGTGATCCTGAGAGCAAACACTCAGAGGACCTCCACTTATAAACAGGGTTGATTAAAGAAAAGCTCAAGACGAAAATGACCCACAGTAGCTCAGTGGTTAGCACTGATGCCTCACAGCGCCAGGAACTCGGGTTCGAATCCAGCCTCGGTGACTGTCTGTGTGGAGTTTGTATATTTGTGGGCGGCACAGTGCTGCCTCACAGCACCAGAGACCTGGGTTCAATTCCCGCCTCAGGCGACTGACTGTGTGGAGTTTGCACGTTCTCCCCATGTCTGCATGGGTTTCCTCCGGGTGCTCCGGTTTCCTCCCACAGTCCAAAGATGTGCGGGTCAGGTGAATTGGCCATGCTAAATTGCCCATAGTGTTAGGTAAGAGGTAAATGTAGGGGTACGGCTGGGTTGTGGGTCATTGTGGACTTGTTGGGCCGAACGGCCTGTTTCCACACTGTCAGTAATCTAATCTAATCTAATCTAATCTAATCTAATGACTGTCTGATTAAGAGGTGCCTGCTGTAAACACGTGATCTATTCCGACCAGTTTTTTAAGTGCTAGAATGGGTTGATTGTCTAATGGTGAGGAGCAACCATGGTTCATAGTGGGTAGTTTAGACAGTAAGATCTGAGTATGTTGGTTACTGTGCAGCAGGCTATAGATGAGAGAAAATTGATTTATGATGACAAGTTATCTGTTCGTGGCTAGTGCGACAGTATTGAAGCTGAGCTTCACGATAACTAACACTAACATTAAAGAACGCATTGGCATCACAAAGTGACCACAATCATTGGGGTTCTATTTAATAACTTCTACTTATGTATTACTTTTAACATAGTAAATTGTTAAAAGACGCTTTACAGGAACTTTATTGAATAAAATTGGATACTGAGCCATATTAGGAGTTACCATGGCAGGTGACAAAAACTAGGTTTTAAACAGCCTCTTAAAGAAGAGAAAGGCAGAGAAGTTAAGGAAGAAAATTCCAGAACTTGGGTACTTAAAGGCCAGGCTGCCACAGTCAAGTAATCAAAGTCTGGGATGCTTAAGTGACCAGAATTGAAGGAGTGCAGAGATGTTGAAGGATTGTAAGTCTGGTGGAGGTTACAAAAATAGGAAGTGGGTGGTGAAGCTATGGAGGGACTTGAAAACAAATGTAGGAACATTGATGGATAGGGAGCAACTGTTTTCGCATTAATTTCTAAGGTTATTGTTCTGGGCCACTGGTCAATCTGGTCTGGCACTGAGGTGGAGGCCAGTGTGGAATTCTGTTGAATTGTGTTGTTTGCTGACAGGGCTGATCTTTACCGAGCCTCGGGGAAGTTTGAACTGTTGGACAGGATTCTCCCCAAGCTGCGAGCCACCAATCACAGAGTGTTGCTCTTCTGCCAGATGACCTCACTGATGACCATCATGGAAGATTACTTCACATACCGCAGCTTCAAGTACCTTCGCCTGGACGGTGAGTGGGTCATCTGGTATTGCTAACTCCTCCATCTCCAGTCTACCAGCCACTCACTCCTTCTGGAGTTCTCCAGGCAACACTCCTCTTCCTACATCATTTCTCATTCCAGGGATGACATTTCATTTCTGAGAATAGACACCTGAGGAAATAATTTTAAACCAACCCATATTAAGGAAGTGATGGCATCTGATGCCATATAGATTTAAAATGTCACCCAGTATTGCTCTGAATTAACCAACCCTGCCTTGTGTTAGTAGAACATCACAATCAACTCTACTTCTAACCTTGATTCAGCACGGTTAGATCCCATGGAATACAGGGAGAACTAGCCATTTGGATAAAGAACTCATTCAAAAATAGAAGACAGAATGTGGTGGTGGAGGGTTGCTTTCCAGACTGGAGGCATGTGATCAGTGGTGTGCGACAAGTATCAGTGCTGGAGTCCACTGCTTTACATCATTTATAGAAATGATTTGGATGTGAACATAGGAGGTATACTTAGTAAGTTTGCAGATGACAACAAAATTGGAAGAACATCCTCAGAGTAAAGGGCTAAGGAGTGGCAGATGAATCTTAATTTAGATACATGTGAGGTGCAGCATTTTGGAAAGGTAAATCAGGGCAGGCCTCATACACTTAATGATAAAGTTCTGGGGAGTGTTGCTGAACAAAGCGACCTTGAAGTCCAAGTTCATAGTTCCTTGCCAGTGGAGTCACAGGTTGATAGGATAGTGAAGAAGTCGTTTGGTATGCTTCCCTTTATTGGTCAGGGCATTGAGTATAGGAATTGGAAGGTCATGTTGTGACTGTACAGGACATTAGTTAGGCCATTTGTGGAATATTGTATGTAATTCTGGTCTCCCTCTTGTAGGAAGAATATTATGAAACTTTAAACGATACAGAAAAAAATTACAAGGATGTTGCCAGGGTTGGAGGGCTTGAGCTATAGTGACAGACTAAATAGGCTGGGGCTATTTCTCCTGAAGTGTCAGAGACTGAGTGGTGACCTTATAGAGGTTTATAAAATCATGAGGGACATGAATAGGGTAAATAAGACAAGGTCCTTTCCCTGGGGTGGTGGAGTCCAGAACTAGATGGCATAGATTTAGGATGAGAGGAGAAAGATTTAAAAGGGACCGAAGGGGCAATCTTTTCACATAGAGATTGGTGCATGTATGGAAATATGCTGCCAGAGGAAGTGGTGGAGGCTGGTACAATTACAACATTTAAAAGACATCTAAATGGGTATATGAATAGGAAGGGTTTAAAAGGATATGGGCGAAGTGTTGGCAAATGGTACTAGATTAATTTAGGATATCTGGTTGACGTGGACAAGTTGGACCGAATGGTCTGTTTCCGTGCTGTACGTCTCTATGACTCTAATGACAAAAGGAAAATACTGCAGATGCCGGAAATTTGATTTTATTTCCAACTGTTCATAATAGCCAAACACTGCAGTACTTATCAGCAGAGAGTAACTAGGCTCCTTTCCAACATTCTCGTAATTTGTTCCACTTGCTCTTTATCTTGCTCCTCCTCACCACCGTCTCTCCATAAAATCCACCATTTTCCAGCTCTTTTCAGTTATTAAGAAGGATCATACTAGACTTGCAAAGTATTTCTCTCTCCATAGATGCTGCCAGGCCTGCTGAGTTTCTCCAGCACTTTTTTTTTAAGTTTTAACTAGGTACCAGTCAGACACAGGGAGTTCAGCTCAATTTGTTTTATCTTCTGTTTCTCCACTACTCCCCCTGTCAACCCCTCTGCAAGGTTTCCATCTTCGTTCACAGGTTTTTTTTATATAGATTAGACTCCCTACAGTGTGGAAACAGGCCCTTCGGCCCAACTAGTCCACACTGACCCTCTGAAGGGTAACCCACTCAGACCCAGTTCCCTCTGACTAATGCACCGAACACTATGGACAATTTAGCATGGCCAATTCACCAGACCTGCACATCTTTTGGACTATGGGAGGAAACTGGAGCACCCAGAGGAAATCCACGCAGCCACAGGGAGAATGTGCAAAATCCACACAGACAGTAGCCAAAGGCTGGAATCGAACCTGAGACCCTGGCACTGTGAGGCAGTAGTGCTAACTACTGAGCCATCGTGCCAGTTCTAGAGATATTCTCTCTGGAACTTCAAACTTACTGTTGACATTTGAAATGGAGGTTCGTAAAATCATCCGTGTCTGCAAAGGCATCTTGGAATATCTCACAGCAGCAGAAGTGGTTGAAACTATGGAGGATTTGGTGACCTACACCAAAAATTTGGGTCCAGGAATGACTAAAATGGCTAAGATGATTGATGAAAGGTGATAAGACCAGTTGTAGTGCCATTATTGGACAACTGACTGAGATCGACCCGCTCAGTTTGAAAATTGAGGTGAAATGGCTCTTGTGAGATGTCCCACCTACTCCAGAGATGCGTCAGAACATTTCTGAACAGGTTGGCTAGAAAATATCCAAAAATGTGAGGCTGGGGCCAGAAACTTTCTGCCTACCTTGTTGCAGTTATGAAAAATGCCAGTAGAGTGAGCTGCTGTACTTCTCCATATTGAAGTCTGGAGCTGAGAAATTCTCTGCTGTCAGAAAACTAGCAGGGTGGGAATTTCATATGCCCTGACTGAGACCCTATCCCAAATCTGGGGAAAGCAGGGAATTCAATTACGTAACAGAGTGGACATGATTCTACTGGGCCCCTGGCTCTTTATGCATATACTGAGATCCTAGGGCAGCACCTTGCCACACAGGGAGGGTGAAGTGAAGAAAAGGGTTATGGGTGGAACACAATGAACCCAATTTAGTCCAAGTACCCATTGGCAGAGGTCTTGACTTTGCGGGTGATCTATCATTAACTGCTTCCCTATCCAAAATTTGTATCAATTTTTATACTTTTCCATTTTATTTGGACAGATGCCAGGTAGCACTGCTAAATTTATGGGGAAACGAGAGCCTGCTTCCAGATATGATATCTGAACAGAAGGTAGCTTGTTAGAACATGTTCCCTCCTCACTCTCTTTCCCTTTCCTTGCTCCCTACTCTCTGAAAAAAGCCATGTGATGTAACCTTCAGGAATACCTCTGGAAAGAGTTGGCGACCTTTATCCCCATACAGATTCCTGACTGATGATTCTCCTAGTTTGGTAGGTGACTTTGAATGGGTTTCAAAGGAGGTTGGGACAAATTAGATGATTTTCCAGCTGAGGCTGATGTCCTGTTTTTCAGCGGGACCTTCCATTATCTGGCACAAACATACTGAACTGAATGACCTCCCATAGTGCAGCTACATTCTGGGATTCCTTCTCTGCTGGTTATGGAATAGATCTGCCGCCAGATGGAGCTGTCTGATAGTTATCTTGGAGATCACTCACTATCCAACTGCTGATCCTGCTTTTGTTCATTCTCGGGATGTAGGCGTCACCAGTGAGAATGGCTTTTATTGCCCATCTCTGTTTACCCTGAAAGTATGGCAGTGGAGTTTCTTGAAATCAGAGGGCAGTTATGAATTTGCTACATACTGAACTAGATTGGATAAGAATGATAGGTTTCTTCCCACAGTTTCAAGGTTACTTTTACTGATGCCGTTCCTTTGCTTTTAAACTAAATTGAAAATCTGACATTGCTGAGATGGCATTTGAACTGGGTGTTCTCTGGATTATTAGTCCAGTAATATAACCATAATTTCACCAATTCTGAGATATCATCGCACTGAATGAATATGACTGTGGTCACTAGAGTTTTTTTTCATGGTTTATCTTTGTCCCCTTTTCCCCATTGTCTCCACACTACCAAGTATTCTAAAGACAGTATTTTCAGTCAGGAACATGATGTTGGCATGCAGGATGGTGGTAGGGCAGACATTAAGTTCTGTCGAATGTGCCATCTAACAACCTGTTCTCACCCTCTTTAAGGGACCACCAAATCTGAGGACCGTGGGATGCTGCTGAAGACTTTCAATGAGCCCAACTCCCATTACTTTATCTTCCTGCTCAGCACTCGGGCTGGAGGTCTAGGCCTCAACCTTCAGGCTGCAGACACTGTTGTCATTTTTGACAGCGACTGGAATCCTCACCAAGTGAGTATTGCAGTTATCCAATGCACAAATCCCTTTGTCAAAAGGTGTAAAGGTGAACAGTTTGCAACCAAGTTATCAGGTCAGTGTAATGGGAACATGAAAGAACAAAAAGGAAAGTACACTTCAGTGTTCAGAAGAGGAGTAATTAAACAACAAAAGAAATAGTGATGAAAGCAAAAGTGGGTACTCATGGCCAAAGTAACAAAACAAGACGGGTCTTGGGGTGGTGAAGATTACAAATGCAGAATCTCCACCAGACCCTGAAAAATGTGAGCAGTGTTTACAATTGAAATTGTTGAACTTGGTATTGATTCCAGAATGTTACAAACCGCCAAACAGTGTAGGAAGACAAAGTGGGATGGAGAATTTAAATGACAAGTGACAGGAAGCTCGGGCTCCTGCTTACAAACTGAACAGAAGTGTTCGACAAAGTGATTGCCCAATCTGTTTGGTTTCCACTGCACAGAGGAAACCACACAATGATCAGCAAATCTAGCACACAAAGTTTGGTCTGTGTTTCTCTGTAGAGGTAGGTTTCTAATGTCCTTGATCTGTGGCCATGGAGTTGGACTGCTTCTCGCTCTTCTAGCAAGCTGTTCATTCAGCAGTCAGCAGAATAATTCTGTAAACTCTACCTGCTGGGTGTTGTACTTACAGATTGTCTGTGAAACCAGAACTCAAGTGCCAAGTCTGCAGGTGGAAGTGACTGTTCACTGAAAGTTTCACAGCAACACTTCCACAGATGTCAATTTCTATAATTACAGCCATCAGAAATTAGCCCCCAAAAATTAACTCTTTATTGCCTTGTTTTAGAACTTTAGATGTCTGTCGCAGACGATCACCATCCAGAATCTCAAAGCACTTGTAATTAATAGTATCCTTCCTTATTTGACAGCAATTATTGAGCAGACTGGGAATTTGGCAGAGCAATAGGAGTCGGAGAATAAGGCTAACACAGATAACTGGCATGATGTAACTCATGGTGTGCCACAAGTTCCTGAGTTGAGGCCTAAATATTTTGCGATGATAAGGTAGAAAATTGCATTTCCTAGTTTGTTCATGACATAAAGTGTCTTGAAAGCAGTATAATTGGAAGTACAAAATTAAAAAGAGATGTTGAAAGATTAAGTGACTGGACAAAACTGATAGGTACATTTCAGTGTAGACAAATGCAAGATCGTCCACATTGGACCTAAAACGAATAGAACAGAATACTTTCTAAATGATGAAAATCTAGAATCAACAGCAATCCAATGACACTTAGCGACCTGATACACAGATCATTAAAAGATCATTAATGGTCCTGGTCTTTATATTCCAAAGAACTACATCATGATTTACCTGCCACGTCACATCTGGAATGCATTGAGCAATCTGGACATCAAAAGAACAGGAAGGATATATTGGCCTTGGAAGAAATACTGCATTGATTTATCAGTACATAGGGTTAAATTGCAAGGAGAAATTACATAACCCATTGTTGTATTTCCTGGAATTTATTATTTTAAGGAGTGATTAAATCAAATTTTCTGAGATAATAAGATGAACTGATAGGATAGATGGACAGAAACTCTTTCTACTAGTGGAAAGTCCACAGATAGGAGCATGGTTTAAAAAAAAACATACAGCCAAATGTTTGAGCTGTGAAACTAGGAAACAATTCTACACTCAAAGAGAGATAGGAGGTTGGAATTCTCTTTCTCAGTGGAATTGTTGAGCTGAGAGTGACAACCGTAGACATTAAGATAGCATTTGACTGATTATGGGATCAGGAATCCTAGTAGAACTAGAGTTAATGGAAATTAGGGGGAAATTGTTAACTGGTTGGAGTTATATCTAGCACAAAGGAAGGTGATTGTTGTTTTAGGAGATCATTGCAGGAGTTTTTCATGAATGTCCTAGGTCCACCAGCTTCAACTGGTTCATCAATGACATTCCCTCCATCATATGGTCAGATATGGGAATATTCACAGATGATTGCACAATGATCAGATATCCTCAAGACACTGAAGCAGTCCTGACCACATGCGGAAAGAACTGGACAGCATCTAAGGCGTGAGCTGATAAATGGGAAGGAATATTTGCACCACACAAGTGCCAGGCAATGACTCCAACAAGGTAGGATGTTACCATTGCCCCTTGACGTTCAACGGCATTACCAGTGCTGAATCTCCCACTGTCAATGTTCTGGGGGTTACTATTTACCAGAAACTAAACTGAACCAGCCTTATAAATTATGTGGTTACAAGAGTATGTCAGAGGTAAGGAATTCTATAGTGGGTAGCTCACCTGTCTCACCAATGCCTGTCCACCACCTAAAGGCACAAACAAGGAGTGTAATCAAATACTCTCCACTTGCATAATGTCACTGTAATGGGTGCAACTCCAATAACATTCAAGAAACTCAACACTATCCAGAAAAAAAAGCCTGTTCAACTGACACCCAATTTAACATAATGAACATTCAGTCCCTTTACCACCAATGCACAGTGGCAGTAGTGTGTACCATTTACAAGATGCACTACAGCCTCTTACCTAGGCTCCTTTGATAGCATTTTGGAAGGTCACAACCTCCTACTGCCTAAAAGAATAAGGACAGCAGATACATGGGAACCCCACAGTCTGCAAGTTCTCTTTAAAGCTGCACATCACCCTGACTTGGAACAATATCACTTATCCTTTCACTGTCAATGGACCAAAACCCTGGAAATCCCCTTCTAACAACATTGCAGATTGATCTATACTCCAATGACTACATCAGTTTCAGCAAAGGGCTCACCACTATCTTTTCAAGAGCAGTTACAAATAGGCAATAAATGCTGGCCTAAACAACAATACTCATATCCCTCGAACAAAGAAAAGAAGTTAAATTCTTAACTTTAAATCTGAAATTCAAGAGATATTTTGCTCACCAAAGGTATTAAGAATATGGGGTGATGGTGTGTGTATGAAGCTAGGTTACAGATCAGCATAATCTCATGGAACAAATACATGGATAGGAAAGGTTTAGAAGGATATGGGCCAAGTGCAGGGAAATGGGATTAGCATAAATGGACATTTCGGCTGCAATGGATAGTTTGGGCTGAAGGGCCTGTCTCCATGCTGTAGGACTCTGGCTCTATGGCAGAACACGCTTGAGGACAAAAGGCTCCTTTTTGTTCATATATTCCAGGCTCATCAGCTGGCAAGCAACCTACTCACACTTGGAGTGGTAGGGACATCACATTTTACTGACACACATGTGTTCTCCCTCTCACTCACTCACTCTCTCTCACTCTCTCACACACTCTCACACACTCTCTCTCTCTCTCTCTCTCTCTCTCTCTCTCTCTCTCTCTCTCATGAGACACACACACACGCGCGTTTCTCAGCTGGGTGGTTGTGAAGTGATCCCTATAATTGCAAGAGTCACCAGGCTCGAAGCAACTTGAGGTCCAACCACAGTAAACTGCTGTAAAAGTGAGGATTTGACAGGTGTGTGCAATGCAGCATTCATCACCCATTCCTGCAGTGCACAGGGAAGAGTTTGGATCATTGATTGTGACTCGCCTTACAATTGAATAAGCTACTTCAACAGGCATGAAGGATTGTTGTAATCTGAACTGGGTTATGCTTGGTAGATTGCCTTTCCTGAGAAGCATAACTGAATCATGCTTGTTACTACAATAATCCAGGAAGTTGCATCTTTGTTGGTAATAGCCTACTGCGCAGATTTATTGCATCCAGTTCCCCAGCGGGATTTGAACTGATCAACTCTGGATTGTTAAGATGGCAATATAAGTGGCAAAGTAGCGAACACACCTGCTAATTTGCTATTAAATCCCATGAGCTAAGATCCAATTGCTTCTATCAGACACAGGAAACACCCCTGGTTGGAGGGAGAGTGATAATTGTAAATTATATCTGTAGGGAATAGAAAAGGAGCTTTATCAGTTGCCTAATGTGTTACCTATGGCAATTGAGTAAGGACCCAACAACATTGCTCATGCTTGCCTTTTAGGTTTACAATCCAGCTATAAATAGGCAGAAGTAATTAACCCACTTATCTCCCCACCTTTAGCTGTTCATTAACTACTGATAACTTGTCACTTCTCAGTAATTTGCTAAGTGCACCCATTGAGCCTGACCTCTTAATATTCAGTATTAACCTCCTCAAGAGCTGGTCTTTGGGCTTTATGATGAATGTAGTTTAATTTATTCAGTGTAGTAACAGAACATGATACAAACTGTAGAAATGGGATGAGGAACTTCTGTTGGTGGGTAGGCTGGAGGAGCTTGGATTGTACTTCTTAGGGAAGAAAAGGCTAGGAGGCGATTTATTAGAATGTTCAAAATCTGAAGTGTTCTGATAGAGTAAGTAAGGAAACACTGTGTCCATTAGCAGGATCCATAACCAGAGAGATAAGATTTATAATATAAGAGAGGAAGAAATAAGAAAAAAATATTTTTATATAGTAAGTTGTTGTGATCTAGAAAACACTTTCTGAAAGAGTGGCAAGAACAGTTGCAAAAGTAATTTTAAAAAGCATATTGGAAAGAAAAATACATGCAAATGGTATAATAAATGAATGATTGTTTTACTGAGCTGACAGAGACGTGATCGGCCTCCTATGCTGTATAATTCTATGATCTCCAGGGAAGCAAAGTGTTGCTACCATTAACTCAATGTCCTACAATTAGAGAGGGAGAGAAAGGTAGTTAGGTTACTCATTTCTGATCAGTAAATAATAACTCTGTCGAGGCAACAAGGTGAAAGGATATTGTAGGAAGTCGACACTTCAAGGAGGGAAGAGTCTTCAAGAGTGGAGACTCATGGGAAAAGGAAGATCCCAAGGTGAGTTGGCATTTTCAGTGTCAGGGCATTGTGGTACATGGTGCATTTGTGGTGAGAAGGTGCTACATTTATTCATAATCTCGATCATAATACCAAAAAATCTCCAAGATAATCTACTTTATTGCACCTCCCACTAGTCAGTTAAAGAGCAGCAACAATAACCAGGAAGTTGGGGTGCCAGCCCACCTTCTAGCCTGAGAGTGAATATGATGTAGAGGGAGAAGCTCATTGATGAAGAAAGAAAATGAAAAGCAGCATTTCTGAGCTCTTCATGGTTGGGTTTGTTTCAGGACTTACAAGCTCAAGATCGTGCTCACCGCATCGGACAGCAAAATGAAGTACGCGTGCTGCGCCTGTGCACTGTGAACAGTGTGGAGGAAAAGATCTTAGCAGCAGCTAAATACAAGCTCAACGTTGACCAGAAGGTCATCCAAGCTGGGATGTTCGATCAGAAGTCCTCCAGCCACGAGAGGCGGGCATTTCTTCAGGCTATACTCGAACATGAGGAGCAGGATGAAGTGAGTATAAAATGAAACTCTGCCTAATCTGAGCCACTGTGTAACATCCTGTGTCTTTAAAATGTATACAGACCCACAAGCAACATGTGAATCTAGCATAAAGCATGCAAATATACCATACAGTGTGCTGATATTCCACATGATGTCTAAATATTCCATATAATATGATATTGTTTCATACAGAGCCTTGCGCTCTGCTATCGGGCTGTCAGAACATTTTGGGAAACAATACACTGTGGCAGTTCTGAGTTGAGCTGATGTGATGGGCAGGAAGGAGCTGAAGATGAAGAACTCACTCAATGCCTGAGAATAAGCCTGAAAATCTGTATAGCAGATTTGGGAAGGTGGGACATTTCTTACTTTGTGAATGTCAAGAGTCTTAGCATCATAGCCCCAGCCTGTAATCCTGTTTAATTTGCATTATCTGAATCAAGCATGCAAGCAGCTACTTGCTGACTTGCTGATTAAGCAAGTAAGAAAATTCAAGAATAATGCTTAATAGCAACAAAGGCATGACCATCAGTTGCACTCATGGAATCATAGAAATGTACAGCACAGAAGGAGGCCATTTGGCCTGTTATGCCTGTGCTGGCTCTTTGAAAGAGAGTTGTAATTAATTCTACAACTCTGCTTTTTGCCCATAACTTTCTCAGTCTCAAGTATTTGTCCAACTCCACTTCAAATGATTTATGGAATCACCATCCAGCACATTTTCAGAATGTTTGAGATACCAGTATGTATTTGTCTTCCCTCTAGATCTTTTGCTAATACTTTTAAATCTTTAATTCACTTGTGCTTGATCTACTTGCAGACAAAAAATGTTTTCCCGTAATTTATCAGAGTCTATTCATCATTTTGAAACTCTAAAAATGCTGCGTCTTGGCCTTCTCCATTCCAACTGTCTTCACTCTTTCAATTCCCACAAATTTTCGGCCACCCAACCTCCGATCCTAGTCCTCTCTCCTCAGGTACTGTCCCTCTCTCTTTCTAATCTTATTACCCTTTATTCAAAAAATTAATCCATGATTCCTCTGTCTTTGCAAACCACTGACTCTCTTTGCTCTACAAATTTCTCTCACCTGTTATTGATTCCCAAATATATTCATATTTTTCCTGGAACTTCATATTTTAACTTTTCTATCATGTTTCCACCCAACCACAGTTCCAAAATAACTTTTATCAAAATCATAGATGACGTCCTATGTGATTGTGCCAAAGATAAACTATCCCTCCTCATCCTTCTCATGTGTCCTCAACCTTTGACATGGTTGACCACACCATCCTCCTCCAATGCCTCTTTACTCTTGTCCCACTGAATTTGACTGCATTTTCCCAGTTTCATTCTTACTTATCCAGTTGTAGCAGAGAATTCCTTTTCATTTTCCACATAGTTATCTTTGGGTTCTCCCCAAAAAGATGGCTCACCAGCACCTCTATCAGAGCTATTAGGGATAGTTAATTAGGGCTAGCCTAGCCAGTGAGGGTGACATCCTATGCATGAAGGAATATTTTTCATAAAGCCTTAAATCCTCTCCTATTTCTTACCTACATGCTTCCATATGCCAGCACCATCCAATAGCAAAGGTTTCACATGTAGACTGACAACATCTAGCTCTACCTCACTGCCATCTCTTTCAATTCCTCCTCTGTTATTAAATTATCAGACTGTTTGTTCAGTATCCCATACCAAATGGGCAGAAATTTCTTTCAATTAATTTAGGGAAGACTGAAGCCATTGTCTTGGTTCCTGCTTCAAACCGGGAAAAAAAATAGCTACTGACTCCATCCCTGTCTCTGACAAAACCAAGACTGATTAAACTGTCATATTTGACCCTTCAGTTGAGCTTCCAACCACACATTCTGCCATCATTTCCACACCATTGCATCTCCCAGTATTATTTGTTCCTGGAACATTCATCAATGTATTTGTTTCCTTTAGATTTGTCTACTCCAACTCATTGCTGAGCAACATTCTAATTTCTGTAAATTTGATGTCATCTAAAATATCTTCCTGAGTCTGAACTCACACCAAGTCCCATTCACCTCTGAGCTCACTGTCCTGCAATAATTCACGATCTAGCGGTTTTTTGATTTTAAAATTCATATGATTGTTTTCAAATTCCTTTCCTCCCTATCGCTATAATCTCCTCCATCTCCTCAATTGCTTGAGATACGGGCTCCTCTGATACTTTTGTATTCCCAATTTTAATTGCTCCAATTTTAATTTGTGGCTGTGCCTTGAGCTGCCTGCCTCCAAGCTCCAGAATTCTCAAGGTACACCTCTCTGCCTTCTACATCATTTTCTATCATTAAGATACTCCTTAAAATCTAGCTCTTTGACCAAGCTTACGGTCGCTTGTCCTAATATCTCCTTACGTGACTCCAATTTTGTTTGACGCTCCTGTAAAGCACCTGGGAACGTGTTATTATAATAAAAGAATTACATAACTACAAGTTGTTATTGTCATTGTTGTAGCTGCATGTCTACTCTTTTCAAACTTGTGCTAGTTATAATGTGCTCATCGGAATCTTAGCTCAGAATTATAATTCCATTGCAGTAAATTCTGACTTTGGGCATGCGTAAATGTTTTGTCTAATCTAGTGGGAGCACCAAGGTGATCAGACATGACCTAGCTGCAGAGCCGTTGATACTCACTGAGCTGCAAAGTAACTTAGTGCCATCATAAAGGAAACCAAGTATTATCTTTGTGAACTTATTATAGGCTAGTGTTGTTCATTCTGTGTACTAACCAAATCTCCTTAGCTGGGTAATGGGTGGTCTTATTATTCATAATTTCTCAGTTGGCAATTTAAACAGGACGCTTAACAGAATCCTCAATGTAGCTGCCAAGGCTATGGTCTGTGATTTACCACCACTGTCCTTGCCACGTTACAGCTGTTTTGTCCCGGATTCTGGTCCAAATCATTATTCAGCAACATCTGCTGGATGTGTATGTGAGCTTGTGTGCTGTCATTCTCCTGTTTGCCCTTCTTTATCTATGGAACGTCTTCCAGCACTACTGTCCGTCTGAGATCTCTGTACTTCTCCAATCCCTCCATCATAGATGGCTGTGCATAGAGTTCTGCAATTTCTCCCTTGAACCTTTCTTTCTCCTCATTTAAGAAGACCTTAGAAACAAACCTCTTTGGCCTAGCTTTGGTCACCTATGCTTACGTTTCATTTTGTAGCTCAGTGTGAAATTGTGTCTGATAAAACTCCAATGATGTGATTGGGATGTTTTACCTGATTAAAGCTGTTATTTAAATGCTGTTGTATTTTTTGTGAATAAATGAGTGTGGGACAGCAAGGGTGGAAATACAGTGAGGCTCAAGTTTGCCTTTGAAGCCTGCCGACACTCGCAATACAGGCATTCCCATGAAGATTAGTCACTTGGAAAACAATGGTGGCAGACAGCAGAAGAGAGGAACGACATCAGTAATGAAGTAACATAGGAGCAATAATAGGCTAGGCTAATCAGCTCCTTGAGCTGCTTCTGTTGTTTTACTTCGATCATGGTTAATCACACCTACTCACCTCAGTTCCATAATTCTCAATCCCTATCTGACAAAAGAAAACTATTAAAGTAGAATTTTTCTCTTAATCCCTAGCCTCAACATTGTTGTGGAGGACAGAGTTCCAGATTTCCACTGCACTTTGTGTGAAAAAATGCTTCTTGCAGTTACCACTAAACAGACTAGCTCGAATTTTAGGATTACGTTTCCTTGTTCTGGACTATCCAACCAGTAGAAATAGTTTCTATCCAGTGGGTCAATGTCTTTAATTATCTTAAGACATCTCGATTATATAATTTTTTAATCTTCTATGTTTGAGACTGGCTGTCTCAGCAACAAGATCTTTCTCAGAGTAACAAAATTGATCTGAGACTTGAGGAACAGTGGGGAGGTTGCTCTGTGGTCTCAAAGCATTATTGTGGATGTTTACCAAGCTCCAGTTGTATTTACTCTATACCTGATCAGTGGCCATGGTCTTTGGGGAAAAAGTGGCTATGTTTCTTCCCTCTTTGGCTGCATAGAGACATCTTCCATCATACCCCGAGAATGTGACAGGAAAGGTCTACATTGTAGATGAAAACAAGCAACAATGAACAGGCTGTGATTTACCACCACTGTCCTTGCCCAGTTACAGCTGTTTATGTCATTTGACAATAGAAATGCTGAACATCAATAGCAGTCAGTTGACAATAATCACTTGTACCTTCTGAACCCAACCTCAAAGTGTTTGATGACTTTGGGCTGAATGTCACAATACACATGAAAAACCAAGGAATGGAAATACAGTGATCTTCTGAAGAATAAAAGGTTGAGAATGTTGATTTCAGATGAAATGAAGCCTCTGCCTGAATTGCTTAACAAGCAGCCTGCATTTCTATAGAATGAATCCATAGCATGAATGTAATAAAATGTCCCAAGGAGTCAACCATGGTTCATGGATAGCATTTTCACCTCAGACTCAGAAGGCCACACTTTCGAGATAAATTCCAGTAACTGGAACTCAAAAATCAAGCCGAACATTGTTAGCATCTTGCAAACTCGCAACCTCAGCCACTGAGAATGAGATGAGTGGCAGGTGCTGGAGAACACCACCACCTGCAAGTTACCCATTAAGCCATGAGTTTTTCTTACTTGGAAGTATACATCACAGTTTCTACACTGTCACTAGGTCAAAATCCTGGAACTCCTTCATGAACACCACTGTGGGTATGCCTGCACCACATTTCAAGAAGGCAGCTTACCAGCGAGAACAAGTAGAGCTGGGCACCAAATTTGGCCTTGGTCTAACCAGCCACAATGCTGTTCAATGATGGGATGAAGAAGACCACTCATGAGTTCAGCACTTTAGGATGCCCCCATTTTCCCCTTTATAAATAATTCCATGCCATAATTTCGAACCAATGTCATTAAAATAGATTAACTTACCATTACTGTTTGTAGGATCTTGCTGCGTGCAAATGGCTACCACATTTCTGAAAATAAAACAGTAGCAATGCTTCAAAAGTGGCTGTAAAGTTCTTTAAGGTGTCCTGAGTTAATAAAAGATGCTATATAAATGCAAGCTCTTTCTTAAGGTGCATAATCAGACAAAAACACTGGCAATGAGTCAAAAGAGCATTAGAACAGTTGGACAAATGCTTGGTCAAAGTTACCATCTTTCGCTTCAACCCTGCTGCATATTTAGGCATTTTCTGCTTTTATCTCATAAACTCAAAGATGATCCATTTCATTCACATAAAACAGATGACCCTTCACTGTCAAAAGGACCAAACTCCCTCTTCATCATTCAACTGCATCTCCAACAGGTGTTTCCTAATCAAATGCTGGGACAAGAACCTCTATTAAGGAGATGCTGGAACATGATCCTGAAAATATTGAGGGTACAATAACGTAGTAGGTTATCTTACTGTGCTAGGAATCCAGGGTTCTGGTTTAATGATCTAGAGACATTAGTCCAATCCCACCAATGCAGTTGGGGAATTTAAATGTAGTTTAAATTATGAGATGGAATTCAAAGCTAGTAACCATAATGCTGACTATTAAACTCCTAAATATCATAAGAACCCATCACATTCACTACTGTTTTTTAGGGAAGGAAATCATCTTTAACCAGTCTAGCCTAAGTATGGCTCCACACCTACAGTAATGTAATTGGCCGTCAGTAACCTTCTGAATTGCTCTATCAAGCTATTCAGCAGTATTCAAAAAGGTGGTTCACAACCCCTTTCTCAAACAAATTTAGAGATGGGCAATAAATTGTCGCCTTGCCAGTAACTACCACATGCGATGAATAAATTTTTAAAAACTGCCTCCTCCTCGACCAGAAGTTACCACAGAATTCCACTGGCCTTGTCTATAGCTGGGGTAACTTCTAGTAAAAAAACATTTTTTTTTTGTCTCAACTTTTCCATGTAATCAGTGGTGACTAATAAATGAAGTAATGGGATATTTGTTTGTTGTTTTTCTTCCCCAATTAACATAGTCTGAGGTTGTGGCAGCGGAGGTGAAAGGATCGGAAGGACATACTGTAAGTAGACTAGTTTGTAGTCCGACCTGCATCTGCGCATCATCTTATTCTCAGGCTGTGCCGGAGGGCTCCTCTTGTTTCAGGTCTTTGGCAAAATGTTGCTAAACTTTATGCACACATCATGTTATAAAAGAGCAGGAACAACGTCAAGTGTTTTCTGCAGATGTGAACACTTTTGCCAAAAGATTTTTTACAAGTGTTGGTTGAGAGACAGTGGAGCCTCCTGTCACAGAGGGGGCCTGTTTACTTATTAATTTACATTTATTTTTGGATTTAAGTTGGGAAAACTGCAGAAATTCTGCACATCCCACATTCACCAACCTTTCCTTACTCAAGAAATAGAAGATTTTAAAGAGTAGGGGAGATGAGGAGACTTTTTTTTTAAACACAGTGAGTTGATAAAATCTGGAATGTGCTGCCTGAAATGGTGGTGGAAACAGATTCAGTGGTAACTTGCAAAAGGAAATTTGATACATACCTTGAAACGGTCAAAGTATTGCAAGGTTCTGGGGAAAGAGCAGGAGTGTAGGACCAATTGGATTTAAGAATGTAAGAAATAGGAACAGGAGTAGGCCATTTGGCTCCCCAGGCCTGCTCTCTGTTCAACATAATTATAGCTGATCTTCTAGTTCAGCTACACCTTCCCGCACTATCCCCATATCCCTTGACTCCCTAGTATCCAAAAATCTCTCAAATTTTGACTTAAATGTACTCAATGATTGAGCTCTTTGGTAGAGAACTGAAATAATCCACAACCCTTTGGGTTAAGAAATTTCTCCTCATCTCAGTCCTAAGTAGCCAACTTCTTATCCTGAGACTGTGACCCATAGATGTGAATACCAGCCCTGGGAAACATTTTCCTCATAATTATCTTGTCAAGCCCCTTAAGCATTTTATATGTTACAATAGATTCACATCTCATTCTTCTGAACTCTAGGGACCATAAACCTTTCTACTCAATCTCTTCACATTAGGCAACCCCCTCATCCCAGGAATTAGTCTAATAAACCTTTGGTGCACTTCCTCAAAGGCAAGTATATTCTTCCTTTGGTAAAGAAATCAAACTGCACACTGTTCTTCAGGTGTGGTCTTACCACTGCCCTATATAATTACAGGAAGACTTCTTTACTCTAACACTCCAATCCCTTTGTAATAAAGGCTAGCGCATTGTTAGCTTTCTTGGTTGACTGTTGAACATGAGCTAGCACAAGCATGATGAGCTGAATAGACTCCTTCTGTGCTGTAAGAGTCTAAGAAAACTTCATGTTTTTGATTCAGGCTGACCTCTACTGAACTATTAGAAATTAGGCCAACAGCTTCCAGTGGGAGTGTTCCTGGTATTTGGTGTAAGAGGTGGAAATTTGCCTTCATGGACAGGGAGACAATCCCACCTCCTCTCTTGTACCTTGCCAGCAGAGGCCTTTTCTGTCAGCTCTGGAAATGGTTGCGGGATAAGCTGGCAGAAGTGATAATGAATAATATATAATTAAAGAAACAAAGAGAGGTTGTTTAAGAGCATGCAGTGATGCAGAATGGAATTGGTGGCCTTGCTGGGAGGCAGATGTTTCACAGGAGATGATTAGATATGGTTCCTTGTCCGCAACACATTTACACTATGAAATCACTAAACCCCTGCCTGTGGTCTCATGCTATTAATTAGCCACACTTATAATGAAATCTTTCAAGGACAGGACCTTGGGCATCAGCTGCCTGTTGCAACTGATGGTAGCATTCTTGTTTCTCTGAAGTGAGCATGTTCCCAGACAAGGTCTCAGTCCCCTCCTGCCTCCTCAACCATCTCATCTCCAAAATAGGTGTGGGTATAATGGGGAGAAGTTGCAGGGCAGAGAAAAGATACCAAAAAACATTGTTTCTTTTCATTTTTATATTTGATCCTTTGCTTTATTACTGCATGCCAAATGTTTCTTTGCTTTAAGTGATGTTTTGGAATAAAAGAAAATAAACATACTTAAGGAGTACACCCCACCCTCATTATAAAGTTCCCAGTTATAATGCCCTCCTTGTTGCACACCGCACCCTCATATAAGTCTGTTAATTATAACCCTCTCTATCAGACACCCTTAGTAAAAGGCTCCCACTCATAATCCTCTCATTGTTTCTCACCCATCCTCAGTACAAGGCTTTCAGTTTTAACCTGCTTTGTTGCATACCTCATTCTCCATATAAACCTCTTTGTTGTAGCCCTTACAGTTACACACCCCATTTTCAATTCAAGCTATCAATTTTATAAAGATGTTGTGATAAGTTGTGTTAAGACACTGAGTTTCAGCTCCTTATAATGGTTGGAATGTTTTCCCTAAAATTGTCAATTGTGTAATTTGAAAGCTCATTGTGCCATTTGTAAAGCTGACTGTAGTTTAATGTGACCAAAAATGAGAATCAGAAATCAACCTTGTGTGGAATGTGTGCCTTGTGATACCAGCTTCATGTCAATGTCACAGTCACAGTTTGTTAAGCATCTGTTTTGCATGGTGCCATGTTGCCCTCTTTCATATATGAACCATAATATCAGGGTGAGAAGATGAGGGTTTGCTTTATTTTTTAAATCTGTAACCTTCTATATTTTACGGAATTGAGTCTCCAAGAGACTGCATGAGTGAGTGCAAGCATTTCCACAACTGGTTGGTTGTAAGGTCACAATCATAAGCATTGAGTGCCTTTGATTTATTGATTAGATATTTGGTTTGTCCTGCCTGTCATTGAATTCAGAATCTCATAATGATTAGCTACTTGAACCAGATTGCAGTTGGCACTGACTAATAGTTTATAGCCCGTTGCTTGGAATGATAACTTTGGTTACTCGCAAAGTCTGATTAAATATGCTGTGTCCATTTTTAAAAAATGGAAAGAATTTGGATTCAATTAGTGACATGCCAGTTTTAAACGTTATTCCCTTTTCTTACTTTGTCCCTTGTACGTATTATGCACTGTATCTTGATGGTTGGTGTTTGACAGCCTGATGCTTCTCACTGAACCAAATGGCTCAGTCTTGACTCTGCATCACCTGTCAGCAGGCAGACCAAATCTTGGGACTCACAATGGGATGTGGGCTATCAAGCTCTCAACCTGTATTTGAGAATTCTCTGGTTTGTGCATTGTACTTCCCCTTCTCAAGAACAACAACAGTTAAACACAGAACCATTTAGAATATTCATGTTGCAGAGAGAATTTGTTGGATTGTACCTCAGCCCATTGAATCCACCATCGCAACATTTAACCTGCTATCTGTTTGCTTATAGGAAGAAGATGAAGTTCCCGATGATGAGACAGTGAATCAAATGATAGCCAGACACGAAGAGGAATTCGACCTCTTCATGGTATGTCGTGACAAAAACACAAGCAATACGTTTTCTACTTAAAACTGCAACATTGTTTTTATACCCTGATTTCTTTCTACTCTCCTATACTGTAGACCCTGACTCCTGTTGATTTACAGTTTCCAATGGCCTTTAAGCCCTCCAGATTATTAGATTAAGTAGTCTTGCCTCATGTATGAACTTAGTCAGTGTTAGCCACGTATTCAACTTTGGAATTCGTCATAGCTGGCCCAATATGTGCCAGGCCAATGTTGACAGATGAACTTTTAATCGTGAACTTCTGAGTCGTGATGTAAGAAGCCTTATCTGATTTATTCCCCACCACCTAAATCCAGGGTATTGAGCCCTATACAAACTGAAATGAATTGACTCTGTATAGAAGCTAGGACCTTTAGATTCACGTGGCTTGGTCGTTTAGGAGTTTCTGTCATTACCTACCAGAGCACAAGGTAATGTCACCATGGCTCAGGAGTAGCATTCTCACCTTTAAATCAGAGACTCAGTGAGTTCAAGTCCCAATCCATAATACAGAGTTCAAAAATCTTGGCTAATATTTCTGTGCAGTACACAGGAAGTGCTGCACTATTGGAGGTCCTGCTGAGCCATTAAACCAAGAATCTCTCAGATGAGCATGAAAAGTCCCAAGGCAACATTCAAAGAATAATAGGAGGGAGTACTTTCCAATGTGTTGTGGCAATAGTTAAACCTTAAACAGCAAAATTAAAATAGATGATTTCATTGTTATCACCAATAATGCTTGTGGTAGCTTGCTTTGTGCAATTTATAAGTATTTCATTGGCTGCAAAGAGCTTTGAGACTTCTCAAGCTTGTGAAGGGCATTTTAAAGTAGATGTTCATTCAATCTTTTGTTGGGAAAGTGTGACCTTTTTCTTCAACATGGAGCCCTCTTGCTGGATCACAGTTTTAGCAGATGTCCCTCAGCAGCAGGAGAAATCCCAAAGGAGTGGGAGCTGGGTCACTGAGTTTAGTGGTCCTGTTGGAGTGTCAGGCAGACCAATGTGTGATTCAGCAGGCACTGGAGGTCCCATTCAGTTGTAAACCCAAAAGACAAAGGGAATGTAAGCATAGAAGACCCTTCAAGTTATCTCTCTCTCGCTCGGTTTAGCGGATGGATTTGGACCGCCGTCGCGAAGAGGCCAGAAACCCAAAGCGGAAACCACGGTTAATGGAGGAAGATGAGCTTCCAAACTGGATCTTGAAAGATGATGCTGAGGTGGAAAGGCTGACATGTGAGGAGGAAGAGGAGAAAATGTTTGGCCGAGGCTCGCGGCAGCGCAAGGAGGTGGACTACAGCGACTCTTTAACCGAGAAACAGTGGCTCAAGGTAGGAGTGTGAGTGCGTGGGAATGCAGCCCAATCGTTGGGTGTTTTTACACATAAACAACACAGGCTGAATATAGCACCATCTCCCAGGGGATAAATCCCTCCAAGCAGCTTTTTAAAATTCTTGCATAGACTGTGGCAAGGCCAGTATTTTCTGTCTATGCTAATTGCCTTTGAACTGACTGGCTTGCTAGGCCATTTCAAAGATCAGTTAACCCCATTACTGTGGGTCTGGAATCACATGTAGGCCAGACAAGGTAAGTTCAGCCAACTTCCTCTGGACCAGAAGACCTGGGTTCAAGTCCCACCTGTGCTGGAATGTCACACAACATGTCCAAATAAGCATGATTTGGAGATGCCGGTGTTGTACTGGGGTGTACAAAGTTAAAAATCACACAACACCAGGTTATAGTCCAACAGGTTTAATTGGAAGCACACTAGCTTTCGGAGCGACGCTCCTTCATCAGGTGATCAGGTGACAGAGCGTCGCTCCGAAAGCTAGTGTGCTTCCAATTAAACCTGTTGGAGTATAACCTGGTGTTGTGTGATTTTTAACTTTCTCCAAATAAGCTAATTCGATATATTTATTTAGTCACAGAAGTATTTGGCGGTTATGTTTAATGACATCAGGCAGGAATGAGTTAACAACAATGCCTACTGTTGAATTCTATATTAGAAACAGCCCTTCTGGAATTCCCTCATCTACCCCATCACACCAGGATTGCACATACACCTACATACCACAGGTTGACTGGCTGAGTAAAGTACCAAAAAGGATGGGTTTCATTGTGATTCTTTCTCTCCCAACAGGCCATAGAAGAGGGCAACCTTGAGGAGATTGAAGAAGAAGTTCGTCAGAAAAAAGCCCGCAAACGAAAGAGAGATGTCGACCCACCATTGGTCATGGCAACCACGAGCACGCGTAGCAGCCGGGACAAGGATGATGATGAAAAGAAGAAAAAAAAGCGTGGGCGGCCACCAGCAGAAAAATTATCACCAAACCCCCCAAACCTCACCAAAAAAATGAAGAAAACTGTAGATGCAGTGATCAAATACAAGGACAGGTTAGTGAAAGGATTACTAAGGGTTAGTGAGAGGTCTGCTTGGAAAATGTATGATGGTCACTGGGTCAAAATCCTGAAACTCATTACTGACAGCACTGTTGGTGTATCTCCACCCCAAGGAATGCAACATTTCAAGAAAGCAGCTCACCACCACTATTGCAATTGTAATTTAGAAATGGACATCAAATGCTGACCAGTGATGTCTACATCCCATGAATTAATGTGAAAAATGGACAGAGCAAGTGAGATCAAGGAGGCTGTTGCCTCTTCTACTTCCTTAGCCAAGGTAGCACTAAGGTCATAGTGCAGGCAGTATACCAACAGTTGTCCTGGGTTAGTTGCAAGAAATAAACAATCTAGTGATGTAGCTTGGGAACTGCTACTCTGTACAGCTCAGTACCACACCGTTTATCATTCTAGAATACACAGTTTCAAGATAATTCACAAAAGAACCAGTAGTAAACTAAGCCACTTTATTAGCAGCAAAAGAGAGTCAAATAAATACTTGAATGGCAGAAGATTGCATGGTTATGGGGAAACAAAAAGGGGAATTGGATTAACTGGATAACTTTCAAAGAGCTGGCACAGGCACGATGGATTGAATGTCCTCTCTAAATGCTCAGAATACCATGATTCTATTTTGCATCATACCTTCTCAAAGTTGAAGATCAAGATTCTGAAATCTGCAGGTCGTAGAGATATTAAAACAAGAGTCAGCTTGTTAACTGCTAAAAGCTAGTTTAGCTTGTGTTTTATTTAGAGTGAAATGGCAGTGTTATGCTACTAAGATTATGTCGCATCAGCAGACAACAGCAGTGTATATCTCACACATTACTTCTTCTGTGCCGTGAACAGCTGGTAATCAACATTTTTTTTGTTTTAAAGCAGTACTGGCCGACAGCTCAGTGAAGTCTTCATCCAACTTCCATCACGCAAGGAGCTTCCAGAGTACTATGAACTCATCCGCAAACCCGTCGACTTCCGGAAGATAAAGGTACACTTGCTCCTGTGTGACTACTTGCATAGCAGTACTGTGTCAAGAGAATTTAAACATTTGCAAGGAGTATAATGGTAGTGTCACTGGTCTAATAATCCAGAGGTCCAGACTAATGTTCTGAGGACATGGGTTTGAAAAACACCATGGAAGATGGTGAAATTTGAATTCAATAACAAAAGCAAATCTAGAATAAAAAGCTAGTTTAATGTAACCATTGTTGATTGTCATAAAAACCTATCCGGTTCACTAATATCCTTCGGGAAGAAAATCTGCCAGCGTCACCTGGGCCAACATGTGACTCCAGGCTCACAGCAATGTGGTTGACTTTTAACTGCTCTCTGGGCAATAGGGATGGGCAAAATTTACTAGCTTAGCTAGTGATACTCACATCCTATGAATGAATCCTTTTGTTACATGGACTGTTCTAGAGTTTTAAAGAAATACTCTTCTGTCCATCACTGTTCCTTTCATAGATGGTGGTCGCCAGTCTGTAGTAATGCTGCACATAAAGTGGCATGTGAAGCAGCCAGGTTAAGGAAGAGTTAAATGGTACATGCACAAGCCTATAGTCCATGCCCCAGTGTGATGGTCCATGGCACAGTCCAATAGTCCATGCCCCAGTATGATGGTACACAACACAGTCTAATGGTCCATGCTGCAGTGTGGTTGTACATAGCACAGATCAATATAGCCCTTTGCCCCAGGCTGACAATATGTGGCACAGTCCAAATGCCCATGCCCTGTCTGATGATACTTGGTAATTCCCTGCTCCCCAGTCTGTTGGACTATGACCCTGTCTGATGATATATAACCCAGTATACTGGTGCCCAATATCTCAATGTGTAGATACTTGAACAGGTCAATAAAATAGGACCCAGTATGTGCCCCTGAATCCCTTATTGCTTTCGTTCATTACCAGAACATTTGCTGTCACCTTCTGTGGTCATGGCCTTGGTTAAAGTTTCTGTCCTGTTGAACTGAGAATCACTCAACGCTTGGTTGATGGGAAGTGTGCTCTTTAGAAAATCACTGACCCTGTCTGCTCTTCCTTCCTTTGTATGTATTTGGAGCATTTTGTTTCTTCAGACTGATCCATGCATCTCAGACAGCAGATGATCAGAAAACCCCAGCCAACTTCGATGTTATAAACCATTCTAAGTAACAGGAGGCACTAATTAGGGTCACTACACATTCCTGGAAGAATGATTTAGGTTTGAAAAAGTTCTGCTGGTAGATGAGCTGTTATCTTTGTCTTAATAGGAACGGATCCGTAATCACAAGTACCGTAGCCTCAATGACCTAGAAAGAGATGTGATGTTGCTATGTCAGAATGCACAGGCCTACAACCTGGAGGGATCACTGGTGGGTAACTGAAAAAGTTTGAAATCATATAATCATACAATACAAAATACGGTTACTCGGCCCATCATGTCTGTGCTGTACTTTTGAAAAAGAGTCCGTTAGTCTTGCTCCCCTCCTGTCTGAGAATATAAGAGGAGGTGCAAGCCATTCAGCCTATTGAGCCAGCTCCACCATTCAGTTAGATCATAGCTGATCATTTAACTCAGCACCACTTTCATATGCTATCTACATACACCTTGATGTAGAAGGGATAAAAACCGGCCACACTTATAGTCATAGAGTCATAGAGATGTACAGCATGGAAACAGACCTTTTGGTCCAACCCTGGGTATGTATTCATTTGAACCTGACTCACCCATAACACCCTCCAGACCTGACAATCTGCAACAACCTCCTGTTACCCCAAAGCTGACTGAGTCTCTGAGCCTTCATCCTCTTGTTCTAAATACACAAGCCAAAGGAAACATGCTATCCACATACACCCTATCACGCTCTATAAGAATTTTGTTAGTTGGAAAGTGGTCACTTCTCATTCCTTTAAACTCTGGAAAATATTGGCCCAATATCTTCAATATCAGAAAAATTACTGCCATGATTAGTCCAATGAATGTCCATTGAATTTTCTGTATAAAAGTATATCCTTCCCTAGACCAAACTTTCCAGCTGTATTCTCATCCAGGCTCTGAACAATTGTAGCAGAACATCTTTACTCCTCTATTCAAATCCCCTTGCATTGAAGGTCAACATACCATTTGCTGTCCTTCTTGATTGCTGCACCTGTGTGTCACTCATAAAAAAGGACCATCATTATTTTTAAAATATTTCAACTTTATATGTTTTCTTTCAAGAAGTGGATAACTTCACACTGATTCCTATTATATTCCATCTGCCATGTTTTTACCCATTCACTTAACCTGTCCAGGTTTTCCTCACAACTTTTATTCCCATCTAACTTTGTGTCACCAGCAATTTGAAAATAGTATAATTGGTTCTTGATCAGCTGAGACCCAAGTCTGATCCTGGTACTAGCCATCTACCTGCGATTCCTGAGAATTGATCCCTATTTCTACTCTCTGCGTTTATCTGATAAAATTCTCAAATCATCCTATAAATTTCTTCTAATTCCATGCGCTCTAATTTTGGATGTAAGTTTGTTTGCTGAGCTGGAAGGTTCGTTTTCAGATGTTTCACCACAATTCTAGGTAACATACTCAGTGAGCCTCCAGATGAAGCACTGGTGGCATGGCCCGCTTTCTATATTTGTGTTTAGGTTTCCTTGGGTTGATGATGTCATTTACTGTGATGATGTCATTTCCTGTTCTTTTTCTCAGGAGGTAGTAAATGGGATCCAAGTCAATGTGTTTGTTAATAGAGTTCTGCTTGAAATGCCGTGCTTCTAGGAATCCTTGTATGTGTCTTTGTTTGGCTTGTCTTAGGATGGATATGTTGTCCCAGTTGAAGTGATGTCCTTCCTCATCTGTATGTAAGGATACTAGTGAGAGTGGGTCATGTCTTTTTGTGGCTCGCTGATGTTCATGTCACTAGCATTCCAACCAGAACTCTATCAACAAACACATTGACTTGGATCCCATTTACCACCCCTTGAGAAAAAGAATGGGAAATTATGCTACCACAGGAAATTATGTCACCACACGAGGTGATGTCACCACAGGAAATGACATCACCAACCCAAGAAAATCTAAAGACATAAATAGAAGTTGGACCATGCCACCAGTGTTTCATCCAGAGGCTCACTGATGATGTTACCCAGTATGGTGAGGAAAAGTCTGAAAACCAACCTTCCAGCTCAGTCAGCAAACCTACATGCAGAACCTCAACCTGACCTACAAATCTTCTCAAAAATCGCTAACTCTAATTTTGTTGACCACCTTTCAGTCTGGAACCTTATCAAAAGCCACTTTTTAAGCTGATGCATTCCAGATCATCATAACTCATTGCATTTTTAAAAAATGTCTTATGACCACCCAAAATGTTTTTTTCAAAATTGTCTAAAGTATACTTCTTCTGTTTACTGACTGATTTGTCTAAGGAAAGTAATCCTAACCTCTCTTGTAATTGAATTTTGGTATTTCCCCTCTGCACAGTGTTATGCCCAGATTAGGATACAATACTCCAGCTGAGGCCCAAGTGGTGACATATAACAGTTTAACAGAACTTCCTGATTTTTCTGCTCTATACCTTTGTTTTCTCTCATTGTGTGATCTTTGTTTGTAATCCACTGTTTATCCACTGATTGGCCTTTTCAGAAATTAGCATTCCTGAACACTGCAGAGATAGTTAGTGAAGACTTCCCATTTGAGCCCTGTGACACACAGAATCTGTTAAGCCATCAACTGTTCCTTGCACAAATTACCCCACCAACACCCATTACATTTCCTGATTAAGGCTTGTTGAAAATGCCTTTCTTAAGCCAGAAGGGATAACCAAAAATGGGCTTATCCAACAGGCAGCGTGTTGGCAACAAAGTAGCCTATGGAAGTGTCCTACGTGCCAGCAACCATGTTCAAAACTGAGACTTTTGCAATGAGCATCTCCTGAAATCAGAGACTGGTTCTTTGCTAATCAGTCATAATTGAGACAGAGAAAAATACGGTGATTGGAGGAGCAACAAATGGCATAATGTGATTAGTTTCACTCACTTGCGCCTTAAATCACAATGTATACACAGGGGTGTTAAGGGTTTTAGGTTTAGGAATGAGTCAGACCACAGGAGCCAGTAGGGATAGAAGGTCACTGTTTGAGGGAGGAGAAGAATACGGTTGACTAGGGTCATTGGGTTGGCTATCTTTCAGAGTGAGGGTGAGGAGAGTCAGTAGAATGGGAGTTCAATAGGCCATCAGGAGAGGGAATAGGGATAAGAGTTGGGCTGTCAAGATTGGCGAGTGTGCACAGGAGGGGTAGCACAAATAAGAATTTGGGAATGAGAGTCAGGCAGCCATAGGGGTGAAAATTAGTCAGGTGGGCTGGTGGTGTTAAAGGAATGAGAATTGTGTGGACCATCAGGGATGTGATGCTGGAGTGATTCAGTGAGTAAGTGAGTGAGACTAAGCCAAACACACCTAGAAAACCTTAGTCACAATTAGCTCGAGTTTTGAATGAATTCTATTGTATCCAGCTCAGGTGTACATGCCATCAGAGGTGAACCAAGGTCAGTGCTTATTTAACTCAATTTCTTAACCCTGGTCTCTGCCCAGGTCCCTGGTGATGACGACTTGGGACCTAACCTGTAACTTTCTCTCAAGCTCTGATTCTTAACCAAAATGGCCATTGATGTGTGCATTAACAGCTGGTCAAGAAAAAACACTATTGTAGTGGTTCTGTTCGCCGAGCTGGAAGTTTTAGTTGCAAACGTTTCGTCCCCTGGCTAGGAGACATCATCAGTGCTCTGGAGCCTCCTGCGAAGCGCTTCTTTGATGTTTCTTCCGGCATTTATAGTGGTCTGTCCTTGCCGCTTCTGGGTGTCAGTTTCAACTGTCCGCTGTAGTGATTTGTATATTGGGTCTAGGTCGATGTGTCTGTTGATGGAGTTTGTGGATGAATTCATCCACAAACTCCATCAACAGACACATCGACCTAGACCCAATATACAAATCACTACAGCGGACAGCTGAAACTGACACCCGGAAGCGGCAAGGACAGACCACTATAAATGCCGGAAGAAACATCAAAGAAGCGCTTCGCAGGAGGCTCCAGAGCACTGATTAGATTAGATTAGATTACTTACACTGTGGAAACAGGCCCTTCGGCCCAACAAGTCCACACCGACCCGCCGAAGCGCAACCCACCCATACCCCTACATATACCCCTTACCTAACACTATGGGCAATTTTAGCATGGCCAATTCACCTGACCCGCACATCTTTGGACTGTGAGAGGAAACCGGAGCACCCGGAGGAAACCCACGCAGACACGGGGAGAACGTGCAAACTCCACACAGTCAGTTGCCTGAGGCGGGAATTGAACCCAGGTCCCTGGCGCTGTGAGGCAGCAGTGCTAACCACTGTGCCACCCCTGATGTCTCCTAGCCAGGGGACGAAACGTTTGCAACTAAAACTTCCAGCTCGGCGAACAGAACCACTACAACAAGCACCCAAGCTACAAATCTTCGCACAAACTTTGAAAAAACACTATATTTCTATTCCTCCAATTTCTATAGTCTACATCACAATATACTGCATATTGCATCAGGTGTATTTCATACATACAAGCTGCAGTATTGCTATATTCTATTATTAAAAAAATGGCTGAAAATGTGTTGCTGGAAAAGCGCAGCAGGCCAGGTAGCATCCAAGGAACAGGAGAATCAACGTTTCGGCATGAGCACTTCTTCAGGAATCCTTATAAAATAAATGATTTAGCCTGATGTACCAGGTTATGCATTTTGTTGCTGCTAGCATACATACACATTATTTTGCTGCAGCTCAGGTTTAAAAGCTATTTCTAACACTGTACTGATACTGATGGCCTCAGTTAAGAGGCCATTAGACTGCACTCGCATTAGACTGCACCACTTTGTTCCCGTGTTTGTGCATTTGTTACTGCACATGCTGGTGGTATTCAAATTAAGTGCGGCCACAAAGGCCAAACAACAAGTTTGTATTAGTTAGCCCTGTTGCTTGACACATTTTTATTATCCCTTTTATCTTGTATTGATAAGTTATTTAAATTATCAATTTATTGCTTTGGAATTGTCTGTTTAGTACTGTGTCAAAGCTTATCTTTCTGAAATTTGTTCACCCAAACACCACCACCATGCACTCCCCTCCAGTGACAGAAAAAATTAAAAGTGGAACCCCTTGTGCAAAAAGGGTGGATAACACTGGTGCAGAACCTCTGTCTGATCTTTCATCCTGTGCTATGCATCCCTGATTAATTATATTGCCAATGTATCTGTAGTTAAACACACCGTCTCTTGTACTCCTAGATCTATGAGGATTCAATTGTACTTCAGTCTGTTTTTACCAGCGTACGACAGAAAATCGAGAAGGAGGAAGATAGTGAAGATGATAGTGAGGAAGGAGAGGAGGAGGAGGAGGAAGGATCCGAGTCAGAATGTAAGACTTGTGGAGAGCACTGTTTTCATTTTGTCCTGAGAGTTTTATTTTAGAATTTCCAATCCTGACGTTCATGTTAGATTCCCTCCTTTCCCTCAAAATCTTTCAGGTCGATTTCTGTGAAATTATTTTGTGCTGGGGACATGAGAATGGGCAGCAAAGGGGTTAGAATTCTGTAACTGCCAAATTTATGTAAATAATGGTCAGGAATGTGTTGCATTCACTTTTCTTTTAAACCATTGACTCACTGTAGGGTGAACATACAAGCTTTTTACTTTCTCAAAATAAAATAATTTTTATGACATAAAGGCTATTTGGCCCAATGCACTGGCTTTTTGACTAAGCAACTTACCTAGTGCCGCCTTCACAGAACCTTACACATTCTTCCTTTTCAGATAACAGTTTACTCTCTTTCAAAAGATTCAGTTGAACCTGCTTCCACCATTTTCTCAGGCAGTGCATTCCAGAACCTAACCACTCGCTGCATGAAGTTTTCCTCACATCACATTTGCTTCTGTCCAGTTAATCTGTTAGCCAGCTTTGACTACCTTGTCACCAAGGGGAAAGCGCCCTAGCTGCTCTCCACCAGTGAAGGATCCACAGGGGAAGAGGCAGACTGAAATGATGGTCTGTCTAAATAGGGCCTTAATGTGAGACATATGCTTATGAACTGCATCTTGCAAAACAATTAGAGAATGAGCTTGCTCAGGATCAAGGGAACATCCTTGAGTTGAGGGAACAGAAGGGCAAACGTAGCCTAGATTATGAGTTCATCGAACATACTCAAGATGGTTTTTTTTGAACATTACATTCTGAAGCCAACCACAGAGAGCTATACTAGGTCTGGTATAATGCAATAATATAGGGTTAATTAATAACCTCAAAGTGAAGGCATCCCTAGGTAACAGCAATTATAATATGCTTAAATTATGTTTCACTAAATTATGTTGGTGATACCACATCTAGAGTATCATGTAGACAATATTATGGACTATTGGTCGCCCCATTTAAGGAAGGAAGTAAATGGGTTGCTTTAAAAAGAAAGGTTGGACAGGCTATGCTTGTATTCACTAGAGTTTAAAAGAGTAAGCAGTGATTTATTTGAAACATCTAAGATCCTGAGGGATTATGACAGGTTGGATGTGGAAAGGATTTTTTTTGTGGGAGAATTTTGAATTAGCGGACACAGTTTAAAAATAAGACAAAGATGAGGAGAAATATCTTCTCAAAGAGGACTGTGAATGTTTGGAACTCTCGTCCTCAAAAGACAGTAGAAGCAAACACTGAATATTTTTAAGGTAAAGATGGATAGATTCTTGATAAGAAAGGGATAAAAGATTATTGGGTGAGGCAAGAATCTGAAATAGTCAGATAACAATTATCTTATTGAATAGCAAATGACCTATTTCTATTCCTAATTTGTTTGATAATGCACTGGATCAAGGAAACATATCCTGAATGACTAAATGGATGAACACATGCAGGTTCAAGGGAACGTACTTGAGTTGACTGAGTAAATTTTGATTTTGTTTACTAAATTAAGAAATTAGGATAGCCAGAGCGATATGAACACATTCTGGCTCCAATTACTGCATTGCTCTGGTTATAATGAGAGCAGATGAACTTGGATTATGTCCATCTTTCTGATCCATCTCTTTTTTTTCTCTCTCAGCTCGTTCAGTGAAAGTGAAAATTAAGCTAGGCCGAAAGGAGAAAAGCCAGGATCGAGTGAAAGGGCGCAAACGCTCCAGTCGTGCCTCTAAATCCAAACCTGTTGTAAGCGATGATGATACAGAGGAGGAAGTGGATGAGGTGGGACCCAGTACCTGAGCCCGTTATTCAGTATTTACATTGTACAAAGTTGTGTTAAAGCCAGTGACACGGGATCTCCAGTATTGGGTGGCCAATAGCCCCCTCCTCCATGTTGACCTCATGCATTCAAAGTTGTAGCTTTTGAGACCTGCAGCTGCCTGCCATTTAATTCACCAGCTACAGTTAACAACTTTCTTGTGCTTTTTATACAAACTGCACTGCACCATGCAATATTAGAAGGACAAAAACTGCCTATGTGTTCCACCTTCCCCTCACCTCCCTATTTCCACCCTTGTCCCCGCAGTTACCAGCCTGAGATCTGGAACTCACATCCTACCTCTGCAATAAGAAGCTGCTGTGCCTCCTTTATTTACAAATCTATTTTTATCAATTTACTCTGGCATGATATTGGCCAGTGTGAATCTCTGGGTGCAACAACTGATTTTTCTGTTTCCATGACCAGGGAACAGTAAAATTAGCCAGGCTTCGCACTTCTGATCACTATCTAGAAATACCTACTGGAAACCACACATATATGAACGTTAGGTGAGAATAGGACCAGGCTTGGCTATGGTAATCTCATCATGGTCAAATACCTTCTCCAGATACTTAATGAGGCTTGCATATGAACATCAGGCAAAAGTAACAATAGTAGCCAGTGCCAACAAGAGTAGTTGTTGGAAAAGGTGGGAAGGGAGGTGTATAGGGAGGAGAAATGTCAAGGAATCAAAAGCTGTACAATGGAATTATATAAATGATCACAATTGTTTGTCTGTATGTTGTCACTAGATTTATCAAGTGAATTTCAAGTGTGGCAAAATGACAGCTGGATTGCTGCACTAGAAAGGAGAACTAAAGGAACTGGGCTGGAATGGAAGTGGAACATTAAGTTTTTAGACCATGAGAATTTGAGTAGACTAGACCTATATTCCCTAGAATTTAGAAGAGTTAGCAATGATCTCATTGAAATATATAAAATTCTTAATGGGCTTAACAGGGTAGATGCTGGGATAATGTTTCCTCTAGCTGGGGAGACCAGAACTAGAGGTCATGGTCTCAAGATAACAGGCTGCATTTTAGGACTGAGGTGAAAGAGTTGTTAATCATTGAAATTCTTTACCCCAGAGAGCTGAGGATGCACAGTCATTGAGTACATTCAAGACAAGAATAGATGTTGGGTACTGAGGGAATTAAGAAATATAGGTTAGTGTGGGAAACCGGAGGTGAAGTAGAAGATCAGCCATGATCTTACTGAATGTGGAGCAGGCTAGAGGGGCCAAATGGCCTACTCCTGCTCCTATTTCTTATATTCTTATTATTTTGTTTGTTCTTGTGCCTTTTCAGGAACGGTCAGGAACTGGTAGCGAAGAAGATTAATCTCAGGATAACATTCTATGTCGGAATCTACACTGGGGCTTTGTCCATCCTTCAGAAAGTGACTGTGCGATGTTCTCATACTTGTGTCTGGCTAGCAGTGTAGTTTACGTTTTTAGTACACAATGTAAACTTGTATATTTACAGCTGGAGAGGAGAAGGCATGTAGGATTATCAATTTAGTGTCTCGCCATGTTGAAGCCAGTCATGTTCACAGTGGCATTATTGAAATGGAGCTTTTCCAAACTGGCATTACTTTTGTGCAAAAACATTAATTCTGTCAAGAACACAGCTGCTAACTGCAGGTATTCCACAATCTAATTCCTACCACCCCTCCACTTCCCCTCAAACCAAACCCCCTACTTTTCATCTCCTGCTGAGTTTCCTCACACTGTGTAAATATAGCTCGTTTGGTTAATCGTTACATTAATTAAATTAACCAAACAGAGTGGAATCATGGACTGTGACACTAACCTGTGAGTTAACTTATTGCTGGATGGTGCACTGCATTCTGCACAACAAATGACAACTTGAAGTCTGACCAGGAAAAGAACAAAAGCTCGTGATTTTGGGAATACTTGATTTTTCTAGACATTTGTTTCCTTTCTCCGTGCGAACGCAGTCAGTCACATGCAGTCCTTGCCTCATTGTATTGTGACTTGTGTAAGCATTGTGTAGGAGTTCACTCCCATTACTATACTGTATTTTAAACAGGTCAAAACTTCCCCCTTTGCTGACTGCAAGGGAATTCTGTACTGTCATTATCACTGGACTTCAATAAAATAATTACTTGACTGTGACTTGTGTGTATGTTTGCCTTTTACTTTAACAGAAACTTGCCTGTAAAATAACATTACTATTACTTGAAATAAAAGTGTAGTCACATGCAGCTTCCTTCAAGCTCAGGTAAGATTAGCAGCCATGATTATCCAGGAGATTTTAATGTTCCCAAGACACTTGACAGGAGTCATTATCAAAACAGGTTTGAAATAGGTTCATAGAAGGAAAAATTGGTTAAAGAGCTAAGTATTAAGGATTCTCTTAAAGGAAGAAACAAAGCTGGAGACATTTAGGAAAGGAATTCCAAAGATTACAGTTTAGACATTTGAAGGCGTTGCTAGAAACTGAGCTGTGAAAATCAGGGCTACCCAAGAGGCCAGAATTAGAGGAGCATTGTGATATCAAAAGGGTTGTAAAATTGGAGGTGGATATAGAGATAGGGAAGATTGAGGCTAAGGAAGGAATTGAAACAAAGATAAGAATTTCAAAATTGAGTATTAGTGGATCAGGAACCAGTGTAGGTCAGTGCATTCTCAGTCTGAGTATAAGGGTGATGAGTGAATGAAAGCTGCAAGTAAAGATATGGACAAGAGAGTCTTGGATGAGCTTACAGAGTATGCAAGATGGAAAGTCAGTAAGAAATACATTGGACAAATTGGGTCTTAAGATAACACCTCTGAAAAAGAGGCTCACAGTTTGCTCTCTCCCTGTCTCTGACTAATGGTCTCAACATCGTACACTCTCTCCATTTATATTATGCCAGTCTCCTTTGGGCTGTAATAGAGATAGAGACTTAAAGCCTTCAAATGGAAAGACAAAAGTGAATTTTGGAAAACTGAAACACATGCTGGCAATTACTCAGGTTTAGGCATCATCTGTGGACAAAGAAACAAATTTAACATTTCAGATCAATTATGTTTTATTGAAACTGGATAAGATTCAGACATGAACAACAGTTGAAGAAATACAGAGCCAGGGTAAAGAAGATGTTAAGACAACTGATGGTAAAGGAATAGGTAAATTGCATGGTGTAAAGTAATGGATGAAGATGGGTCCAGTGAAATGTAATGCAAGAGAGGAAAGCAGAGAAGGCTTCCTTGTCCTGGGAATGTGGCAAAAGAATATATATTGACTTCAGAAATTAATTAATGAGTAAAGTTGGATATTTTGAGCTGATTTCCATAATTTGTATCCTAGGGGAATGTTGTATTCAATTAAACTTTCATGGAATAAAATCTAATTGGTATATATATAAGAAAATTAAAATCTAAATAGCATTAAGCATTTGAATTGTGTCTGTAGAATCAAAACAGTGCTGATGTACATATGTGGACCTATAATCACAAACTGAACTGCCCCTCGTTGCTGCAAGCCTCATAGTGTATTAAGGTGATTGGCAAGTAGTTTCTTACTCACTTCTTTCTTTCCCTATCTGTCCCAGTCAGCATTAAAACATTATCTGGTTCTTGCTGAGAATCTCCTACACTACAAGAGTGACTGCACTTGAAAGCTATTTTGTTAGATGATAATTTCAGGACCAAAATGTGGAAATGAAGTTGTTTTAAGTATTTTCACTGGCTGACACTGCTGCCAAATTTATAATACTGTGCACAGTTTTCCCCTCTGTCTTAACAAAATTATATAGAAATAGTGCAAACAAAAGTACAATAACTTGAAGGTTATCCATGTTAAGAAAGAGAGAACACAATAGAGGTCTACAATTACATTGCATTTTTTTGAGAGGGTACAATTCTTCATTGGAATTATTAAGGATCATTGATGTGCACAAAGTCTAACAGTGGTCTTTAATAATTCCAATAAAGAATTCAGGAGAAACTCCAAACACACGATGAAACCAAAAATGAGGGAAAACAGAATAGAAAGATATGCAGTTAGGGTTAGACAAAATAGATTGAAAGAGGACTGGGGTGGAGTCTATCATTAGTCGAGAGTGTGGTGCTGGAAAAGCGCAGCAGGTCAGACAGCATTCGAGGAGCAGGAGAATCAACGTTTTGGGCATAAGCCCTTCATCAGGAATGAAGCAGGGCTGATGCCTGAAACGTTGATTCTCCTGCTCCTCAGATGCTGCCTGATCTGCTGTGCTTTTCCAGCACCATACTCTTGACTCTGACCTGCAGTCCTCACTTTCCCCTGGAGTAAATCAGGTGAGCCAAACAGTCTATTTCTGCATGGTAAGTTATTTGCAATATTGCTCAAAGTTTTTATTGGTCACCGGCCAGAAGACAAAATATATTTGTGCCCTGAAGTTTAGCTAAAATTTGATTCTCATCCTGATGTCCCAATCATTTTCCATCTTTAGATTTCAGGTATAACTCCTAAATTCTGATCTGATGTAGATGTAGGTTTTGTGTGTATAGTGAAGACTGAAATATCCAGGGCAGAGCTAATCCTGACAACATAGTTACCTCCTAGTAAAAGATGTATGTGGCATATGTGCAGGGATCCAACCCAGGCTGAATAACCTCTTTTAGTGCTGTAACCATTCTATGACCATATAGAGTAGGGACTGTTATAGAGTTACAGAGTGTTATAGAAATTTATTGATAGGGCAGTACTATTAAGATCTCTAAGATCTGGCTTACATGTGCTGGATCTTACTGATTATCTGGATCCAATCATTCCTCAAATGGATTTGGCATCCTTAGATGACTTAATATGTTAAGGGTGGAAATAGAATTATTATTTTGTTTCACAACAGATTAGAGATGTACAAACTTTTAGACCATCTTACAAGATCACTATAGGGATATCATCTCTTGAGAGTCAGTACACTTTTTTTTAAAGTAAGCTCGGAGGCAGAGGCCAGTATATCTTTTTTTTTAAAAAAGTGTACTGGCCTCCACCTCCAAGCTTACTTTGTCAATCAGGACCCCCCGCCACCTTCCGAGGACCCCTTCACCCGCCTCCAACAGACTCCATCCACCTGGACACCCCGTACTGGCCTATTACCCACCCTCGATCTCTTTATTTCCAACTGCCATTAACCGCCTCAACCTGTCTACCCCTCTCCCCCACTCCAACCTCTCACCCTCACAACTTGCAGTCCACTACTCCCTCTGCTCCAATCCCAACCTCACCATCAAACCAGCAGATAAAGGGGGTGCAGTGATAGTTTGGCACACTGATCTCTAAACCGCTGAAGCCAGGCGCCAACTCGAAGACAACTCCTCCTACTGCCCCCTCGACCATGACCTCACCCCCCCTCCCACTCCCCCCCCCCCCCCCCCATCACCAACCCATCACCCAGACCATACACAACCTCATCACTTCAGGAGATCGCCCACCCACAACTTCCAACCTCATAGTTTGGGAACCTTGTACCACCCGATTCTACCTCCTTTCCAAGATCCACAAGCCTGACCACCCCAGCTGATCCGTTGTCTCAGTCTCCTCCTGCCCAACCGAACCCATCTCCACCTACCTCGACACTGTCCTATCCCCCCTAGTCCAGGAACTCCCCACATATGTTCGAGATACCATCCAAGCCCTCCACCTCCTCCAAAACTTCCATTTCCCCAGCCCCCAATGCCTCATCTTCACCATGGACATCTTATCCCACTACACCTCCATCTGTCATGACCAGGGCCTCCAAGTCCCCCGTTTCTTCCTCTCCTGACGTCCCCACCAGTACCCTTCCACTGAATCTCTCATTCGTTTGGCTGAACCAGTCATCGTTCTTAACAATTTCTCCTTCAATTCCTCCCACATCCTCCAGATGAAAGGGGTAGCCATGGACACTCGCATGGGTGCCAGCTATGCCTGTCTCTTTGTTGGCTGCTTAGAACAGTCCATTTTCCGTAGTTACACCAGCTCCAATCCCCACCTCTTCCTCCGCCCTCATTCCTGATGAAAGGCTTTTGCCCGAAACATCGATTTTCGTGTTCCTCGGATGCTGCCTAATCTGTGTTTTTCCAGCACCACTCTAATCTTGACTCTGATCTCCAGCATCTGCATTCCTCACTTTTGCCGACACTTTTTTTAACACCAAAATCCGCTTCTTTGACCAAGCTATTAGAATTTCTCCTTGTGTTTTAACAATTTAATATTCAAATTTTGTTTACTCCTCTTCTTTGATAGGGCAGAAGCGTTACTAACCAGAGGTACAAAGCATTGATATTTACTTTGGATCTTTTACCAATTAAACTTTTTTTTGAAGTTATGACCTGGAATGCCTTGTTTGAAGGAGTGGTAGTCAATAGCAACTTTCAACTGAGAATTGGATAAATACTTGAAGGCAGAAAAATTACAGTACTGTAAGAAGAGAGTGGGATTAATTGGATAGCTGCAAGGAGCAGCACAAACAGGATGGGCTGTGTTATTCTATGGCTGAAAAGATGCTAAACACATACAAGTTGTTATGATGATAGCACTATATTAGGTCAGAGATTTCAGATTGATCTATCACCTACTCAGCCCTTGAACCCCACCCCTCCAGCCCCAAAAAGGATTCAACCCTCCTGGTCCTCACCTTCCAGCCCACTAATCTCCGGATACAACGCACTATCCTGTGCCATTTCTGCCACCTACAATCAGACCCCACTACCAGAGATACATTTCCCTCCCCACCCTTATCTATATTCCGCAGAGACCATTCCCTCCGTGATTCCCTCGTTAGGTCCGTACCTCTAGCAAACTACCCTCCACACCTGGCACCTTCCCTTGCTGCCAAAAGAGTTGTAAAACATGGGCCCACACTTCCCCACTGTCCAAGGCCCCAAAGGATCTTTTCACATCCGGCAGAGATTTTCCTGCATATCCACACCCCCACCCCCCCCTTCTCCACTGTGTCCATTGTTCTCAATGTGGTCTCCTCTACATCAGGGAGACAGGATGCCAACTCAAAGAGCGTTTCAGGGAACATCACTGGTTCACACGGACCAAACAACCCCACAATCCTGTGACTGACCACTTCAACTCCACCTCCCATCCCCCAAGGACATGCAAGTCCTGGACCTCCTCCACTGCCAAATCCAAGCCACCTGATAATTGAAGGAAGAATGCCTCATTTTCCACCTTGGGACCCTTCAACTACATTGCATCAACATTGACTTCACTAGTTTCCAAATCTCCTCTCTCTCCATCTCATCCTAGATCCAACCCTCCAACTTGGCACCAACCTATTGACCTGTCGGTCTTCCTTTCCACCTATCAGCTCCACCCTCCCCACCAAACTATCACCATCACCCTCCACCCCCTCCTGCATCCACCTATCACCTTCCCAGCTACCTTTCCCCCGCCCCGTCCCCATGCTTCTATTTATCTCTCAGCCCGCCCCCTCATAACATTCCTGATGAAGGGCTCATTCCTGCTGAATGCTGCCTGACCGGATGTGCTTTTCCAGCACCACACTTTTTGACTCTGACTCTGCAGCATCTGCAGTTCACACTTTCACCTATATATCCAGGTCAAGAAGGTGAGCGACTTGAAGGGGAAATTTGGAATTGCCAGTGGGCTTCTGGATGGTAACATTTCAGTGAGGTGAAATTGAAGTAATCTTTATGAATTGTTTCAGTGCATCCTATAGGTTGTGCACTCTAGCCACAGCATAGCATTTGGAGAAGTGGGTACCTATTAAGTCCAATAACCAAGAACATTGATCAATTACCCTGTTCTATCCCGGATATACAGAAGTTTCAAACCTTGCTGCAACTGCACCCATTCAAGTATATTCCATCGTACACTTCAGTATTTTAGATTGAGGAGAAGTTTTAATGGACTAAGAGATAAAACACTCTTTACTGAATACCCAACCTATGTATTGCTCCTGTACAGATGATTCAGTTCAATTCCTGTTCAGATTATGTAGGCCTTTAGGACATATACATATTATACCCTGCTTCAGTATTTTATAAAAGTTCTCTGGGCTGAAATGGGCACAGAACATTTCCCGAAAGGAAGATGGTGGTTTTCTTGAGAAGGATTGTGGTTCTCTTGCTGAGTGCTGCCATTATGCAATCAATAGTTGTCAATACTTACCGTAATTGTTTTTCTTAATAGGGAAGGAACAGCATTCCCTCACCCCATTTTATTCACCTGCCTTAGTAAGGCTGAGCAGGGCTCTTGTGGTGAAGTGGCAATGTCCCTTTTGAGCCAGGAGGCCCCAGTTCAAGTCCCACCTGTTCCACAGGTGTATAATGATGTCTCTGAATGGATTGATTAGAAAATAACTTTTAAAAGTAATAAAAAGTAAGGCTGGGTGCAGGCATGAAATGGTACAAAAAAGGAGACGGGTTGTTCACATCAGTTTGGTCAAAGAAAACAACTATTTTGTTCTCTTACTGGGATAGAAGTATCAGCCAACAACCATTACTCAACTCTCCTCTTACCTAAGTCATAATACATTTTAGTAAACTAGCATAGCATTTATGTGAACATCAAGAAAAATTTCTTGCTACAAAGCCAAAGGCAAGAGAGAAATGGGGATGTTTTGTTTCATATATCTGAAGTTTTTTTAAGAACAGAAACATCAAGTTCCCATCTGTCCACCTTCAACACCATACTGAGTACATTACTGTCCTTGTGTATCTATCACAATTACTACTATGCAATAAAGCTCCCTGGTGCTACTTGGAACTCAATGATTTGATAATTAAGCCATCTCATCCTGCCTTTGACAAAAATAATTATTTATGTGAATGTATGAGAGCTCCAGACGTCAGTATGGGAAAAAAATCATGCCTGAATCATCTTTTTTAACATCACAAAATGCGTAGCCAACAAGTGACAAAATCAGACATTTCCTATTGCATTTCCCTACTTTTACAATAATGAGACACTTTGTTGTACCTATCTCAAAACTTCTTTTCTGGCTTTGTGTTAAATTGATGAAATTGTTGATCTAACAAGAAGAGGAACTGCCAATTAGAAAACATTTCAAATAGTATCAAACATTAGCTTAGAATCAATCTTATTGCCACTCTAGACCTTGGTTCAAATGGACCAGAGATCTGAAATCTGTGAGCAATGCAACAGGAAATCTGTCAGCGGTAAATCAAATAGGAACCCACAGCCCTTTTCCAAAAATCAACCAATAAAGTATTTTAAAGTTGCAATACATACTTGCTGTATATGCCACTGTTGAGTTTTTGAAGACATTATTGTTTCTTTATAAAATTTTAAAATGCTCTTCAGAAAAGATTCCTCCATGAGAAATAACCATTAGTTCATCCAAATTCTTATTGCTAGTTTCCTCACTTGTACCAAATCCTGTTCTCACATCACCTCTTCCTATCCTACATTTGCTCCCATTAAACATGGCCTTGATTTTAAGATATTCCTTCATGGCTTTCTCCCCTCTGTAAACTCTTCCTAAGTCTCAGCTTACCTCTAATTCTAGCCTCTTGCATATACTGGATTTTATTTGTTCTACCATTGGTGTTATCTGAGAAGAACCTAAGATCTGGAATTCCTTCCCTAAATCTCTCAATATCCTTTAATGTGGAGGTGCCTGATGTAGGAGTTGTGCTCTGAATGCTTGTGATTTCAAGTAAACCTGTTGGACGATAACCTGGTGTCGTGCAATTTCTGACTTTATCTCCTATAAAACATGCCTTAAAACTTTCCCTTTTGGCCAATTTATTTTTTTTTGTTTATCTGTCCTTTTATCTCCCTACGAGACTTGGGTGCCAAATTTAGTTTGATAGACCTCATGTGAAGCACCTTGGGATGTTTCACCAATTAACTATATAAATGCAAACTGATGCTGTTAAAATTTAATAAATACTCTGCAAGAAACTTGAACTTTCTGAAAACTTAAACATTTTGGTTGAAAAAGGTTGCGCAATGGTGTAATATAAAAACACTGTCCCCTGTATCAATCTAAGAGACTTTAACAGACACGGAATGGCAGTTCTTCCCTGCTCTTTAAATTCTACACAAATCAAAGTCAGTGGGTGGGGCTTAAAAATATAATGGGCTGACGAAGTGAATCAGAACAGAACACCCACACTACAAACCCCATACTCCATACTTGCCACAAAACATAAGCCCTTGTGACACCAAGAAATGCCACAAACTTACATATTCTTCATGGAGTTCTGAACAGAGGAAGAGTTAAGTCACAGAGATGTACAGCACGGAAACAGACCCTTCGGTCCAACTAATCTGTGCAGACTAGAAATCCTAAATTAATCCAGTCCCGTTTGCCAGCACTTGGCCCATATCCCTCTAAACCCTTCCTATTCATATATCCATCCAGACATCTTTTAAATGTTGTAATTGTATCAGTCTCCACCACTTCCTCTGGTAGCACCTTCCATACACACGCCACACTTTACGTGAAAAAGTTGCCCCTCAGGTCCCTTTTAAATGTTTCCCCTCTTACCCTAAACCTATGTCCTCAAGTTCTGGACTTGGTGACCTGTAAGCAAAATTATAAAATAATGGATAAAGAGCTGCAGATGCCAAAAATCTGAAATCTCAATACAGAAAATGCTGGATATACGTAAGTCAAGCAGTATGTGTAATAATAAATCATAATCATCAGCAGTCAACCCCCATCCGTCCTCAAAAGACTTCACCTCACCCTCAGTGGAAATTTCTAACCCTAAAATGGCTGAACTGCGATAAAATCACAAGTGTTTACGTGGTGTATAAGCATCAGCAGAGCCCCCAGGGCCAACCTGATGCCTCTTGGGTTCATGCTTTTGTCTGTTTTCAGTGACAAATCTGAAAAGTCGTTTGTGATGCCACTGATTAATTGAGAACTGAATAAACTCCAGCTTCAGTCGTACTGAATTTCACTTTCTCTGCCCTTGAGCTGCATGATGATTAAAAACTGAAATGTCAAAAGCCATCAAACATTGGTAAACTTATTGAAGGCTAGTCTCCCTAACTATCCTTAATTGAAGTTATATTGCTTTGGTCCGATCACTGTGCAAATGAAGATGCACCAGTGATGAGAAAGTGAACAGGAGTTTATAATTCTTGATTCCCAAATAGCCCCTGCTCCAATCAATATAACTCTGATGTTGTAATGTGTGTGCTAATAGACACCACTTTCATACACTGGTCAATAATACAAGACTACATCCATAAATGACGCATGCACCCGTGCAACTAGGTTCTTCCAGCTGGCTAGGTACCCCTAATGTACTTGAAGCTAGTCCAAAGCCCAAATCCTCTGTGATATCCAAACCCCAACTAGAGTATTTGTTGACTAACAGCTGGATAGAAGAGGAACAAAACCTTGGTTTGAGTCCAAGGTCTGTCACAGTGGGAAGGTCAGGAAACATCGTATGATTTGTCACTCACGTCAAGTACCCAACCTTGTGCATATGAGATTACATATTAACAGCCGATTGGATGAAGGCATAAGGCCAGCTCAATTTAACCTTTCGCCTTGAGAAATAGTGTTTGGAAATAACAAGGGAGGGAGGAGTCCAAAAAACCAGAACTCACAGGAAGGTATCGTGCAAGGGTTATTAAACATTGGAAATCTGCATGGCAGAAAATTCACAGGAGCATCTTAATGTGCTCTGTTTTGGGTATGGTGGAGGGGGAATGGTTGTGCAGGTGGGTTAGGGGTTTTGATGAACGAGATGGTCAATGGCTGGTGGTCAGGATGAGGCAACTTTGGAATTGCTTACAGGAGTCAGATGTAATACAAGATATTATTTTAAAGACTATTCACAATAATGTCATGCAAATGTGTAATACAAAGGTAGCAGCACTCTGGCTTAAGAGCACTGTGTTCAAATGAATGCAGGAACACAATATGAATTATACAGAATTGCTTTGCACATACATTACATTCATTCGCTCGCTACTGCCTCAATAAAATAATGGGCAAAGAAATGTCAATGTGTTTGTACCATAATATTTGCACAGCTTCTTTTTCATTGCACTATCCTTTAATGGTGTTTATTTCTAAGATATCTTTATTATAGAGATCCTCTCCTATTTCATCTAACCAAACATAATCAAGCATTATTAGTTAGGGATTCATCAGTGAAAGGAAAGAGACTTACATTTATATAGCACCCTTCATGACCACTGACTAGCACAAAGCACTTTACAGCCAATGTAAACAATATTGAAATGAGATCACTGCTGTATTGCAGGAATTGTTATAGCCAATTTTCACACAGCAAGTTATGACAATCAGCAATGTGATAATGAACATACAATTGTTTTCATGATGTTGACTGAGATATAAATATTGATACAGACACCTTGAGACAATTCCACTGTTCTCCCTGAAATAGTGCCTTGGAATATTTTGTGTTCGTGGAGAAAGTAGATGGAGCCTTGGTTTGCAACTTTTCATCTGAAAAGCAGCACCTCCTGTTGTGCAGGACTCCTTCAGAACTGCATTGAACTGTCCGCTTTGATTTTTAGGCTGAGGTTCACGAACTTCTGACTTAGAGAGAGTGCTACCCACTGAGCCACAACTGACACCAAGAGGATAGTGCTCAAGTTCAGCACACATGGGTTTGGTCAAGATTGGAAGGTTGGGCAATGAGGGAGTGAATCACTCATGTACTTGAACATAGACTGAAGCCTGGAGATGAATTACAGTTTGATGTCTCATGAGACCTTTCACTGACTGAGATGTCACAGATAACTGGATGAAAAGTTTTAGAAATATTTCAGAGCTGTGTTGTTATAGTCCATTTGGAAAGGGCAAATCAATAATTAAAAGAATTTATTCCTAATGCCACCAATCACAATCATTGAGGAAATATTGAATTCAATATTAAAGAAAATTCAGAAATACTGGGCAGAATCTTACCATTTTTTGGTTTTAAGTACTAGTTTTTCGAGTTTGTTGACTGATTATTGCCACAAGGTCAAATAGATTCTCTCACTGTATCTTACCAAACTAGCTGCTTTAACTGTTGTTTGAACCCCTCAAAGCGAGAATCACAACTTATTTCTGCCCTATATTTGCCTTCATGGATCAATTACCACACACAGGAGATCCTAGACTGGCCTAGCATCCCAGGCACCAGCACCGTATTTATAAAGTACCCTGACAAACCACTCATGGCAGACAGGGAGAAATCCTGTTAACTGTGTTTGTGTTTCTACTTTTTTAAAGGACTGTAATGCTTAACTTCTAACTTTTGTTTTCCTTATTTTTCTGCTTTGTAACTGAGATTCTTGAGCCTAAAATGGCATCATAAGGGGTAACTTGTAAACTTTTCTCTGTACTCATGTGAGTACAACTTAATTCAATTCAATTCTCACTTTGCTTTTCAGGCATGGTAATGGACAAGGTGGTGCACAGGCAGGACCTCCATTTTCCCAAGACCTGCAGTGAATGCCATGAACACCAGTCTATCCCAGGCTGGTCTGAGGTTGCAACCCATCTGAAATGATGTCAGCCATCAGGAGGAATGCCCAATACTGTAGGCAGAAGATCAATGATCTTTGCCACTTCACCAGCATAAGTGCCACCATTTCTCTCCAATATTTCATACTCACTCTGTCACTGTTAATGCACCCATCTCCCATCAAGCCTCATGTTCTACCACTCTCATTAATGTATACAACATCTTCCCACTCATCCTTACCCACTCCAATGACACCACTAACCCTGCACATCTCTGTGCTGCCTACACAGTCACTATGAAACCGCCCCACTGCACTGACAGTAGTCATTGTGCTATCCACTTTCAACTGCCTTAATAAGTCCCTGTCTCTCATTCCAGAAGCAAAATAGCACATAACTGGACAAGAAGAGTCAAGATGGGTGGTTTGTTATCTGTCATTTTGCTCCTCAAAGCTTCTTAGCAAGAGGATCCTGATTCTGACTGCCCAGAGCAGGTCATTGGAGGCTACATTAACATACTGTTCCAGGGGCTCCTGAGTGAAGATTGACCACTTTGACTGGACTGAGGCCTGCTGACAAGTGTGGCAAGGCTCACGATTTTGTGATTTCGTTAGACCATACAAACCTGAGGGAAGGAAAAAAGCAAAGCAACACACAGCAGGAATACTGTAAACATCAAGGTGGATTCAGAATGAGTTAGCATTATGAAGGTGAGCAAACAGCCCAGAAACATATCCTGGTCCAGTCTATCATAATATTCTTGGATATACCTGAGTGCAAGGTATTCTTGCTGCAGTACTAAATGATGGCTGCTGCAGTAGCCTGAGTTGAGAGCAGTGAAGTGCAGAAGCATCCTGTATGTGAATCTGAAATATGCTATGAGGGTTCAAAGAGGTGGGTTCAAGTCAAATCAGGGGTGCATGTGACCAGTGCCAAAGCAGTGTGTGCAAGATATTAGTGCTTGGTGTCCAACATGGAGTTTTCAGGAGCAAATGGCAACTTGAACCTGCCAACAACATCCTCTACTTTCCATATTTTTCTGATAGCTAGTCGTGTGATGGATTTGGTAAAATATCGATTTGTGGCAAGTTGGACTTTAACACATCATGTAACAAGCAAAACTATCAATTGGAAATTTGCTGCTCCCTGTGAGAATCTCACCATGCTGCTTCAGCAAAGAAGGAAAATTGCTGCATTATGATCTCAACATCAAGACAGCCATCCCACCCTGTTCTCATCATCATTCATGTCGCTCTGAGCCTGGTAAGATTCTGCTCACAGTCTGGCACTTTCAACTCGTAAGGTACTTACAAGTAACAGTTTGCATTTATTTTGTACCTTTAATCTAGAAGAATATCCAGAGAATAAAGTTTATGTGGGTTTTATATCCTATGAAAATATCCTTATGACTGAGCTTGACCCAGTGAATCTCACACTTGGGGGTTGTAAGACAAAACTGTGGACCAGTCCTCATTGGAATCCCAGCACAGAACCATTGCATTGTCCAAAGTACAGTTCTTTACCTGAAACATTAAGGTGAGGGTTAGTTTGCCTCTTCCATTAAACATTAAAGTTGATCTGAAACTAAGCCAATAACAACACAAGATCCTAACTGAAATTCCATTCCTAGCTTTTTGCCAGATTTAGTATGCAGTTGCTGCACATGCAAATACAGGAATTGTAATTTCATTTCAAAGTTATTCAATTTAATATGATGTGTTCTGAGGTATTTTTGGGACGTGTTGAAGTGCTATATATTATTTCCAATTGGGAGGTGTTAGGGCTATGTTTACTTCCTATTTTGGTGGGTGAGATTGCTTCAGTTCCAGGACTAAGCACTCTGACTTTTTTTAAGAAGACTTGGTCTTAATCCAAATCTAAATAATTATCAAAAAATCCTCTATTTACTTCCATTTATTTGCCATCTCACTCTCTGATTGAGTATGGGATCTGTGCAATGTGAATAATTTACAATATTATGATACACTGCAACAGAGATAATGGAATTTTAAAACTAATCTGATCTGAAATATTGTGAGAGTGAAAGAAAATTAGACTGACATTGTAATTTCTAAGATGTTGGTGTTACAAAATCCAGAACAGTGTGTTAACTCAATGATTACAAAATCATTTCTACATATTCGGAGCTTCTTCTTAAGTGTCTGTTGGATTGTCAGGTTGTTATTTCCGCAAATACATCAGATGTTTAGTGCCATTCCCGTCCCACACATAGCCACAGATGATTGATTAATTACATATAATGTGTGGCACAGAAACAGGCCATTCATCTCAAAAGATTTATATTTAATGCTTGGCATTTAAGCTCCAGATACGCACCCTTTTACCCCTTTTCATCTGAACACCTCCCCCCACCCCACCCCATACCATCATCCTAATCTTCTATTCCTCTCCCAGGAGAAAAAAACTGTGAATGGCACACACTGGTCAGCTTAATCTCGTACAGTTAAAAACGGAGGTCCAGTCCAACCAATACATTAATTTCCAAGTAATACTGTCTGTTTTACTGTTTCTTCCCTAGGTTGTGAATTACTGAGTACAAGTCAAGACTAATCATTGTATAAACTATTAGAACACATTATAAAAAGTTATAGAAGGGTTATTGGAGCACAAAGGTAGCATCCCTACCCCATGAACCAGGCGGCCCGGATTCCAGTCCTACCTGCTCCGGAGAAGTATAATAATCTCGTTGACCACGAAAATATCGATAAAGTCATGGGGAAGGGCACAAAGTTAATATGATGCAGGGACATAACAGTAGTGGAAGGGGAGTGAGCATTATCTCTTTGAATTAATTGTCCTACATGTGATTTAAGTTATTTATTAGCTTTTTTTTAAGAAAAGGAGTCTCTGAAAAGTGCACGTACTCAGTTACAGCAGTTTTCCTTCCTCACCCCCACACACAATCAAACTGAAGTGTTATTTCTTGATGCTGGGAGAACTGTTCGGGGTCTTGGGAAGCTGGTGGGCGGGAAGGTGGGGCCTGGCCCTTTAAAAGGAGGCGTGGCCTAAGGATCACACCACCACCGGCTCGCGCCCCGTGTTCAAATACCCGGATAGGCGGGAGGGCTGCTTCATACTCGCCGAGTGAGGAGCCGGTATGTACCTACTAACCACTATGGAGAAAATGATCGTTTTGCTGCCACTTCTTACAGCCTGTTTGTTACATCGTGCCGCTGCCGGTGAGTGAATCACTATGTATGTTAGACAATGAGGTAAAGGGTAGGAGCGGAGTCCAGTCAATGAATGAATGGAGGGGCACTTACAGGATGAAGAGTTGAGTTTTGTTTTTGGTGAATGAGGGGAGAGACTCAGAGGGTACTGAATTTGGTCTTTTTTTGTTAAAGTTTTATTACTTTCTCTGGTCCGTCCGTCCTCGGTTGGGTGGGGGGGGAAGCGGTATCCCAGCCGCTGTGTTCTCCCAATGACCGTTGGGTTTTTCCCCGCCCAGCCGCGGCTCGTGCGGCGCAAGTGCCGGTTGCTGATTGGATCCCTTCCGAACAGGCGATTCTGGGGCCCCGCCCCCCGACCAATCGCAGCGTCGCGTTTTGGATTTCGCGGGCGGGGTATTGTGGGATTTGTAGTCTCCCTCTTCCCTGACCATCTATTTCTCTCCTTTACTCTTTCCCCACCCCGGGATTTGCACAGACTGCTGCTGTTACAGTTGGAAAGACCGATGTGAGCTTTCCTCCGTAGTAAATTGTGTTCCGTCTCTTAACCCGCACTGCCAGCGGGACATATTGAGGAGGATTGGAGGATAAAGTGAGCTCCTCGAGTGGATGTCTTTTTAGATTATACGAATCCTGTTAATAAAAGTTACTGATCGTTAATACTCTTGTAGGGTTTTGCTCTGAAATCTGGCCACTGCTTACAATCTTAAGGGTTGCTAACACTTTCTTTTTGAACCACGTTAGGAAGTGATATATGGATCAAAGGATTTTTCTTGTTACCTCTTGTCTGGTTAAAAGGTCCCAACTAGTGTTTAGCTAATGCAAGCTATGAATTTTCTGCATTGATTTTTCCAGGCTTTAGAGTTGACTGCTTATTGCTCATGTGCTAACACTTCTCAGTTATGTTGGTTTGTAGAGAAATGCAAGCCTCTTAAAGTTCCTGTTAAATGGTTTAAAGAATAGCTTTTTGGTTGGGGATTGGAGTATCGCTCATCTTAAGTTCGGTTTCCCTTCTTCATACAAAGAGTAAAACGGCACATCTCTTGTTTGGGAGTGCTTTGCAAGCATACAGCAGAGTACCATAATTTAGCAAATCGACTTAAGTTATATTTTTGATCTTATTTGAATGGGTGGAGTGATGACACCAAATATTTACTCAGGGTGGGACTAAGTGGTATAAGTTCACCTTTTACTTCCATATGATTAGCGATTCCTTTTGATTCGTGACTTGTAAACTACTTGGTAGTTGTGTACTTCCTTAACTATATGCAATATAACTGTGGCCACACCTTCTTTTAAAACCTGATGGATAGTACAAATTACTGGCTTCTGATTGGCTGACCTAGCATGGTACGATCAGGCTGTCTTCTGTTGACTAAGCTGCTGTTGATCAACACTAACCCTGATTGCACTCATTTTCTATGGGGGTTTGTAAGTTGACAACAAGAAAAATGAAGCTCACGATACCCAGTTCAAAGTATCAAAACTTGAAAAAGCAAGTCCAAACCAGAGATTTGCCTCTTTACTCTTGTATGAAGAAAGAAAACAACACTTGAGATGAGTGATAATCTAATCCCCACCCAAATAGCCGTTCTTTAAACATTTGAACAGGAATGTTCAGGTGGCCAATTTTTAAATACATTGTCTGCTTTCCTGAGGCAGGAAGTATAAATGTAATCAAAGACCCTCCACCTCCAGTTATAATCTTCTGTCAGACAGAAGATTCAAAAGCTTAAATATATGTACCAACAAATTCATGAACAACTTCTTTCCTGCTATTATGAGACTTCTGAATGGACCACTCAAATTTCAAATCTATTATTAATCTTGCTTTTTGTACACCTCTGCAACCATAACATGTATTTTCTGCTCTATTCATTTCCCTAAAGTGCTCTGTATAGTATGATCTGTCTACTGTGTATGCAAAACAAAACTTTTTATATACTTAGGTACATATGATAACTTGGAGATAATGAGGAGTGCAAATGCTGGAAAGTCAGATTTGGATCTGGAAAAAGCGCAGCAGGTCAAAATGTCAGAGGAGAAGGGGAGTTGACATTTCAGCTCAGACTCATCAGGGCAGAGGTTCCAACCTTAAATATCAACACCCCTGCTGCTTGACCTGCTATGCTTTTTTTTCTAGTTCCACATGTTTTTGACATCTGACAATAACCAATCAAATCAAAAATCAAGCTTGTGCAGCAGTGTGACAGTGCTGGAAGGTGTGGCCAACCTTTCTTTTTGAATGGATTCCAGCATTGCTGTGTTTATTTCAAGATCAAGTCTTGCAGCATGACAGTAGAAACCTTCTACCTTCTTATGGACTAAGCATCTTCTAGTTTTGGTAGAAATGAGTATTTGTTGCAGCACCCACTTTTGTGTGGAGCTGTTTTTGTGGGATTTCAGGTGGGATGTTTGTGATTTTTTTTTGTCAAAACTCTTAGAGTCATGGTGTACAGCATGGGTACAGACCCTTTGCTCCAACCTGTCCACGCCAACCAGATATCCCAACCCAATCTAGTCCCACCTGCCAGCAGCCGGCCCATATCCCTCCAAATCCTTCCTATTCATATACCCATCCAAATGCCTCTTAAATGTTGCAATTGTACCAGCCTCCAACACATCCTCTGGCAGCTCATTCCATACACATACCACCCTCTACGTGAAAAAGTTGCCACTTAGGTCTCTTTGATATCTTTTCTCCTCTCCTCCCAAACCTATGCCCTCTAGTTCTGGACTCCCCAACCCCAGGGAAAAGACTTTGCCTATTTATCCTATTCATGCCCCTCATAACTTTGTAAACGTCTAAGGTTAGCCCTCAGCCTCTGACGCTCCAGGGAAAACAGCCCCAACCTGTTCAGCCTCTCCCTATATCAAATCCTCCAACCCCGGCAACATCCTTGTAAATCTTTTCTGAACCCTTTCAAGTTTCACAACATCCTTCCAATAGAAGGAGACCAGAATGGAACGCAATATTCCAATAGTGGCCTAACCAATGTCCTGTATAGCCATAACATGACTTCCCAACTCCTGTACTCCATACTCTGACCAGTAAAGGAAAGCATACCAAACGCTGCCTTCACTATCCTATCTACCTGCGACTCAACTTTCAAGGAGCTATGAACCTGCACTCCAAGGTCTTTGTTCAGCAACACTCCCTAGGACCTTACCATTAAGTGTATAAGTCCTGCTAAGATTTGCTTTCCCCTTCTATGGAAAAGGAGAGGGTACCTAAAGTACTGTGAAAATAAGCAGTGAAAGAAATGCTACCCAGTTTTAACTTGGATGAGACTAATGTAATGCTGGGCATTTAATTCTTTTAAGTGTTCAAATTAAATGTTTGGAATGTCTCAAGATAGTCAGAGTTGTACAGCTTCAGCCCAACCTGTCCATGTTGACCAGAGATCTTAAATTAATCTAGTGCCACTTGCCAATATTTGGCCCATCTCCCTCAACCTTTCTCATTCATGTGCCCCTCCATCGATGTCTCTCTAAATGTAATTACACCGGCTTCCACCCATAATCCTGTGCAGTTCATTCCATTCGTGCACCACCCACTCTGGAAAAAGTTGTCCCTTGTGTCTCTTTTCATAGACTCTAGTGACAGAGGAAGAGATATGTCCACTAGTTTTGGGCCCCCCTCACTGGGGGAACAAGACCTTGGCTATTTGTCTTGCCCTTGCCCCTCATTATTTTATAAACTTTGATAAGGTCACTCCTCACCTTCTGATGTTCCAGGGAAAATAGCCCCAACCTATTCAGCCTCTCCCTACTGCTCATACGCTCCAACCCCAACAGCATCCTTGTAAATCTTTTCTGCACCTTAAGTTCAACAACATCTCTTCCAGAGCAGGGAGACCACAATTGAAATGCAGCATTCCAAATCGACCAATAATGCTGTTCTTTTCTGATCCAACTACAATCTTTCATCCTAAGTTGGTTCATTTGTAACTTAATTTTCCACTGCTTTAGGTACCATTACTAGGTACCTGTTGCTCTGCTAGCTGAGACCTGAAATTTGTTCACTTTCTATATTATTAGTCTATTTGAATAACTTTGATACCTTTGCCAGAATTGATTTTAAAGAGATGTTATGGGGCATGCTATGTTGGGCAGGTGCACACTGTAGTCAAATATTCTTGGTAACTTGTACATGCTTCACATGAGTAAGAATAATGCATCTGAAACTATTTGCAGCCATAACTAAATTTTGAATTGATTTGTCTCCAAGTTAACATCATAACAGGCCAAGATGCAAAACCTGTGTAGTTGGGTGAGGTGTCTTGCTTACCAGCATAACTCAAATGGGCCTATTGTCAATTATCATTTTGTGCTTTTAAGTGCAGCTTGTCTTTTGAAAATGGAGTATAATAGATTTTATGATAAGGCAACAGAACAAGGCACTTATGTGGCTTGACCTGACTGAGATTGTACTGTATAGAACTGACTATCAGTGAACACAGGTGAATTGGTTCAACTAGTACTAATTTGTACTGCACTGATAGTTAATCCTCGCTTCCTACTGTAACTTGTTATTATGCCCCCTAGTCACTCTTCTGGTTATGTCAATTTCTGCAGTTTAATTATACATATTTAACTTTATCAGAATTGATCTGTTTTATATCTACTTTGTCCTATTCCTTAACTTTTTTACACAATTCACCAGATTGGCTTTTTAACAAAAATGCCATGAATGTTTTCCTTCAGTTCTCAGGTTATTTAATGGCGTGAGCAGCTAAGCATTATAGGAAGACTAGGAGATTTTAAAGTTCATACCTGATCTTTGCTGACCTCAGCTGTTACAGCTTTTTTTTTAAACTGATAACCCAGGTAACTAGCATCAGTGCCTTTGGACTGATGGTGCATATTTGCCAAGGTAATCTGGTCCCGAATTCAATACAGGGAATGATTATCTTGTGGATACTGAGACAGAACGCGTTCCAAATTTGCTATAAATCTGTTCTTGCAATAACAACCAGTAGTGATGTGTCAGAAGGTACCCAGTTCTAAAATGTCAGCACTATGGATAGCAGTGACTCAACATGAATGGCATTAGTCAAAAAAATGTGGGGGCAGCACTCTGTACAGACAGTAGCCCCAGTTCAGAAACAGCAACCCTGGTTTCTGTGCGGAGAATCAACCAGCTCTAAAAGGGGAAATTTTAGATTCAAGTTGACTTTTTGATCTGGTACTTAATTGCTTATCTGACTCAACATTGGAACTACTGGTGACATGCCAGTGATTGTCCTGCTTGCTTGAATTCTGATTCAGAGGTTGATTTGTGAAATCGATTGGAATATCTTTCAGTATACTTACCATAGACACTGACTACTTTTTATGCTAGGTGGATGAAGTGGAAACTGATATGAAATTTGTCTAATTTACACTTCAAGAAGTGTAAGGCTTTTGACTTTTTAATCCCTTTTTTTATTCTTGTAAATTTTAAGATTTTAACTATTGATTGTTTTTGCTCCATTTGGTGTCTTGTGTTTTTATGTTCTGAGTATACAACTAACTTAGTGGTTTCAAACAATATCATAAAGGCTGAGATTGAGAAGACTGACTGGTTATGTCATTTGTCCATTGACTGGTGAAGCATATCAGACACACACTATTTTGCCAATGCATTAGGTTTGCACTGAATCCAGTGTTTCTTGCTTGCTATGTAGTTCCTGAAGAGGTGTTTTGTTTTGTGGTTCTACCTACCCTATTTACCCAGTGCTCTTTAACCTGCCTGTGAACTTCCTGGCAAAATGTCTGTGCATCGTGAATATTGCTCTGGACCAATTTGTTTGAATGTTCTATTCTAATTTCTGAACTCGCTTCCTAGTGAGTGGTGGTGGGTGGGGTTATGACGTTTGTCATTTTTAAAGTATGCTGTGATCTGTAACCCAATCGCATCTTGAGAACCTGTCAGCCCACTTTGAGTAGCAAATGGCTGATGTGTGCACCGCAGCTGAGTACTCTCCTGGTGAGTCAGTGCAAGTAAAAAAAAGTTTCTGTTACAGAAACCAATAACTAAGCTGGAGTTTTTGCTTGAGCAAAACTTCCTGGAGGAAGAGGTGTGGAATGTATTTGAGGCCAGGCTGAGGATCATTCAATAAAATGCTGTCTTTCTACATAGTCAAATAGCACAGAAACAGACACTTCAGTCCAACTAGTATGTGGCAAACATATCAATTTTTTTTTAAAATGTTATTTGTACCTACATCCACCACTTTCTCAGGAAGTTCACTCCACATATGAACCATCCTTTTTCAAAAAAAAAGTTGAATCTTGTCTGTCATTTTAATCTCTCATCTTAATGTGACCCCATGACAAGAAGTTAGTTTAAATTTCCCCTGTGTAATTTTTGTCCTGGTATGATGTCAGGCTTTCCAACCACAAGGGGTATAGGTGTTTTTTTTATATCTATATTTTGAGAAGCTAGATTAGAAGAAAGTTAACTTGATGTAAAGTGGCATTAATCCTAACCTTTTATCTTTGTAACCGATTCTGAAGTGAAGAGAAATCTTCCGAATGGCTGGTTTTTATGAATGAGTTTGATTCTACGTTTAGAAGGGTGCTTCTAGTGCAATCTTTGAAGATTTTAAGAGGCCGTTGTGGTTCTGTTCGCTGAGCTGGGATTTTGTGTTGCAGACGTTTCATCTCCTGACTAGGTGACATCCATGGTGCTTGGGAGCCTGCTGTGAAGCTTCACAGGAGGCTCCCAAGCACTGAGGATGTCACCTAGACAGGAGACGAAACATCTGCAACACATTCCCAGCTCAGCGAACAGAACCACAACAAGCACCCGAGCTACAAATCTTCTCCCAAACTTTGAACACCTATGGGCAAGAGATGCTAAGACGAGCCAGGGAATAGGAATCCTGTGCCAACTGCCTAAACGCCACATACGAATTTTAAAGGCCACATGACAACTGGCCAGAAACTGTGTGGCTGTGAAATTGCGCTGTAAAACCTGTTGAAGTAGGGCAGGTGCTGACTTGCTGCTGTTGCATTGTGTACTCTTCTCCATGGTGAACCTGGGTTTTTTTTTGTATGGCCAATGTTTGTGTGAGACTGAGATTGCATTAGGAATTGGCATTGTTCAAATTCAACATTTGTTTCCTTTTTTTCTCTTTTTTTTCTCTTTTCTTTTCCCCCCCCTCCCCCCAACATAGCACATTACATTGACTTTGTTTTTGTTTTGCTCTTCCAGCGACTGGACTTTGTGACAAGGATCACTTCCAGTGTGGTGATGGAAAATGTATTCGTGTACACTGGCTGTGTGATGGGCAATCTGAATGTGATGATGGTTCAGATGAGTCACTGGAGACATGTAGTAAGTGTGCATTTTTTTTTGTATGCATGGTTCACACGTGCTGGGATCTACTCTGCATGTTCTTGCACCCTACACCAAAGAAATGCTTAAGGTGACTGAATGAATGCCTCAGATTGTTTTAATAGTCTGGCTTTTTTTAAAAGAATTTTTATACCCCTTTTTCAGATTAAGAATATTTTTAATCTTTCAGGGAATAAGACCTGCAGTGCTCTTGAGTTCAGCTGTGGTGGCCGTGTTAACAAGTGTATTCCCATATCCTGGCACTGCGACTCCCAAAAGGACTGTGAAAATGGCTCTGATGAGGAGAACTGTCGTAAGTAAACCTGATGCTCCTGTGCTCACTCAAATTTGGAGGAGGCTTTTCTAATCTTGTTGAACAGAAACAGCCTTTTGACTTTTTTTTTATTTCTTAAATCCAATAGCTGCACGTCTTTGCAAAGACCATGAGTTCCAGTGCAATGATGGGAATTGCATCTCTTTGAAATTTGTCTGTGATGATGATAGGGACTGTGCAGATGGCAGTGACGAGAATGCATGTCCAGAGCGGACCTGTGGACCTCACTTGTTCCAGTGTGCCAAGAGCAAGCTTTGTATCCCACAGCTCTGGGCCTGCGATGACGATCCAGATTGCCCTGATGAATCAGATGAGTGGCCACAGAACTGTGGACGATCTTCCACCTTTGCACCACCTAATCCCTGCTCTAGTCTAGAATTTCATTGTGGCAGTGGAGAGTGCATCCACATGAAATGGCGCTGTGATGGCGGTGTAGACTGTCGGGATCAATCTGATGAAGCTGGCTGTGGTAAGTGCAATATCTGTGTCCCTTGGCTAATTTTGAACATCACTCTGCTGAAAATTTTACTGTTTGTTTGAATACAACATGCAGCTCATCTGTGGACTCTAGTGATCTGGACTGCTGAATTTAATCTTTATCACTTTAAACACTTCTGAATGCTTTTTAAAACAACCTGTTTTTGTTATTGGATGTAGACAAACTTGAGGCTTTTAATGTTTTACTTTAGCTGTGGCAACCTGTCGGCCAGATGAATTTCAGTGCAGTGATGGAACCTGTATTCATGGAAGCTTCCAGTGTAATAGGGAGTTCAACTGCCATGACCAGAGTGATGAAATTGGCTGTGTCAATGGTGAGTTTATTTTCTCTTCTAAAATAAGCAACTATATTACAAACACTTCAGAAGTATTGACTGTGTTCTTGTAAGCCCTGCTACTGTTTAAATGAGCTGGAAGTTTTCTACCTATGCCCCCTCTCATCCAGCATCGATGTAGGAAAGTGCCACATCAATTTGCTGGCTAATTTTCTCATTCCTGTGTATTCTTGCCTCTTCCCTTCACTACAAGCATCCTTTTTTTTTCCACTTTTTAAGCTAGTTTTCTAGAGAGCACTGAATCCTTTCTAGATCTGTTTCCAAGTTCATATTGCCTTTCCTATTTTATCTCTCATGGATCACCTCCTGTAGTACTTTACTTTTAAACTTCCCATTATCTTGAGTGCAGAACCAATTGCCTGGTATCTGTAATACACTCTGCATAGTGACTAATAAACCAGTGGACACATTTTGTTTTAAAGCACTGGCTTTTCCCACAGTCTGGTGTTGGGACTGTTTGTCCCTAATACTGCTTTGTGTTCACATGAACTAAAGTAACACAGGCAGGAGAAAGAGGTAGAATCTTTAAATACTAAAAGCAGAGGAGCTTTGGTCTCGACCCACAGGAACGTGATTTGTCACTTTGCTAGCACACTTACAAAATCTCTTGCAAGCTGAAGAATGTTAAGGGAATATGACCAAAATATAACAAGGCTGTTTCTGTCTACTTAGTGACCAAGTGTGAGAGTCCACACAAGTTCAAGTGCACAAGTGGTGAATGTATAATGATGGACAAAGTTTGTGACTCTCACCGGGATTGTCGAGATTGGTCAGACGAGCCTTTGAAGGAGTGTGGTATGTTAAATACACTTGTGGTTTAAGATCTTATTGGGCAATTTTTTTTAAGTAAAGAGCTTTTGTTCCTCTAAATTTATGCAGTGAAATGTTCAGATCAGGAATGCAGGCAAAACGTGTGACTTTCAGAATTTTGGTTTGGAGAAAGTGAAACATTTCTGTAGATGCTTGACATGGGGTCAGCGTTAGGACTGAAGTATTCTTTCAGTAATGAGCACATGGAGAAGCTGAGGACAAAGTGAATGATCTGAAGAGAATGTTTGTTTGAAGTGAGTTTAAATTTTTTTTTCACCTGAGTGGACAGGAGGTAGCACAATTGAAGTATGGCTGGAGGCAATTGTGGAGTATGTGGATAAGATTAAAAATCTATTGCTATAATGGGATGTGGTCAGATGATTGGTTACTGAATTATGTCAGATCTAATGGTTTTGATTTCATGGTGGCTTTCTCTGTATAGGTGAAAATGAATGTCTGAATGAAAATGGTGGATGCTCTCACATCTGCAAAGATCTGAAGATTGGCTACAAGTGTCTCTGTCGTCCTGGTTTCAGACTAATTGATAATGCAAAGTGTGAAGGTATGAATAAATGTCCTCTTCCTGGCCAATACCTATTACCGCTAGGCTTCTGTACTGAAGGACTTTTATGGTGTAGAATTGAGTTGAGTTTTGCTCTGGTATTTTCTGGCTTTCAGATATCGATGAGTGTGAGAATCCAGACACATGCAGCCAAAACTGTATCAACCTGGAAGGTGGATTTAAGTGTGAGTGTAAGGAAGGCTATCAAATGGACCCAATGACCAGGCAATGCAAAGCTATTGGTAAGTACAACTTTTGGAATCTCCATGGACTTGTTTTAAGTTCTAGTACTCTCCTGGATTGAACCCTTGCTTATCTAAATAAAATTGAGGTCAATCAAATACCTTCGGAGTGCTCTGGCTTGCCAGCAACTATTGGCTGATTATTGGCTTCACTTGAGCTACTTGCCTAGCTCTCCCTGACCCCACTCTCAATCAGGCCATGAAACTTTAGCAATTTGTTTTTCTCCCTACCAGCATTCAAGGTCAAACTTGGTAGCGTTGATCCTTGTTTTTGTGTTCCATGTTAGAATATTAACTTGTGCCACATAGTTGCCAGCCAACACATGTACAAGTATAAGCTCCAAGGTCAGTCATTACCACCTACAAAAGTACATGTGTAACTTCGGTCAATAACCTGTGAACGCATGACCTGGAATCCTATTTGCTTTTCTAAATGAAGCTTATTTTACAAAATGGTTGGTATCTAATTGACCCTTGACTTTTTGTTTTTCTTATTCACTTTTTTGTTGTTGTTGCTCTTGTTTTTGATGCCTTAGGTACAGTTGCCTACCTATTCTTCACCAGTCGGCACGAGGTCAGGAAGCTTACCCTTGATCGGAGTGAATATACCCAGCTGATCCCCAGGCTGAAGAATGTTGTGGCACTAGACATGGAGGTGGCTGCAAACAAAATATACTGGGCTGATTTGTTTCAGAAAAAAATCTTCAGGTAAGAAGTTTGGGATACTTTTTACCTTGAACAATTCAGTGCCCATTGTCACTTACGTATACCATTAATGTTCTGGAGACACCTACAATCCCCTGCACAAGTGAGAGAAGCCCTCCACTTGGGTTTGTATATGAATGCTACAGTGAATTTGTCTCCTTGCTTAATCAGTGCAGTTGTCAAAGTTTCAACTTTGTCTCTATGTTTTTGGATTTTATTTTATAGTGCCCACATGGATAAAACTGAGAACTCTTCCCATCATTCCACTGTGATTGAAACTGAAATCCAAGCACCAGACGGCTTGGCTGTGGACTGGATTCACCAGAACTTATACTGGACAGATCTTGCAACCAGCACCATCTCTGTAGCTAACACAGCTGGAACAAAGAGGAAGGTTCTCATCAAAGAACAACCACTTTCAAAGCCCAGGGCCATTGCAGTGGATCCAGTTCATGGGTAAGAAAATGTTAACATACTGGAGAAGCTAAGGGAGAGTAGAGGCATCTAAATTGAGAATGGAAGCCTTCAGTTTTTGGTGTCGATGCAGGAACTATTTTCTGGATTTGAAGATAGGATTAACTTTGTATTACTTCGCACTGGAGGAATGTCTGAAAGCTGATTGCTTTCTATCTTAAGAATGCCGATTTTATATTTCTGTCACTTGTTTCTGTATCAACACATCTTTTCAGGATTAGTTTATTTACTGACTTTCCTCCCCTCCCACCAGCTTCCTGTATTGGAGTGATTGGGGCTCCCCTGCTAAGATTGAAAAAGGAGGGTTGAACGGAGTGGACCGTATGCCACTGGTCACTGAAGGAATTGAATGGCCAAATGGAATCACCCTGGGTGAGTTAAGATTTTTTTTTAAGTGTAGGAAAACAATCAATCTTATGTGGATAGTAGTAGAAGACCTGGTCTTCTGAGCATCTTTTAATTTAACTAGATTTGCCAGTGGCTTTTTTCTCTGCCAAATCACAAGCATCCTCTGGTTCTGCACTTGAAGCTTGCAATACATGCTGTGATTCTTCCAATTATCAGTAATTGGAGCTTTGCAAATATTTCCTTGTTTGGACTGTCCATGATTCGTGTATTGCTTTTTTTCAGACTTGGTGAATCAGCGGCTGTACTGGGTGGACTCAAAGTTGCATACTTTGTCTAGTATTGGTGTTGCTGGAGACAACAGGAAAACCTTGATCATCTCCCCAGAGAAACTGACTCATCCCTTCTCTATAGCTTTGTTTGAGGTGAGTAGCTGGGAGTGGGTCCTTTGTGCGGTTATATGTTGTGAGGCTCTGAATTGTAATTCCCATTGTGGGCTGTAGAAAAGGTATTTGGGAGAGTAACTAATTCTAAGAATCCCAAAAGTGTGGGGACAAGCTAGTTGGCCTAACAAGTCCACACCAAACCTTGGTGTATCCCACCCAGACAGATTCCCCTACCTTATTTCTGTACTCCCCGCCCCGGACTAATGCACCTAACTTGTACATCCCTGAACACTATTGGCAATTTGGCATGGCCAATCCGCCCTAGCCTGTATGTCTTTGGACTGTGGGAGGGAACCGGAGCACCCAGAGGAAACATATGCAGACACGGGGCGAATATGTGAAAACTTCACACACAGTTGTTGGTTAGATTCCAGCCTTCAGAGTTGCTGGTGCTGTGAAAGGGGCAGAGAATTATGTGATAGTAACTTGTCGGTTTTGGACTAATTAGTCAACACTGCCCCAATTCAGTGAATTTAAATTGCATTTTTAAAATGATGCTCTCAATTGCAGCTGTTTTAAATTATAAAATCTTAACTGATGTGGCCTTATCCATTGTCCTCTTCCCTACTTGGCTTATGACTTCCCCCTCATGGGCTATTCCATACATTCCCTGTTGCCTCAACTGAGTAAAATCGTGAACATTATACTCCATAACTTTCTATAGGATGTGGCATTACAGGCATAAATGGATGCCTTTTAAACGTGGGCAGCACTGCCACTGATCTGGTTTCATTCAGTTTGTAATTTTTTTGGCTCTGGAACTTTTGGGTTCTTTGCATCCAAAGTTTCACTTGGAAAAAATGAGCCACAGATCATTTGGAGTGAAATCTGAGGTTTAAGTATAACTACTGAAAATTGTCTCATTCCATTCAAATGGATTTGCAATCCATAAAGGATGTAATCTCTTTGGCTACTTTTTGATTTAATTTTATTATCCCATAATGAAGTGAAGAGTTGCTTTTGCATGCAGCACTTCAGATCATACTACTCAAAGATTGTATTGTATTGTATCTCTGTTCAAAAGTCTTGTGGCCACAAAGATTATGCAAAAAAAAAAATTTGTGGTCCATTTTAGAAGTCTAATAACACAGGGAGGAGCTGTTGAGTGAAGTTGAGCATCTCTAACATTTGTACATTGAAACCTGCATTTTTACACTTTGTATTTTTTAGGACAAGGTATTTTGGACTGATATGGATCATGAAGCCATTTTCAGTGCCAACAGACTCACAGGGGGTGATATTCTAACAGTCATTGAGAACCTGGATGTTCCTCAGGATATTGTCCTCTACCATAATCTCCGACAACCCAAAGGTTAATGAGTATTCTTTTTGTTTTAAATGAATGTGTTTTGCTTTCAAATGAGCCACCAGAACATGCCATGGGTCTTGTTAGTCCACTGTTGCCTTCTATTTTAGCAAATAATATTGTAGTTTTGTTCTTTTGTTATTTCAACTCCAATACTGATTTGCAGCTCAAAACTGTGTGTGTGTGTGTGTGTGTGTGTGTGTGTGACCCCAGAATAAAACTTCCTTTCAGTTACTTTAATCTCTTATTGTGTAGCTCTGTATAACTTTTTTTTTTGGTGAAGCACTTTTTTAAATGTTCCACTTTTTTTTCACTGTAGAAGTGAATGTGGATGTATAATGTATTTCTGTAAACATTATTAGGTGACACAATGTTTTTCACTTTCCAGGTATTAATTGGTGTGAACAGAATGGGCAAGTAAATGGTGGCTGTGAACACCTGTGCCTTCCAGCACCACAAATCAATGTTCATTCTCCAAAATACACTTGTGTTTGCCCAGATGGAATGCAACTGGGACCAGACATGAGAAAATGTATCCCAGGTTAGTGTTCTTCTAATCAAATGTCTGTTTTATAATTTTTTCTTTTGAGGGGGAGAAGTGCCTCTTTCAAATGTACACCAAGACTTGGAAGCTCTTCTGTAATAGAATTTTCTGGATTTCTTCAAGTGGAAGGTTCTATTTTCAGGAGATAAAGGCTAGAAGAGAGTATTGGGGAATCTGTTGATGCTTTTTATAAGTGGAGACTTGAGTTTCCTTCTCTTTTTGAAAGGAACTATTTCTTGGGTGTTTTTTTTTTCTCTCTTTTGCTCCTAGTGTGCACCTTTTTAATTTCAACTTGTTTGTGCATCTACTGACAAATCTTTTCTTTCACCCTTTTTTTCTATTAGCTACTGTCATGCCTACCAAGTCAAGCACAGACAAAAGTGGTCCTAATTATGCTAAGTCCGTTACAACCAAAAGTACCACTACAACTAGGAAAATGAACACCCAGACCGCCCATGTTCCCTCCGACAACACTGTATACTCAGCAGTCCCTACTCTCCATGAGCTGCTCACTGTTTCACATCAAGGTACAAATTATCTCTGTACTTAAAAAATTTTTAAATTTGTCTTCGTTCACTAATTACTCCTCCTCCACAGGAGGGCTGCTTTTTTTCCAGGCTGCTTATTGTTTTGTTTTTCTGTCAGCAGGGGGTGAGGTTGCAGCTAAAGCTGCTACAGAAGGCCACCGAGGGACTAATGCCTTATGGATTGTTCTACCTCTTGGTAGGTTGGTCTTTTTTAAAATGAGCATGTGAAGAAATGGTGTAGTTCTGGTCTGTGTAAATTCCAGTGAAACTCTCTCTCTTTTTTCTTTTAAAGAAAAAAGAGGGGCTACTGAAGACTTGTAATCTTATTGTCAAACTTTTGATATTAGCAAATGTATTACCCAAGGTCTTTTTTTTAAATTGGTGCCATTCTGTGTGTCTTAACAATCCATCTCTCCTTAATGTTGTCCAATCCCATCCTACCTCTTCTTGTCCTGTGCTGAAATCTGAATGTGGTGGTTAAGCTCTTTTTTTTTCTTTCCAGCCATCCTGTCATTGCTTGCTACTGCTGCTTATTTCATTTGGAAAAATTGGAAATTGAAGAACACCAACAGTATTAACTTCGATAATCCAGTCTACCAGAAAACCACTGAAGATGATGAAGTTCATATAACCCGGAACCAAGTCGGCTACACTTATCCTACGGTGAGGAGCCACTTTTTTACAAAATCTATTGCTTTGGCCAGTCCTGTAGTTAAGCATAAAAATGTATCCATGGCTATCTTCCTCAGCCCTGACAGTTGTTCACCTGGTTTTGCATAAATAGCAACCTAGCCTCTGATGGGTTTGTTTAGTCCAACAACAAAATCAAACTTTGAAGATTGGATGTGGCAAATTTGGAAATCCATGCGCCAACATCTAGCATTGTGGTTGTTGGTTCTTTGGACATCATTCCTCTATGTATACAGGATGTACTTATTCCAGCAAAGCAAAACAGTTGGTATGTCTAACATCTCAAACTTCTTTGGAACTACCAAACATTGGCAGGTCTACAGTGCACTGGTTGACAAAGATGGAATGCTATTGAGCAAATGTTGATGACCACTCAGTCTCTTTTTTTTTAATTATAAAATTCTATTTTTTTTTCATTAGAGTTTCAGCGTTTGACTTTTAAACCACTCTCCATGAACTTGTTAACTATTCAGTTTCCACCTAACTAAAGTTTGTTTTTCTTTTGCAGAGAGCTGTTGTGAGTTTAGAAGATTATGGTGCTTGATACAAGAAGCCGGATACAAAGTGCCTCATGGAGTGATTTGCTGCTTATGCATCTAGACTTTAATTCTGCAGTTTGCAGATATCCTACAGTGCTGTAGAGTTGGGTGTTTTCAAAAAAAAACTCCTTCCACCCCCTCTTCTAAAATAGCCACTCCGCGTGTAAGGTGTTTTCAGTTAGGTTATCTTTTAATTGTTTTTGCACTTGTGCTATTACTGTGGATTTTTTTTAATTGAAGGATTTTCAGAGAGCCTCTGGAAATGACTGTGAGCTTTTAGTTTTTGTAAAGTACAAAACATCCTTTTTGGGATTTTTTTTTTTTTGCAAGATGCCCTGGCTGACGACTTATCTTTCAGAAGAAACTGGTGCAGTTTTGCTGAATTACTGACTGAAGAGAAGGAGTGTGTGTGTGTGTGTGTGTGTGTGTGATGTTTAATCTGCGTTTTGCCTAAGCTGTTTCTTTGTAAATTGCATGCTTTCTCCATGTACAGCTGCATGCAGGGACAAAAGGCAATTTTAAGCTGGCACTTCTGTCACCACATTCTACAACCTCTTGAGGTCAACTTTTTTTATATTGAGTCTGGTGTTTACTTGACTCACCAGTGCTAGAATTGTACATAATGCATCAAATTGGAATACACTGGACTTTGTTAAAGGCTGTATCAAACAGTGTGGATTCTTGCCATCCTCCCTGTACTTTTATGGGGGCATGTCTATCCCTCACTACTGAGCCTGACTGACTTTCTTTCAAAGTTGGTGCCAGACCATAAGCCAAGCTTGCTTTTGTTTTTTTTTGTGAATATGTGTATATACATATTGTATATTGTACAGGTGTTTTTCTTTTCAGAAGGAATAGTTTTTAACTGCAGAGTTGGTGTATGTTTTTTAATTTATTTATCCAGTATCTCAGCCTCTAGTCTGACTTTGTGCCACCTTGTATATTTCAAGGTGTTGGTGCTGAGTTTAAATATGTCCCCAGTCCAATGTGCACAAAAACCTCTATCTTCCTTCTGTCTTGTTTTTAAAATGTATGTTTACAGAAGCTGCTTTCTGACAGCCTATCAGAATGGATTTGTCTTTCTACATAGATTTACACAAAGAGCATATATTTATTTATAAAAAGAAACGATTTTTTTAAATGTTGTGAAAGTGGAGCCTGTTACATTTGAAAGTCAGGCACCCACTACTGGCCAAGTAAATGTAGGAGCCCTGCAATCAGTGAGGTTTTTTATGATTAGCCTGATCCAAGTACCATTTTTAATAAAGTAGTTGGTGTTCTACATAATGTCTCACTGCACACTTGCTCTCTCATCCTCTCCAACTCCATACAATCTTCAGTCTGACACTGCTGCTTTGTGTGACTGAAGAGCCTGTACTCTTGAAGGTTTTCAATGTCAAATTCTGGAAATGTATGGGAAGGTGGCTAGGAATTTGTAAAATCACTGACCAGGCAATATCTGAAGCCTGCATGTTTTCAGTAGTGGTGTGCTCATGTTTAAGTGTCAAGTGGGTTCAGTCACTTTTATTTGTTGTCTTTCTGTCTTTTTTGTGTGTGCAAATGCCTTATTACCTCTTGCCACAAAATGTAGTGTCTCCCTTGACATGATTTTTGCCATGTTTTTCAATCTTAAGATATGAGTTTATTGCTGTCTGTTTCAGTTTTTAACTGTTTCCCCACAACTGTGGGTTTTTTTTAAAATTTCTGGCTACCTACTGAACTCTTTTTTTTTCAGCCCACTCCATCTGTTCAGCAAATGTTTGGGACCATGTGAATGATTTTTTTCAGTCTAAATCTTGGTGACTGTATTTGTAATTGTTTTGCCAACAATTGACTAAATAAAATTTTCTGACTGTCATGGTATTCTGTGTATTAATCCATATTTGGGGTGGGGGTGGGGGGGTGGTAGGGGAGGAGGGGAGAAAGAGATCTTTGTCAACATGGATCGAGGATTCTTTGTATTTTTAATCTATATTTTTGAGCTTAGTTTTTTTTTGTAGTGGGTACGCATAATGGCAGCCAAGGTTCTTTCATGTGCCAACATGGTGACTAGAAATTATCCATAGTTTTTTCAGTGAGTCAACCTTAATTCTAAGAAGAATCCAGATGGTGTGTGGGAAATTGTCTCTTTCTCACTTGATTGAGTTTTTATAAAATGAACTGCAGATTTAAGTCAGCAAGTGGACGCTATATCTATGTGGACTTCAGGTTGTTTGTTAAGGTTCCACATGGTAGACTGTAGGAAGGTTAGATCACGTGGAATAAAGTGAAAGCTGGTCACTTCCTTACGAAATTTGCTTGAAGGTAGGAGACTGGTGGAGAGTTGTTTTTAGGACTGGAGGTCTGTGATCAGTGTGCTGTAATGATTGGTGCCAGGTCCACTGCTTTTCAGATACTTATTGGATGTGAGTAGAAGAGAAACGGTTAGTTTTTATTTGTGGATGATATCACAATTTTGTGGTGTAACGGACAATGAAGAGGGTTGCCTCAGTGCAACAGGCCCTTGGTCAGCCAGGCCAATGGGCTGAGGAGTGGCAGATAACATTTATTCTAGATTAAAAGTGAGGTGCTGCATTTTGGTAAAGCAAAACAGGGCAGTATTTGTACAGTTCTAATGGTAAGGTCCTGAGTGTTGATGAACAGAGTTTTTGGGGGTGCAGGTGTGTAGTTCTTAAGGTGAAGTCACTGGTAGACAGGGTAGTGAAGAAGATGTTTTGGTACACTTTGACCTTCATTGGTCAGTGCATTATGTATAGGAGTTGGAAGGTCATGTTTGACTTTGCAAGAAGGGCTTATGCCCAAAATGTCGATTCTCCTGTTCCTTTGATGCTGCCTGACCTGCTGTGCTTTTCCAGCAACACACTTTTAAGCTTTGCAAGACATAAGTTAGGCCACGTTTTGAAAACTTTGAGTGGCTTGGAGAAGAACTTGAAAGTGGTGATATTCCCATGTTTCTGCTGCCCTTGTCCTTCAGGATGGAAGTGGTCATGGTATTGGAAGGTGCTATCTGAGGAACTTCTGTAAATTTGGTCATGATTCCCAGCTTGTGACTGTGTACCTAAAGTACATGAGCTGCAATGGGTAATAGGGCAGCTCACTTCCACTAAGGAAATTTAGTGTTGAACAATAAAGGCTTGTCCATGATGCTTACATCCCACACACAAATGACCAATCATGAATGCCATCCATCTAATTTAAACAACTGCTTGTTTGTCTGCTAATAATAGAGACAAAACAAAAACTGCAGATTTTGGAATCCAAGGTAGACAAGCAGGAGGCTGGAAGAACAAGCCAGTCAGGCAGCATCAGGAGCTAGGCAAGTCAATGTTTCAGGTGTAACCCTTCTGCAGGTCTTGAAGGGTTACACCTGAAATGTTGACTTCTCCACCTGATGCTGCCTGGCTTGCTGTGTTCTTCCAGCCTCCTGCCAATACTAATACCTATCCCAATGGTAATGGAGTTTGCTGCTCACTTGAAGGATATCCTGGATAGTCCACGTGATCATGTTTGCACACTCTCTTTCTATTAGAGGAACTGAATGGCAGTACAAGGAAAATATATTTTGGTGAATTTAAAGAAAAAAAATCATATTTTGAGTCTGGGGCGCAAATCATCTTTTTGAGTCATACAGGATGTAAATACCATTCAGTCCAATAAGTCTGTGTTGACTATATCCCAGTCTAAATTAGCCCTACCTGCCTGCTTCTGGCCCTATTCCTCCAAACGTTCCCTTTTCACTTACAACATTTAAAAGCCCTTTGGAGAAGTATTTGTACTTATGTCCACCCTCAGGAATTCCTTCCATGTGTGTAACTTTTCAAAAGGTTGCCCCCCGCGTTCCCCCCCCCACCGTCCCTTTTTTTAAAAAAAACTCTCTTCTCTCACCTTAATGTGCCCGGTAGTGTTGGAATCCACCATACTAGGGAAAAGACAGCTACCATTAACTCTGTCTATACTCATTTTATAAACTTCTACATAAGTCACTTTTCAACCTCTCCCCCATGCCAGTGAAAAAAGTCCCAGCATATCCTGGCCATCTTTATTCCATACCTGACAATATCCTGGGAAATCTTGTCTGAACCATCTCCAGTGTAGTCATATCATTCCTATAAGGTTGTCTTGGCTAACATTCTATTGCACTACTTGCTGTCATGTTGGAGGTGCTGCTGTTTGAATGAAATATTAGATCAAAGCCCAAGCTCTCAGGTCTACATAAGATCCACTGATAGTTCAGGGGAATGTGGTTCTCCTTTCAAGCCTAGCCCACCATTCAATAAAGACCATTCCTGGTCTTAACCTCACTTTTTAAAAAAATTTTTTTTTTCTTCCCCGCCTCCCCCACCCAGGATCTCTTCACTCTCATACCTCCCAAAGGAAACTGTAACATGGCTGCCTAATCTGCATACAAAATAGGGCAAATCAAGTGCCTTTATTATTAGCCTTTAATCCCACCAATTTCCTCAACATCATTTCCCTCCTGATAGTGATTTCCTTAAGTTCCTACTCCTCATGAGACTGTGTTCCTCAACATTTGAACTCTTATTTGTGCCCTCTTTTTGTGAAGGCAGAAACAAAATATGTACTTAGTTGGTCTGCCATCTCTCTTCCTCGTACTTTTCTATGGTCTGATTGTAAGGGACATACATGAGTCTTTACTAATCTTTTTCTCTTCACATATCTAAAGAAGATTTTGCAACCAGTTTGTATGTTTTCCTCAAGCTTATTCTTGTGCTCTATTCTCTTCCTCTTAGTCAATCCCTTTTTCCTCCTTTGCTGAAATCTACATTATTCCCAATCCTCTTAAACTGTGTCCTGTATTTCTAGTGTCTCTCACATACGGAAACAGCCTCCCAGTAACCACCCTATCAAGTTCCCTCAGGTTCTTACATTTCAATAAGATTGCTTTTCATTTTCCTAAATGCCAATGGGCATAGAATGTTATCCTCATTGTCCTGGTCATGGTACATGCCCCAAAGAAAACCACCACTCAAGGACTAAGGGTGTTCCCCACAAATTTACTGTATATCCTTAATTGAGGCACTTGCTCAGATAGTCAGCCATGTTAGCATTTGTGGAATCTTATAGAAACACTTGCCACTTGGACATGCCCAAGTACCTGGCAGTCATAGTTATTTTTAATCAGTGTCAAGATTAGAGTGGTGCTGGAAAAGCACAGCAGGTCAGGCAGCATCTGAGGAGCAGGACTACTCTTACAGCACTACTCGAACCTTGACTCTGATCTCCAGCATCTTCAGTCCTCACTTTTGCATAATTGTTTTTAACTAACCTGTTCAGAAATGTTATGAGACATATATGAGGCAGATGCAACCTGAGCTAAAGTCCCTGGGTCAAAAGTGCTACCAAGAGTCCCCTACTCAGTATTTATTGATATCTTTCATAGGTTTCATCCAGAGGCTCACTGAGGATGATACCTAGTATGGTGACGAAACATCTGAAAATGAACCCTCCAGCTCAGCGAGCAAACTTACATCCAGAAACTCAATCTGAGCTACAAATCTTCTCAAAACTTGCTAATATTTTTAGTGAACTTATTTGTTTAGATTGATAGATTACTTATAGTGTGGAAACAGGCCCTTCGGCCCAATAGGTCCATAACGACCCGCCGAAGCGCAAGCCACCCAGACCAATTCCCCTACACCTAACACTACGAGCAATTTAGCATAGCCAATTCACTTGGTCAGAAGTGTTATACACAAATAGGAAATGGCTATAAACAGTGAAGATTGAGGACAACATTCCATCTTCACTAACATACAACACTGGAGCCCCCCAGGGGTGCCTACTCAGCCTCCTACTGTACTTACTGTATACCCATGACTGCATCGCCAAATACCAGACTATGGCCATTTACAAGTTTGCAGATGATACCACCATAGTCAGTCGAATCTCAGATGACGACGAAACAGACTACAGACAGGAGGTGGAAGACCTGGAAAAATAATACACTGAGAACAATCTAGCTCTCAATGCCAGTAAAACCAAGGAACTCATTATTGACTTTTGATGGGAAGTTACACATGCCCCCCTACACATTAACAGCACAGAGGTGGAACGAGTGGAGAGTGTCAAGCTCCTGAGAGTGGTCATCAACAACAAGCTTTCTTGGACTCTTCATGTAGATACACTGGTTACAAAGGCCCAACAACATCTCTTCTTCCTCAGGCAGCTGAGAAAATTTGGCATGATGGCAAATACCCTTGCCAACTTTTATAGGTGCGCCATGAAGAGCATTCTGTCTGGATGTATCACTACCTGATATGGCAACTGTACCATTCAAGATCAGAGACAATTATGGAGTGTGGTGAACTCAGCCCAGACAATCACAAAGGCCAATCTCCCATCCTGTCAAGGAAAGGTTGCCAGCATTCTCAAAGATCCATCCCACTCTGGCAATGTTTTTCTCCAACCTCTCTCATCGGGGAGGAGGTACAGAAACCTGAACATACACACCAGCTGGTTTCGAATCAGTTTCTACCCTACTGTTGTTAGAACATGGATGGACTGACAAATTCTTAACATTCACCTGTACTTGGGTTTTTGTTTTTGTTGCTGTTTATCTATTACTTACTTATCTATGCTACTTAACTATGTGATCGGCCAGTATTGCTCACTGTGTCTCGGTATACGTGACAATAAATTCAATTCAATTCAATTCAAAAGGAACAAAATCTCCAGCTCTATCAAAGAACCAGTGCAGGCACAATGATCCAAATGATCTGTGCAGTGAATAACACAAACTCCACTTCATTAAATAACTGACGTACATAGTATAGAATCATGCAGTGCAGAATGGAACCCCAGCTGATATTTTTAAGTCTCTTATTTGACTACTATACAATGATTGAAAACAATAGGCTGTAAAATGAGAGTTTTTCTTATTAAGCTTTCATTCTGCCTGACAAGTTTAAACTCGCCCTGTTAATTTCAATGTATTCTTTTGTCATTTGGGGGCGGCACGGTGGCTCAATGGTTATCACTGCTGCCTCACAGCCCCAGGGACCCCGATTCCATTCCAGCCTCAGGCGACTATCGTATGGAGTTTGCTCATTCTCCCCATGTCAGCGTGGGTTTCCTCCAAGTGCTCTGGTTTCCTCCCACAATCCAAAGATTTGCAGGTCAGGTGAATTGGCCATGCTAAATTGCCCATAGTGATAGGTGCATTAGTCAGGGGTAAATGTAAGGGAATGGATTTGGGGGTCTTTGAAGGGTCGGTGTGGACTTGTTGGGCTGAAGGGCCTGTTTGCATATTTAATGTTATGACAGGGGATAAACCCCTCTGCTAATTTAAACCAGCAACACAGAAAAGATTCACCCCGTGCTGTAATCTGTTAAATGGACAGGCAAAGAACTATCCCAAAAGTCACTATTTAAAGTAAAAATTAACAACTTTATCTTTAAGTCTTACAGAGAATATTAACTAATAACAATTTACAACTCCTTTTTCTTAAATCTATCTTTTGCATCCCACTCTACAATACCAGTCTGATAAAAAAATCCCAATTAAGATTTACAAAAAAAAAAATCACGTTTCAAAACCAGTCAGCTTTGCCGAGTTTCCTCTGTAGATTCTTTCTCCAGGTCGGTTTCGAGGTTTTACTGTGCAACCTCCTTCCCCAGAGAGGTACCTCTCAGAGGGCTCTTAAACTAGCAGCCTACATCTGTTGGTCTTTTGGAGTTCTCTCTCAACTGTTCAAAAATGTTCAGTTTTATACCACAAAACATTAGATCGTTTCACTGTTTTAATATTATCAAAATACTAAATTCAAACTGGATTGGATTTTGGTATCTTGGGGTATAATTTAAACTGATTGGCTGAATTTGGATTGGTTTTTGTCCCATGGCAACTCTAGCTGTTTGGACCAAATATTACATGGTTACTGTGCTTTGTGAGGCAGTTTTGTTAGCTTTTCAACTCTCTTAAATATACTGGACCTTGACATCTTAATGACACTAACCATGCTACAAGCAGCAAAGTTTCCGTGTTTGATTACTGATTATGCATCTCTCCCCATCACTGTGTGCGTTTCGTGGTTGGATGTTGTGAGTCAGTGTATCCTCCAAGCATAATAACTGAAATTTAATGGCCTGGTGAGGAGGGAGGGAAAATCCTTTGCCTCTGAACATGCAGTTTGAATGATCAAGTTTCACTTGAACATTTTAGCGCAGTACTGTATGGTCAGAGGTGCTATTATTAGATGTTAAACCAAGACATCTTCTGCTCTCGAGTGAATTAAGGATCCCATGTTGCTATTTAAAGTAGGAGCAGACGATTCTCAACACTATCTTGGTCAACATTTATTTAGAAATAATTATTGAAAGTTTGTTTTATCCTCCCACACTCTCCCCTCTTTTCTCAAGTTCTGCATTCACTTATAAACACTTTTGCTTCTTACCTACTGATTCTGATGAAAGCTGCAACAATAACTATTTCTCTTCCCACACAGATGCTGCTTGAGTGCTCGCAGTTTATTGTCTGTTTTTATTTCAGAAACATTCAAGTGGACGTCACTGTTATATTTTAAATGTGAAATTCTTGTGGATGAAAGCTGGAGTTCCAAAAGGATCTGGCAAGCATATCAGGACACAAAAGAGAAATGTTACACCATATATTAGCCTCAACGAGAGTGATTACTGCACATAACTTGGGATTATCAAGTAACAACAACAACTTGAAATTATAATCCTCCTTTAGTGTAGTAAGATATCCAAAGACAGTCATTAGAGGCAGGCCCCTAGTGGTGCAGCAATTAAAATCAAGGATATACAAGAGGCCAGAAATGGAGCAGCACAGATATCTCAGAGTGCTGTAAGACAGCAGTTATAGTGATAATGAGGCATGAGGCTTTGAAGAGATTGAAAACAACAACAAAACAAGGCGAAACTGAGGTATTCCCAGCTCTGAGAGCCAGTGATCAATCAGGACTTTTAGGTGAATGGTATTTAATGTGAGTTAAGTTGTCATAGAAGAAGTATTGAACAAACTGAAGTGGGCGTTGTTTTGATAATTGGGCTTGGTGTACCTGTTATGTGAAACATTTTCGAGCTCACTCACATCAAGAACTCTCACAGTGTGAAGAGTAGCAGAATACAGCTTCTGCATAATTACTTTGCATTGCTGTCTTTACCCAGAGAGTGCTAAGTAAATTAACACTCTACCACAAGGAATAGTTGGGATGAATAGCATGGCTGCATTAAGGGGAAGCTAGATAAGTACCCAAGGGAGAAGGGAATGGAAGGTAATGCTACGGGAGTGCTGTTTGACCAGAAACATCAGTATTGGACAAGTCTAATACTTGAGGACATATTCAAATCCGACCATGGCAACTGGAGGATTTTAATTTCAGTTAAAATTTCTGGAATAGAAAATTTGTCTCCGTAATAGTGGCGATGAAAATATCACCAAATATTGTAAAAGGCCATCTGGAACATTTTGTAAAAAGCCTTCGGGAAAGAAATCTGCCACTCTTACTGGTCTGGCTTACATGTGTAATGTGTTTGACCTTAGTAACCCTCTTGAGAGCAAAAGCCATGAGCTGACATCCTGTGATAGAATAAAGTTGGCTCAAATGTTCTGGTTTAGAACCAGAGAGCTCAGTAATTTTTTTGTGTGTTGAAACAGGTATACATGCTAGTTTATTACTGAACTAATTATGCGCTGTGACGTAAAAGACACTGTCAGACAGTTTTAATGTTTTTGACAAAGGAAAGCTGTTATTGTATTTAGCCTGGTCTAAGTAAAATTATAAAATAAGAACAACAAAGCTCACACAGACTTGAAGTTTTCACACAAACAAATAATTTACTGAATCGGGGAAGGATAGATTAAACAAGTTGGAATCCAGGAAAAATAAAAAGACCCACATTTCATGGGGGGGTGCTGACTTGGCTGCCTTCATAGAGTCACAGAGTCATAGAGGTGTACAGCTACAGAATTCTTCGGTCCAACTCGTTCATGTTGACCAGATATCCTAACCCAATCTAGTCCCACCTGCCAGCACCCGCCCCATAGCCCTTCCTATTCACATACCCTTTTAAATGTACTGGCCTCTGGCAGCTCATTCATAAACTTATCACCCTCTGAGTGAAAACGTTGCCCTTAGGTCCCTTTTATACCTTTCCTCTCTCACCCTAAAACAATGCCCTCTAGTTCTGAACTCCCCCACCCCAGGGAAAAGACTTTGTCTATTTATCCTATCCATGCTCTTCATAAACAGCAATAACGTCACCCTTCAGCTTCTGATGCTCCAGGGCAAACGGCCCTAGCCTATTCAATCACTCCCTATGCTTCGGACTGAACACAATAGCCTCGTTGATTCCAGCATCCAGGGGAATTTCAAGCTACACGATGGACAATGTATCTGTTCTTTTGGGAACAGTCATATCAGTTGACCTGCTTCCAAAACTCGCTATCTGGAGCACTCACAATCAGCAGACAGATTTCAAAAACTTACAAGTTGGGCGGAGAGATGGATGGAATCCACTGGTCGTCCTGCTCTGTATAGAAAGCAAAAGCATAAAACACATAAAAACTGGGGTTTGTCCTGCAGTCTTTTCTTCCCAAATGCCCTGGGATCCAAAGATGCAAAGATAGTTTGCATTACATTTTAAATGTAGCTTGATAATGTCATGGAATCCCTCTCCCAACCAGAGTTGCAATGTCCAAGTAGTTATGTCTAATGGTCTGTCCACTCTTGTCTAGGATTCAATAAATTGGATATATTTTTCTTGGAGATGAGATTCAATAGAATTGTCCAAATTATGAGGGGTCGAGATAGAGTAGGCAGAGAAAAGTTATTCCTGTTCATAAAAAGATTGAGAATGAGGAGGCAGAGATTTGGAATAATGTGCAAAATAGGCAAATACAATGTGAACAAAACCATTTTCATACAGTGGGCAGTTGGAGTCTGGAATTGTGGTGAAGGTTCAATTCGTTAGAGCTTTAGGTTAAATAGAAATAATGTGGAGGATTACTGGGAAAACAAATAGCAATAAGTCACAAAGCTCATTTGGAAAACTATTCAGCTAAATGGCCTTTTTCTAATGTGTTTCATCCGATTGAGTATCCAGTTAAGTATCTGGACAATGTTAATGAAATGGGGGATGTGGTTCGTTCAAATTTCATTGGTCATAGAGATGTACAGCACGGAAACAAACCCTACGGTCCAACACATCCATGCTAACTAGATATCCCAACCTAATCTAGTCCCACTTGTCAGCACCCGGCCCATATCCCTCCAAACCCTTCCTATTCATATACCCATCCAAATGCCTTTTAAATGTTGCAATTGTACCAGCCTCCACCACATCCTCTGGCAGTTCGTTCCATACACGTACCACCCTCTGTGTGAAAACGTTGCCCCTTAGGTTTCTTTTATATCTTTCCCCTCTCCCCCTAAACCTATGCCCTCTAGTTCTGGAATCCCCAACCCAAGGAAAAGACTTTGTCTATTTATCCTATCCATGCCCCTCATAATTTTGTAAACCTCAATAAGGTCACCCCTCAGCCTCCAACACTCCAAGGAAAACAGCCCCAGCCTATTCAACCTTTCCCTATGCTCAAATCCTCCAACACTGGCAACATCCTTGTAAACCTTGTCTGAACCATTTCAAGTTTCACAACATCCTTCAGATAGGAAGGAGACCAGAGTTGAATGCAATATTCCACAAGTGGCCTGACCAATGTCCTGTACAGGTGAAAATGAGGACTGCAGATGCTGGAGAGTAGAGTCAAGAGTGTGGACTCAAGAGTGTGGACTCAACATCGTCGTGCGAGCATGAGGTGATTCCTTTGAATCCTCCCATTTCCTCCAGATGAAAGGGGTAAACTTGGGCACGCACATGACTGTCTCTTTGTCAGTTACATGGAACAGTCCATCTTCTGCAGTTACATTGGCAACATTCCCTCTGTTCTATTGATGATTGTATTGGCGTCACCTCGTGCTCTCACGAGGACATTATACAGTTCATCAACTTCACCAGCACATTCCACCATGACTTTAACTTCACCTGGACCAACTCAGACACCTCCCTTCCCTTCCTGGACCTCTCCATCTCCATCAATGGTGACCGACTCAACACTGACAGCTTCTACAAACCCACCGACTCCCAGAACTACCTGGACTACACCTTCTCCCACCCTGCCTCCTGTAAAAACGCTACCCCTTACTCCCAATTCCTCCGCATCTGCTCCCAGGACTTCCAGTTCCACCGCAGAATATACCAGATAGCCTCCTTCTTCAAAGACTGCAATTTCCCCTCCCACATGGTTGATGATGCCCTCCAACACATCTCATCTACTTCCCACACCTCCACCCTCAAACACCACCCCTCTAACTGCAACAAGGACAGAACACCCCAGTCCTTACCTTCCACCCAACAACCTCCATATATATCACATCATTCTCTGCAATTTCTGCCACCTATAAGCAGACCCCACCACCTTCTTTCCCTTCTCACCCCTATCTGTTTTCCATAAAGACCATTCCCTCTGCGACTCCCATGTCAGGTCTCAATGCCCCCCACCAACCCACCTTTCCCACCCAGCACCTTCCCCCACCACCACAGGAATTGTCAATCCTGCACCCACACCTCCCCCTTCACCTCCATCCAAGGCCCCAAAGGTACCTTCACATCTATTAGCAATTTACCTGCACTTCCACACGTCATTTACTGTATCGGTTGCTCCCGGTGCAGTCTCCTCTACACTGGGGAGACAGGATGCCTACTTGCAGAATGCTTCAGAGAACATCTCTGGGACACCTGTTTCAACCTACCTCAGTGCCCTGTGGCTGAACACCACCCCCCCACCACTCTGCCAAGAACATTCAGGTCCTGGCCTCTTCATTGCCACTCCCTAACTATCCAACGCCTGGAGGAAGTATGCCTCATCTTCCGCCTCGGGACCCTCCACCCTCCAACCTCTCCAATCCATGAATGAGTATTTCACAAGTTTCCTCATTTTCCCTCCCCTACCCTTCCCAGTTCCAACCTTCCAACTCGGCACAACCGTCATGACCTGTCCATCTTCCTTCCTACCTACTCGCTCCATCCTCCTCTCTGATCTATCACTATCAGCCCCACCTTCATCCACCTATCGCACTCTCAGTTCCCTTCCCCCAACCCCAGTCTCTCCCATTTATCTCACCACCCCGTCAGCTCACAGCCTCATTCCTGATGAAGGACATATGCCCAAAAGGCCAATTCTCCTGCTCCTCAGATGTTGCCTGATGTGCTGTGCTTTTCCAGCACCCCACTCTTGATGCTAATGTCCTGAACAGTCACAACATGATCTCCCAACTCCTGTACTCAATACTCTGACCAATAAAGAAAAGCATATGCCTTCTTCACTATCCTATCTACCTATGCCTCTACTTTCATGGAGCTATGAACCTGCACTCCAAGGTCTTTTTGTTCAGCAACAGTCCTTAGGAACTTACCATTAAGTGTATAAGTCCTGCTAAGATTTGCTTTTGCAAAACGTAGCACCTCACATTTACCTAAATTAAACTCCATCTGCCATTCCTCAACCAATTGGCCCATTTGGTCAAGATCCTGTTGTAATCTGAGGTAACCATCTTTGCTGTCCACTACACTTCCAATTTTGTGTCATCTGCAAATTTAGTAACTATACCTCTTATACTCACATCCAAATCGTTTATATAAATGACAAAAAGTAGTGGACCCAGCACCGATCCTTGTGGCACTCCAGGCCTCCAGTCAGAAAAGCAATCATGGGGAACCTTGTCGAAGCCCATATAGATCACATCTACCACTCTGCCCTCATTAATCCTCTTTGTTACTTCTTCAAAAAACTCAATCAAATTCATGATTTCCCACACACAAAGCCATGTTGACTATCCCTAATCAGTCCTTGCCTTTCCAAATACATGTACGGCCTGTCCCTCAGGATTCCCTCCAACAACTTGCCCACCTCTGATGTCAGGCCCACTGGTCTATAGTTCCCTAGCTTTTCCTTACCATCTTTCTTAAACAGTGGGACCATGTTAACCAACCTCCAGTCTTCCGGCACCTCACCTGTGACTATCGATTATGCAACTATCTCAGCAAGAGGCCCAGCAATCACTTCCCTAGCTTCCCACAGAGTTCTTGGGTACACCTGAGCAGGTCCTGGGGATTTATCCACTTTAATGCATTCTAAGACATCCAGAACTTTCTCCTCTGTAATATGGGCATTTTTCAAGGTGTCACCATTTATTTCCCTATATTCCACATCTTCCTTGTCCTTCTTCACAGTAAACACTGATGCAAACTACACCTTTAGTATCTTCCCCATCTCTTGTGGCTCCACACAAAGGCCACCTTGCTGATCTTTGAGGGGTCCTATTCTCTCCCGAGTTACCCTGTTGTCCTTAGTGAATTTGTAAAAACCCTTTGGAGTCTTCATAACCCTATTTGCCAAAGGTATCTCATGACCCCTTTTCCTGATTTCCCTTTAAGTATACGCCTACTGCCTTTATACTCTTCTAAGGATTCACTCGATCTATCCTGTCTTTATCTGACATATGCTTCTTTCTTTTTCTTAACCAAGCCTCAATTTCTTTAGTCATCCAGCATTCCCTAACCCTACCAGCCTTTCCTTTTACCCTGACAGGAATATACTTTCTCTGGACTCTTGTTATCTCATTTCTGAAGGCTTCCCATTTTCCAGCCGTCCCTTTACCTTGCGAACATCTGCCCCCAATCAGCTTGTGGAAGTTTTTGCCTAATACCATCAAAATTAGTCTTCCTCCAAATTTGGACTTCAACTTTTTGATCTGGTCTATTGTTTTCCATCACTATTTTAAAACTAATTGAATTATGGTCACTGACCCCAAAGTGCTCCCCCACTGACACCTCAGTCACCACCCTGCCTTATTTCCCAAGAGTAGGTCAGATTTCACAGCTTCTCTCGTGGGTCCATCCACATACTGAATCAGAAAATTTTCATGGAAGCACTTAACAAATTCCTCTCCATCTAAACCCTTAACACTATGACAGTCCCAGTCTATGTGTGAGAAGTTAAAATCCCCTACCATAACCACCCTATGATTCTTACAGGTAATGGAAATCTCCTTCCAAATTTGTTTCCCAATTTCCTGCTGACTATTAAGGGGTCTATAATACAATCCCAATATGGTGATCATCCCTTTCTTATTTTTCAGTTCCACCCAAATAACTTGCCTGGATGTATTTCTGGAAATATCCTCCCTCAGTACAGCTGTAATGCTATCCCTTCTCAAAAACGCCCCTCCCCCTCTCTTGCCTCCCTTTCTACCCTTCCTATAGCATTTGTATCTTGGAACATTACGCTGCCAGTCCTGTCCATCCCTGAGCCATGTTTCTGTAATTGCTATGATATCTCAGTCCCATGTTCCTAACCATGTCCTGAGTTCATCTGCCTTCCCTATTAGGCCTATTGCATTGAAATAAATGCAGTTTAATTTATCAGTCCTACCTTATTCTCTGCTTTGTCCCTGCCTACCCTGACTGTTTGATTTGTTTCTTTTCTCAACTGTACCAGTCTCAGATTCATTGACATTGGTGGGTTTGTTACAAACAGGGAGACTCTGTGTGGAAGGTACAATGATGTGAGTTATGTAGCCATCTTTGGCTGCGAGCTGATGTCATTGTAATGCAGTTTTCGTTTCGTTTAAAAAAGTATCAGTGAGTGATTTCAAGTCTGTGGGCTGAGAATTTTTTTTTGACATAAAGCATGTTCTCAAGGCTGGGGTTTCTTTTGAAACTTAATTTTAAAAATTCCATTTCTATTTCAATTCACTCTTAGGGGGAACCCCGAGTGAGGAATTTCCTGAAGAAGTTGTACACGGCATGCTCATTGAAGAAAGGAAGGAGAAAAGCATAGGCACAGCTAACGTCCAAAAAATAAGGATATCAAAACATTGTGGCTACAGGGATGGTGCAGGAGGGAGGGATTCCGGTTTCTGGACAACTGGGGTTCTTTCTGGGGAAGGTGGGACCTCTATAAAAAGGATGGTCTACACCTGAACCTGAGGGGCACCAGTATCCTTGGGGGGAGGTTTGCTAGTGCTCTTTGGGAGGGTTTAAACTAACTCCGCCGGGGCATGGGAACCTGGACTGTAGCTTTAGGGTACAGGACCTTGAGTGTAGGGAGGTTATGAATAATGCAGCGATCTCGAAGGAGGGTGCCTGTAAACAGAAGGGTGGATTGAAGTGTGTATACTTCAATGCCAGAAGTATAAGAAATAAGGTAGGTGAACTTGCAGCGTGGGTTGGTACCTGGGACTTCGATGTTGTGGCCATTACAGAGACGTGGGTAGAACAGGGACAAGAATGGCTGTTGCAGGTTCCAGGGTTTAAATGTTTTAGTAGGATCAGACATGGGGGTAAAAAAGGGGGAGGTGTGGCATTACTTGTCAAAGATAGTATTACAGCAGTGGAATGGACGATGGAAGAGGACTTGCCATCTGAGGTAGTTTGGGCTGAGGTTAGAAATAGGAAAGGTGAGGTCACGCTGTTAGGTGTTTTCTACAGGCCTCCTAATAGTCCTAGAGAAGTAGAGGATAATATTGCGAGGATGATTCAGGAAAAGAGTGAAGGTAGCAGGGTGGTTGTTATGGGGGACTTTAACTTCCCCCATATGGGAGAGCTATAGCTCGAGTTCATTAGATGGGTCGGTGTTTGTCCAATGTGTGCAGGAGGGTTTCCTGACACAATATGTAGACAGGCCAACAAGAGGTGAGGCTATACTGGATTTGGTTCTAGGTAATGAACCAGGCCAGGTGTTAGACTTGGAGGTAGGTGAGCACTTCGGGGACAGTGACCACAACTCGGTGACTTTTACTTTAGTGATGGAGAGGGATAAGTGTGCGCCGCAGGGCAAGAGTTATAGCTGGGGGCAGGGAAATTATGATGCAGTGAGGCATGACTTAGGATGTGTGGATTGGAAAAACAGGCTTCAAGAGAAGAACACTAATGAGATGTGGGGATTGTTCAAGGAGCAGCTACTACGTGTCCTCGATAAGTATGTACCAGTCAGGCATGGTGTAAAGGGCCTTGTGAGGCAGCTGTGGTTTAGTAAGGAATTGGAATCCCTTGTGAAAGGGAAGAAGGCGGCATATGTAAAGATGAGGCGTGAAGGTTCAGTTGGGGCGATAGAGAGTTATAAGGTAGCCAGGAAGAATCTAAAGAGAGAGCTAAGAGAAGCGAGAAGGGGACATGAAAAGTCTTTAGCTGGTAGGATTAGGGAAAACCCAAAGGCTTTCTATAGGTATGTCAGGAATAAAAGGATGACTAGGGTAGGTATCGGTCCAGTCAAGGATAGTAGTGGGAAGTTGTGTGTGGAGGTGGAGGAGATTGGAGAGACACTAAATCAATACTTTTCATCAGTATTCACTCAGGAACAGGACACTGTTGCTGACGTGAATATGGAGTCACAAATGATTAGAATGGATGGCCTGGAAATATGCAGGGAAGAGGTTCTGGGAATATTGGAGAGGATGAAAATAGATAAGTCTCCTGGGCCTGATGGCATTTACCCTAGGATCCTATGGGAAGCTAGGGAGGAGATAGCAGAGCCATTGGCCTGGATTTTTATGTCGTCATTGTCAACGGGAATAGTACCAGAGGACTGGAGGATAGCGAATGTGGTCCCCTTGTTCAAGAAAGGGAGTAGGGATAGCCCTAGTAACTATAGGCCAGTGAGTCTGACTTCAGTGGTGGGCAAAGTCTTAGAGAGAATGGTAAGGGATAAGATTTATGAACATCTGGATAGGAATAACGTGATCAAGGATAGCCAGCATGGTTTTGTGAAGGGCAGGTTGTGCCTCACAAACCTTATTGAGTTCTTTGAGAAAGTGACTAAGGAAGTGGACGAGGGTAAAGCAGTAGATGTTGTGTATATGGATTTTAGTAAGGCGTTCGATAAGGTTCCCCATGGTAGGCTAATGCTAAAACTACGGAGGTATGGCATTGAGGATACATTAGAGGTTTGGATTAGGAATTGGCTGGCTGGAAGGAGACAGAGGGTAGTAGTTGATGGACTAAGTTCATCTTGGAGTGCAGTTACTAGCGGTGTACCACAAGGATCTGTTTTGGGACCATTGCTTTTTGTTATCTTTATAAATGATCTAGAGGAAGGGCTTGAAAGCTGGGTAAGCAAGTTTGCGGATGACGCAAAAGTCGGTGGAGTTGTGGATAGTGAGGAAGGAAGTGGTAGGTTACAGCGGGATATAGATAAGTTGCAGAGCTGGGCAGAAAGGTGGCAAATGGAATTCAATGTAGCTAAGTGTGAAGTCATTCACTTTGGTAGGAGTAACAAGATGATGGATTACTGGGCTAATGGTAGGCTACTTGGTAGTGTGGATGAGCAGAGGGATCTTGGTGTCCATGTACACAGATCTCTGAAAGTTGCCACCCAGGTAAATAGTGCTGTGAGGAAGGCATATGGTGTACTGGGCTTTATTGGCAGAGGAATTGAGTTCCGGAGTCCTGAGGTCATGTTGCAACTGTATAAGACTCTGGTGCGGCCTCATCTGGAGTATTGTGTGCAGTTTTGGTCGCCATACTATAGGAAGGATGTGGAGGCATTGGAAAGAGTGCAGAGGAGGTTTACCAGGATGTTGCCTGGAATGGTAGGAAAATCTTATGAGGAAAGGCTGAGGCACTTGGGGCTGTTCTCATTGGAGAAGAGAAGGTTTAGGGGAGATTTGATAGAGGTGTATAAGATGATTAGGGGTTTAGATAGGGTCGACACTGAGAACCTTTTACCGCTAATGGAGTCAGGTGTTACTAGGGGACACAGCTTTAAATTAAGGGGTGGTAGGTATAGGACAGATGTTAGGGGTAGATTCTTTACACAGCGGGTTGTGAGTTCATGGAATGCCCTGCCAGTAGCAGTGGTGAACTCTCCTTCTTTATGGTCATTTAAGCGGGCATTGGATAGGCATTTGGAAGTTATTGGGCTAGTGTAGGTTAGGTAGGATTCGGTCGGCGCAACATCGAGGGCCGAAGGGCCTGTACTGCGCTGTATCTTTCTATGTTCTATGTTCTATATTGTGTTAAAGTTGACAAATTGCCATTTCCACTGAGCTCTGAGGTGACTGCAAATCAAGTAGAAAATTGCAAAAAGGTTGTAACAAGGTTGGAAATGACATTTGCTGCGACAAACCAGTGAAAAGATTAAACAACTTCCTCCACACGAAAATACCAGCAGCATTTGATGTGGTATTAGATGTGGTTTGAAATTTGATACAATTTGGTCAGTGGAACTGGAGGAACATGTTATATCTGTAGTTTTAGAGTCATAGAGTTGTACAGCATAGAAACAGGCCCCTCAGTTCAACTCGTCCATGCCAACTAGATATCCTAAATTAATCTAGTCCCATTAATTAAGAAGCTGCAGTATAATGGCACAGTGGAAATCCGCTGAGCCCATATCCCAGACAGCGAATGATCAAAACTATCCTCTCCTTTATGTTATGGGTCGAATGGTCAATTAACCCAGGGCCAAAGTATGTTGGGGAACTGATGCACATGTATCAGTGCAAAATATGTATCCAACTGAATATAATATGTTGCAATATGGGCTCATGCACAGCACGTTGTGGTCAGTGAACCACCTGACAAAGCACAGCAATCTGCACAGGGAAGTTAAGGAACTATGTGATCAGACAGGCAACTGAACTTTCAACAATCAAGTTGAAAAATCATAAATGGATAGCACATATTCAGAACCAGGAAATGTCAGGCAACACACTCAATTCTGTGTCAAACCCGGTACAGAGATAGAGGAAAGGAAGGAAAGAAACAACTGAAAGAGATAAAAGCATGAAGACTTTTAAAACAAACTTTTTTAAAGTGAGTTGAAAACACAACATTTAGACAATGGATTCAAAAAGTTCTGTTCCAAAAGCTACAGATGCTGAACTAATGGTTATATTGATTTGGAATGCTAGGAGACTAAAGGATAAGGAGAAAGGACAGGGAATTGATTAAAGAGATGAAGACCTCCCACATCTTTATTTTGTTCATTGAGAGTGACCCACAGTTTGAGAGGTGCTCATCTGATGCGGAATAATCTGAATGGATCCTTCAGAGACCATCATCGCCGTGGGATTCTGTATCAAATAAAGTCATGGAAATGTACAGCATTGAAATAGACTCCTCTGTCTAAATCATGCATGCCAACCAGATATTCTAAATTAATACAGTCCCATTTGCCAGCATTTTGCCCATATCCGTCTGAACCCTTTCTATTCATGTACTCATCTCGATGTCTTTAAAATATTGTTATTGTAGCAGATTCTTCTGACAGCTCAACCTCTACGTGAAAAAGTTGCCTCTTAGGTCACTTTTAAATCGTGGCACATTGGCTTAGTGGTTAGCTTTGCTGCCTCACAGTGCCAGGGACCCGTTCAATTCCTGCCGTGGGCAACTGCCTGTAAGGAGTTTGCACATCCTCTACGTGTCTGCATGGGTTTCCTCTGGGTGCTCTGGTTTCCTCCCACACTCCAAAGATGAGCAGGTTAGGTGAATTGGCCATGCTAAATTGCCCATAGTGTTAGGTGCATTGGTTAAGGGAATGGGTCTGGGTGTGTTGCTCTTCAGAGGGTCGGTGTGGACTTGTTGAGCTGAAGGGCCTGTTTCCACACTGTAGGTATTCTAATCTTAAACCTATGCCCTCTCGGCTTGGACTCCCCCAACCCAGGGAAAAGACCTTAACTATTTACCCTATCCATGCCCCTCACGTTTATAAATCTCTATAAGGTCACCCTCAGTTTCTGACATTCCAGGGCAAACAGGCCCAGCCTGTTCAGCCTCTGCTTGTCGCTTGAACTCTCCAACCCTGGCAACATCTTTGCAACTCTTTCCTGAATCGTTTCAGATTTAACAACATCCTTCCTGTAGCTGGAAGACCAGTACTGAACTCCGGGAAAAATATGCAGGTGCTACTCTGGTGAATCTATATTTTAACCCCCAGGCCTGTCCTTGAGGTCAATACTCAAAAAATTGGAACAAGATATTCAAGATGACCAAACTCTGCGTGGCTGAAGCATCACTTCCTCACTTGTAACTTCCCACCCTGGATTCCTCCTGAGATAAAGGTCAATATTTCATGAAGCCTCCTCAATAATGTTATTGTACGCACTTGTCAGTTTGTGATGATTTATCTTTACCTTGACTTTCTTTTTTGCTCCTTCACAGCTTCCAGTCTCTCACCATTACAATCATCTGATGTACTTTGATGGTTCTGGTTCTCTGACTGTCGAACCTCCTGTCTCTGGGAAGCAGTTTTAAGTCTAGCAATACAGCGAAGGGAAGAGGTGCAAGGGGAGTCTGTTTCTGTGCTGTGTATCCAAAACGATTTGTCTCTTTCAAATGCAAAGTACTTCCCTGACATTGAAATCCATTTATTGCAATAATCCTGAGGGCATATTCACAAGTGTGTCTGACAGAGAGGTGAAGGAGATACCGCCTGATGAGGTGACTTTTCCTGTCTCCGAGGGCGGTACGTGTACAGATGAGGGAAAGCTGAGGTGAATCTGAATCACTTCTCTTGCTTGATGAATCCTTTCATTCATCTTTCCTATTTGACAGTGATATCTGGGTCACTCACTGCTCCCATGTTTCCTGTTTTGACAGCACCAGCCATTCTTTACAAGTCATCTTTATAAATTTAGGATGTTCTCTTGTGGGCTAAAGAACAGATTGTCATTTCTGTGTAGGCGTTTCAACATTAATATTGAGTTGATGGAGCTGGTTGACAAGTACCTTACATTGTCAGGACATCCTACAGATAACACGTCAGCCGCCCCCAGCTCTCCTTAACCAGCTCTCAAATAAAGGTTTGTCAGACCCTCATAAAGTAATCCTCAAGTACAGAACAGTAACCAATAAGTTAAAGCTAACAGCCCACTTCCCCACTACTAAAAGCTGAACCCTTTCCTTATTAATGAGAAGGCCTCACCTGCAAACCGTTACTATGGCTACAGCCTGGGGCCTGCTCCTTATAAGCACAGTGTCAAACATTCCATCTTCTCTGCCAAAGTGGCGTCAGAAGTAACATTTATGTTACAGAAAGTAGCTCCAGTTAGTAATGTACATTTAACTAAACAACCGTAATTACTTACTATATCCACCCACAGACGTTACCCTACCATCTATACCTAACTATTTAATGCTCCTATATGATAATATCACCCCATATTTTAAAAAAAAACAACCACAAATTACTGTATGCACTCTCTCATTGAATGTTCTATGGTGTTATAATTTTAAAAAGGCTTCATATTCCAACAGACACCGTTAAGTTAGATTGTAATTAAGGAAGGTTCCATATTGACATGGATGGCTGTCCTACATTCTGTTGAATTCAAAGGAGTTTGGTTCGGTTTCACCATTCGACATGTGCCTGATGTTTTGAAAACAGATGCACTGATATAGCACCTTTTACACCCTCAGGACATCCCAAAACACTATAAAACAAATGAGCTTCAGTCATGAAGCAGAAAACGCAGCAGCCGATCTGAGCACAGCAAGATCCCACAATCAGGAATGTGATGATAATGAGATCACGTGTTTGAGTGATGGGAGAAATATTTGCCAGGACACAGATGGAAGTCACGTGTTCTTCTTCAAAGAGAGCCACGGTGGCGGGGGAGGGGGTGTTTGCACCCATCTGAGAGGATGGACATCAGTTTAATCTCTTCTCTGAAAAGTGTTATCTCTGTTGGTGCAGTATTCCATTTATTGGTCGCTGGAAGATGTTCTCACTCCGACAGTCAACCTGTTGTCATTCCCCGTGCTCCCCAACAACTCCTGATACAGGAGCATCAAGTAACATTCAGTCCCCAATGGCAGGGGGAACCACTGTGTCTGCCACAGCTGCTTGTCCTGAACTTCAAGTACAGTGAGACTCCAAAAGTGAACATATGACTGACCATTAAAGATTAGTTAGGAGAAAATGAGGACTGCAGATGCTGGAGACCAGAGCTGAAAAATATGTTGCTGGAAAAGCGCAGCAGGTCAGGCAGCATCCAGGAGCAGGAGAATGAACGTGGCTGAAGAGCTTCAGGGCAGAGGAGATGACCTGGGGGGGTGCAGTGAGAGAAGGACTCACTGAAATCCTGAAGAAGGGCTTATGCCCGAAACATCGATTCTCCTGCTCCTTGGATGCTGCCTGACCTGCTGCGCTTTTCCAGCAACACATTTTTCAGATTAAATATTAGTTGCCTATATGCAACCGAAAGGTAATGCTTAATGTTCCATATCTGGCCCCTGATGCCTCCCATTTGTGGGCGGCACGGTGGCACAGTGGTTAGCACTGCTGCCTCACAGCGCCTGAGACCTGGGTTCAATTCCCGCCTCAGGCGACTGACTGCGTGGAGTTTGCACGTTCTCCCCGTGTCTGCGTGGGTTTGCTCCGGTTTCCTCCCACAGTTACAAAGATGTGCAGGCCAGGTAAATTGGCCACGATAAATTGCCCGTAGTGTTGCGGGTCGGTGTGGACTTGTTGGGCCGAAGAGCCTGTTTCCACACTGTAATCTAATAATATCAAATGCACCCCAAACAAGTGACACAGTGAATTTTATCACAGGGTATGCTGTAACTCCTTTTACTACATGCTGCAAGGCAACCGTTCAACAATGTCAGTAGCAGCACTGTGTACACCTGTGACTACAACACACCAAGGCACTCTCAGTCACAGGTGCAAAGAGATGCCCACAGTGTGACAGTCACAGGCATAATGAGACACCCCCCGTATTTATCAACAGGCGCACTGAGAAACCCTCACTGTGACAGCCGCAAATGCACCGAAATGCCCAGTGTGACAGTCACAAGGACACTGAGACGCCCTCAGTTTCACAGTAGCAAGCTTACCAAACACAATCAATTGTACAAAGTTATATAACCAAGTCTGTCAGATTGAGTTGTGGTTTCCCTAAGTGTACTTGTGAATCAGCAATGTGTTTTTTTTCCAAAACAGCTCCTGCCAGTTGTACTGAGATCTCCACCCCCACTGATGCTTGCTTTGTGAAAAGCATCTAATTGCCATGCTTCTCACTCTGAACCCAGCCAGAGTTACTGGGAAATCGTCATGGCCCTCTGCCCTCCTGCTGCGATGAGTCTGAAGGAATGGACTGACATTCCCATTTGTAGTGTTAGGTGTGGCTCAGTGGGTGCAGCAGTTTGAAACACCAGCTCTTCACTGTGTCTGAAGTATCATCTTTCAGAGAAGATCTTGAACTGAAAATCTATCCAAATCTCTCTCGGTCAGACACAAAGAGCTAATTTTTCTTTTTAAAGTATAAAACCAACACTCTTCTCATGTTCTAGTCAAAATTTATCTTTCAACTACATCACTTCAAAAACATTGATTCAGTCACCACCTTTTGTGGGAGTTTGCTGCGTACAAATTTGGTTGTGATACTTCTTACATTACAATCATGACGACAGTTAGTTCTTTCATGGGTTAGTGAAAGACATTATGCTGTGCCACTGAATGGGCAGCATGGTGTCTCAGGGGTTAGCACCAGGGATCCGGGTTCGATCCCAGCCTTGGGTGACTGTCTGTGTGGAGCTTGTACATTCTGGCTGTGTCTGAGTGGGTTTCTCCAGGTGTTCCGGTTTCCTCCCACAGTCGAAAGATGTGCAGGTTGGGGTGGATTGGCCACGGAGCTTGCAGGGTTAGGGATAGGGTGGGGTGGGGGTGGGGTTTGGGTGGAATGCTGTTCAGATGGTTGGTATGGACTCAGTGGGCTGAACCGCCGGCACTGTAGGTATTCTAGAATTATTGTAAGACTTAATTTCCATTGGCTTGTGCAGTTACAAATAGACCCTCAGCATCGCTGTGCTAGAGGGGGTGTAAAACAGGATAAGCTCATATTCCCAATTTCTATTAGAAAGTGCACTGACTCTCATAGTCAAATAGCTCGACATCACCCACCTGAGTTGGTAGTTCCAGTTATGGCTAAATGAGAGAGATTTGTATCTATTGGGATGAGGGTGAAGGGATTGCATTCCACAGAGGAGGAGCAGAGAGCCCCAGAACTCAACACTCCTGCAATGTGGACAGGGTTAAAAAGATAACTGTGTGAAATCTCTTTCCAGGAAATAAATTAAGGAGTATCATAGAATCCCTACAGGGTGGAAGCAGGCCATTTGACCCATTGGGTCCACACTGATCCTCTGAAGGCAGTCCCACTCCCCATACCCTTTCCCTGTAACCCTGCATTACCCTAGCCAATCCACCTAAGCTTCGCACCGTTGGGATTAGGACAAAGAAGATTTACAGCCCAGGAACAGGCCTTTCGACCCTCCAATCCCATGCCCATCCAAATCCACTGTCTACACCTATTGCCCAATTCCTAAGCATCTATGTCCCTTTGCTCCCCAACTACTCATGCATCTGTCCAGACACACCTTAAATGAATCTACCATGCCTGCCTATATTACCTCTGCTGGCAACACATTCCAGGCACCTACCACCCTCTGTGCAAAGTACTCTCCACGTGTATCCCCCTTAAACTTTTCACCACTCACCTTGAACGAGTGACCTCTCGTTATTGAATCCCTCACCCTGAGAAAAAGTTTATGTCTATCCACCCTGTCTATACCCATCATGATTTTGTAGACTTGGGTGGCTGTGTAAAATTTTCACGTTCTCCCACGTTGTATGTGGGTTCCCTCCGGGTGCTCCGGTTTCCTCCCAAAGTCCAAAGATGTGCAGGTTATGGTGGATTGACCATGCTAAATTACCCATAGTGTTCAGGGATATGTAGGTTAGGTGGATTTGCCATGGGGAATCAGGGTCACAGAGATAGGGTAGGGTGGGGGTGGGGGAGATGGTGGCTCTTGGTTTCCTCTCACAGTCCAAAGATGTGCCAATTTGCTGAATTGTCATTGGGAAGTACAGGATTATAGGGATAGGGTGGGATGCTCTTCAGAGGGTGGGTGTGAACTCAATGGGTCAAATGCCCTCTTTTCACACTGCAAGGATGATTCTATGATGATTGATCTATGATTGACAATTTGATTTGCTCCCAACTCTGGTATATTCCCAACGCAACGTGACTGCTTTCAGCATGAGTTGCTACAAGTCTGGGTCAATGCCAGCTCAGCACAGGAAGTGAGTGAGCCTGTGTTCACACAGTCTCCTGAGGGGAAGGCGTGCACTTCACATCACCCCACCAGCAACGGGGCGTGCACTCCTTCAATGAGGAGACCTTTGAAACCCTGCCCTCCCTGACATCCTCACGGCTGTCAACTTGAAAGAGATCCTTAGTGTAATGCTTCACAATTCTCCTCTCATTGCCAGGCAACCGGAATGTCGCAGGCTTGATTTGTTTCATGGGAAATGAACGTCGGACAGAAAGGCTGTTTTTCCCCCTCTCTCTCACATTTCTCAATGCCTAATGCTGTGGGGGGAATAGAGATCAATGAGGATTGGGTGAAGAACAGCAACTATTGACAAGATTCAGTGATGTTGGTGTGAAAAATGATTGTGGGGGCTCTTCAACCTGAATATTAATATCACTTATTGAATGACTGTTAACACTTTTTTTCTCAAAAGCATCTTTGTGTGCATGTTTCATTCTACCCCTCCGCTCCTCTTACACTGTGTCTGCCTATAACCAGATACAGGAGTTCAGGCTTGGGCCTGTGGAAGTGTGGGCCCTTGCTCTGTCAAGCAGTTGCTTGTTTATAAGGTTACTTCAGCATCTCCTCTTGCAGTGTTGTCCCTCATTGTACCCACAGGGGTTGAAAGCTCAACTTGAAAAGCACCAAATAACATTCTTCCCACTGGAGCCTACAGCTATTGAACTGTGAAGGGCTTCACACTGAGTTCAACCCAGCCTTTGCCTGTTGTAACTGACTGTCAGACTGCGAAGGAAGGTGAAGATATTGCCACTAGGAAGATGAGACTGGGATAAAAGATCTTGGTTAGTGATTCACCATCACCATGGAAACAGCCCTAGCATGGCCTTTGCTCTCCGACTTGAATTGATTTGTCTCGTCCCACAAAGGGGTTTTGGCCTGAGACAGCAGAAATGTTCTCGGGGCTATTGAATTCTTCTCTTCCCAAAGTGATTGACCTCAATGGCATGAACAAAGGTTTCGGGTAGCAATAGCCGCCAGGCTGTGTGACGGAGGGAACTAGGCCACTGTTTGAATCAGAATGGTTCCTCCTTGCTACATCCCCATCCAGTTCACTCAAAGGTTCTCGTTTGCTCAGCATCCCTTGTGCTGGCTCACCAAATTTAACTCCCAGTTCAGCCAAGCCCTGAGCTTAAAATTCTCACAAGAAGAAACAACTTCTCCACATCCATTAAGCCCCGTAAATGTTTCGATAAGGTCACCTCTCAGTCTTCGAAACACCAGTCAGTGGTGACCAACCCCTTCCCGTAAGAAAATATCCCCAAGCCGAGGAAATAAAAAAGAATTATCGGGATGTTACCCGAGAGTGGAAGGTTTGAGTTATAAGGAGAGGTTGGATAGGCTTTATTCCCTGGAGTGTGGGAGGCTGAGAAGTGACCTTATAGAGGTTTATAAAATCATGAGGGGGCAGATAAGGTCTTTTTCCCCAAGTCAGGGGAGTCCAGAACTAGAAGGCATAGGTTTAAAGTGAGAGGGGAAAGTTTTAAGAGGGACTTGAGGGGCAGAGAGTGGTGCGTGCATGGAATGAACTGCCAGAGGAAGTGGTGGAGGCTGGTACAATTACAACATTTAAAAGGCATCTGGATGGGTGTTTGGATAGGAAGGGTTTAGAGGAATATGGGACAAGTGCTGGCAAATGGAACTAGTTCAGTTTCGGAAATCAGGTCGGCATGGATGAGTTGGGCCGAAGAGCCTGTTTCTGTGCTGGATCACTCTATGATCCCTGCTTTCAAATCTCATTCCTCACCCCCACCTACCTCAGCAACCTATTCCAGGCTCACAAATCTCCTCCAAATCTCATGTACCTACAATTTATTTTGCCTCATAACTAGAGACTATGCCTGTTTCCTCAACACTAGAATTCCCTCTTGAAAACTCTCCAACTCTCCTCCTTGGAATCTACCTCTGTTGCTTTTCATCATGCTCTAACCTCCTTTGCTATTGATGTCGGTGTCAAACTAGTCTAAAAATCACTCCTGCAAGGCACTTTGGGAATGTTATTGTTTTGATGGTGCTACGTAAATGTAGTTTATTGTGTTGGCTTATTGCTCCATGTGTTGGAAACCAGCATACAAAACTGTTGTTGTGATTTGGTGTTGGAGTCCCCTATTTAAAAGCTAGCATTCTCCATACCCTCTCTGACTGTACTTCAAAGTTAATTATTGTGTAGGAAGCATTTAAAGACCGAGACATAAAAAAACCTCATTCCACTAATAGCTCCTGAGTGTTCGGGGAGTGGAGGGTGCGGCAGGTGTACGAGACTCTGCCAGTGGTTGCTTTTATCAGGAGTTGGGTGTCACCCCACTGAACAGCTTCCTCATTGGGCAGACTGGAAGTAGCGAGATTCATTGCACATTCCTTACATTTATAGTTGAATTTTTATCATTCTTTTGGACCCACACCAACAACCCAATCTGCAGGGGAGTTGCATATATGATTCATTCATATCCATGTCCTTCCGTATTTCACTCTCCTGTTTGTTTTAAAATTCCACTCCGGCCTTGTCCCACCTTCTCCTTGTAACCACCTCCCAGACTCTGAGACACTCTACACTCCTTCAACGCCAGCACCCTTCCCTTTCACAACCCCAACAATCACAGTCAATGTCTTCAAAAGTCTGGACCCTATGTTCTAGCATTCCCTCCCCAAACTCCCACCCCCCCACATCTCCCCCTTTGTCTCTCTCTCTTTAGAGACACCTAAAAAACCTGTAAGCCTTTTCTCACTTCTCTTTTTGGTGGTTCCATATCAAATTTTGTTTGGCATGTTTCACTGTGTTAGAGATGCCATGTCAATGTTGTTTTCTGAGAATTTGGCCTTTCCCAATCTCATGAGGTCAATGCAGGTGGGAGCAGTGGATCAGAGAACGATAGGTGGCTAGTGGCCAAAGGTATTGATTCTAATTACACCTTGTACCAAATGCACAGCCTTTTCACCCAGTGCCAAACTGAAATATGATCTTTAAAAAACTGCCAAATGTTGCTTTAAATAAATCAGCAATTGTTTGCTTCAACAAGAGCAAATGTTTTCACAAGTAATGCTTTATCCCGTGATAGTGTGCACCGATATAGATCTCCATCAGCGAATCTTTTTATCCATTCATGGGATGCGGGTATCACCAACGTGGTCAGTATTTATTGCCCATCCCTGATTGCCCATGGAGTTGAGGAAGTTGGTCATGTGTAGACGATAGAGTCATAGGGTCATAGAGATATACAGCATGGAAACAGACCCTTCGGTCCAACCCATCCATGCTGACTCTATGACTCTATGACCAGATATCCCAACCCAATCTAGTCCTACCTGCCAGCACCTGGCTCATCTCTCCAAACCCTTTCTATTCATATACCCATCCAAATGCCTTTCAAATGTTGCAATTGTATCAGCCTCCACCACTTCCTCTGGCAGCTTATTCCATACACGTACACCCTCTACGTGAAAAAGTTGCCCCTTCGGTGTCTTCTATATCTTTTCCATTTTACCCTAAACCTATGCCCTTTAGTTCTGGACTCCCCCACCCCAGGGAAGAGACTTTGTCTATTTACCCTATCCATACCCCTCATGATTTTGTAAACCTCTATAAAGTCACCCCTCAGCTTCCGATGCTCCAGGGAAAACAGTCCCAAATCAGGTAAGGAGGGCAATTTCCTTTCCTAACAGACATTGGTGAACTGGATGGGTTTTACCTGGCAATCAGCAATGGTCTTTCATTTCCAGATTATTGCTGAATTCATGTCACGATAGGATTCAAACCCAGGTCCCCAGAACATCAGCTGGGTCTCTGGATTAATAGTCTACCAATAATACCACAATATTGCCCAGGTTGGGACATAGATCAGTCAGGATAAGTAGTCTGTATGCCCTAAAGTTCTGAGCTACAAAATTCAAAATGGAAATGCTATTTGCAATGAGAGAATATGGTCATGTCTTTGTCCCCATTTATCACATTTCTGTAGTTATTGGTTTGCTCAACTGCACTCTAACCTTCACCCCTCTGATGCCCATGTTCCCAATAAGATCTCTCTCTTACCCATTCGCTTCCCCTGTATGCGCATTATCTCTGCTGTCTTTAGAATCATAGATTCCCTACAGTGTGGAAACAGGCCATTTGGCCCAACAAATCCACACCGACCCTCCGATGGGTATTCCACCCAAACCCATTCCCCTACCCTATTACATTTCCCCTGACTAATGTGCCTAACCTACACATCCCTGAACACTATGGGTAATTTAGCATGGCCAGTTCACCTGACTTGCACATCTTTGGACTGTGGGAGGAAACCGGAGCACCCGGGGTAAACCCACGCAGACTCAGGGAGAATGTGTTAACTCCACCCAAACCGAGTATGGATTCGAACCTGGATTCTTGGTCCAAGGGATGCGGTTTTGAAAGGATACGGGGGACAACTGATTAAGCCATCCAACACCAGAACTGGCCATGTCAAACACTACTGATTCCCGCTCTCACCTGTTAAAATTACTCTCTACTCCAGGATATTCCGGGAAGATAACCCCTTTCTGATATTCCTTCTAAGCTGTCTGGCTGCGCCCCAAGGGACCGTGCATTGTGTTCGTAAGCAGTGACTTTCCGTTTTGCAAGTCATCCTATTAACCCCGGTCGCTTTTCTCTCCTGCAGAACCCTTTCCATTCTCGCCTCCATCAGTAAACCTTATAGATTGCATCATCACAAAGATTAAGACCTTTGAGCAGCCACTCCCGCCTTTCTCTAGTCCTTTAGGTCTAACCCTGAACTCACTACAGTTTCTCTCCTGTTTTCCTTCATGCCATCTCTTCCACTACATGTCCATGAAACCCACCCACTTCCTGCTCTCCTCCAATCCTGGTCCGATAAAACCACGGATCACCATCATCCCCACCTGCCTGCCTTGTTAGCTCATATCGTAAATGGTTCTCTGATGTTGTCCTTCTCTCCTTTCAATCCATTGTAATCAGCCACTCCTCCAAAATAAAAAAAAACACAACCTAAACATCCTTGCAAACTAACACCCCATCATAAATTTCCCTTTTTCTGTGCAAAGTCCTTAAGCACGTTCTTGCCTTCCAAATCAACACTGATTTTTCCTAGAACTCTGGAATTCTTTTCTGTACTTCTCCATTTGACTTTCCTTCTTGAAGCCACTTCTTAAAAAATCTCTTTAACCAAGATTTTATTCAATTGACTAAACAGCTGATGTGGCTCCTGGACATATTTTGTTTCACAATGGTGCTAAATAAACGTAAGTCATCATTGCTACAGCTTAGTGGAAAGACCAACACTGACTGCATACAAACGGGCTGAATGGCCTCCTCTTGTGCTGTAATTGATTTGGTTTTGCTTTACAGCGTGAACTGCAAAAAACACCCTGAACAAAAGACTTGCTGCAGAATAAGCCAATTCCTTTCACAGGACTGCGTGGCAGCGTCGCTCTACTGGCAGCAGTGGTCAATTGCAGTTTCAGGTGGCATCCCTACATAGCATGACACAGCCTCTCCCCCTGCTGGATATTTGGAGCAATTACTAACTAAATCTAAAAATGTATCTAACTAAATTAAAAATCACACAACACCAGGTTTATTTGGAAGTACAAGCTTTCGGAGCGCTGCTCCTTCATCCCTTTGATGGCCATGTTCCCAATAAGATCACTACTCCCTCATCAACGGCCACAGATGAGGTGTCGAAAGACTGGAGGTTGGCTAACATGGTGCCACTATTTAAGAAAGGCGGTAAGGAAAAGCCAGGGAACTGTAGACTGGTGAGACTGACATCGGTGTTGGGCAAGTTGTTGGAGGGAATTCTGAGGGACAGGATTTACATGCATTTGGAAAGACAAGGACAGATTAAGGATAGTCAACATGGCTTTGTGCTTGGGAAATCATGTCTCACTAACGTGATTTAGTTTTTTGAAGAAATAACAAAGAGGATTGATGAGGGCAGAGTGGTGGACATGATATATATGGACTTCAGTAAGGTGTTCGACAAGGTTCCTTATGGTAGACTAGTTATCAAGGTTAGATCTCATGGAACTGGCTGTTTGGATACAGAACCAGCTCAAAGGTAGAAGACGGAGAATAGTGGTGGAGGGTTGTTTTTCAGACTGGAGGCCTGAGACCAGTGGAGTCCCACAAAGATCAGTGATGGGTCCACTACTTTTCGTCATGTATCTAAATGATTTGGATGTGAACATGGGTGGTATACTTAGTAAGTTTGCGAATGACACCAAAATTAGAGGTGTAGTGTTCAGTGAACAAGGATACCTCAGAGCACAATGCGATCTTGATCAGATAGGCCAATGGGCTGAGGAGTGGCAGATGGAGTTTAATTTAGGCAAATATGAGGTGCTGCATTTTGGAAAGGCAAATCAGGGCACGACTTATACGCTTAATGGTAAGGTCCTTGGAGTATTGTAGAACAAAGAGACCTCGGAGTGCAAGTTCATAGCTCTTGAAAGTGGAGCCACAGGTTGATAGGATAGTGAAGAAGGCGTTTGGTATACTTGCCTTTATTGGTCAGTCTATTGAGTACAGGAGTTGGGAGGTCATGTTGCGGCTGTACTGAACATTGGTTAGGCCACTTTTGGAACACTGTGTGCAATCCTGGTTACCCTGCTATTGAGTAAAAAGTGAGGTCTGCAGATGCTGGAGATCAGAGCTGAAAATGTGTTGCTGGTTAAAGCACAGCAGGTTAGGCAGCTTCCAAGGAACAGGAAATTCCACGTTTCAGGCCAGAGCCCTTCATCAGGAATGAGGAGAGTGTGCCAGGCAGGCTAAGATAAAAGGTAGGGAGGAGGGACTTGGGGGAGGGGCGATGGAGCTGTGATAGGTGGAAGGAGGTCAAGGTGAGGGTGATAGGCTGGAGTGGGGTGGGGCAGAGAGGTCAGGAAGAAGATTGCAGGTTAGGAGGGCAGTGCTGAGTTGAGGGAACCGACTGAGACAAGGTGGGGGGAGGGGAAATGAGGAAACTGGAGAAATCTGAGTTCATTCCTTGTGGTTGGAGGGTTCCCAGATGGAAGATGAGGCGCTCTTCCTCCAACCGTCGTGTTGTTATGTTCTGCCGATGGAGGAGTCCAAGGACCTGCATGTCCTCGGTGAAGTGGGAGGGAGAGTTAAAGTGTTGAGCCACGGGGTGGTTGGGTTGGTTGGTCTGGGCGTCCCAGAGGTGTTCCCTGAAGCGTTCCGCAAGTAGACGGCCCGTCTCCCCAATATAGAGGAGGCCACATCGGGTGCAGCGGATGCAATAGATGATGTGTGTGGAGGTGCAGGTGAGTTTGTGGCGGATATGGAAGGATCCCTTGGGGCCTTGGAGAGAAGTAAGGGAGGAGGTGTGGGCGCAAGTTTTACATTTCCTGCGGTTGCAGGGGAAGGTGCCAGGAGTGGAGATTGGGTTGGTGGGTGGTGTGGACCTGACGAGGGAGTCTTGAAGGGAGTGGTCTTTGTGGAACGCTGATAGGGGAGGGGAGGAAATATATCCCTGGTGGTGGGGTCCGTTTGGAGGTGGCGGAAATGACGGCGGATGAAACGCTGTATACGGAGGTTGTTGGGGTGATAGGTGAGAACCAGTGGGGTTCTGTCTTGGTGGCGGTTGGAGGAGTAGGGCTCAAGGGCGGAGGAGCGGGAAGTGGAGGAGATGTGGTGGAGGGCATCGTTGATCACGTCTGGGGGGAATCTGCGGTCCTTGAAGAAGGAGGCCATCTGGGCTGTACGGTATTGGAACTGGTCCTCCTGGGCGCAGATGCGGCGGAGATGAAGGAATTGGGAATATGGGATGGCATTTTTACAGGGGGCAGGGTGGGAGGAGGTGTAGTCCAGGTAGCTGTGGGAGTCAGTCGGTTTATAGTAGATGTCTGTGTTGAGTCAGTCGCCCGAGATAGAAATGGAAAGGTCTAGGAAGGCGAGGGAGGAGTCTGAGACAGTCCAGGTGAATTTGAGGTCAGGATGGAAGGTATTGGTAAAGTTGATGAACTGTTCAACCTCCTCGTGGGAGCACGAGGCAGCGCCGATACAGTCATCGATGTAGCGGAGGAAAACGTGGGGGGTGGTGCCAGTGTAGTTGCAGAAGATGGACTGTTCCACATATCCTACGAAGAGACAGGCATAGCTGGGGCCCATGCGGGTGCCCATGGCAACTCCTTTAGTTTGGAGGAAGTGGGAGGATTGAAAAGAGAAGTTATTCAGGGTGAGGACCAGTTCAGTCAGTCAAAGGAGAGTGTCAGTGGAAGGGTACTGGTTGGTACGGCGGGAAAGGAAGAAGCGGAGGGCTTTTAGTCCTTCGTGATGGGGGATGGAGGTGTACAGGGACTGGATGTCCATCGTGAAGATAAGGCGTTGGGGACCGGGGAAGTGAAAATCATGGAGGAGGTGGAGGGCGTGGGTGGTGTCCCGAACGTAGGTGGGGAGTTCTTGGACTAAAGGGGACAGAACCGTGTCGAGGTACGCAGAGATGAGTTTGGTGGGGCAGGAGGGCCTCATAACCTCAGGGGATCTCCCATCCACCGCTTCCAACCTCATAGTCCCACAACCCCGCACCGCCCGTTTCTACCTCCTGCCCAAAATCCACAAACCTGACTGCCCCGGCCGACCCATTGTCTCAGCCTGCTCCTGCCCCACCGAACACATCTCCGCGTACCTCGACACGGTTCTGTCACCTTTAGTCCAAGAACTCCCCACCTACGTTCGGGACACCACCCACGCCCTCCACCTCCTCCATGATTTTCGCTTCCCCGGTCCCCAATGCCTTATCTTCACGATGGACATCCAGTCCCTGTACACCTCCATCCCCCATCACGAAGGACTCAAAGCCCTCCACTTCTTCCTTTCCCGCCGTACCAACCAGTACCCTTCCACTGACACCCTCCTTTGACTAACTGAACTGGTCCTCACCCTGAATAACTTCTCTTTTCAATCCTCCCACTTCCTCCAAACTAAAGGAGTTGCTATGGGCACCCGCATGGGCCCCAGCTATGCCTGTCTCTTCGTAGGATATGTGGAACAGTCCATCTTCCGCAACTACACTGGCACCACACCCCACCTTTTCCTCCGCTACATCGATGACTGTATCAGCGCTGCCTCGTGCTCCCACGAGGAGGTTGAACAGTTCATCAACTTTACCAACACCTTCCATCCTGACCTCAAATTCACCTGGACTGTCTCAGACTCCTCCCTCCCCTTCCTAGACCTTTCCATTTCTATCTCGGGTGACCGACTCAACACAGACATCTACTATAAACCGACTGACTCCCACATCTACCTGGACTACACCTCCTCCCATCCTGCCCCCTGTAAAAACGCCATCCCATATTCCCAATTCCTTCGTCTCCGCCGCATCTGCTCCCAGGAGGACCAGTTCCAACACCGCACAGCCCAGATGGCCTCCTTCTTCAAGGACCGCAGATTCCCCCCAGACGTGATCAACGATGCCCTCCACCGCATCTCCTCCACTTCCCGCTCCTCCGCCCTTGAGGCCTGCTCCTCCAACCGCCACCAAGACAGAACCCTACTGGTTCTCACCTACTACCCCACCAACCTCCGTATACAGCGTATCATCCGCCGTCATTTCCGCCACCTCCAAACGGACCCCACCACCAGGGATATATTTCCCTCCACTCCCTTATCAGCGTTCCGCAAAGACCACTCCCTTCGTGACTCCCTCGTCAGGTCCACATCCCCTACCAACCCAACCTCCACTCCCGGCACCTTCCCCTGCAACCGCAGGAAATGTAAAACTTGCGCCCACACCTCCTCCCTTACTTCTCTCCAAGGCCCCAAGGGATCCTTCCATATCCGCCACAAATTCACCTGCACCTCCACACACATCATTTACTGCATCCGCTGCACCCGATGTGGCCTCCTCTATATTGGGGAGACGGGCCGTCTACTTGCGGAACGCTTCAGGGAACACCTCTGGGACACCCGGACCAACCAACCCAACCACCCCGTGGCTCAACACTTTAACTCTCCCTCCCACTCCACCGAGGACATGCAGGTCCTTGGACTCCTCCATCGGCAGAACATAACAACCCGACGGTTGGAGGAAAAGCGCCTCATCTTCCACCTGGGAACCCTCCAACCACAAGGAATGAACTCAGATTTCTCCAGTTTCCTCATTTCCCCTCCCCCCACCTTGTCTCAGTCGGTTCCCCCAACTCAGCACCGCCCTCCTAACCTGCAATCTTCTTCCTGACCTCTCCGCCCCCACCCCACTCCGGCCTATCACCCTCACCTTGACCTCCTTCCACCTATCACATCTCCATCGCCCCTCCCCCAAGTCCCTCCTCCCTACCTTTTATCTTAGCCTGCCTGGCACACTCTCCTCATTCCTGATGAAGGGCTCTGGCCCAAAACGTCGAATTTCCTGTTCCTTGGAAGCTGCCTGACCTGCTGTGCTTTAACCAGCAACACATTTTCTACCCTGCTATTGAAAGGATGTTGTGAAACTTGAAAGGGTTCAGAAAGGATTTACAAGGATATTGCCAGAGTTGGAAGATTTGAGCTATATGGAGAGGTTGAATAGACTAGGGCTGTTTTTCCTGGAGCATCGGAGGCTGAAGGTGACCTTTGAGCTTTATAAAATAATGAGGGGCATGGGATAGTGTAAATAGACAAGGTCTTTTCTTCCAGTGTAGGGGTGTCCAAACCTAGAGACCATCGGGTTAGGGTGAGAGATGAATGATTTAAAAGGGACCTAAGGGGAAACATTTTCATGTAGTGCATTTATGGAATGAGCTGCCAGAGGAAGTGGTGGAGGCTGGTACAATAACAACATTTAAAAGGCATCTGGTGGGTATATGAATAGGAAGAATTTAGAGGGAAATGCTAGCAAATGGGACTAGATCAGGTTAGGATATCTGGTCAGCATGGACAGGTTGGACTGAAGGGTCTGTTTCCATGCTGTACATCTCTATGATTCTATGAGATGCACAGCATGGAAACAAACCCTGTGGATTCCTGGACTGTAACACATCACCATAAAATATTGTATGCTGTGCAATATGTTTATTGAGTCACAGTCAGTTGTGTCTGACAGTTCTGGTTACAGATCAATGCCCGACTTTACTTGGACAAAGCATCTCTTTCTGTGCCTTCAACCAAGGTCTCTGCATTTCTCTAAATCGGTGTATCTCTCTAAAACCCCTGTGCATCACCAAATTTAACTACCTACTGGGGGCCCGGCCCTCACTTACCTGAGCCTAGGCTGTGGAAGCTCCAACAGCCCCCACTCTAAACCAGCCCCCACATACCACGAGGACTGCAGCAGTTCGAGAATGCGGTTCATCACCATTCACTGAGAGCAACTAGGGAAAGCTAGAAATGCTGCCGCAGCCAATGATGCCTGCATCTCCATAATGAATAGAAGAAAATGCAAATAGTTATACCTAGAGTACAAATGACTGAGGAGTTATAGAATCATCCACAGCACAGAAACAGACACTTCAGTCCAACCAAACCACATTGACCATAATCCCATACTAAACGAGTCCCTCTGGCCTGCGCTTAAGGAAAACTGGAGGTCCCATGGTGTGTTACTCTAGCCATCAGAATCCTCTTTCCATGTCATGCAGAGGTCTGCACCAGAAATAAAGAGGTTTATGGGGTGGCATGGTGGCTCAGTGGTTAGCACTGCTGCCTCACAGCACCTGGGTCTCAGGCTCGATTCCAGCCTCGGGCTACTGTCTGTGTGAAGTTTGCACATTCTCCCGGTCTCTGTGTGGGTTTACTCTTGTTTCCTCCCACAGTCCAAAGATGTGTAGGTTAAGTGAATTGGCCAGGCTAAATTGCCCACAGTGATAGGTGCATCATTCAGAGGGAATTGGGTTTGGGTGGGTTACGCTTCGGAGGGTCGGGTGGACTGGTTGGGCTGAAGGGCCTGTTTCCACACTGTAGGGAATCTAATCTTAATTTACAGAGCACGTTGCATGGCTTTGGGATTCCCAAAACACTTTAAAGCCAATCATGTTCGTTGTGAACTGCTGTAGTGTGGAAAGTACAACATCCCATTTGGACACAGTAAGCTCTCACATACACAGCATTGTGCCAATGTTTAGAATGTCTATTTTTGTGGATGTTAATTTAGGGATAATTATTGGCCAAGTCTCTGGGGATATCTCCTTTGATCTTCTTTGAACAAGCGGCATGCGATTTTTCACATTCACACATGAGAGGGTGCACAATACCTTGAGTTAATGTCTCCTCCATAATGTGTAGCCATCTATATCTGTGTGTAAGTAACACTCCTGTGATACTGCACATAGGGAAGCATCTAAATTAAGTGTTATCCTCAAGAACACAGTGGGAGAATGAATCCTGGCAGTCAAATGTAATTCAGCTCACAGCTTGAACTCAAATATAAAAACAAGATCAAAAATCTTTGATAAAGTCCCACAGCCACACTTAACAATGAAAACTGCCAGTGCAAGAGTAGGCAGCTGAATTCATAATAAGACAGGTTTACAGGAACAAGTCCCATTATAAATGTGGTCTGTTACATGCGAGATCCTTTTCCTATGTCTGGGCTGTCTGAACTGCCACACGCTCCAACTGGGCTGCGTTGTGGGCAGAGACTGTCACGCATCTATGCAGAGGAAGTCTGGAGAGGAATGCAGTGGTGTTTGTCGAGGTTCGTCCTGAGCAGCACCGTGACGCGGGACTCCGTGCTCTACGGCCTGTTCCCCAGGACGCACACTGAGACGAACATCAACTGCGCCTGGAGGATCATCAACTCAGTGAAGGACGCTCTCTGGGCGGTCCGAAACCTGTTGAGCTTCCAGCTGAAGGAGTTGACCCCGACTGAGTGTTGCAGACTGGCACATTCCAAGGTCCAGGACTATGTGATGAGGGATGCACTGAAGCTTGGGGCACGGTGGGGAAAGACCACCATGTAACATCTGCCTGCCTAAAGAAGAACAAGGGGCCTACGCAGTCATTTGGGCTCTGCTAGCGCCTCAGCTAAATATATGGGCATATGATTGAAAAATGTACAGACCTGTATATAAAAATGATAAATTCTGATCTCTGTATGTAAATGTTTACGTATGTATGACATGACCAACTTACAGACCATCAAATTATTTTATGAATAAAGTATATTTTTGAAATTAAAAAAAAGAGACTGTCACACATCTCCTTTGTAGGCAGGAGGATCAGGGTCATGTTGAGGTTCGTCCTGAGCAGCTCCGTGACTGTGCGCTATACGGTCTGTTCCCTGGGACGCACACTGAGGTAAACATCGACTGTGCCTGGAGGACCATCGACTCAGTGAAAGATGGCCTGAAACTTGCTGGTCTTCCAGAGCAACGATTACATGCTGGGGGACACAGTAAAGCTTGGGGCAGCTGCCAAAGCACAATGAGGAAAGACCACCGTCTGAGGTGTTTCTGTTGAGATTAAATGGGGATCCTGATGCCACGAATATATGGAAATATAATCTTGTACAAGTAAGACTTGCTTTTGGTTTTTTGGTTGGTTAGACTCAAACTCCAATGTTTGTTTCTTCATTTGCTACTGTACAGAACTGCTTCAATGACGATGTATAAGAAGATATTTTCATGAATAAAGTATATTTTTGAAATAAAAAGAATTTGAATGGAGAGACTGAAATGGGTATTGTTCATGCAAGGCTACACAGGCATACATTCAATCCAAATGGACCCATGGTGCACATTGATTCAACCAGATCTCACCTGAACTCTTGGCTCTGTGATTGTTAGAGGGTCTCACAGCACCATACCACTCATTCTCTAGTTCCTCACCTTTGTAATCTTAGCAGGATTTTCCTGCATACTTAAGGAGGGAATGTTTATGAAATAAAACACAGGCCAATAGTAACCCCTTTTCAGTGTATTGCAATATGTGGATTACAAAACTCTTTGATAGATATTTCCATATAAAGGCTAATACAAAGGCTTCAAAGGAAAGGGCACCTGCAGATAGCACCAATCCCAGTGACATCCACAGGAAGGAAGTACAACCGATTATTAGTAATAGATAAAATGGACAGCAGCGGGAGATGAGACTGTAACCAGACCTGTAAATATCAGCTTAATAATATACACAAGAATAAATCCGATACATTTGGCTTATATATCCGGGGTGTGCTATGTGTGTGAGGGATGAAGGTATTTAACAGTACAACTTGCTTCATATTCAGCAGCCTGATTCCAAGCTGTTCATTTGCTTTGAAACAAATAGGATGTGGTTTTAACTGAAGTATTTGGAATTTAAACACAAGGGCAGATTTGGCTAATAGATTGTTTGCTCATTTCTAGATCTCACCCAACTGCTCCAAGATTCCTCCGTTCACTGTCAGGAGCCATTGGTCTCCATACGATGATGCTCGGCTGCTCCACGCTGGGTAAAGTCGTCATTGCCTCCAGTCTTTTCCATTTAGCCCTCCCTCCTCTCCCATCTCCTGGTGGCAGCAGCACCACATCCACTCTGCTCTCTAAACTGTTGATGCTTGCGGCCTGCCCACCTTTTCCTACCTCTCCCCAGTCGTCGTGCATTATTGCCCAGCTGGGGGAGTTGGTACATGATGGGTTCACTCCCTCATCCTGACTCTTGTCAGTTTGGGGCAGGCAGCACGATGTGAGCTGTGATTCCCACCCCACTCCGTCAGATTGCCCATTACAGAACTGTTACAGCACAGCAGGAGGCCATTTGGCCCATTGTGTCTACATCCCTTCTTCAAATGGGCACCATCTGCTACCAATCTCCTGCCTTTTCCCCATTCCCTTGCGTATGATTTTTATCCCAACAATTATCCAACTACATTGGAGTAACCCCACATGATGCTGAGTGCTAGGATCATTCTCCACAGTCTATCACTGGAGCCTGACTTTAAGTTGGGTGACTATGACTGCTCAATCAGAACAGGCTCAAAACCCTGGCCTTAGCTCTCAGCACCTCTGGGAGGGTGAATTATTTCCAACTGCACTCTGGTTGACCCAGTCCCCTCCTGACAGGGCTCAATCTGACAGTGTGAGCTGGAACGCAGCAGGGAAGCCCCTACCTAGTCTTACAGCCCAAACCTCTGCCCTGTCATTGTAAACTCTAGCTCCAGTCGGCCTGGAGAGAATGTTTGACCACAGCAGTGTCACAGAGAGCTGGGCTGCAGAGTGACTGATAGAGGCATCATCGACAGAGGCATTACCCTTAAGAGTGAGTGTGTGTGTGTGAAAGAGAGAGCGTGTGTCTGTGTGTGTATGCACGGACCTGTGTGTGTGTGTCTGTGTGTATGCACGAGCCTGTGTGTGTGTGTGTGTATATATACACACACACACACACACATATGTCTGTGTGTATAGGTATGTGTCCGCGTGTGTATATACATATCTGTTTGTGTATATAGGTATGTATCTGTATATGTCTGTGTGTAGGTATGTGTCTGTGTGTGTATGGATGTGTTTGTCTCTACGTATGTATATGCCTGTGTATGTATGTGCCTGTCTGTCTGTATGTATGCATGTGTGTGTGTATGGATTTGTCTGTGTACATATGGATGTGCCTGTGTGTTTGTGCCTGTGTGTCTAAGTATGTGCCTGTGTGGGTATGGATGTGTCTGTGTGTGTATATATGTGTCTGTGTGTATGGATGTGCCTGTGTGGGTATGGATATGCCTGTGTGTATATATGTGTCTGTGTGTGTATGGATGTGCCTGTGTGGGTATGGATGTGCCTGTGTGGGTATGTATGTGTCTGTGTGTGTATGGATGTGCCTGTGTGGGTATGGATGTGTCTGTGTGTGTATAGATGTGCCTGTGTGGGTATGGATGTGCCTGTGTGGGTATGGATGTGACTGTGTGTGTATGGATGTGTCTGTGTGTGTATAGATGTGCCTGTGTGGGTATGGATGTGTCTGTGTGTGTATAGATGTGCCTGTGTGGGTACAGATGTGCCTGTGTGGGTATGGATGTGCCTGTGTATGTATGTGCCTGTGTGGGTATGGATGTGCCTGTGTGGGTATGGATGTGCCTGTGAATATGAATGGAGGGGGGAAGCTCCTTGAGTTGGATACAATATTTGGTTGGGAATCTCGGTGAGGTGCCAACCAAGCAAAAGAGAAAGGGAGGGAGCCAGTGATGATCAGTATCAAACTGAAGCCACAATAGGCTGACTGTTCTTTACAACATCTGTACATTTTCTTGATATAAAAAGCTGACAGAGGCATTGTGATAGTTGTGCAGATCGAAGCAGCAAGTTTATCACCGCAGGAGGAGGCTGAGGACTTTGCTGTCCATTCCCTCAGACCTCGTCCCTCCATGTCCAGCCCTCTGAAGGTTCACTCCCATGGTGACAGGCTCCATCAGTGTCGAAGGTAATTGGGGCCCCGTGTATCAAGCAGAATGAGGTAGCCCCTGACTATGCCAGTATTGGGCTGAGATGCCCTCAGTTCAAGGCCCATGTTGTTGAACATCCACACAGGGCAGCACAAGGAGCCAAATGGAGAGTGGCATTCGGGCCTACTGCTGGGTTTTAGATGACGAGGGGTGATCCACGGTCTGTGAATGGGCAGGTAGAACCTACGACAAAGGAATAAACACAGACAGGTAGGTTAGCTACTATCTATATCTACATGGTGCGCAAAAAGACTGTTAGAGAGGAGAAAGACAGTTGCAAAACTTCACCACTCCAGTGATGCCAAACAGTTGGGGTGGTACTGTGGCTCAGTGGTTAGCACTGCTGCCTCACAGCGCCAGGGACCCAGGTTCAATTCCAGCCTTGGGCCACTGCCTGTGTAGAGTTTGCATATTCTCCCTGTGATTATGTGGGTTTCCTCTGGGTGCTTTGGTTTCCTCCCAGTCCAAAAATGAGCAGGTCAGGCAGGATTGGCCATGCTAAATTGTCTGTCGTGTCCAGGGAAATGCAGGCTAGCTGGATGGGCCATGGAAAATGCAGGATTTCACGGGGAGGGTAGGGGGTGGGATGCTCTTCAGAGGGTTGGTGTGGACTGAATGGGATGCTTCCACATTGTAGGGATTCTGTGACTTTAGAGTAAAGGGAATTTTATCTTTACTTGAGAAATAGAGACGTTACATCCTGTTATGTTATGAATATATGTGCAGTTATGTTCAATAAAACCTGTTGCTATTTGCTAACAAAATCATCTTCAACTACATGTGGAAATGGTGCTCAAACCCACAGAACGAGAGTCATAGAGTCAGAGAGATGTACAGCATGGAAACAGACCCTTCGGTCCAACCGTCCATGCTGACCAGATATTCTAACCCAATCTAGTCCCATCTGCCAGCACCCGGCCTACATCCCTCCAAACCCTTCCTATTCATATACCCATCCAAATGCCTCTTAAATGTTGCAATTGTACCAGCCTCCACACTTCTTCTGGCAGCTCATTCCATATACTTACCACCCTCTGCGTGAAAACATTGCCCCTTAGGTCTTTTATATCTTTCCCTTCTCCCCCTGAATCTATGCCCTCTAGTTCTGGACTCCCTGACCCCAAGGAAAAGACTCTGTCTATTTATTCTATCCATGCCCCTCATAATTTTGTTGTGGTTCTGTTCGCCGAGCTGGAAGTTTTTGCTGCAAACGTTTCGTTCCCTGGCTAGGGAACATCATCAGTGCTATTGGAGCCTCCTGTGAAGCGCTGCTTTGATGTTTCTTCCGGTATTTATAGTGGTTTGTTCTTGCCGCTTCCGGGTGTCAGTTTCAGCTGTAGTAGTTTGTATGTGGGGTCCAGGTCGATGTGTCTGTTGATGGATGTTCTTGCCGCTTCCGGGTGTCAGTTTCAGCTGTAGTAGTTTGTATGTGGGGTCCAGGTCGATGTGTCTGTTGATGGATGTTCTTGCCGCTTCCGGGTGTCAGTTTCAGCTGTAGTAGTTTGTATGTGGGGTCCAGGTCGATGTGTCTGTTGATGGATGTTCTTGCCGCTTCCGGGTGTCAGTTTCAGCTGTAGTAGTTTGTATGTGGGGTCCAGGTCGATGTGTCTGTTGATGGATGTTCTTGCCGCTTCCGGGTGTCAGTTTCAGCTGTAGTAGTTTGTATGTGAGGTCCAGGTCGATGTGTCTGTTGATGGATGTTCTTGCCGCTTCCGGGTGTCAGTTTCAGCTGTAGTGGTTTGTATATGGGGTCCAGGTCCATGTGTCTGTCAATGAAGTTTGTGGATGAATGCCATGACCTGGACCTGGACCCCATATACAAACCACTACAGCTGAAACTGACACCTGGAAGCGGCAAGAACAAACCACTATAAATACCGGAAGAAACATCAAAGCAGCGCTTCACAGGAGGCTCCAATAGCACTGATGATGTTCCCTAGCCAGGGAACGAAACAATTGCAGCAAAAACTTCCAGCTCGGCGAACAGAACCACAACAACGGACACCCGAGCTACAAATCTTCAACCAGACTTTAAACCTCATAATTTTGTAAACCTCTATAAGGTCACCCCTCAGACTCCAGGGAAAACAGCCCCAGCCTGTTCACCCTCTCCCTATAGCTCAAATCCTCCAACCCTAGCAACATCCTTGTAAATTTTTTCTGAACCCTTTCAAGTTTCACAACATCTTTCAATAGGAAGGAGACCAGAATTGCACGCAATATTCCAACAGTGGCCTAACCAATGTCCTGTACAGCCGCAACATGACTTCCCAACTCCTGTACTCAGTACTCTGACCAATAAAGGAAAGCATACCAAACACCTTCTTCACTATCCTATCTACCTGCGACTCCACTTTCAAGAAGCAATGAACCTGCACTCCAAGGTCTCGTTGTTCAGCAACACTCCCTAGGACCTTACCATTAAGTGTATAAGTCCTGCTCAAAATATAGTACCTTGCATTTATCTGAATGAAACTCCATCTGCCACTTCTCAGCCCGTTGGCCCATCTGGTCCTGATCCTGTTGTAATCTGAGGTAACTATCTTCGCTGTCCACTACACCTCCAATTTAGGTGTCATCTGCAAACTTACTAACTGTACCTCTTATGCTCGCATCCAAATCATTTATGTAAATGGCAAAAAGTAGTGGACCCAGCACCAATCCTTGTGGCACTCCACTGGTCTGAAAAACAACCCTCCACCACCACCCTCTGTCTTCCACCTTTGAGCCAGTTCTGTATCCAAATGGCTAGTTCTCCCTGTATTCCATGAGATCGAACCTTGCTAATTAGTCTCCCATGGGGAACCTTGTCGAATGCCTTTCTTTGTTACTTCTTCAAAAAACTCAATCAAGTTTGTGAAACATGATTTCCCACGCACAAAGCCATGTTGACTATCCCGAATCAGTCCTTGCCTTTCCAAATACTTGCACATCCTGTCCCTCAGGATTCCCTTCAACAGTTTGCCCACCACCGAGGTCAGGCTCACCAGTCTATAGTTCCCTGGCTTGTCTTTACCACCCTTCTTAAACAGTGGCACCATGTTTGCCAACCTCCAGTCTTCTGGCACCTCACCTGTGACTATTGATGATACAAATATCTCAGCAAGAGGCCCAGCAATCACTTCTCTAGCTTCCCACAGAGTTCTCGGGTACACCTGATCAGGTCCTGGGGATTTGGCCAGTGAGACCCTGGAGTGAAAGTAGTGAGAGTAAACCACAAAGACAAGCCCAGTGATCCAATCCCAGAGTGAGGGGAAATACCCCACAGCTGGCTGGGGACAGACTGCGAGGTGTAACAAGGAACTGGGAAGCCTGGCAGAGACTGAAGAAAGAGTGGGCATGTCGTTAGCTACAGGACATAACAATCAGCAACAGGAAGTAAAGGATGACAGGAATGACAGAGATGGAGAAGAAACAAGCTCTTACAAAAGTATGTGAAGGAATAGGCCCTAAATCCTGAAGGAACTCTCCTAGTGGGACTCAAGCTACCTTGTTTCACACTAACACACAAATTAGGAGCAGGACTGGGGCAACTGGACCCTAAGGCAGGCAAACGTGAGGACTGCAAATGCTGGAGATCAGAGTCAAGATTAGAGTGGTGCTGGAAAAGCACAGCAGGTCAGGCAGCATCCGAGGAGCAGGAAAATCGACATTTCGGGCAAAAGCCCTTCTTTCCTGATGAAGGGCTTTTGCCAGAAACGTCGATTTTCCTGCTCCTTGGATGCTGCCTGACCTGCTGTACTTTTCCAGCACGACTCTACTCTTGATATCTGGACCCTCAAACCTGCTCCACATTTAATCAGATCAAGACTGATCTGCTTATAATCTTGACTCCACATTCACTGATAACCTTTGTCTCTTTTACTTACCAAGAAGCTATCCACCTTTGCGTTAAAGATATTCCAAGAATCTGCTATTGAGGCCTTTAAAAGAAGAGGTCTGACCCTTTAGTTTTAAACAGCGACCCTCTAGTTCTAGATTCTCCAAAACCAAGAAGCATCCGCTCCATAGGCACCCCATTGAGACCCCTCAGGTTCTTATTTATTTCAAATAAATTGCCTCTTTTGTCTCAAAAGTACAAAGGATACAAGCCTAGCCTTTCCAACATTTCCTCATAAGGCAACCTATTTATTCCAGGTATTAGTCCAGCAAACCCTCTCTGAACCCTTCCATGCATTGACCTTCTTCCTTAACTCAGGACACCATACTGTATACAGTAATCCAGACGTGGACTCACTGATGCCCTGTGTAACTGAAGCATAACCTTTCTACTCAGAGAGTCATAGAGATGTACAGCACGGAAACAAACCCTTTGGTCCAACCCATCCATGCCAGATATCCCAACCCAATCTAGTTCCACCTGCCAGCACTTGGCCATATCCCTCCAAACCCTTCCTAATCATATACCCATCTAAATTCATTTTAAATGTTGCAATTGTACCAGCCTCCACCACTCTCTCTGGCAGCTCATTCCATACACATACCACTCTCTGCATGAAAAAGTTGCCCCTTAGGTCTCTTTTATATCTTTCCCTCTCACCCTAAACCTATGCCCTCTAGTTCTGGACTCCTCCAATCTATGGAAAAGATCTTGTCTATTTATCCTATCCATGTCCCTCATGATTTTATAAACCTCTATAAGGTCACCCCTCAGCCTCTGACGTTCCAGGGAAAACAGCCCCAGCCTGTTCAGCCTCTCCCCATAGCTCAAACCCTCCAACCCTGGCAACATCCTTGTAAATCAATTCTGACAATTCCCCTCACAATAAGCACCATAAACTACAGAGCCATGAGTACATAGAGAAAGAAAAGAATAAGACTGCGGCAACAGTTTGGAAAATTAAACACAGACTACTGCATTCATGGGAGTCCCAGCAATACGGAAACAAAGGGGCTGGATGAACTTCTCACATTAAGATTTTGATTTCACTGTAGGTTCAGACCGATGGGACAAATTCTGCTACATTGAGACAAAGAAGCTAGATTGGATGTTGGAGGAGAAGCATTGCCAATCCAACATCGAGGCTAGGAATCATCACATGGCCCTCCACTAACCTTTAGAGACCGTGGAGGACAAGACTCTGAGTAAGAAGCCAGATGCTTGCTAGTAAAGAGAAAAGATTAGGGAGACTTTGTAAGTAATGCCTAGTCATTATGACACATCATTAAATGTAGCTGCTTGCATGACTTCAGACATCCTCCATACCCTTCAGTCTTAGCATTGCAAGATGGTGAGAAGGTCCCTCTATTTCTCTCGTAGCAGGAGATCAATACAGCAGGAAATCAGAGAGCATCCCAGGCTGTGGTGTGCTGTTTCAGAATATAGCGACAGAGAAACAAACCAGCACAATTCTTTCATTTCATCAAATTTGGATCTTCCCATATTCTGGATACAGGGCGACACTGTTCCTGAGAAGCCAGCTGTCTCTTTCAATGAGAACCAGTGCTTTCTTAAAGAAAATAAAGACGGAGTGAAGCTGTCTGTTTATTGCACTGAACCTGACCAGGAGATCCAGCATTAGAAACTGCTGACCCCTGAGAAGATGCCAGATCACTGCAGGGAAGCAAGAACGTGACCTTGTGTTGGTTCAATACATTGTGAAAGGTCATGGAAAATGTTTACAAGGATGTTGCTAGGGTTGGAGGGTTTGAGCTATAGGGAGAGGCTGAATAGGTCGGGGCTGTTTTCCCTGGAGCGCTGGAGGCTGAGGGGTGACCTTATAGAGGTTTATAAAAACATGAGAGGGCATGGATAGAGTGAAGAGGCAAGGTCTTTTGACCAGGGTAGGGGAGTCCAAACCTAGAGGGCACAGGTGAGTAGGGAAAGATTTAAAAGGGATCTTAAGGGCAACTTTTTCACACAGAGGGTGGTCTGTGTATGGAATGAGCTACAAGAGCAAGTGGTGGAGGCTGGTACTATTACAATATTTAAAAGGCATCTGGACGGGTACATGAATAGGAAGGGTTTGGAGGGATATGGGCTGAATGCTGGCAAACGGGACTAGATTAGGTTAGGATATCTGGTCAGCAAGGCCCAAAATGTCTGTTTCCGTGCTGTACAGCTCTATGGCTCTAAATGTCCACAGCCTTTAATTGTCAATAATGCAGAGAAGAGGTCTCTGAGCTTCAAAACAAAGTTAAGATTATTCCCATCGAAGCTTCGGTCACGATGGACAGTGACCAATGCTGCGCAGGCAAAAGCTGATGGTTTGCAACAAGTGTTTGTAACTGTGCGAGAGAGCACTGATATGAGCTTGACATGCTTCGAGAAAAGTTTCAGTCTTCAGCAAAGGCGAAGCAGAACTAGTTCACATCAGTAATATAAAGTTATCATCGTGGGTATATAAGGCTCCAAATAAGACACACTCTCTCAGCATCCTTCGTGTAGAGATACATTCAAGAAAGTCTGTTGCTGTTCGCTCAAAAGAATTTAGACCTCACAGTACTAAAATCACTGGAGAGTGGACACAATTACAAGCAGGTAAAACATGATAATGAGGTTGCGAACTGTTTGACCCGTGATTGAGATTACTTATGGTCTCTAAATAAGAAATTCATCGTCAGAAAATGGATCTTTTCTACCAGTTTACAGAGTGTGAGCCACCTTCCTCAAAATTGCAATGTTCAAAACTGTCGTGTGGTCACCCAAATCTGGTCAGAACTGAGAGGCTGGAATGATATTCCATAACCACCTGCAGAATTGGAGGAGTCAAAAAAATCTGCAGATGCTGGAATTCGAAGTACACAGGCAGGAGGCTGGAAGAATACAACAAGCCAGGTTTGTATAACCCTACACCCGAAACATTGACTTCTCCACCTTCTGATGTTGCCTGGCTTGCTTCTTCCAGCCTGCTGCCTGCGTATGCAGTGTAGGAGGAAGGGTTCCTGAGGTTTAACTGTGATTGCTTTTCATCCTCAGGAGTGAGTGTCTCATTAGAGTCCAAGAGAGGGCGGTGTGTGGTAGGAATAAGCTTCACAATGGCTCTTAAAAACAGAAATAATTCAGATAATCACCAGAGGAGGGCACTGGCTACACAGGGTCTGTAGCATATTGAGCACTACATAGAACATACTGCGCAGAAACAGGCCGTTCAGCCCAAACAGTCTAGATATTTTCTCATTAACTTGTTCAGCGATATCATTGCATATGGCTGGAGAGGGTGGAAATTGAACCTAAACCTCTTGGTTCAGAGGCAGGGAGACTACCACCACACCACAAGAGCCCCCTGACCAACTGGACTATGTCTTTGTTCATGTTCTATAACAGTTTCCCTCACCCCACTCTGCCTTACCGTATCGCTGATATCCTCCTATTCCTTCCCCCCTACTTCATGTGTTTAACGAGCTGCCCCTTAAACATGCCACTGCTTCTATCTCCTGTTCTGGCAAATTTCCCATTTTCTGATTAATGTCGTTTCTCCTGAAATGCTTGTTGAATTTATGGATAATTATCTTACGTTTCTCGCCTCTAGTTTGGAATTTCCAAAGTGCCAACATCTACTTGATGAAACACCCTTCATAGTTCCAAAGATCTTCACTACATGTCCATTTCTAGAGAAGCCAGTCATGTGGCCATTCACTCTTTCCTAGCAGTTACAATCTCTCAGCTCTGATATCGTGTTTGTAGATCTTAATACACCTTCTCCGATGGTTCCATTTTCCTAACGGTAATAATGGGGATCAGAATCATCGCCAGTCTGCCAATGTGCGATACAGATTTAGCAGAAGCACTCTGTTTTGTCAGTACAACCGAGGGGAGGGAGTGTCAGAGAAATGAGAAAAACACAGCTTACCCCAAACAGAACAACAGCAACAAAGAGATACAAAGGAGGGAATAAGTTCAAGGTGTTAACAATATGGTGAACAATATATACTCCAAGCTGAGATAAACAGATTTTTTGTGAGTAAGGCAATCAAGGGTTATGGGGAAAATGGGCAGCCATAATTTCATTGAATAGTGGGGAAGATTCGATGGGCTGAATGGGCTATTTGTGCTGTAATGTGGGCGCGATAATGAACAAAAATTGGATTTCAAAACGTGGTGACGTAAAGTTGGCCTCTAGTCACCTCCCATTGAGACCCTGGTAGTTTTCACCTTGAGACCTTTGAATTGGAGAAAGTGAGGGCTGCAGGTGCTGGAGATCAGAGTCAAAAAGTGAGGCACTGGAAAACCACAGCAAGTCAGGCAGCATCCAGGAAGCAGGAGAATCAATGTTTCGGACATAAAGACCTTCATCAGGAATGTGTGTGTGTGTGTGAGATAGAGAGAGTATGCGTGTGCATGAGAGTGTGTGTGTGTGAGAGAGAGAGAGAGAGAGAGAGAGTGTATGTATGTGTGTGTGTGCATACCCGCAGGGGTGGTGGTCCAGGAGGCTAAGGGATAAATGGGGGGGGGGGGGTCTGGGGTGGGGTGTTAGGTACCTTGGAAGGCAATAGATGGATGGATGTGGGGTGATGGTGATAGGTAGAAGTGGAGGTTGGAGGTTGGATAGGTGGGAAGGAAGATGGACAAGTCATGAAGTGGGTGCCGAGTTGGAAGGTTGGATCTGGGATAAGGTGGGTGAAGGGGAAATGAAGAAACTGGTGAAATCCACATTGATCCCATGGCGGAAGATGAGGCGTTCTTCCTCCAAGCATCAGGTGGCCAGGATTTTGCAGAGGAGGTGGCCCAGGACTTGCATGTCTTTGGTGCAGTGGGAGTGGGAGTTGAAGTGGTTGAACACAGGGTGGTGGGGTTGTTTGATGTGTGTGTCCCGGAGATGATTTGCCCTTTGAGTCGGTCGGGCCTTGCTGCATCCTCAGAAAAAGACACTGGGAGGGGATCAGTGAATATAAATCGGAAGAGGCATAGGTTTCGTCAGTGCGCTGACAACGGATGGAGGGTCTGGGAATTCTTACCGGAGAACGGCTCGGATCCTTGCTTTGATTCAGGTGGTTGTAGAGAAGGGCAGAAATCTCCTTCTGTCCAGTTTCTGCTGCGATGGAGAGGGCAGTGCTGCCATCCTGTAGACAGGCAAACAAAACATCAAAGAGTACCCTGCACAGTAAGATCCCACAGTGGCTAGATTGGTGGAAGGCAGCTTGTTTGGGGTGGGCCGGCCACAGGAGTAAGCCAGTGGGAGTTCTCGAGGCTACGGGTGCTCAGCAGGAGGGGTACGAGTGTCCTGGTTTAGGTGGGAGATGTTGAAGGTGCCTGAAGATGACAGTGAACTCAAAAACTGCCAAAAATCAAAGTTCAGCCACAACTGCAGCCCCCTGGTAAGGTCCCTCAGGGAATGGCCTGTTGTTGTGAACCTCTGACCCTCACAGCTGCGGAAGCGAGTGAGAGGAGGGAGTGGGGAGTTAACGGGCGTATCAACGGCTCCCTGGCCTATCCCAGGAGGCACACCTCCACAGAGCTGGAAGGATACACAAAGCTGCGCTGAGGGTGAAAAGATCCATCAAATCAGAACATGGTCTGATTTAGGCTTTTAAGTGGGTCATGAGCTGCTTCTGGCTGTGGAAAGCTGCCAGATCCTGTCCCCGCCTGTCCCTTTCCTTCGGAAGAATAAACGTGATGGAGAAACATCCCAAAGTGGCTCTTCCCCTCTCCTTACCCCCATGCAACTGGGAAAATTCAGCCAACTGTCTCGACATAAAATGTACCCATTCCCCCTGTACTATACACTGTCTCTGTACCCATTCCCCCTGTACTATACACTGTCTCTGTACCCATTCCCCCTGTACTATACACACTGTCTCTGTACCCATTCCCCCTGTACTATACACACTGTCTCTGTACCCATTCCCCCTGTACTATATACACTGTCTCTGTACCCATTCCCCCTGTACTATATACAATGTCTCTGTACCCATTCCCCCTGTACTATACACACTGTCTCTGTACCCATTCCCCCTGTACTATACACACTGTCTCTGTACCCATTCCCCCTGTACTATATACACTGTCTCTGTACCCATTCCCCCTGTACTATACACACTGTCTCTGAACCCATTCCCCCTGTATTATATACACTGTCTCTGTACCCATTCCCCCTGTACTATATACACTGTCTCTATACCCATTCCCCCTGTATTATATACACTGTCTCTGTACCCATTCCCCCTGTACTATATACACTGTCTCTATACCCATTCCCCCTGTACTATATACACTGTCTCTATACCCATTCCCCCTGTATTATATACACTGTCTCTATACCCATTCTTACTGTATTATATACACTGTCTCTGTATTCATTCCCCCTTATTATATACACCGTCTCTATACCCATTCCCCCTGTATTATATACACTGTCTCTGCACCCATTCCCCCTGTACTATGTCCACTCTCTCTGTACCCATTACCCCTGTACTATATACACTATCTCTGTACCCATTCCCCCGTCATGTATGCTTCTCTATACCCATCTCCCCCATACTATATATACTGTCTCTGTACCCATACCACTTGTACTATATACTCTGTCTCTGTACTCATTCCCCCTGGACTGTATACACTGTCCCTGTACCCATTCCCCCTGTACTATACACATTGTCTCTGTACCCATCACCCCTATATTATATACAATGTCTCTGTAGCCATTCCCCCTGTACTATATACAATGTCTCTGTAGCCAGTCCCCCTGTACTATACACACTGTCTCTGCACCCATTCCCCCTGTACGATATACACTGTTTCTGTACCCATTCCCCCTGTACGATATACACTGTCTCTGTACCCATTCCCCCTGTACTATATACAATGTCTCTGTAGCCATTCCCCCTGTACTATATACAATGTCTATCTAGCCATTCCCCCTGTACTATACACACTGTCTCTGCACCCATTTCCCCTGTACGATACACACTGTCTCTGTACCCATTCCCACTGTACGATATACACTGTCTCTGTACCCATTCCACCTGTACTATATACACTGTCTCTGTACCCAATCCTTCCCTATCATTGTGCCCATTTCTCTGTTCTGTGTACAGACTGTCTCTGTTATCTTGGTGGAATAGCTGAACAGGGATTTGCTGGATTTTGGGCAGTTCATTGGGCAGCTGTCTGACCGGGCAGGCAGTTCCCTGCTACCTCACTCACGTTATCTGCCAGAGTCACGTTGCAGCCTGGCATCTCCAATAGGAGTCTGACGATCTCCGCATGGCCGTGCTCACAGGCGCACATCAACGCTGTTGACCCGTCGTCGTCCTGGATACTGACGTCCGCCCCACACGCCAACAGGGCCTTCACCATCTCCACCCGGCCATGGCTGACTGCCAACATCAGGGCCGTCTGACCCGCCTGGAGAGGCGAAACACACAGTTAAAGGTAAGCCCCTTCAGGACCAAGCATCACTTCACCTGCAGCCAGTGAGACATCGCAGAACCCAAACCTGGCGTCAGCTCCATTTGTAATGGAGGGGGACTCATGGGAAGTGATGGCTGGAATATTCAACTCTAATAGGTCAATCACAGGTACAAATCTGGTAAGCGTTCCTTCACCTTTCTTGCAGCTACTGATCATTTTTAGGGTCCTAAAGAGGTGAATACATTTCTGCAACCCCATCACCATCTCCTGATAATCCCATGCACTTTACAGCCAACAAAGCCTTGTTGCAATGAAGGAAGTACAGCAGCCAAGTTGCACACAGCCAGATCCCACAGTGTGATAAATACAAGGAATAGGCAAAGGAGTAGGCGACTCAGCCCCTCAAATCTAAGTTAATACCATCTTGGGCTCCAATTCCTGCTGCTCCCCAAAGCCGATCCATAAACACAGTGAGCTTGTGGAGAATCCACAACCTCTTGCCAATCCAGTGCTGGCATGGGGCAGAGCCTGAGGCCTAAATGCTGGAGAGGGGACCAGAGACGCAAGAGAGGGCTGAGTTGACTTCTGACCTACCTGGCTGGCCTTGGCATTGACGTTGCCGAGACGGAAGAGCTGTGTCACGGTCTGCATGTCGTGCTCCGACTGGAGGGCAGCGAGCGAGGCCAGCATGATAGCTGTGTAACCAGCCTTATTCTGCTTATCCAAACTACAGGCGCCTGCGACAAGAAGGAGGGGACGCAGTTTAAACACACGACATACTGGGAAAACTTTACAGGATTATTGTAGGGTTTTTTTAAAAACAGTCTGAAATTTCTATAGCACCTTTCACAAGTGCAGTGCCTTACAGCCAATGAATAATCCCCACTGTTCTGTAGGAAACATGGCAGCCAGATCACACACTACAACATTCTGCAACTGACTGGAAAATTTGCTTTTGGTGATGTTGGTTGGGGGATAAATATTCACTAGGAATCCAGGAAGGATTCCCTGCTGTCCTTCAATTAGTGACTGTGGGACTTTATTTACATCTACCTGAGAGGGGAGACAGGGCCTTAATTTAATACATCATTCCAAAACCAAAAGGTTCCTCTGGCAGTGCAGCACTCACTCAGTGCTGTAACAGGTAGTCAGCCGAGAACTCAGGGCAAGTCTCCTGGTGGACTTGAACTCACAAACGTCTGACCCACAGTTCACTGAGTGCTGCCCACTGAGACCTCACCAATGGCAGCTCGGAAGTGGAATACGGGGCGGGAGGGCAGATGGTTGAAGGTGAAATAACTCCGCAGCTGGCGATATCCCGTCACCAAGTCACCTTTTACTTATGCGTGAAGAGTTCTTAACACTGATCCAGTTCCCTCAGAGTGAATAGAACCCCTGACAGTCCTGTTTATATCTGTCAGCCAGGGCTCCCTGACTGGACCGGGTTAACAGCCCCAATGGTGGAACCCATATTCTATGAGGTCCACCTAGCTGACCTTGTTACAATCATAACTGAAGGGTTTAGAATGTTGTACCCGCCTGCTGGCATGCCTGTTTGTCAGCACCGCACTGTGTATGAGTCATTTCTGAGAAGACTGGTCCGATGGCACCATGGTGATGGTCTGGCAGCTGTGGATGACCTGAGTCTTTCACCGTTTTCACAGTGTTGGGAGGGAGGTGCCTACATTCTCTCTCTCCCCCACATCGGCAGACTCACAGCTCTTTCAGAGAGACGGCAACCTCCTACCAACCCTCAGACATCTGAACCCACCCACTGTCCTGAATTGGATGGCTACCACACACTTTGGCCATGCATTTGAACATAGAATCCCTACAATGTGGAAGCAGGCCATTCGGTCCATTAACTTCACACTGAGCCTACAAAATGCCTCCCACCCAAACCCACCCTTCCCTAACTTATCCCTGTAACCCTGCATTTCCCATGGCTAACCTATCTAGCCTGCCCATGGCTGGACATTATGGGGCAATTTGGCACGGACAATCTACCCTAAGCTGCACATCTTTGGACTGTGGGAGGAAACCAGAGCACTCGGAGGAAACTCACGCAAACACGGGGAGAATGTGCAAACTCCACACAGCCCAAAGCTGGAATCGAACCTGGGTCCTTGGCGCTGTGAGGCATCAATGCTAACCACTGAGCCACCGTGCCTCCCACTGTCTCAAAAACAGCTTTTGCTGACTTTCTGACATGGTGTGAGGTTGGAAGTTGTCCTAACTTCAGAATGCAAGTTCAGCGTTGGCATGGTTACCATTTGACTGCTCCTGAGTGGTGGGTTTACAAGGTCCGTACTAACCTGTCCCAGTGCAGTAAATACAGTGAGCCAATGAGGAACTCGAGTAAGAGGCGAAGGGTGTACCTGTGTCCAGCAGCAACCTGACAATGGGGAAGTTGGAATGAGAGACTGTGTAGTGAAGAGCTGTGTTCCCATTGCTGTCAGCCATGTTGACTATCAGCTCCAGTAAATTCGGTGACATCGCCTTAAACACAGCTAGATACCGACGCACCACCTCAGGATCTGCTGTCTTCGGACTTGACACCAAGAGCCACTCCTGCTGAACCGTGAGATAGCTCACTCTCTGCAAGGTATTTGAGAAGAATTGCATCAGGAATGCAACGGTCAGCCAACCTGCCTGATCCTCTCAGCCAACACTGTTAATATAACACTCCAAATAACCTGGTTAGCTAGCCTCAACCTCACATAACCAGCTACCCTCATTTTAACCTCTCCAGTACGCTTCAGCAAACCTTTCACTACATCTTCAGTGAATCTACCCAGGTGGCCCATAGTAATCTGCACAGATCCCCCAAACTAATTGTTCCCTCATTCTAACATCAGCAGTTATCCCAATTCTAACCTACACTAAATACCGCATTCTAGCATCCCCATCAGCCCCTATTCTAATACCATAATGATAGAAAAAGTAAGAGAATTAGGATTATTTAGACAGTCCTTAAAAAGGACTGGCGGGCACAATGGGGCGAATGGCCGCCTGCATAGTAACATTTCTGAAGAGGAGTAGCTAGCTCCCTGTCGTGTTGCTTCTGATTTTACATAATAAATCAGACACTGAACTGGAGGCATACAGAGGAAGCAGACCGTGAACTTATTGCTCAGTGTTGTAAGAGGGGAGAGCAACTGGGGAGATCAATAAGCAGCAAGCTAGCGTACCACATCTTTGTTTGTGAACCTGTCAGGATCGTTCAGATGTTTCTGCAGAGTCACGCAGGCTGACACCAAACCCTCAGTCAGCTCAAACCTGAAAGCAAGAGAGTGACAGCTCAGTGAGGAAATAACACAGGAATTTGTGCCATCACTTTCTGAAACACAGTAAATATCTGACAGCGCCCGCCCCGCATTGAGTGCCCCTCAACACCGGGGCCATTATTAACCACATAATTTCTACCATAAGGGATTTCATTTATATAGCACCTTACACATCCTCAGGGCCTCCTGAAGCGCCAATCTGGTATGTTAAATTGTAGCTCCTGCTGCAGTATTGAAAATGCAGCAGCCAATTTGTGATCCCACAACAGCAATATGATAATATCCAGATATTCTCATGTTATTAGCAATTCCGGTGTTGATCACATTAATTGTCTGATTCACTAAAATCTTCATACACACAGACTGAGAAAACAGCTATTGTGGTGCACGCTTGTATTATGTAACTCTGAAACTAAGAACATAAAGATTAGCTCTAGTTCTATACTTTGCAACTTGGCTTTCTTGTGTATAACAGTTCCTGAAAGGATAACTATTGAACACAGCATTTCCTGCTTGTCTTTAAAATTACGTTGTATGACCTCTACTGTTCACCTGAGAAGGCAGACTAGGTCTGGACATAAAATCCCAATCAAAGGACAGGACTTCCAGCATACCGTCATAAAGGAATGGAGTCATACAGCATGGAAACAAACCCTTCAGTCCAACCAGTCCATGCTGACCATGTTCCCAAACTAAACTAGTCCCAGCTGCCTGCTCCTGGCCCATATCCCTCCAAACCTTTCCTATTCATGGACTTATCCAAATGTCCTTTAAACATTGTAACTGCACCCACATCCCATTTCTCTGGCAGTTCATTCCACATTCTCTGTGTAAAAAAGTTGCTCCTCATGTCCTTTTTGAAATCTTTCAGCTCTCACCTTAAAAACATGCTTCCAAATTTTCACTGAGAGCGTCAGGCTGGATGTTGTGCATGGGGATTCTGGAGTTGGACTTGAACCCAGTACCCAATTTAATTCAGATAAATGTGAGGTGCTGCATTTTAGGAAAGCAAATCTTATACACTTATACAGGACTTATACACTTAATGGTAAGGTTCTAGGGAGTGTTGCTGAATAAAGAGACCTTGGAGTGCAGGTGCATAGCTCCTTGAAAGTGGAGTCGCAGGTAGATAGGATAGTGAAGAAAGCTTTTGGTATGCTTTCCATTATTGGTCAGAGTAATGAGTACAGGAGTTGGGAGGTCATGTTGCGGCTGTACAGAACATTGGTTAGGCCACTGTTGGAACATTGCGTGCAATTCTGGTCTCCTTCCTATCGGAAATATGTTGTGAAACTTGAAAGGGTTCAGAAAAGATTTACAAGGATGTTGCTAGGGTTGGAGGATTTCAGCTATAGGGTGAGGGTGAACAGGCTGGGGCTGTTTTCCCTGGAGCGTCAGAGGCTGATGGGTGACCTTCTAGAGGTTTATAAAATTATGAGGGGCATGGATAGAATAACTAGACAAAGTCTTTTCCCTGGGGTCGGGGAGTCCAGAACTAGAGGGCATAGGTTTAGGGTGAGAGGGGAAAAATATAAAAGAGACCTAAGAGGCAACTTTTTCACGCAAAGGGTGGTACGTGTATGGAATGTGCTGCCAGAGGATGTGGTGGAGGCTGGCACAATTGCAACATTTAAAAGGCATTTGGATGGGTATATGAATAGGAAGAGTTTGGAGGGATATGGACTGGATGCTGGCAGATGGGACTAGATTGGGTTAGGATATCTGGTCGGCATGGACTGATTGGACCGAAGGGTCTGTTTCCATGCTGTACATCTCTCTGACTCTATGACTAGGGACTTTCTGAGTATGAAGTAAATTGATGCCATGATCCATTGGTATGAAACCCCCTCGCTGACCTACAAAGTTAATCCACCCGCACATGTCCTCACACTTCCTCTGGGAATCCCACCATAAACTCATGAGCAGATGGATTTGGGATGTCAACATCGTGGTCTGAATTCGAATAGTAAAGACCTATTTATGATGGGTCAGTCTTAGTAATATTTTATGGCATAAACTACCTAGATCTTTGTCCTAAGTTATCTGGTCCATTCAAGGGCAGGTGGGAATGGGAAACATGTAACTGCTGAAATAAGGACATATCTTCACAGATAAAATAAAGATTAAAATGCTGGAGATACTCAGCACATCTACCAGTGTCCTTGGAGAAAGGAATAGTGGTAATATTTCAGACCATTGTGGTACATTGCCAGATGACGGTTCCTGGTACCTGGTGGAATTTGCCACCTCCATCAGTGGGTGGTATTAAGTAAGGAGTGTTTGAGGTAGCTCAATCCTCATTTGCTTCTGCTTTGACTTTGGCTACTCAATGATTTGTATTAGGGGATACACCACCACAGACCCAAAGATTATTGTTAGAGGGCATACCACTACAGACCCAATGATTAGTGTTAGAGGGCATATCACTATAGACCCCAAGATTAGTGTTAGAGGGCATATCACTATAGACTCACTGATTAGTGTTAGAGGGTATACCACTGTAGACCCAATTATTAATGATAGAGGATACACCACTGTCGACCCCATGATTAGTGTTTGAGGGTACACCACTGTAGACCCAAATGATAATTTTTAGCCGTAATACCACTGTAGACTCAATGATTATTGTTACAGGGTACACTACTGAAGACCCAATGATTAATGTTAAAGGATACACAATTGTAGACCCTATGACTATTGTTAGACGCTATGCCACTGTAGATCCAATGATTAGTGTTAGAAGATAGACCACTGTGGACCCAATTATTAATGTTAGAGGATACACCACTGTAGACCTCATGATTATTGTTAGAGGGCACCACTGTAGATCCAATGATTATTGCCATAGGATACACCACTGTAGACCCCATGATTAGTATTAGAGGATATACAACTGTAGACCCAATGACTATTGTTTGAGGGTACACCACTGTAGCCCCAATGATTAGTGTTAGAGGGTACTCCACTGCAGATGCAATGTTAAGTGTTAGAGGATACACCACAATAAACCCAATGATTAGTGTTAGAGGGTACACCACTGCAGACCCAGTGATTAACCTTAGAGGATACACCACTATAGACCACATGATAAGTGTTAGAGGGTATACCACTGCAGATCAAATGTTAAGTGTTAGAGGGTATACCACTGTAGACCCAATGATTACTGTTAGAGGATACACCACTGTAGACTCCATGATTAGTGTTAGAGGGTACACAACTGAAGACCCAATTATTAGTCTTAGAGGATACACCACTATAGACCCCATGATTAGTGTTAGAGGGTATACCACTGTAGACCCAATGATTACTGTTAGAGGATACACCACTGTAGACTCCATGATTAGTGTTAGAGGGTACACAACTGAAGACCCAATTATTAGTCTTAGAGGATACACCACTATAGACCCCATGATTAGTGTTAGAGGGTACACCACTGCAGACCCAGTGATTAATGTTAGAGGATACACCACTGTAGACCCAGTGATTATTGTTAAAGGGTACAAACACTGCAGATCCAGTGATTAACATTAGAGGATACACCACAATAAACCCAATGATTATTGTTGGAGGGTACACCATTGTAGAACCAATGACTATTGTTAGAGGGTACACCACTGTAGACCCAATGATTAGTGTTACAGGGTACTCCACTGCAGTTCCAATGTTAAGTGTTAGAGTATACACTACAATAAACCCAATGATTATTGTTGGAGGGTACACCAGTGTAGACCAAATGATTAGTGTTAGAGGGTATACCACTATAGACCCAGTGATTAACATTAGAGGATACACCACTGTAGACCCAATGATTATTGTTAGAGAGTACACCACTGTAGACCCAATGATTAATGTTAGAGGGTACACCACTGTAGACCCAATGATTAGTGTTAGAGGGTACACCACTGCAGATCCAATGATTAGTGATAGAGGGAACACCACTGCAGACCCAGTGATTAACATTAGAGGATACACCACTGTAGACCACATGATTAATGTTAGAGGATACACTACTGAAGACCCAATGATTAATGTTAGAGGATACACAACTGTAGACCCTATGACTATTGTTAGACGGTATACCACTGTAGATCGAATGATTAGTGTTAGAAGATATACCACTGTAGACCCAATTATTAATGTTAGAGGATATACCACTGTAGACCTCATGACTATTGTTAGAGGGCACCACTGTAGATCCAATGATTATTGCTACAGGATGCACCACTGTAGGCTTCATGATTAGTGCTAGAGGGTACACAACTGAAGACCCAGTGATTAACATTAGAGAATAGACCACTGTTGACTGCTGATTAGTGTTACAGGGTATACCACTGTAGACCCCATGATTAGCGTTAGAGGATACACCACAATAAACCCAATGATTATTGTTGGAGGGTACACCACTGTAGACCCAAATGATTAGTATTAGAGGGTACACCACTGCAGACCCAGTGATTAACATTAGAGGATACACCACTGTAGAGCACATGATTAGTGTTAGAGGGTATACCACTGTAGACCCAATGATTATTGTTAGAGGGTACACAACTGAAGACCAATTATTAATGTTAGAGGATACACCACTGTAGACCCCATGATTAGTATTTGAGGGCACACCACTGTAGACCCAAATGATTATGTTTAGAGGTTACACCACTGTAGACTCAATTATTAGTGTTAGAGGATACACGACTGTCGACCCAATGATTTATATTAGAGGATATACCACTGTAGACCCCATGATTAGTGTTAGATGCTACACCACTGTAGACCCCATGATTAGTGTTAGAGGGTACACCACTATAGACACCATGATTAGTGTTAGAGGGTATACCACTGTAGACCCAATGATCACTGTTAGAGGATACACCACTGTAGACCCCATGATTAGTGTTAGAGGGTACACAACTGAAGACCCAATTATTAGTCTTAGAGGATACACCACTTTAGACCCCATGATTAGTGTTAGAGGGTACACCACTGCAGACCCAGTGATTAATGTTAGAGGATACACCACTGTAGACCCAATGATCATTGTTAGAGGGTACAAACACTGCAGACCCAGTGATTAACATTAGAGGGTACAGCACTGTAAACCCCATGATTAGTATTAGAGGATATACAACTGTAGACCCAATGACTATTGTTGGAGGGTATACCACTGTAGCCCCAATGATTAGTGTTAGAGGGTACAAACACTGCAGATCCAATGTTAAGTGTTAGAGGATACACCACAATAAACCCAATGATTATTGTTGGAGGGTACACCAGTGTAGACCCAATGATTGGTGTTAGAGGATACACCACTGTAGACCCCATGATTAGTGTTAGAGGGTACACCACTGCAGACCCAGTGATTAACCTTAGAGGATACACCACTATAGACCACATGATTAATGTTAGAGGGTATACCACTGTAGACCCAATGATTAGTGTGAGAGGATACGCCACTGTAGACCCAATGATTAGTGTTAGAGGGTACACAACTGTAGACTCCATGATTAGTGTTAGAGGGTACACAACTGTAGACCCCATGATTAGTGTTAGAGGGTACACAACTGAAGACTCAATTATTAGTCATAGAGGATACACCACTATAGACCCCATGATTAGTGTTAGAGGGTACACCACTGCAGACCCAGTGATTAACGTTAGAGGATACACTCCTCTAGACCCAATGATTATTGTTAAAGGGTACAAACACTGCAGACCCAGTGATTAACATTAGAGGATACACCACTGTAAACCCCATGATTAGTATTACAGGGTATACCACTGTAGACCCAATGACTATTGTTAAAGGGTACATCACTGTAGACCCAATGATTAGTGTTAGAGGGTACTCTACTGTAGATGCAATGCTAAGTGTTAGAGGATACACCACAGTAAACCCAATGATTATTGTTGGAGGGTACAACACTACAGACCCAATGATTAGTGTAAGAGGGTACACCACTGCAGACCCAATGATTATTGTTAGAGGGTACACCACTATAGACCTAACTGATTATTTTTAGAGGTTACACCAGTGTAGATCCATTGATTATTGTTAGAGTGTACACCATAGTAAACGCAATGATTATTCTAAGAGGATACACCTCTGTAGATCCAATGATTAGTGTTAGAGGATACACCACTGTAGACCCAAAGATTAGTGTTAGAAGATACACCATTGTAGACCCAACGATTATTGTTAGCGGCTGCACTACTGTAAACTCCATGATTAGTGTTAGAGGGTACACAACTGAAGATCCAATGATTATTGTTCAAGGGTATACCACTTAGATCCCATTATTATTGTTAGAGGGTACACCACTGTAGACCTCATGATTAATGTTAGAGGGTACACCACTGTAGACCACATGATTAGTGTTAGGGGATACACCACTATAGACCCAATGATTATTGTTAGAGGGTCCACCACTGTAGCCTCCATGATTAGTGTTCGAGGGCATACTACTGTAGACCCAATGATTATTGTTAGAGAGTACACTGCTGTAAATCCAATGATTAATGTTAGAGGGTATACCACTGTTTTCCCAATGATTAGTGTTAGAGGGTACACAACTAAGATCCAATGATTATTGTTAGACGGTACACCACTGCAGACCCAAATGATTATTTTTAGAGGGTACACCACTGTAAACCCCATGATTAGTGTTAGAGGATACACCACTGTAGACCCCATGATTAATGTTAGAGGATACACCACTGTAGACCCCATGATTAATGTTAGAGGGCACACCACTGTAGATCCCATGATTAGTGTTAGAGAGTACACAACTGAAGACTCAATTATTAGTCTTAGAGGATACACCACTATAGACCCCATGATTAGTGTTAGAGGGTACACCACTGCAGACCCCATGATTAGTGTTAGAGGGTACACAACTGAAGACTCAATTATTAGTCATAGAGGATACACCACTATAGACCCCATGATTAGTGTTAGAGGGTACACCACTGTAGACCCAATGATTAGTGTTAGAGGGTATACTACTGTAAACCCAATGATTATTGTTAGAGGGTACACTACTGTAAATCCAATGATTAATGTTAGAGGGTATACCACTGTTATCCCAATGATTAGTGTTAGAGGGTACACAACTAAGATCCAATGATTATTGTTAGATGGTACACCACTGTAGACCCAATCATTAGTATTAGAGGGTACACAACTGAAGACCCAATTATTAGTGTTAGAGGGTACACCACTGTAGACCCAATGATTAGTGTTGGAGGATTAACCACTGTAGACCCAATGATTATTGTTAGAGAGTATACCACTGTAGACCCAATGACTATTGTTAGCAGACATACCACTGTTGAGTATGTACAAAAATTTAAAGGCAAAATACAGCAGTTGCTGACAATCTGAAACAAACACAGAGAATGCAGGAGAAACTCAGCAGGTCTGGTAGCATATTTGGAGAAGAGAAACAGAGTTAACACTTTGAGTCTGATATGATTCTTCCTCAGAACAGGTCTATAGCTGTCCTGTTCTTAGATGACAAGAAGGTTCATTGCATGATAACAATTATTACAATTACATTTGGTCAGGTACAGTTCCTAGGAATTTAACGAGCTGGTACATATACATGTTATTTCTGAAAGCTAGAGTAGAATTTTAATACTTTGTATTGAACCCAATGCTGTACCTGTCCTGGGAGTGTTTGATGGGGACAGTAGAGAGGTACCTTTACTCTGTATCTAATCTTGTGCAGTGCTTATCCTATGAGTGTTTGATGGGGACAATATAGAGAAAGCTTTACTCTCAGTTTAAAAGAGTAGAGGGAACTTTACTCTGTATTTAACTCTGTGCTGTACCTGCCCTGGGAATATTTGATCGGGCACTCTCTCTCTCTCTCGACAGAGAGAAACTTACACTGTATCTTACCCATGCTATATTTGTCCCAGGTGTGCTTGATGAGGACAGTGTAGAGAGAGCTTTATTCTGTCTCTCACCTCATGCTGCATTTGACCTGAGAGTGTTTGATTAGGGACAGAGAAAGGAAGCTTTACTCTATATCCAACCCCGTGCTGTCCCTGTCCTGGGGACGGTCTACAGACAGCTTTGCTTTGTATCTAATCCCGTGCTGTCCCTGTCCTGGGAGTGTTTAATGGGGACAGTGTAGAGAGAACTTTATTCTGTATCTAACCCTGCACTGTCCCTGTCCTGGGAGTGTGGATGGGAGCTGAATGAAAGACATGGGACCCTGAAACTTTACAGTACTGTGCTTACTTACATATTTCCATAAAAATGAAAACTGAGAAGTTGTTTACGTACGTGCTGGTGTTTGCTTCCTGCTTCAAACTCGCTGTTTCAGGATGAGGAACCTTTGCTGGGTTGTCCTCTCCTTCCTTGACTGGTCCCGCTGGTTTCCCTTCCATTCTCTGCTCCATCTCCTTCACATACTCCTTGCTCCCTCCATACTGCACCTTCTCCTCCCTTTCTAAGCTTGCTGTGTGCTGTGCTGGAGTCAGCGCATTCCCACCTTCCTGCGGACTCTCAGCTGGAGTACCCTTCGTCAGCGCCTCCTGCACACTCTCTGCTACTATCTGCACAACCTCTGCAGGAGTCCTCTTGCTCCGAGTCTCTTCCACTGGCTCCAATAGTGTCTGCTTAACTTCAGTTTCCTGCACAGTTCCAGCAGGAGTCTGTACACTCTCTGTTTCCTGCACAGTTCCAGCAGGAGTGCCTTTGCTCTCTGCTTTTTCTGCCTGCTCTCCTGGGAGTCTCTCGCTGGCCTCATGGTAATCGCTTTCCGTGCTCCCATCATCTGACTCACTCGAGGAACTCTCCGAACTGGATTCTTCCGAAGATGTTGACTCATATCTAGGGAAAAAGAAACTGATGTTCAGAGGAATTTTCTCTCCACTCCACCAATTACCCAACTGTGTCCCACTCATGTAGTTCTGGTCACTCTACCACAGAAAAGATTATATTAAACTAGAATGGGTGCAGAAAAGATTACCAGGATGCTACCGGGACTGGAAGGTTTGAATTATAAGGAGAGGCTAGATTGGTTTGGACTTTTTTCCCCGGACATAGGAGACTGTGGGGTGATGTTATAGAGGTTTATAAAATCACCAGGGGTCAGATAAGATGGATAGCTGTCAGCTTTTCCCCATGGTGTAGGGAACCTAAAACTAGAGGGCATAGGTTTAAAGTGAGAGGGAAGAGTTACAAAAGGGTCCAGAGGGGCAATCTTTTCACGCAGAGGGTGGTGAGTGTCTGGAACAGTCTGCCAGAGGTAGTGGCAAGTACAATTCTATCATTTAAGAAATATTTGGACAGGTATATGGCTGGGATAGGTACAGAGACCAAACGCAAGCAAATGGGATTAGATTCATAGCATAAACTGGGCGGCATGAACAAGTTGGACCGAAGGGTCTATTTCTATGCTGTAACCCTCCCGGAGATCCAAAGCAGATACTTATGGGTAGAATATAGTTTTGAAAAAAATATTCATTTGTGGGACATGGGTGTGGCTGGCTGTGCCCAGCATTTATTGTCTGCCCCTAGTTGCCCCTTGAGAAGGTGGGGGTGAGCTGCCTTCTTGACCCGCTGCAGTCCACCTGCTGTGGGTTGACCCACATGCCCTGAGGGAGGGAATTCCCTTTGGAACAACTGTCTGTATCCATTCTTATCCATTGAGCCATTCTTCATTTTCAAACATGGACAGTGACTGCCAGCATCATAATTAAGTCAACGTCATCCACAACTCTGTTTGTTACAAAGGGGTTATTGGCTTTTCAACGCTGGCCTTATCCTTATAACCTTCAATTTAACTGCAGTGTTGGGAAAATTATAGTACAGAACAAAGTTCATGCGTGGGTTAACTGCGGAATGTGGGTGTAGAACCGCTGAAGGGAAACTGTGTTCTGCTAACTTGAATGGTTGTTTTGATGTGCTAACAGAGAGGGTCATGCAGATGATGCAGTGTACCTGGACTTCCAAAGGCGTTTGATAAAGTGTCACATGACAGGCTCAATAGCAAAGTTCAAGTCTATGTACAAAAGGGACAATGACAGCATGAATAAAATTGGCTTTGTGTCGGGAAGCAGAGTGGTAGTGTCTGATTTACTTTTCGGAGAGAATTCGACTACACTGTGGGTTTCCCTGGGGGTTGGCATCAGCACTACTGCTCTCTTGACCTATGTGATTGACCTAGACTTTGGCTCACTAAGCACAATTTCAACTTTTGCAGTTGACTTTAAACTTGGAAGTTTTGGGAGCTGTGGGGAGAATACTTTAGTTTATTCATTTTGTGGGATGTGGGCATCATTAGCATTTATTGCCCATCCCTAGTTGCCCCTTGAGAAGGTGGGGGTGAGCTGCTTTCTATAACTGCTGTTGTCCACCTGCTGTGGGTTGACTCACAATGGCCTTAGAGAGGGAATTTCAGGATTTTGACCCAGCTACAGTGAAGGAACCATGATATATTTCCAAGTCAGGATGGTGAGTGGTTTGGAGGGGAACTTGCTGGGGTGGCATTCCCATGTATTTGCTGCCCTTGTCCTTCTAGATGAAATGGTCATGGGTTTGGAAGGAGCTGTCTGAGGATCTTTGTGGTGAATTTTTGCAGCACATCTTGTAGATGGTTCACACAGCTGCTACTGAGCGTTGGTGGTAGCGGAAATGGATGTTGAGGATGTAGTGTCAATTGACTGCTTTAAACTGGATAGTGTCAAGCTTTGAGTGTTGTTGGAGCTGCACCCATCCAGGCAAGTGGGGAGTATTCCATCAGACTCCTGACTTGTGCCTTGTAGATGGTGGATCGCTCTCAAGATGCTATAGATAGAACAGTGGAATGGAAGTTGTAACTGGGAGTTGAAATTGAATGCACAGAACTATGATGATTTTGGAAGGAAGAAGATGGAAAAGGTAATATCAAATAAAAGGGGTACAGTCCTTGAGGATCAGAGGGTCCTGAGGTGCAGAAGAGATTTATGAGAATAGTCCCTGGGGAATTTCAGTTATGAACATAGATTGGAGAATTTACACTTGGAGAAGTATACTTAAGAGGGAAATCAGAACGGCAAAAAGGGGACATGAATAGCTTTAAAAAGGGGCGGCACAGTGGTTCAGTGGTTAGCACTGCTGTCTCACAGCATCAGGGACCCAGGTTCAATTCCAGCCTTGGGTGACTGTCTGTGTGGAGTTTGCACATTCTGCCCCGTGTCTGCTTGGGTTTCCTCCGGATGCTCTGATTTCCTTCCACAGTCCTAAGATGTGCAGGTCAGGGTGAATTGGCCATGCTAAATTGCCCATAGTGTTAGGTGCATTAGACAGAGGGAAATGGGTCTGGGTGGGTTACTCTTCGGAGGATCTGTGTGGACTTGTTGGGCTGAAGGGCCTGTTTCAACACTGTAGGGAATCTAATCTGGGACTGTTTTCCTGGGAGGACCGATCTGATTGAAGGATTCAAAATCATTACGGGTTGGAGCAGAATTAATAGAGAAATAAACATTCCAACTTGCAAACGGATTGACAGCCAAAGGGCACAGATTGAAAGTAACTGAGAAAGAGAAGTAAAGTCAGCAAAGTAAAGTCAGATATTGGCTGTGGAGGGAACTCACTAGTTATTAGGTGATGTGGTCTATCTGAGACAGGCTTAAATAGCACCAGTAGAAGCCAAGGAGCTTCTGTGTCGAGAGAGTCTCAGTGAAGATTGAGATCACAACTCATTCTGCTCAAAGCCTGATGCTGGGAATCTAAACCAGGAAAACCAGGAACGTCCTACTAGACTGGGAGATGCTGCCACTCACCCTCCGTTCACCCCAATAAACTGAAGGCTCTTCTTTGTCAGAGGGCTATCAGGACTGGCTCCTCTCTCCTTCTTTTTCATGATGGATTTTAGTTGTGCTCCCTGTGGAGAACCTGAGAAGGAAACAGAAGAAAAGACCTTTACTCAGAGAGTGCAGCAGTTTGCAGATCCCCGCCCTACCTCTCAGGAACGGGAGAAACAGGAGTGCGAGTAGACCATTCAGTCCATTGAACCTATTCTGTCATTCAATCTGATTACAGCTGACCTTGGGCTAACTTGGCACTCTCATCTCCTCCCCATTTCCTGAGAGACCAAACATCTGTATTTCACAGCCTTAAATATATTCAAAATACTCCGCCCTTGTGTTTTAGATTCTTCAAGCAGTAGGAATGTTCTCTCAGCATCTGCCCTGTCAATGTCTCCCCTGTCTCACCCCTTCTGAATCTCAATGTGATTGCCCCCTCATTCTCCTAAACTACAGAGAATATAGACACACCTTGCTCAGCTTCCTATCACAGAGCTCCTCATCCCAGGAGTTAAGCCAATGGACCTTTGTTTGCTGTTCCAATCCTTCTGTAAACATCGAGAGCAAACTGTGCCATATTCCAGATGTGGTCTCACCAAAGGCCTGCACAACTATAATGAGACTTCTAATGGCTTTACTCTTTGACACATTCAGCCCCGTCATGTCTGTGAGAGCTGTGGTGAAGAACACCTGTGCTCTTCTCTGAAGTTGAACGTTTTTACGTTCGTCCAAGATTAGATTAGATTAGATTCCCTACAATGTGGAAACAGGCCCTTCAGCCTAACCAGTCCACACCGAAGAGCAATCCACCCACCTCTGACGAATACACCTAACACTACGGGCAATTTAGCACAGCCAATTCACCTGACCCGCAAACCTTTGGACTGTGGGAGGAAACCCACACAGACACGGGAGAATGTGCAAACTCCACACAGACTGAGGCTGGACTCGAACCTGGGACCCTGGTGCTGTGAGGCAGCAGTGCCAACCACTGAGCCACCATGGAGGATCTGGTTTCAAAGTCTCTTTCCAAAGTCGGGACCTCTAGCAATGCAGCCGACCCTCAATGCTACACTGGAGTGCCAGTCTGAATTTGCTATTAAGGACTAGAGAACGTGCAAAACTTGACCTACTCTTGGGAAATAAGGCAGGGCAGATGACTGAGTTGTCAATGGGAGAGCACTTTGGGGCCAGTGATCATAATTCTATTAGATTTAAAATAATGATGGAAAAGGATAGACGAGATCTAATAGCTGAAGTTCTAAATTGGAGGAAGGCCAATTTTGACGGTATTAACCAAGAACTTTCAAAAGCTGATTGGGGGCAGATGTTCGCAGGTAAAGGGACGGCTGGAAAATGTGAAGCCTTCAGAAATGAGATAACGAGAGTCCAGAGATAGTATATTCCTGTTAGGGTGAAAGGGAAGGCTGGTAGGTATATGGAATTCTGGATGACCAGAGAAATTGAGGGTCTGGTTAAGAAAAAGAAGGAAGCATATGTCAGGTATAGACAGGAGAGATCGAGTGAATCCTCAGAAGGGTATAAAGGCAGTAGGAGTATACTTAAGAGGGAAATCAGGAGGGCAAAAAGGGGACATGAGATAGCTTTGGCAAATAGGCTTAGGGAGAATCCAAAGGGTTTTTACAAATACATTAATGAAAGAAGGGTAACTAGGGAGAGAATAGGGCCCCTCAAAGACCAGCAAGGTGGCCTTTGCAGGAGATCGGGGAGATACTAAAAGAGTATTTTGCATCATTGTTTACTGTGGAGAAGGATATGGAAGATTTAGAATGTGGGGAAATAGATGGTGACATATTGAAAAACGTCCGTATTACAGAGGAGGAAGTGCTTGGTGTCTTGAAACGCATAAAGGTGGATAAATCTGTGGACCTGATCAGGTGTACCCGAGAACTCTGTGGGAAGCTAGGGAAGTGATTGCTGGGCCCCTTGCTGAAATATTTGTATCATTGATAGCCACAGGTGAGGTGCCTGAAGACCGGAGGTTGGCCAACATGATACCGTTATTTAAGAAAGGTAGGAAGGACAAGCCAGGGAACTATAGAGCAGTGAGCCTGACTTCGGTGGTGGGCAAGTTGTTGGAGGGAATCCTGAGGGACAGGATATACATGTATTTGGAAAGGTAAGGAGTGAGTAGGGATAGTCAACATGGTTTTGTGTGTGGGAAATCAAATCTCATGAACTTGATTGAGTTTTTTGAAAAAGTAACAAGGAGGGTTGATGAGGGCAGAGCGGTGGACGTGATCTATGTGGACTTTAGTAAGGCGTTTGACAAGATTCCCCATGGGAGACTGGTGACCAAGGTTCGATCTCATGGAATACAGGCAGAATTAGTCATTTGGATACAGAACTGGCTCAAAGGTAGAAGACAGAGGGTGGTGGTGGAGGGTCGTTTTTCAAACTGGAGGCCCATGACCAGTGGAGTGCCACAAAGATCGGTGCTGGGTCCTCTACTTTTCATCATTTATATAAATGATTTGGATGTGAACATAGGAGGTATAGTTAGTAAGTTTGCAGATGACACCAACTGGAGGTGCAGTAGACAGCGAAGAAGGTTACCTCAGATTACAACAGGATCTGGACCAGATGGGCCAATGGGCTGAGGAGAGGCAGATGGAGTTTCATTCAGATAAATGTGAGGTGCTGCATTTTGGGAAAGCAAATCTTAGCAGGACTTATACACTTAATGGTAAGGTCCTAAGGAGTGTTGCTGAACAAAAAGACCTTGGAGTGCAGGTTCATAGCTCCTTGAAAGTAGAGTTGCAGGTAGACAGGATATTAAAGAAGGCATTTGGTATGCTTTCCTTTATTGGTCAGAGCATTGAGTATAGGAGTTGGGAAGTCATGTTGTGGCTGTACAGGATGTTGGTTAGGCCACTTTTGGAATATTGCATGCAATTCTGGTCTCCTTGCTATTGGAAGGATGTTCTGAAACTTGAAAGGGTGCAGAAAAGATTTACAAGAATATTGCCAGGGTGGGAGATTTGAGCTATAGGGAGAGGCTGAACAGGCTGGGGCTGTTTTCCCTAGAATGTTAGAGGCTGAGGGGTGACCTTATAGAGGTTTATAAAATCATGAGGGACATAAACAGACAAAGTCTTTTCCCTGGGGTGGGGAAGTTCAGAACGAGAGGGCATAGATTTAGGATGAGAGGGGCAAGATATAAAGAGATCTAAGGGACAACTTTTTCACACAGAGGGTGGTGAGTGTACAGAATGAGTTGCCAGAGGAAGTGGTAGAGGCTAGTACAATTGCAGCATTTAAAAGGCATCTGGGTGGGTATACGAATAGGAAGGGTTTGAAGAGATATGGGCCAAATGCTGGTAAATGGGACTAGATTGGGTTGGGATATCTGGTCAGCATGGACAAGTTGGACCAAAGGGTCTATTTCCATGCTGTACATCTCTATGACTCCATGTGTGCATTGATCACTTATTACTCAGGCATGATTGCTTAGGGCCACGGCAGCATTTGACGATCAAACCAATCAGGGAACTGTTTCAAAGACAGATCAACTGCTGGGACCTTCCTACCATCCTCTTACCTCTGCGCTTCTTCATGTTTCTAACTGTCCAAAGCACAGAACATTGACAGTAAGAAAGGGTTAAAGCAATAAATTGAAGGGTTACCTGGCCTTGTTGAATCATCCTCAGACAGGGCAGCATCTTCCTGCCTCACCAGTGCCAGATTGCTCACTTCTGCTGGCTTTGAACTGGGAAGCTGTGTGAGGGGTAATTCCACAGAGTGACAAACATTGGAGGATAAAATATACCGAGGCTCCTCAGTGACATCTAGTGGCCGCCTGGGCGGAGCAGCAGGATCTGCTTTGTGCTCTTCTCGAGAAACTGCAAATTAACAATTTTAGAAAATAAGTTTCTTCCTCAGAGCAGTTAAAGCCCATCAGGATTGTAACTGGCTTCAACCTTTGAGAAGAACATCCGGAGGAAGTCTCCCTCTATTCACTTCTTCCACATTAACTTCATATCTAACCCCGTGCTGTCCCTGTCCTGGGAGTGTTTGATGTGGACAATGTACAGGGAGCTTTACTCTGTATCTAACCCAATGTTGTTCCTGTCCTCGGAGTGCTTGATGGGTTCAGTGTAGAGCAAACTTTACTCTGTATCTATCCCTGTGCTGTCTCTGTGCTGGGAGAGTTTAATGTGGACAGTGTAGAGTGAACTTTACTCTGTATCTAACCCCGTGCTGTCCCTGTCCTAGGAGTGCTTGATGGATTCAGTGTAGAGCAAACCTTACTCTGTATCTAACCCTGTGTTATCCCTGTCCTGGGAGTGTTTGATGGGGACAGTGTAGATGGAGCTTTACTCTGTATCTAACTCCGTGCTGTCTCTATCCTGGGAGTGTTTGATGGGGACAGTGTAGAGTGAGCTTTACTCTGTATCTCACTCTGTGCTGTCTCTGTCCTGGGAGCGTTTGATGGGGACAGTGTAGAGAGAGCTTTACACTGTATCTAACCCCGTGCTGTCACTGTCTTGGGAGTGTTTGATGGGGACAGCGTAGAGTGAGCTTTACTCTGTATCTGATGCAGGCTGTTACTGGTCTGAACGTGCTCAGCATGAACAATGGATTAAGAAAATGTTCAATTTTCATGCGTTTGATGTCGATCTAAAGTTCCTTCCTCCCACTCGGTGCCTCTGAGTGGGATGCATCAGTGAAGGTGTGAGGCAGATGAGCAGTTCACAGTAAATCTCAGGCCACCTCCGAGCTGGGACTCAGTGGCCAATAGCAGTTGGATTGAGGTTTCCCAGTCTCGCCTTCCATGGGATCTCAGAGCAGGGGAGGGGGAGGCTCTGATCTGGACTGAGTTTCAGTGTTCCCCAACGTATGGGAAACTCATCATCTTAGCCTCTGTCTGACCCTCATGGTCTTCATTCGGGAAAAGGCTCATAATTCAGTCCAGATGAGGGCAGGCTGGATAAACTCCTCGGAATAAAACCACTTCCTGTTCATTTTCAGTGCATACTATTCCCGTGTTAGCAAAACACAATTCAGTCCAGGCTGCTACTGATAGTTCACCAGGTCCGATGTTCCCATCACAGGCCGGAATGACACTGGGAACAGATGGATAGAGCTTACCTACTCTTTGTAGGAACGCTAGGAGGGCAGGGGGAGATACCCAGCTGAAGGAACTGGGAAAGAGAGCCAGGGAGGGTGGGGGTGGAGCAGAGGAAGAGGGACAGATGCGAGGGCAGTGGGTGTGCTGGGCAGAGGGGAGGCAGTGATAAAGGGGAAGTGATGGGGTCTGACCACAGTGCGAGGGGTGGGGGGAGGAAAAAGCAAAGAGAGACTGGAGGTGGTGGTGGGGATGGTGGAGGGAGCAGGACCCAAGTTTGGGGACAGTGAGGTGGGGAGGGGGTGTGAGGGGAGTGTGCAGGATCCAGGATTGGGGACAGTGAGGTGGGGAGGGGGAGGTGGGGGGTGCAGGAGTGCAGGATCCAGGATTGGGGACAATGAGGTGGGGAGGGGGAGGTGGGGGGTGCGGGAGTGCAGGATCCAGGATTGGGGACAATGAGGTGGGGAGGGGGAGGTGGGGGGTGCGGGAGTGCAGGATCCAGGATTGGGGACAGTGAGGTGGGGAGGGGGAGGTTGGGGGTGCGGGAGTGCAGGATCTAGGATTGGGGACAGTGAGGTGGGGAGGGGGTGTGAGGAAAGTGTGTAGGATTCAGGATTGCAGACAGTGAGGTGGGGAGGGAGGTGGGAGTGCAGGATCCAGGATTGGGGACAGTGAGGTGGGGAGGGGGTGTGAGGGAAGTGTGCAGGATCGAGGATTGGGGACAGTGAGGTAAGGAGGGGGTGGGCGTGTGAGGTTGCAGGATCGAGGATTGGGGACAGTGAGGTGGGGAGGGGGTGAGGGGGTGGGGGTGCAGGATCCAGGATTGGGGACAGTGAGGTGGGGAAGGGCTGGAGATGTGGGGTGGGGGGGGGGGGCAAGAGAGAGTGGGTGAGTGAGGTGGGAGGGGGGACTGGGTGTGTGAGGTGGGGCGGAGAATAGGTGAGCAAAGTGGGAGGGGAGTGGGGGAGTGGGAGAGTGAGGTGGGGGGGATGGGTGAGTGAGGTGGGAGGGAGGAGTGGGTGAGTGAGGTGGGAGAGGGGAGTGGGTGAGTAAGGTGGGGGGTGAGTGAGGTGGGAGGGTGGTGTCGGTGAGTGAGGAGGGAGGATGGAGAGGGTGAGTGAGGTTGGGGGGTAGTGGGTGTGAGAGGTTGGGGGGGAGTGGGTGTGTGAGGTGGGGGTGAGTGGATGAGTGAGGTTGGGGGAGTGGGTGAGTGAGGTGGGGGGAGTGGGTGAGTGAGGTGGGAGGGGGGAGTGGGTGAGTGAGGTGGGGCGGGGTGTGAGTGTGTGAGGTAGGGGGAGTGGGTGAGTGAGGTTTGGGGGGTGGGTGAGTGAGGTTTGGTGGGTGGGTGAGTGAGGTGGGAGGGGGAGTGGGTGAGTGAGGCGGGAGGGGGGAATGGGTGTGTGAGGTGGGGGAGAGTGGGTGAGTGAGGTGGGAGGAGGGAGTGGGTGAGTGAGGCATGAGGGTGGAGTGGGCGAGTGAGGTGGGAGGGGGGATTGGATGAGTGAGGTGGGTGAAGTGGGTGAGTGAGGTGGGAGGAGGGAGTGGGTGAGTGAGGTATGAGGGTGGAGTGGGCGAGTGAGGTGGGAGGGGGGATTGGGTGAGTGAGGTGGGAGAAGTGGGTGAGTGAGGTGGGAGGAGGGAGTGGGTGAGTGCGGTGGGGGAGTGAGTGAGTGAGGTGGGAGGGGGGAGTGGGTGAGTGAGGTGGGGCGGGGTGTGAGTGTGTGAGGTAGGGGGAGTGGGTGAGTGAGGTTTGGGGGGTGGGTGAGTGAGGTGGGAGAGAGGAGTGGGGGAGTGAGGTGGGGGGAGAGTCGGAGAGTGAGGTGGGGGGGGAGTGGATGCGAGGTTGCGGGGAGAGGGTGTGTGAGGTTGGGGGAAGTAGGTGTGTGAGGTAGGGAGAGTGGGTGAGTGAGGTGGGAGGAAAGTGGGCGAGTGAGGTGGGGGGAGTGGGTGAGTGAGGATGTGGGGGGAGTGGGTGAGTGAGGTGAGGGGGAGTGGGTGAGTGAGGTGAGGGGGAGTGGATGAGTGAGGTGGGAGGAGTGGGTGAGTGTGGTGGGAGGGGGGAGTGGGTGAGGACGGTGGGGCGGGGTATGAGTGTGTGAGGTGGGGAAGTAGGTGTGTGAGATAGGGGGAGTGGGTGAGTGAGGTGGGAGGGGGTGTGGGCGAATGTGGTGGGAGGAGAGTGGGTGAGTGAGGTGGGGGAGTAGGTGAGTGGGTGAGGTTGTGGGGGGAGTGGGTGAGTGAGGTGGGGGGAGTGGGTGAGTGAGTTAGGAGGGGGGAGTGGGTGAGTGAGGTGGGTGGAGTGGGTGAGTGAGGTGGGAGGAGTGGGTGAGTGTGGTGGGAGGGGGGAGTCGGTGAGTGAGGTGGGAGGGGGGAGTGGGTGAGTGAGGTGGGTGGAGTGGGTGAGTGAGGTGGGGGTAGGGAGTGGGTGTGTGAGGTGGGAGGGGAGAGTGGGTGAGTGAGATGGGAGTGGGGAGTGGGTGTGAGGTTGGGGGGAGTGGGTGTGTGAGGTGGGGGGAGTGGGTAAGTGAGGTGGGAGGGGGGAGTGTGTGAGTGAAATGGGAGGGGGGAATGGGTGAGTGAGGTGGGGGGAGTGGATGAGTGAGGTGGGAGGGGGGAGTGGGTGAGTGAGGTGGGGGGGGGAGTGGGTGAGAGAAATGGGAGGGGGGAGTGGGTGAGTGTGGTGGGAGGACGGAAATGGTGAGTGAGGTGGGGGGGAGTGGGTGTGTGAGGTTGGGGGGGAGTGGGTGTGTGAGGTTGGGGGGGAGTGGGTGTGTGAGGTGGGGATGAGTGGGTGAGTGAGGTGGGAGGGGGGAAATGGGTGAATGAGGTGGGAGGGGGAGTGGGTGAGTGAGGTGGGAGGGGGAGTGAGTGAGTGAGGTGGGAGGGGGAGTGGGTGAGTGAGATTGGGGTGAGTGGGTGGTATTGGGGAGTGGGTGAGTGAGGTGGGAGGGGGAGTGGGTGAATGAGGTGGGGGGAAGTGGGTGAGTGAGGTTGTGGGGGAAGTGGGTGAGTGAGGTGGGGGGAGAGTGGGTGAGTGAGGGGGGGAGTGGGTGAGTGAGGTGGGGGAGAGTGGGTGAGTGAGGTGGGAGGGGGGAGTGGGTGAGTGAGGTTGTGGGGTAAGTGGGTGTGTGAGGTGGGGGGAGTGGGTGTGTGAGGTGTGGGCGGGGAGTGGGTGAGTGAGGAGGGAGAGGGGAGTGAGTGAGTGAGGTGGGGGTGGGGAGTGGGTGAGTGAGGTTGGGGTGAGTGGGTGGTGTTGGGGAGTGGGTGAGTGCGGTGGGAGGGGCGAGTGGGTGAGTGCGGTGGGAGGGGGGAGTGGGTGAGGATGGTGGGGCGGGGTATGAGTGTGTGAGGTGGGGAAGTAGGTGTGTGAGATAGGGGGAGTGGGTGAGTGAGGTGGGAGGGGGTGTGGGCGAATGTGGTGGGAGGAGAGTGGGTGAGTGAGGTGGGGGAGTAGGTGAGTGGGTGAGGTTGTGGGGGGAGTGGGTGAGTGAGGCGGGGGGAGTGGGTGAGTGAGTTAGGAGGGGGGAGTGGGTGAGTGAGGTGGGTGGAGTGGGTGAGTGAGGTGGGAGGAGTGGGTGAGTGTGGTGGGAGGGGGGAGTCGGTGAGTGAGGTGGGAGGGGGGAGTGGGTGAGTGAGGTGGGTGGAGTGGGTGAGTGAGGTGGGGGTAGGGAGTGGGTGTGTGAGGTGGGAGGGGAGAGTGGGTGAGTGAGATGGGAGTGGGGAGTGGGTGTGAGGTTGGGGGGAGTTGGTGTGTGAGGTGGGGGGAGTGGGTAAGTGAGGTGGGAGGGGGGAGTGTGTGAGTGAAATGGGAGGGGGGAATGGGTGAGTGAGGTGGGGGGAGTGGATGAGTGAGGTGGGAGGGGGGAGTGGGTGAGTGAGGTGAGGGGGGGAGTGGGTGAGAGAAATGGGAGGGGGGAGTGGGTGAGTGTGGTGGGAGGACGGAAATGGTGAGTGAGGTGGGGGGGAGTGGGTGTGTGAGGTTGGGGGGGAGTGGGTGTGTGAGGTTGGGGGGGAGTGGGTGTGTGAGGTGGGGATGAGTGGGTGAGTGAGGTGGGAGGGGGGAAATGGGTGAATGAGGTGGGAGGGGGAGTGGGTGAGTGAGGTGGGAGGGGGAGTGGGTGAGTGAGGTGGGAGGGGGAGTGAGTGAGTGAGGTGGGAGGGGGAGTGGGTGAGTGAGATTGGGGTGAGTGGGTGGTATTGGGGAGTGGGTGAGTGAGGTGGGAGGGGGAGTGGGTGAATGAGGTGGGGGGAAGTGGGTGAGTGAGGTTGTGGGGGAAGTGGGTGAGTGAGGTGGGGGGAGAGTGGGTGAGTGAGGGGGGGAGTGGGTGAGTGAGGTGGGGGAGAGTGGGTGAGTGAGGTGGGAGGGGGGAGTGGGTGAGTGAGGTTGTGGGGTAAGTGGGTGTGTGAGGTGGGGGGAGTGGGTGTGTGAGGTGTGGGCGGGGAGTGGGTGAGTGAGGAGGGAGAGGGGAGTGAGTGAGTGAGGTGGGGGTGGGGAGTGGGTGAGTGAGGTTGGGGTGAGTGGGTGGTGTTGGGGAGTGGGTGAGTGCGGTGGGAGGGGCGAGTGGGTGAGTGCGGTGGGAGGGGCGAGTGGGTGAGTGAGGTGGGGGGCAGGGAGTGGGTGTGTGAGGTGGAGGGAGTGGGTGAGTGAGGTGGGAGGGAGAGTGGGTGAATGAGTTTGGGGGCGAGTGGGTGAGTGAGGTGGGAGGGGGGAGTGGGTATGTGAGGTGGGGCGGTGAGTGGGTGAGTGAGGTGGGGGTGGAGTGTGTGTGTGAGGTGGGGGGGGAGTGGGTGAGTGAGGTGGGGGCAGGGAGTGGGTGAGTGAGGTGGGGGGGGAGTGGGTGAGTGAGGTGGGGAGGAAAGTAGGTGAGTGAGGTGGGGGGGGAGTGGGTGAGTGCGATGGGGGTGAGTGAGGTGGGAGGGGAGTGTGTGAGTGAGCTGGGAGAGGGGAGGGGGTGAGTGAGATTTTGGGGGGATTGGGTGAGTGAGGTGGGGGGGAGTGGGTGAGAGAAATGGGAGGGGGGAGTGGGTGAGTGTGATGGGGTAGTGGGTGAGTGAGGTGGGAGGGGAGTGTGTGAGTGAGGTGGGAGAGGGGAGGGGGTGAGTGAGAATGTGGGGGGGAGAGGGTGAGTGAGGTGGGGGCGGGGAGTGGGTGAGTGAGTTTGGGGAGAGTGGGTGAGTGAGTTGGGGGCGGGGAGTGGGTGAGTAAGGTTGGGGGCGTGGGTGAGTGAGGTGGGAGGGGGGCGTGGGTACATCAGGTGGGGCGGGGAGTGGGTGAGTGAGGTGGGAGGACGGAGATGGTGAGTGAGGTGAGGGGAGTGGGTGTGTGAGGTGGGGGTGAGTGGGTGAGTGAGGTGGGAGGGGGAGTGGGTGAGTGAGTTTGGGGGAGAGTGGGTGAGTGAGGTGGGGCGGGGAGTGAGTGAGTGAGGTGGGGGGAGTGGGTGAATGAGGTGGGGGGAGTGGGTGAGTAAGGTGGGAGGGGGAGTGGGTGAGTGAGGTGGGGGGGAGTGGGTGAATGAGGTGGGGGAGAGTGGGTGAGTGAGGTGGGGTGGGGAGTGAGTGAGTGAGGTGGGGGGAGTGGGTGAATGAGGTGGGGGAGTGGGTGAGTGAGGTGGGGTGGGGAGCGAGTGAGTGAGGTGGGGGGGGAGTGTGTGAGTGAGGTGGGAGAGGGGAGGGGGTGAGTGAGAATGTGGGGGGGAGAGGGTGAGTGAGGTGGGTGCGGGGAGTGGGTGAGTGAGTTTGGGGAGAGTGGGTGATTGAGTTGGGGGCGGGGAGTGGGTGAGTGAGCTTGGGGGCGTGGGTGAGTGAGGTGGGAGGGGGGCGTGGGTACATCAGGTGGGGCGGGGAGTGGGTGAGTGAGGTGGGAGGACGGAGATGGTGAGTGAGGTGAGGGGAGTGGGTGTGTGAGGTGGGGGTGAGTGGGTGAGTGAGGTGGGGGTGAGTGGGTGAGTGAGGTGAGAGGGGGAGTGGGTGAGTGAGTTTGGGGGAGAGTGGGTGAGTGAGGTGGGGCGGGGAGTGAGTGAGTGAGGTGGGGGGAGTGGGTGAATGAGGTGGGGGGAGTGGGTGAGTAAGGTGGGAGGGGGAGTGGGTGAGTGAGGTGGGGGGGAGTGGGTGAATGAGGTGGGGGAGAGTGGGTGAGTGAGGTGGGGTGGGGAGTGAGTGAGTGAGGTGGGGGGAGTGGGTGAATGAGGTGGGGGAGTGGGTAAGGTTGGAGGGGGAGTGGGTGAATGAGGTGGGAGGGGGGAGTGGGTGAATGAGGTGGGGGGAAGTGGGTGAGTGAGGTTGTGGGGGAAGTGGGTGAGTGAGGTGGGGTGAGTGGGTGAGTGAGGTGGGGTGAGTGGGTGAGTGAGGTGGGGGCGAGTAGTGGGTGGCTGAGGTGGGGGCAGGGAGTGGGTGAGTGAGGTGGGGGGAAAGTGGGTGAGTGAGGTGGGAGGGGAGAGTGGGTGAGTGCAAAGTGGGGAGTGGGTGAGCGAGGTGGGAGGGGGGAGTGGGTGAGTGAGGTTGTGGTGGGAGTGGGTGAGTGAGGTGGGGGGAAAGTGAGTGAGTGAGGTGGGAGGGGAGAGTGGGTGAGTGCAATGTAGGGAGTGGGTGAGTGAGGTGGGAGGGGGGAGTGGGTGAGTGAGGTTGTGGGGAAGTGGGTGTGTGAAGTGGGAGGGGGGAGTGGGTGTGTGAGGTGGGGGCGGGGAGTGATTGTGTGAGGTGGGGGAGTGGGTGAGTGAGGTGGGGGCGGGGAATGGGTGAGTGAGGTTGAGGGTGAGTGAGGTGGGGGGAGTGGGTGGTGTTGGGGAGTGGGTGAGTGAGGTGGGAGGGGGAGTGGATGAGTGAGGTGGGAGGGGGGAGTGGGTGAGTGAGGTTGGAGGGGCGAGTGTGTGAGTGAGGTGGGGGCAGGGAGTGGGTGAGTGAGGTGGGAGAGGTGAGTGGGTGAGTGAGGTGGGAGGGGGAGAGGGTGAGTGAGGTGGGAGGGTGGAGAGGGTGAGTGAGGTTGAGGGTGAGTGGGTGAGTGAGGTGGGGGTAGTGGGTGAGTGAAGTGGGGGCAGGGAGTGGGTGAGTGAGGTGGGAGGGGCAACTGGGTGAATGAGGTGGGGGGGAGTGGGTGTGAGGTTGGGGAGGAGTGGGTGAGTGAGGTGGGTTGAGTGGTGGTGTTTGTAGGGAGTGGGTGAGTGAGGTGGGAGGGGGGAGAGGGTGAGTGAGGTGGAAGGTGAGTGGGTGAGTGAGGTGGGAGGGGGAGAGGGTGAGTGAGGTGGGAGGGGGGAGAGGATGAGTGAGGTTGAGGGTGAGGGGGTGAGTGAGGTGGGAGGGGGGAGTGGGTGAGTGAGGTGGGAGGGGGGAGTGGGTGAGTGAGGTGGGAGGGGGGTGTGGGTGAGTGAGGTTGAGGGTGAGTGGGTGAGTGAGGTGGGAGGGGGAGAGGGTGAGTGAGGTGGGAGGGGGAGAGGGTGAGTGAGGTGGGAGGGAGGAGAGGGTGAGTGAGGTTGAGGGTGAGTGGGTGAGTGAGTTTGGGGGAGAGTGGGTGGTGTTGGGGAGTGGGTGAGTGAGGTGGGAGGGGGAGTGGATGAGTGAGGTGGGAGGGGGGAGTGGGTGAGTGAGGTGGGAGGGAGGAGTGGGTGAGTGAGGTGGGAGGGAGGAGTGGATGAGTGAGGTGGGAGGGGGGAGTGGGTGAGTGAGGTTGGAGGGAGGAGTGGGTGAGTGAGGTGGGAGGGAGGAGTGGGTGAGTGAGGTGGGAGGGGGAGTGGGTGAGTGAGGTGGGAGGGGGAGAGGGTGAGTGAGCTGGGAGAGGGGAGGGGGTGAGTGAGATTGTGGGGGGAGTGGGTGAGTGAGGTGGGAGGGGGGAGTGGGTGAGAGAAATGGGAGGTGGGAGTGGGTGAGTACGATGGGGGTAGTGGGTGAGTGAGGTGGGAGGGGAGTGGATGAGTGAGGTGGGGGTGAGTGGGTGAGTGAGGTGGGGGGGAGTGGGTGAATGAGGTGGGAGGGGGAGTGGGTGAGTGAGTTTGGGGGAGAGTAGGTGAATGAGGTGGGGCGGGGAGTGAGTGAGTGAGGTGGGGGGAGTGGGTGAATGAGGTGGGGGGAGTGGGTGAGTAAGGTGGGAGGGGGAGTGGGTGAGTGAGGTGGGGGGAGTGGGTGAATGAGGTGGGGGGAGAGTGGGTGAGTGAGGTGGGGTGGGGAGTGAGTGAGTGAGGTGGGGGGAGAGGGTGAGTGAGGTTGAAGGTGAGTGGGTGAGTGAGGTGGGAGGGGAGAGGGTGAGTGAGGTGGGAGGGGGGAGAGGATGAGTGAGGTTGAGGGTGAGTGGGTGAGTGAGGTGGGAGGGGGGAGTGGGTGAGTGCAATGTAGGGAGTGGGTGAGTGAGGTGGGAGGGGGGAGTGGGTGAGTGAGGTTGAGGGTGAGTGGGTGAGTGAGGTGGGAGGGGGAGAGGGTGAGTGAAGTGGGGGGGGAGAGGGTGAGTGAGGTGGGAGGGGGGAGAGGGTGAGTGAGGTTGAGGGTGAGTGGGTGAGTGAGTTTGGGGGAGAGTGGGTGGTGTTGGGGAGTGGGTGAGTGAGGTGGGAGGGGGAGTGGATGAGTGAGGTGGGAGGGGGGAGTGGGTGAGTGAGGTGGGAGGGAGGAGTGGGTGAGTGGATGAATGAGGTGTGGGGGCGAGTTGGTGAGTGAAGTGGGGGCAGGGAGTAGGTGTGTGAGGTGCGGGGAGTGGGTGAGTGAGGTGTGGGCGGGGAGTGATTGTGTGAGGTGGGGGAGTGGGTGAGTGAGGTGGGGGTGGGGAGTGGGTGAGTGAGGTTAGGGTGAGTGGGTGAGTGAGGTGGGGGGAGTGGGTGGTGTTGGGGAGTGGGTGAGTGAGGTGGAAGGGGGAGTTGGTGAGTGAGGTGGGAGGGGAGAGTGGGTGAGTGAGGTGGTGAAGTGGGTGAGTGCGGTGGGAGGGGCGAGTGAGGTGGTGGGCAGGGAGGGTGTGTGAGTTTGGGGAGAGTGGGTGAGTGATGTGGGAGGGGTGAGTGAGTATGTGAGGTGGGGGCGGTGAGTGGGTGAGTGAGGTGGGGCGAGTGGGTGAATGAGGTGGGGGGAGTGGGTGAGTGAGGTGGGGGGGAGTGAGTGAATGAGGTGGTGGGAGAGTGGGTGAGTGAGGTGGGGTGGGGAGTGTGTGAGTGAGCTGGGAGAGGGGAGGGGGTGAGTGAGATTGTGGGGGGAGTGGGTGAGTGAGGTGGGAGGGGAGTGGGTGAGTGAGGTGGGGGTGAGTGGGTGAGTGAGGTGGGGGGGGAGTGGGTGAATGAGGTGGAAGGGGGAGTGGGTGAGTGAGTTTGGGGGAGAGTGGGTGAATGAGGTGGGGCAGGGAGTGAGTGAGTGAGGTGGGGGGAGTGGGTGAATGAGGTGGGGGGACTGGGTGAGTAAGGTGGGAGGGGGAGTGGGTGAGTGAGGTGGGGGGGAGTGGGTGAATGAGGTGGGGGGAGAGTGGGTGAGTGAGGTGGGGTGGGGAGTGAGTGAGTGAGGTGGGGGGAGTGGGTGAATGAGGTGGGGGGAGTGGGTAAGGTTGGAGGGGGAGTGGGTGAATGAGGTGGGAGGGGGGAGTGGGTGAATGAGGTGGGGGGAAGTGGGTGAGTGAGGTTGTGGGGGAAGTGGGTGAGTGAGGTGGGGTGAGTGGGTGAGTGAGGTGGGGGCGAGTAGTGGGTGGCTGAGGTGGGGGCAGGGAGTGGGTGAGTGAAGTGCGGGGCAGTGGGTGAGTGAGGTGGGGGAAAAGTGGGTGAGTGAGGTGGGAGGGGGGAGTGGGTGAGTGCAAAGTGGGGAGTGGGTGAGCGAGGTGGGAGGGGGGAGTGGGTGAGTGAGGTTGTGGTGGGAGTGGGTGAGTGAGGTGTGGGGAAAGTGGGTGAGTGAGGTGGGAGGGGGGAGTGGGTGAGTGCAATGTAGGGAGTGGGTGAGTGAGGTTGTGGGGGAAGTGGGTGTGTGAGGTGGGTGGGGGGAGTGGGTGTGTGAGGTGGGGGCGGGGAGTGATTGTGTGAGGTGAGGGAGTGGGTGAGTGAGGTGGGGGCTGGGAGTGGGTGAGTGAGGTTGAGGGTGAGTGAGGTGGGGGGAGTGGGTGGTGTTGGGGAGTGGGTGAGTGAGGTGGGAGGGGGAAGTGGATGAGTGAGGTGGGAGGGGGGAAGTGGGTGAGTGAGGTGGGAGGGGCGAGTGGGTGAGTGAGGTGGGGGCAGGGAGTGGGTGTGTGAGGTGGGGGGAGTGGGTGAGTGAGGTGGGAGAGGTGAGTGGGTGAGTGAGGTGGGAGGGGGAGAGGGTGAGTGAGGTGGGAGGCTGGAGAGGGTGAGTGAGGTTGAGGGTGAGTGGGTGAGTGAGGTGGGGGTAGTGGGTGAGTGAAGTGGGGGCAGGGAGTGGGTGAGTGAGGTGGGAGGGGCAACTGGGTGAATGAGGTGGGGGGGGAGTGGGTGTGAGGTTGGGGAGGAGTGGGTGAGTGAGGTGTGTTGAATGGTGGTGTTTGTAGGGAGTGGGTGAGTGAGGTGGGAGGGGGAGTGGTGAGTGAGGTGGGAGGGGGGAGAGGGTGAGTGAGGTTGAAGGTGAGTGGGTGAGTGAGGTGGGAGGGGGAGAGGGTGAGTGAGGTTGAGGGTGAGTGGGTGAGTGAGGTGGGAGGGGGGAGTGGGTGAGTGCAATGTAGGGAGTGGGTGATTGAGGTGGGAGGGGGGAGTGGGTGAGTGAGGTTGAGGGTGAGTGGGTGAGTGAGGTGGGAGGGGGAGAGAGTGAGTGAGGTGGGAGGGGGGAGAGGGTGAGTGAGGTTGAGGGTGAGTGGGTGAGTGAGTTTGGGGGAGAGTGGGTGGTGTTGGGGAGTGGGTGAGTGAGGTGGGAGGGGGAGTGGATGAGTGAGGTGGGAGGGGGGAGTGGGTGAGTGAGGTGGGAGGGAGGAGTGGGTGAGTGAGGCAGGGTGAGTGGATGAATGAGGTGGGGGGGCGAGTTGGTGAGTGAAGTGGGGGCAGGGAGTAGGTGTGTGAGGTGCGGGGAGTGATTGTGTGAGGTGGGGGAGTGGGTGAGTGAGGTGGGAGAGGGGAGTGGGTGAGTGAGGTGGGGGTGGGGAGTGGGTGAGTGAGGTGGGGATGGGGAGTGGGTGAGTGAGGTTGGGGTGGGTGGGTGAGTGAGGTGGGGGGGAGTGGGTGGTATTGGGGAGTGGGTGAGTAAGGTGGGAGGGGGAGTGGGTGAGTGAGGTGGGAGGGGAGAGTGAGGTGGTGGGCAGGGAGGGTGTGTGAGGTGGGGGAGTGGGTGAGTGAGGTTGGAGGGGGAGTCGCTGAATGAGTTTGGGGAGAGTGGGTGAGTGAGGTGGGAGGGGTGAGTGGGATGTGAGGTGGGGGTGGAGTGTGTGTGAGGTGGGGGGAGTGGGTGTGTGAGGTGGGGGCGGGGAGTGGTTGAGTGAGGTGGGGGTGGAGTGTGTGTGAGGTGGGGGGAGTGGGTGTGTGAGGTGGGGGCGGGGAGTGATTGTGTGAGGTGGGGGAGTGGGTGAGTGAGGTGGGGGCGGGGAGTGGGTGAGTGAGGTTGAGGGTGAGTGAGGTGGGGGGAGTGGGTGGTGTTGGGGAGTGGGTGAGTGAGGTGGGAGGGGGAGTGGATGAGTGAGGTGGGAGGGGGGGAAGTGGGTGAGTGAGGTGGGAGGGGCGAGTGGGTGAGTGAGGTGGGGGCAGGGAGTGGGTGTGTGAGGTGGGTGGAGTGGGTGAGTGAGGTGGGAGAGGTGAGTGGGTGAGTGAGGTGGGAGGGGGAGAGGGTGAGTGAGGTGGGAGGCTGGAGAGGGTGAGTGAGGTTGAGGGTGAGTGGGTGAGTGAGGTGGGGGTAGTGGGTGAGTGAAGTGGGGGCAGGGAGTGGGTGAGTGAGGTGGGTTGAATGGTGGTGTTTGTAGGGAGTGGGTGAGTGAGGTGGGAGGGGGAGTGGTGAGTGAGGTGGGAGGGGGGAGAGGGTGAGTGAGGTTGAAGGTGAGTGGGTGAGTGAGGTGGGAGGGGGAGAGGATGAGTGAGGTGTGAGGGGGGAGAGGGTGAGTGAGGTTGAGGGTGAGTGGGTGAGTGAGGTGGGAGGGGAGAGTGGGTGAGTGCAATGTAGGGCGTGGGTGAGTGAGGTGGGAGGGGGGAGTGGGCGAGTGAGGTTGAGGGTGAGTGGGTGAGTGAGGTGGGAGGGGGAGAGGGTGAGTGAGGTGGGAGGGGGGAGAGGGTGAGTGAGGTTGAGGGTGAGTGGGTGAGTGAGTTTGGGGGAGAGTGGGTGGTGTTGGGGAGTGGGTGAGTGAGGTGGGAGGGGGAGTGGATGGGTGAGGTGGGAGGGGGGAGTGGGTGAGTGAGGTGGGAGGGAGGAGTGGGTGAGTGAGGCGGGGTGAGTGGATGAATGAGGTGGGGGGGCGAGTTGGTGAGTGAAGTGGGGGCAGGGAGTAGGTGTGTGAGGTGCGGGGAGTGGGTGAGTGAGGTGTGGGCGGGGAGTGATTGTGTGAGGTGGGGGAGTGGGTGAGTGAGGTGGGAGAGGGGAGTGGGTGAGTGAGGTGGGGGTGGGGAGTGGGTGAGTGAGGTTGGGGTGGGTGGGTGAGTGAGGTGGGGGGGAGTGGGTGGTGTTGGGGAGTGGGTGAGTAAGGTGGGAGGGGGAGTGGGTGAGTGAGGTGGGAGGGGAGAGTGGGTGAGTGAGGTGGTGAAGTGGGTGAGTGCGGTGGGAGGGGCGAGTGAGGTGGTGGGCAGGGAGGGTGTGTGAGGTGGGGGGAGTGGGTGAGTGAGGTGGGAGGGGGAGTCGCTGAATGAGTTTGGGGAGAGTGGGTGAGTGAGGTGGGAGGGGTGAGTTGGTATGTGAGGTGGGGCGGTGAGTGGTTGAGTGAGGTGGGGGTGGAGTGTGTGTGAGGTGGGGGGGAGTGGGTGAGTGAGGTGGGGGCAGGGAGTGGGTGAGTGAAGTGGGGGGCAATGGGTGAGTGAGGTGGGAGGGAGTGGGTGAGTGAGGTGGGGGGAAAGTGGGTGAGTGAAGTGGGAGGGGGAGTGGGTGAGTGCAATGTAGGGAGTTGGTGAGTGAGGTGGGAGGGGGGAGTGGGTGAGTGAGGTTGTGGGGGAAGTGGGTGTGTGAGGTGGGAGTGGGTGTGTGAGGTGGGGGCGGGGAGTGATTGTGTGAGGTGGGTGAGTGGGTGAGTGAGGTGGGAGGGGGAGAGGGTGAGTGAGGTGGGAGGGGGAGAGGGTGACTGAGGTGGGGGCGGGGAGTGGGTGAGTGAGGTTGAGGGTGAGTGGGTGAGTGAGGTGGGGGAGTGGGTGGTGTTGGGGAGTGGATGAGTGAGGTGGGAGGGGGGAGTGGGTGAGTGAGGTGGGTGCAGGAAGTGGGTGCATGAGGTGGGAGGAGTGGGTGAGTGAGGTGGGAGAGGTGAGTGGGTGAGTGAGGTGGGAGGGGGAGAGGGTGAGTGAGGTGGGAGGGGGGAGAGGGTGAGTGAGGTGGGGGCGGGGAGTGGGTGAGTGAGGTTGAGGGTGAGTGGGTGAGTGAGGTGGGGGAGTGGGTGGTGTTGGGGAGTGGATGAGTGAGGTGGGAGGGGGGAGTGGGTGAGTGAGGTGGGAGGGGGGAGTGGGTGAGTGAGGTGGGGTGAGTGGATGAATGAGGTGGGGGGGGCGAGTTGAGTGAAGTGGGGGCAGGGAGTGGGTGTGTGAGGTGGGGGGAGTGGGTGAGTGAGGTGGGAGGGGCGAGTGGGTGAATGAGGTGTGGGGGAGTGGGTGTGAGGTTGGGGAGGAGTGGGTGAGTGAGGTGGGTTGAGTGGGTGGTGTTTGTAGGGAGTGGGTGAGTGAGGTGGGGGGTGTGGGTGGGCTGGTGCGGTGTGCGCGGTGAGGGGTAGAGTACAGGACCTTGCTGCACAGAGCAGCTGCTGGGCAGGATGTGTGAGATGGGACTTCAGTTACAAATGTCAGAAACAGAACAGGTGTCGGCCAATCGGCCCCTCACACCTTCGTTGCCATTTGATACGATTACGAGGGGGGGGGGAATTGATTTAATTGCTGCGTCAACTCCATTTCCCCATCTAATCTCTGACTCTCTCAACAAGCACCTACCTACTTTAGAAATATTCAATTTCCCAGCCTTCTCGGGAAGTGAATTCCTCAGACTGATGACCCTCTGAGAGGGACGGTCAGCAGTAGGAGGCTTCCTTCAGTGGAAGCAAGCCATTCAGCCCATCGAGTCCATACTGACCCTCTGAAGAGCATCCCACCCAGACCCACCCCCATCGCTGTAACCCTGTGTTACCCATGGCCAATCCACCCTAACCTGAACATCTTTGGACTGTTGCGAGTGGGGGGGGATCTGGAACACCCGGAGGAAAGCCACGCAGATATTGGGAAAATATGCAAACTCCACACAGAGAGTTGCCCAAGGATGGAATCGGACACAAGTCCCTGCCGCTGTGAGGCAGCAGTGCTAATCACTGAGTCACCGTGCCACCTCACAGGCAATCTCTTCTGCCTTAAATAGGAGACTCATTATTTTGAAACTGTGTCCTCTAGTTCCACCCTCCCCCACAAGGGGGGACATCCTCTCAGCATCCAGTTCATATCCCCTCAGGATCAGTGTAAAAACTGGAATTGCGGTTCTCGGGGTGGGAGCTGATTGCTGTTGGAAAATACTGATGGTTGGCAGGGTGGGATTGACGGTCCCAGCACCCCTGTGTTGTAAGGTCTGGGCATTTCCCAGGCCCCAGCCTCCAGAACTGAGGGGACGCTGAGCGGAAAATATCTTCAGCTCTGCTCTCTGGAGCTGCCATCTTCAGAAATCCAGTCAGATCAAATGGATGTGTGCTCTGTGGATCAGCATTCCTGTCAGATCAAAGGTCCTCATCCTGAAATGCTGTTTGCATGCATTTCCTCACTGTTTCAATCCATCCCTCACCAGTTTTCCCTCACCCTGCTGTGAACTTCCAAATCCCATGCTTGGGCTGATGGGAGATGATCCACCCTCCCATCCAGGACAGACTTCCAGCTGCTCTTGCAAAACTGGGATTAAACCAATAGCACAATCATTCTTCCATCTCGTCTTATCTCTTTTCTTCCCTCCTCTCTTTCTCTCTCCTCCTTTTCCCTGTCTCTTACCTGTTCTCTTCCCTTCCCATCCCATCTCCTGACCTCCCCTGTATCTCAGGGGAGTCAGTTGAGGAGTGGGTCGGGAAATTGGGAAGAGAGAGAGAAGGTGCAGAAAAATCCTTGAAATGGGATGCAAGGGAATGGTGTCATAGCATCATTTCAAAGTGAATTTGCATTTTATAATGTGCTATCAACCTCAGAATGAAAGCTTACTTAATTTCAAACAGAGAGAGTTTAAAAGGGGCAGCTACAGCTCGGATTGTCTTGTTGCTGACAGCAGTGAACGATATGGTCACTTTAATACCTTGAGTGAGCTGTTCGACAGCTTCCCGGAGTTGTGCCCCACTCGGACCCGTCTTCACCTGCTTCGCACTCCTGGCAGTGGTCATCACGGAGTTCACTTCCTCACACGTGGCTGCCAGGGTTGTGACAATCGTGCAGGTCACCACCTTGCCTGTGACCTCCTTAAAGGGTGGGTCGGAGGTGGGCCCCACTCTCTGCTCAGTCCCCTCCCCACCGCCCCGCACGCCGCTGCCTGGTTTGTTCGGGGCCACCGAGGTCTGGCTGAGGGCAGGTTGGCTACTGTTGGGCACTGCCTGGGTTGCAGAATACTGCATCTCCTTTGTGGCCCCCTGCGGCTGGGTGAGTCCTGGCTGGCTCCTGTCTTGAACTGGATCCTTGCTGGCCTGCTTGCTTGGAGGGTATCCAAAATGGCTGATCTGTATGCCCACTGACCTCTGCGGTGCCAGCTCAATGAACCGCTCATTCCAGCTGCCAGGCGAAACAATATCTCCCCTCTTGCTGACTTTGCCCTCAAGTGGTTGGGGAGACCGGGGTCCTGCCTCGGAGGCAGCTGTCCAGGTCCTGGCTTGATCCGGCGGTTGCTTTGGCCGGCTCAAGTCGGGTCCTCGCGTGCCAGCTGTCATGCCGACATCCACCTGTAGCCCCTTCTCTGCCGTCTCCTTCTCCTGGCCGCCAATGCTCTGGTGAGCGGTCTCCAATTCTCTGGAGGCTTCCCGCAGTCGCTTCTCCAACATGGCGACCTTCTTGGTCAGCAGCTCAGTCACATGACGGTAATGCTCCGCCTCCAGCTGTAAGGAAGAAGGGGAGATTCCCAGATCCTTCTCTCGCACCCAAACACCTACGCTCCTGACCTCAGCCACATTTCCATTGGTCACTTCGCCCCTCGAGCTCTCTTCCAGGCCTGGCCTGTGCTTCGGAGTGTCCCGTTCAAGATTCCCGACGTTATCCTGTGGTGGCTTTTGGAACGTAGGAGAGAGGGGCAGCTTAGCTTTGCTCTGGTGGCCACCTTCTTCGGGCAGGTCAATGTACAGTTCCTCTTTGAGCTTGCCAGGTCCACTGTCTGGTTTCTGTGGTCCAAAGCCCATGGTGTGGCCAAGGAACTTCTGACTCTTCAGCTGGACGCTGAGCTGCCTCTTCTCTTCCTGGAGGACGGAGATCTTCACCTGGAGAACAGGGACTATCTTCACCTGGTCCTCCAGCTCCCGCAACCTCCGCAGGGCGACTGCCATCTGCTCCCGGATGTTGTGTAAGTGGCTTGGGTTCGGAGTGGATGGGGTAGCCAGGCCCGAGCTGAGGGGAGTGAACTGGCCGCAGGGAGCGCTCTGAGAGCCATTGAAAGAGACAAGTCGGGAGGCCGATTGGCTCTGCAGGCCTGTCCCGGCCAGGGAGCTGGTGGAACCCACCACACTGCCCTGCAGGCTGCTCAGGCTGGAGTAACGGGGCCTCCGGCCCTCTCTGCAGCCCAGGGGCTCCTCCTCCAGCCGCCTCTTGGTCTCCAGCAGGGTCTTTTCAACCCTGGCGTTGTAGCCGGCGGACATCAGCGGTGGTGGCCTGGTGTAGCCCCCGGAGAAGCTGCAGGCCGGGTGGTAGGTGCTCCGGCCACAGTACGAGACAGAGGAGCGTCTGCTGTCAGCGCTGGCGTTGGAGCACAGCGACTCCGTGGATGTCCACCAAGAGCCTGTGTAGCTGCATCCTCGCGGTTTCCGGTGGATGTGAACCTTCTTGATGGTGTTCCCCTTCTCGATATCGTCCACGTACTTCACAAAGTCCAGGTCCAGGTGGAAACCGTAGGGTGTTTCCACAGAGTAGGGCAAGGCCTGATCCTTATCCTTGACCTCTGCTCCAGCAGGAAGGTTGACCTTGCCTGGAAGGGACAGGAAGAAAGAAACGGGAGTGGATTAAGATTTCTGTGACAGGTACGTTACCAATAAAACAGTCACAATTTTCTCAATTCCAAATCTTGCCATTCACACCACTTCCAGACACAAAATTTCTTTACCTGCTCATTTCCCATTCCCTTTGACCGAGCGCGATGAAACTACCTTGTCTACCCATGTCACAGACCTCCTGATCACCACACTCTGTCACCCCCCCCATACTCTGTACCCCCACACTCTCTACCCTCCCACACTCTCTACCTCCCCACACTCTCTAACCCCCACACTCTGTCATCCCCCCCACGCTCTGTACTCTCCCACACTCTGTCACCCCCCCCCACACTCTGCTCCCCTCCATGCTCTGTCAGCCCCACACTGTGTACCCCCCCAACACTCTGCTCTCCTCCCACACTCTGTACTCCCCCACACTCTGTACCCCCCCACACTCTGCTCCCCAGACCACACTCTGTCCCCCCACACTCTGTACCCCGCCACACTCTGCTCCCTTCCCACAGTCTGCTCCCCTCCCACAGTCTGTACTTCCCCACAGTCTGTACCCCCCACACTCTGTACCCCCCCAACACTCTGCTCCCATCCCACACACTGTCACCCCACACTCTGACCCCCCACACTCTGACCCCCAAGCCCTGTCACTCCCCACACACTTTGTCACTGCCCACACACTCTGACCTCACACTCTGTTCCCCCAACACATTCTGTCCCCCCACACTCTGTAACCCCCCACACTCTGCTCCCCTCCCACACTCTGTCACCCCCACACACTCTGTCACCCCCACACACTCTGTCACCCCCCACACTCTGTAACCCCCCACACTCTGCTCCCCTCCCACACTCTGTCACACCCCCCCACACTCTGTAACCCCCCACACTCTGTAACCCCCCACACTCTGTCACACCCCCCCACACTCTGTAACCCCCCACACTCTGCTCCCCCCCCACACTCTGCTCCCCTCCCACACTCTGTCACACCCCCCCACACTCTGTCACCCCCACACACTCTGTCACCCCCACACACTTTGTCCTCCTACACTCTGCACCCCCCTCCACATTCTGTCACCCCCACACTCTGTCCCCTCACACTTTGTCCCGCCCCCACACTCTGTGCCCCCCCACACTCTGACCCCCCTGCATATTCTTCACCCCAAACACTTTGTCACTGCCCACACACTCTGACCTCACACTCTGTTCCCCCCACACACTCTGTCCCCCCCACACACACTGTCACCTCAAACATTCTGTTCCCCTCCACTCTGTGTCTCCCCCACACACTCTGCCTCCCCCACACACTCTGTCATCCCCCCACACTCTGTCCCACCTCTCTCACACTGTCACCCCTACACTGTCGCCCCCCAACACTTTGTCCCCCTACACTCTGTCCCCCCAACACTTTGTCCCCCCTACACTCTGTCCCCCCCACACTCTCTGTCACCCCACACTCTCTGTCCCCCCCACTCTCTGTTCCCCCCCACACACACTGTCACCCCAAACACTCTGCCCCCCCACACTCTGTCCACCCCCACTCTGTCCCACCTCACACACTCTGTCACCCCTACACTCTGTCCCCCCAACACTTTGTCCCCCACACACTCTGTCCCCCCCACACACTCTGTCGCCCCCCCACACACTCTGTCGCCCCCCACACACTCTGTCGCCCCCCACACTCTGTCGGCCCCCACACACTCTGTCGGCCCCCACACACTCTGTCGGCCCCCACACACTCTGTCGGCCCCCACACACTCTGTCGCCCCCCACACTCTGTCCCCCCCCACACTCTGTCCCCCCCACTCTCTGTTCCCCCCCCACACACACTGTCACCCCAAACAGTCTGTTCCCCCCACACTCTGTCCACCCCTACTCTGTCCCACCTCACACGCTCTGTCAACCCACACACTCTGTCACCCCTACATTCTGTCCCCCCCGCACACTCTTTCCTCCCAAATACTCTGTCCCCCCACAATCTTCCCCCCACTCTGTCCCCCCCACACAAACTGTCACCCCAAACACCCTTTCCCCCCCACACTCTGTCCACCCCCACTCTGTCCCACTCCACACACTCTGTCTCCCCCAACACACTCTGTCCCACTGCACACACTCTGTCCCCCCCCCCACACACACACACACTGCCCCCACACACACTGTCCCCCCCCACACACACTGTCCCCCCCCACACACACTGTCACCCCCCCACACACTGTCACCCCCCACACTCTGTCACCCCCCACACTCTGTCGCTCGCCACACTCTGTTTCCTTCTCACCCCCCCATTGTTCCCAGTCACTTGCTCAAGTTTGATTACATTTCTAATATCTGATTAAAGGCTGAAATGTACATTCTGTCCCTCCGTCCGTAGATACTGCCAGAGTACCTCTGGCATTTTCAACTGCAGATTGTCAGCATCTGCTGTTCCTGTTTTTGCTTTAGTGCCACAATTTCCTCATGCTTCGAGTCTGAAGGAACTCTGAGGTAGGTGCAGTCTCAATTAACGCCCTCCTCCCTATGGGTCACGGTGGAAATTCACGTGTCATCATTGACACGAAGGGCCAAATGGCCTCCTGCCCTTCCACAGTGATTTCTACCCATCTCTGATAGGCACTGTATCGTCAGCTGAAAGAACTCCTCATGACAATGTGCCCTCCTACATGTTCAGAAGAAAGTATAACGAGACAGAGACAGAGACTGTATGAATACTGTTAGGTTAAAAATTAGAGGCACCCGCTAACTCTTTATTTACCGATCAGAAATTTCTATGCAGTTGCAGGAATTTAGAGGATTTATTAAGTTAAACTCTTTCCTGTATCAGTAAGTATTCAGTGAGAAACATTCTCCCTGCTTCTCTGAAGCACTGAACATTTTCACTCTCACGATTAAAGGTGTTTTAGTGTAACTGGGACTGATCCAAACAGTAAAACCTTTAAGCTGCACAGGCTGACACCTTGCCTACTACGTTATTTCCGATGCAGCGACAGACATTTTGAATGTGTACCTTACATTGGTATGTCTCTGAATGCAGGAGTCCAACAATTCCCCTTGCCTTTGAAATACCACTCTCGCTGGGAGATACAATGCAGACGCCTGAATCTGACTGTCCAAATTCCACTCTCCCTCTCAGCCATGAACTGAGTTCACGAGTGTTTGCACCAACCAAACAGAACAACTCACCCTGTTGACAGACGGTCACGGGACTGGTGCTAGCATCCAGGGAGTTGGAGGACCACCCACTGAGAGCAAAGACCTTGTGGAGATTTACATCCTTAGGCCAATCCCGGAGTTAACAGTAAATGGGAAATTGATGGCAGTGCATGATTTGGTGCAGGAAAGATTTCTCCTAAATATTGTCTCCTTCACGTGCACTGTATACCACACTCAGCACTGCAAGAACACATAGGGAGGTCCTTCCAGATGCGATTCCACCAGGATTGTGAAATAAGGCAGTATTAAGCAGCAGGAGAAGTTGACTTTCAATAAGAGGGAGAACACATTACTTCCTAATGCAATGCTGGTTTCAAAACGAAGAGTGGGTTTGATTGGAACACAGAAACACACCTCCGAACAGATGGGAAGGGGTCAAACGTTTCCAAGAAAGGCCACCAAGCGAGAATATTGGGGCAAATGAGGTTGCAATGAAACCCACATTGTGGTGGTGCTGTGATACAGTTCACTCAGGGAGTCCATGTTGCTCCGTGTGGCTATCTGCTCTTTTACACACATGTTGGAGTCTGGAACTGTGGATAGTGAAGCTAGAGGTTTCAATATTCTTTCCATCATGTGGCTGACCAGGAATTTCTCCCACTCTTACTGCCTGTCACTGGTGTGTACTGGATGGACTTACAAGTTGGCCCTTAACCTGCCTGCCCAGCTTACAAATGAAACGCATTGAAGCAACTGAGTCCAATTCTGGCCAGCACATTTTAAGAATGATGTCAAGGCTTTATAAATAGATGCACAGAATACATGAGCAAGAAGATTATGGTGCTCTGATGAAGAGCCATCTCAACTCAAAACATTAGTTTGCTCTCTCTCCATGGACGTTGTCTGACCTGATGTGATCGCCAGCATTTGTTCTTTTCAGTACAGATTCCAACCTCTGCAATAATTTGCTCCTAGATTATGGTGAACCTTTACAAATCACTGCCCAAGTCACAATTGGAGCATTGCATTCAATGCTGGGCACCAGACTTTATGCAGAATGAGAACACATTGGAAATGTGGAGGTATTGGAATGTGCTGGGTGCAGAAACATTTATGAGAGTGATTCTAAGGTGAGAGACTTCAGTCGGAGAAGCTGGGCCTGCTAAGCTTGTTTCCTCAGAGGAGAAGAGGAGGTTTGTTCGAGGTGTTCAATCTCATGAGAAGTGAGGATAGAGAAAATGGGAGAAATTGTTCCCCGTGGCAGAATCTCAAAAACAAGCAGATACTGATTGGTAAAAAAAGTAAGTGCAACTTGAGGAGAAGCCTTTCCAGGCAGTGAGAGGTTCGGAAATGGAATACACGGCCTGACAGGGGACTGGAAGCAGATTCAATCACGGTTTGCAACAAGGAATTGGATTGTTTTCTCAAGAGAAAAGATTTGCAGGGCTGTGAGATAGAAAGCAAACTTACTTGCTAAGTAGCTCTTCCAAACAGTGAGCACAGACACAATGGAAAAAGGCCACTGTCTTTGGAGTAGCCATTCTATGATACTAAGTGCTTGGAAAGAGTAGAGAGAAGGTTAAACCCAGTTTAAAAATTTTCAGGTAGGTGGAATTCAAGAGAGCTGGGGTTGATTCCCTTACAACAGAGTTTAAGAGAAGATTCAACAGAAGAGTTCACAATTATTTTATCATTATTGACTATTTAAATAAAAACAATGTGCATATTATCAAAAAAGAATGATACAGAGTCATGATGTTCATTCAGAGAGTTTGTGCAGATATGAATGCTCACACAAACTCCTTCAGTGTTGTAACAATTCTCTGGTTCTAAAGGGATTTCAATAAACTAAGTAAGGAGAAACTGGTAGGATGATCAAGGAAAGGTATCATTGGCAAAAGAAGCAGGGGAGAGGAGGAGGAGAATGTATTATATACAGCAAGGAGCTGAGATATGGAATTCCATAACTGAAAGGTGGGGGAAACTGATCTAGTTGAAACTCTGAAAGGGGACCTGGGGAGCCTTGGGTAATAGCAAGCAAATAGGACCAATTGGATCATTATTTTAAAGTGACAGTAGCAAACATGATATGCCAAATCATAGAATGCCTTCAGTGTGGAAGCAGGCCATTCAGCCCATCAAGTCCACACTATCCCTCTGAAGAGCATCCCACCCAGACCCATCCTTATAACCCTGCATTCCCCATGGATAACCCGCCTGGACAATATATGTAGCATGGCCAATCCACCTGACCTGCACATCTTTGGACTGTGTGAGGAAACTAGAGCACCCAGAGGAAACCCAGACTCTGGGGAGAACATGCAAATTCCACACAGACAGTCACCCAAGGGTGGAATTGAACCTGGGACCTTGGTGCTGCTGGCCCCGAAGGCTTCACTCTGTAGGATTCTATGATATTTTTACCCATAACGTTCTGAAAGGTGCTAATGGATACAACATGCTAGATGTGGCAATCACTTTTCCATCCTTGAAGACTCAGCTATTATCTCTTAATAGAGAACTAGGACTGGCCAGAGAGAATTACAGCCTAATCCCATCCTGAACCAATGTCCACACACTGTGGGGCTCACTGGGTAGTGAGTAGGACTGAGGACACAGACTTTCATAGCCCAAGGCTGCTGTTCAATTACCACCAGGGAATGAGTATGGGGCCGTGTGGACCATGGGACTCAACATCATGGTCAGTTCTTAGTTATGGAGCCAGAGAGCTAGATCAGCTTCACTTAATGTGGAATAAATCTGCTCCATTCAATGCAATACCATTTAACCTGGACAAACATGCAAAATGCATGCATTCCGAACCTTACGGACCGTTCACAATCCGAATTAAAAGATTGGACACTCTGGAGGCAGGAAGCATGTTTCCGCCGATGGGTGAGTCCAGAACCAGAGGGCACAGTTTAAAAAATAAAGGGGTAGGCCATTTAGAACAGAGTGTGAGGTGAAAGTTCTTCACCCAGAGAATGGTGGATATATGGAATGCTCTGCCCCAGAAGGCAGTGGAGGCCAAGTCTCTGGATACTTTCAAGAAAGAGAGGGATAGAGCTCTTAAAGATAGTGGAATCAAGGGTTATGGGGATAAGATAGGAACAGGATACTGATTGAGGATGATCAGCCATGATCATAATGAATGGTGGTGTTGGCTCGAAGGGCCGAATGGCCTACTCCTGCACCTGTTGTCTATTGTCTATTGAAATGAAAGTGACTTTGTGCTGTAAATTATGGAAAGACATCTGATGCACGTCAATTTAAAGAAAAAGACACTGAATAATTTGTGTTATGTGTGTTACTTTTTTTTATTGTGAAAATATTTTGAAGACATTTTGTATGATCACCTACAGGGCTTGATCTTTACTGAATCACTCACTAACAGAGTTAGGCTTGACTCTAACTTACTGGAAAACATCCAAAGGATTATATGAAGGTTATGGTTACAGACATGGTGTGGAGACAATGTTAATCCCATTCTCTGGGTAGAATGGCCTTGGGTTCATAGTCGATAGGTTAAATTAGAACTGTCCCTTACACTAAACTGAACAAACTCAGATTTATGTCAAGTTGGTTATGAGTGGTGACTTTAAGGGGTGCGAGTGACTTCAATGCATTACACTTACCAGGGAAGCTTGTTTTCATTTGGAGTACCTCCGCCATCTTGACTTCTGATCTTCTTCAGTTGCTAGGAGATTAGGTTGTCACACGGGAGCCTGCGTTCAAGAATATAAAGAAATCAGAATGTTACAGGAAACAGGTAAGTCAGAACACAGGGTACTACCTTATATGGGTGGCCTTTAGCACTGACCTTCTCTCTGACAGGAGAAGTTCTGTTTCTACATCACCCAAAACGTACATGATAATACAGCTGGTGATCTCTTTTCAAGTGAATATTCCTATCTGAGAGGTGTCACTTGTGTTGATATGACATAATCAAACAGTTCTAGGCCTGCTGTTTGATTCAGAACTTAGTCCTGCATATGAGTGACCTGAAAAGATCCATTATAACCAGCTCATTCAACAGGTAGCTCGGGACATTTTAACACAAGCAGAAACAATAAAACAACAACATGCATTTATGTAGCACTGTTTTGTAGCATCATTAAGTTAATAAAATTAATTAAAGTTAATAGTTACTGCAGAGAAAATTTACTAGGGTGTTGCCTGGGATGGTTTAGTTATGAAGAGAGGCTGGATAAGCTCAGAAACCAAAACAGAAATTGCTGCAAAAACCCAGCAGGTCCGCCAGCATCTGCGGCGAGAAATCAGAGTTAACGTTTCGGGACGGCGACAGGATAAGCTGGGGCTGTTTTCTTCACAGCAGAGAAGGTTGGAGGAGGAAGGTATACAACATTATGAGGGGCATGGATAGGATGGATAGGAAGCATCTTTGTTGAAGGGCGAACAGCAAGGGGGCATAATTTTAAAATGAAGGTCAGGAGGTTTCGAGAGGATTCAAACAATATTTTGACTCAGAGGGTGGTGGGAGTCGGGAATGCATGGACTGGGAGAGCACTTAAGGCAAGAAGGTTCCTGGATGAGCATAATGTTCAAGGCTATGGGCGAAGTGCTGCAAAAGTGGACTGGTGTAGGTTGAGTGTAGCATGTCAGTGCCGACTCAATGGGCTGAAGAGCCTCTTTTGGACTGTACGATTTTGTGAAGATGATCCAAGGCATTCCACAGGAGCATTATCAAACAGAATCTGACACATTCTCACATGGAGGTATTAGTGCAGATCACCAAATACCTGGACAATGAGCTACACCAGGAGGAGGTGAGAATAGGGAGGACATTGCAGAGTTTAGGACTTGGTCTACTGAAGGTACCGACACCAGTGGTGAAGCAAGTGAATACGGGGACATACAGACAGGAGGCCAGGATTAGAGGTGTTTCAGAGGCTAGTGTTCCTGAGTCAGATGGCAGAGAAGGTCAACGTAGTGGAGGGCTTTGAGCACAAGAACAAGAATTTTAAAATTGAGGTGCTGCTTGACCATACTAAAAAACCAGTGGTTCCATCTACTCTCTCAGGGTAGTCTGAATTCCCACAGTTTGGGACATCTAACCCTCTGAGTATCCCATTCTGTTATATTTAATGCACGTGGTACATGGGGATCTGGGCCAAGGTCACAGTTATCTCTCTTCTTTAGTGGAGCTCAGGACATTGAGAGAAATACATGCGAAAGGACAAGACTTAGACTAAGGGATGACAAGAAAGTGGCAGGAAGGCGCTGTCACCTGAAGACCTCAGTTGGATTTTCACAATCTTTCTCCATCCCTGACATCAAACTGCAAATGGACCAAATTCCCAAATTCCAGTTCATGTAGGATTGGAAATCAGGATCTCTGCATTTTACAATCCAGTCTTACAGCCACTATTATCCTGTTAAATGTTCACATGGCATCACAGGAACAGGCCATTCAGCCCAACTGGTTAATGTTGGTAATTATACTCATGGTCCTTTTCCCAAGTGCTCTACATCCCATCAACAGATCACAGCTAAATGATAAGTTATGTGGGACAGGCATCCACGGTACATACACAAGGATCATTAACAGGTGGAAAAAGACATCAAATAAATTTTAGTAAGTTGAAACACTGAACTGAATCTGAAAAAGACAAGGAATGGATGTGGAGACTAGACAAGACATAGTTTGGGCCGAAGATGATCATTTTTCTAGTGTGGTGATCACGTCAGTAAGGCTGTTCTCCACACTAACTGTGTACTGATGGTGTCGAAATATTAGTGACAGGCTGAATGCTTTGATGGGTCAGTCAGGGTTGAGTCCAAATTGAGCTTCAGACCCTGTGACCAACAGCAGGAATTTTCTGACGGTCGCAATGACAGAACTAGATCCTGGCTCATCGCCACTTGATGCTTGACATCAACATCAGTCGCATTTACAAAGCCAATATAAAGGGCTTCAGATACAAAGTAAAATTCTTCTACTCTTTTAAACAGAAAGTACATGTCTCTCTGCACTGTCCCCCATCAAACACTCCCAGGACTGGGACAGTATGGGATTAGATACAGAGTAAAGCTCTCCCTACACTCTCCCCTACTAAATAATCCCAGGACAGGGTCAGCACGGGCTTAGATAAGATGAAAGCTCCCTCTACACTGTCCCCATCAAACACTCCCAGGCCAGGGACAGCACAGGTTTAGATACAGGGTAAAGCCCCCTCCACACTCTCCCCCATCAAACACTCCCAGGATAGAGACAGCATGGGGAAAGGTAGAGTAAAGTTCTCTCTACACTGTCTCCCTAAACACTCCCAGGACACGATTCAGTACGGGGTTAGATACAGAGTAAAGCTCCCTCTACAATCTCCCCATCAAATACTCCCAGGACAGGGACAGTATGGGTTAGATACAGAGTAAAGCTCTCTCTACACTGTTCCCCATCAAACACTCCCAGGACAGGGACAGTACGGGTTAGATACAGAGTAAAGCTCCCTCTGCACTGTCTCCATCAAACACTCCCAGGACAGAGACAGCACGGGGTTAGATACAGAGTAAAGCTCTCTCTACACTGTCCCCCATCAAACACTCCCAGGACAGGGACAGTATGGGTTAGATACAGAGTAAAGATCTGATGAAGGGCTCTGGCCCGAAACATCGAATTTCCTGTTCCTTGGATGCTGCCTAACCTGCTGCGCTTTAACCAGCACACATTTTCAGCTCTGATCTCCAGCATCTGCAGACCTCACTTTTTACCCCATCAAACACTCCCAAGGACAGGGACAGCACTGGGTTAGATACAGAGTAAAGCTCCCCGTACACTGTCCCCATCAAACACTCCCAAGGACAGGGACAGCACTGGGTTAGATACAGAGTAAAGCTCCCTGTACACTGTCCCCATCAAACACTCCCAGGACAGGGACAGCACGAGGTTAGATACAGAGTAAAGCTCTCTCTACACTGTTCCCATCAAACGTGGCCAGGAAAGGTACAGCATGGGGTTAGATACAAGATAAAGCCCCCTCTACACTGCCCCCATCAAACATTCCCAGGACAGGGACAGCATGGGGCTAGATACAGGGTAAAGCCCTGTCTACGCTGTCCCCATCAAACACTCCAAGGACAAGGACAGCACAGGGTTATTTACAGAGTAAAGCTTGCTCTACATTGTCCTCATCAAACACTCCCAGGACAGGACAGCATGGAGTTATTTACAGAGTATAGTTCTCTTTACACTTTTAAACAGAAAGTAAATGTCCATGTTTTCTTTTAAATTGACATTAAAACTCCCTTGACACAGTTCCCATTCAAAACACCCAAGACAGGTACAGCACAGGTTGGCTACACAATAAAATCTTCTCTTCACTGGGCTCATCAAATACAGCACAGGGTTAGGTGTAAAGTTTCCTCCACATTATGCCCATCATATACGTACAAGACAAGTACAGCACAGGGAGACACACAAAATGAAGCTTCTTTTACTCTTTTAACCTGAAACTAAATCTCCCTCTGCTCTTTTAAACCGAATATAAAGTTCCCTCAAAGCTGTCCTCATCAAACACTCCCAGGACAGGGACAGCACGAGGTTAGATACAGAGTAAAGCTCTCTCTACACTGTTCCCATCAAACACTCCCTGACAGATATGTATTGCTGAGAGTACAATACAGGACGAAGGTCTCTTCACACTGTGATTGATTAGAAACCGAACACTACTCAGTTCATTAAGGGACTTTTTGCTCACACTCATTTACTGTTACACAAGTGAATAGAATAGTAATTTATTGTCATGTGTAGTTTTACAAAACAAATACAGTGAAAGATTTCCTAAGTCGCCAAAACACAACACCGAAAGTGTGTGGGAGCAAACTCAGCATGTTGCAACCTGTACACACACTGGATTTGGGAAAGGGACAAACATTCTCATTTTGTTTGGCACTTTGTAACAATGCTTCCCACAGGGACATTAACCCTCAAGTTACCTACATCAGCGCCACAATTTCAAGAGCAGCCAATCAGATGTGTGGGTGTATGGAAGTTTGCCAAGCTGCTGCCCAGATCAGAGTTGAATTTTCCTACTTTACAACTGTCTTTGTCTGGCATCAACCCCAGTGCACTTGGCATTGAGGACGAGTTCCTGGCCTAGTAAGAGCGGCCGTCCAAAACCGCAGTTTCTGGCTGCATTCCATTCCCGTTAACCAATATTCAGAGATAGATCTTTCCTGAGATCAACACTCACAACTGTCAAGCATTTGCTGTAGAGATAAGCTGTTGAGGGTGGGGTTAGTGAAACTGGTCTTGTTACTGATGGAAGATGAGAGATATCAGTCCATCTTACACCTGTGCCATCAACTTTTAATTGAAGTTATTGTTGCGCCTGGCGTTTAATGGTTTTTAATAGCCCTCATTGCAACCAGCAAACTGGTCTCTGTTTAAGAAAAGCAAAGGGGGCTCTTTTGGTACACTGGCAATGTCCCAATCTCTGAGCTAGGAAGCTTGGTCTCACCTGCTCAAGTGGTGTATAGTAACATCTCTGAACAGGCTGATTTGTAAAATATCTAATGTAGGAGTAACTTGGTAGGTCTGACTGCATATGTGGAGACAGAAAGAGTTAACGTTTCAAATCCAATAATGGTTTTTATTCTGAACAAGAGCTATATTAGAATCAAACGGTTAACTCTGGGCTAAAACAGCCATTGTTTTTTGGGTTAAGAGTCAGTTTCGTTGAGTTTCACTGAGGATTTCTCTTGCTGAGGCTAAGAAAGTAATCTATCCACATCTCACTAAAGTCGCCTCATTAACTTGTCCGACTCTCGCCCCATTCTATCACTCGCTGTATCCAGAACAGCTTGTCACTGTTGGGATATCCCAGAACAGACTGGCATTCCTGGCACCAGTGTCACCTTCAGCACATCTGTGCTACTTTCAGTTTTTAATTAACTTATGTTTAGTATTTCTCCTGGGAGATGGTGCTCTGACCAATGCAGCACACGATGCTGGCTCAGTGGTGAGCACTGTTGCCTCATAGCGCCAGGGACCCGGTTTCGATTCCACCCACGGGATGACTGTCTGTGTGGAGTTTGCACATTCTCCCCGTGTCTGCGTGGGTTTCCTCTGGGTGCTCCGGCTTCCTCCCACAGTCCAAAGGTGCGCAGGTTAGTTGGATTGGCCATGGAAAATGAGGGGGTGGATATCTCTTTGGATGGTCAATGTGGACTTGAGCTGAATGGCCTACTTTCACACTGCAGGGATTCTACTCTAAGTTAGCCTGGACTATAGATCTCATGGGAGAACATAGATTCCTGACCTGTCAGGTTAAAGAACTAATTAAATCTGCCAAGATTTGTGATGTTTACCTAAGGTACATAATTGCATTATGTTGAATTGATCTGCTTGGACAGGTTATGACACACCTCCATATCAAACATACGTCTTCTGCCTTAGAAGTATCACAATGCCATAAGAGCCCTGCTAGAGAATTGGAATTACTTGGGTAGCTCTGCTATTGAGCCGGTACGGGAATGATGGGCCGAAAGCTCTTTCTGTGCTATGTCATCCAATGGTTTAACATCATCTGTGAGGAACTTTAAAAAAATAAGTTCACACACTGAGTATGAGGTAAACAGCAGAGCAGAGAGGAAATGGTAACCACAGGGGATTCCAGCCTTTGTGTTAACTCAGAACGGGATGGGGGTCATTACTCTCTGATCAGTGCAGTACACAGGCCTAGGCTTCCCAGCCTGGAAGTGTAGACTTTACACAGAGTTAAAATCTTGGACATCTTTTTAAATCGTGCCTTTTTTCCTGCAAAAACAAGTGTTAAATGATGGAGATGCCATCAGGAACATTACCTACTGGGCACAGGGTGATGGGCAAGGGTCAGAGGTATGGAGCAGGGCACAGGCTAACTGCTGCTCGGCAACATTAAAGTTCTGTTGGCCATTTGTGAAGTACCCCCTCAAGTAAAACATTTTTATCCTTTGGTTAAAATCCCTCCATAGCCTTAACCCACAGACATTTTCTCAACCTCGAACCTCGGGGGTTCTCTGCTCTCTGACTTTTGACCTCTGAGCTTTCTGTGGTCAGACAGGCTGCCCAAAATAATTGATTTATGATGAACTTCGATAAAGTAAAGGCCATAAATTAAAGCATGCTAGGAAGTGGAAGCCAGTCTTGACTGAAGTGACTTGTGAGAAAGTGAGGACCGCAGACACTGGAGATCGGAGTTGGAAAGTGTGGCGCTGGAAAAACAGCATCCGACTTCATCAGGAAGGGCTTATGCTCGAAACGCCGACTCTCCTGCTCCTCAGGTGCTGCCTAAAGTGCTTGTGTCAATCCACACGCTACAGAATCCAGACAGTCTGCAGCTACCCACAGGTGGTTTGCAAACAAACTTGACAGCTGCAGAACCTACAATACACACCTGGATTCGAACGGGACAATGGAATATCGCCCTCGGAACAATTGGGAGCATCAAGTTATTCCTGAAGGGCTTTTGCCCGAAATGTCGATATTCCTGTTCCTCGGATACTGCCTGACCTGCTGTGCTTTTCCAGCATCACTCTAATCTTGGCTCTGATCTCGAGCATCTGCAGTACTCACTTTCGCCTAACATCTGGTTGAGTCTGATCGATCAGGGTAATTGAACCTGATCTATCCACTGACAGATCCTCAAGACCCTCCCAAAAGGGTGCAAAGGCTTGGAAGGATAAGAATGGCCACTAAACCCCACTCAGGATGCAAACTCGAGAATAACCATTGAAAGAGAAGACACCTACAAGACCATTGGAAGATGAAGAAGACATCACTATGTGGAGCCTGGCCAAGTTCTAGTGTGGTGGTATACTATCACACAAAGGTAAGTTGAAGTGTAAGATAGTTTAGTGTTCATCGTTAGTTTACAGTATACTTCATTGTTCTAATATTAATTGTGGTCAATAAACGAATATTACTGTTTATAAGAGTCGACTCGAAGGTCTTTGCTCAGAGTAAGAGTTCACAGACACCGTGTGGCAGGTACAACATTTCACAGCTCTCCAGTTTCATTTTTGAATTTCATTTTTGGCTCCACTTTCAAATGAGCTATGTCACTCCCTAAACCTGTCACCCTTTCTCTCATTCCAGACATTGCTTTGAATCTACTGCTTTCAGAATGTTTTTGGTTACTTTTCCAAACATCTCCTCATGTGGCTCAATGTTAAACAGCTGATTATGCTCCTGTAAGGCACCTGTAGATGTATTAAGGTACTGAGTTCAGAAGTAGGAATGTCTTGCCTACTTACCAGACCCGTGGTAATGCTGCATGCATGGTTATATCTCCCTACTGGGCCTTATTCTAGAGTTTAGATGGATAGGAGTGGATCTGATTGGAATGTACAAAATTCTAACAGGGTTGGATGAACCGAATGTAGAGAAGATATTTCTACAGGTTTGGAGTCTTGATTCTGGGATCACTTAGTCTTCAGATACAGAGTAGGCCATCTAGGACTGATAACAGGAAACATGTCTTCACTCTGAGGGTGGTGAATCTGTGGCATTCTCTACCACAGAAGGTTGGGTCATGGAATATATTCCAGAAAGTGATTTTAGAAGCCTCAAAGGGGTATGGAGAGAAAATGAGAATAGGGCATTAAGATAAAGAAAAAGCCATGAAGGGCAGAACAGGCTAAATGCCATATTCCTGATCCTTGTTTCTATATTTCTAATTTCTCTTCCCTTAAGAAGATTGTGTGCTATAAGCAACATGGGCAACTCATTTGCTTGCCATCTCTGGTGATGCTCATTGAAGCCAGACATCCGAGGGGGCTTTGGTGCTATTATTTAAAGGACAGACTGACCTGCACTGACACCTGCCTATCATTGCTCCTGATAACATTCCTCCACAGTTTGGATGTGCATGTGTTGTAATATGCTGGGATGTGGGCCAAGAGCTGAAAACTACAATTAAGCTGGATGGCATTTTCTTTTGGCTAATGCATACACGACAGATTCCTGTGTGTGCGTGGCACACATTTTCCATGGGTCAGGGAACAAGGCAGGATGAAATGACTCAGGCACTTTCTGAAGAAACGTGGATGAGTAGATGAGAAAGAAAATGGAATAAAAAGATTTGAAAAAAATCCCACATAAGAAGTTAAAAATCAAAACATGTGGGACTGGTGGTAACATATTGGCTTGGATTGAGAGTTGGGTTGCAGGCAGGGAACAGGAATAAATGGGTCATTTTCAGAGTGACAGGCACTGACTGGTGGGGTACAACAGGAATCAGAGTTAGGTCTCTAGCTATCAATGATTTGGATGAGGGAATCAAGTTGCAAGTTTGCTGACAACATGAAATGCGGTGGGAGCAAGAGTAGTGAGGAGCCTTTAAAGAGGTTTCAGAGCACTTTAGACAGTTTGTGAGGATGGGCAATGCATGGCAGACACAATGTGACAGGTATAGATGTGCAGTCGTCCACTTTGGTAGGAAAAACTCGCAGCATATTATTTAAATGGTGGCAGACTGGGAAAGGATGATATACAAAGGGACCTGGTCACTGAAAGCAATGTCTGCAGGTCCAGCAAGCAGATAGGAAGGCAGATCGTGTGTTTTATATATTTTAGATATTACAAAAGGTTGGAGTATAGGAGCAGGAACTGCCGAATTACAAAGTCTTGGTAAGGCCACACCTAGGATTGGGGTGTACAGGTGTGTTCTTCTTAACTGGGAAAAGATGTACTTGCCATCGAGGGAGTCCAGTAAAGACTCCCCAAACTGATACCAGGGATAATAGTTTTTTTAATGAGAAGAGACTGGGTGAACCAGCTCTGGAATTTGGAAGAATGAGAGGGAATCTGATTTGAACTTTTGACTGAGTCGGACAGACTGTATGCAGGGACGATTACCCTGTCTAAGGGTGTCCAGAACAATCAGTCACAGCCTCAGGATAGAGGGTCAGACTCGTCTTGGATTAAGAGGAGGACAACTTTCTTCTTTGAGAGTGCTGAGCCTGTGGACTTCTCCGAGGGTATGGAGGTGAAGTCACTGAGTAAAATTTAAGAAAGAAATAGACAAGAATTCCAGAGGCTAAAGATATCCAGGTTTATAAGGGGAGAGCGGGAATGTGGCATTGAGTGGATCAGCCATGATCGTGTTATATGCTCAGAGCTGTACAGCACGGAAACAGATTCTTCGGTCCAACTCGCCCATGCCGACTATCTTCATCTGACCTAATCCCAATTGCCAGCATTTGGCCCATATGCCTCTAACCCCTTCCTGTTCATATACCCATCGAGATGCCTTTTAAATGGTGTAATTGTACCAGCCTGCACCACTTCCTCTGGCAGCTCATTCTATACACACACCACCCTCTGCATGAAAAAGTTGCCCCTTAGGTCCCTTCTAAATCTTTCCCCTCTGACCTTAAACCTATGGCCTCTAGTTCTGGACTCCCCCATGCCAGGGAAAAGACCCTGCCTATTTACCTATCCACATCCCTCGTGGTTTTATAAACCTCTATAAGGTTGAAGAGCCAAGTAGGCTAATTGGCCTACTCACATTTTCTATTTTTTTTTACAGATGGTGGGAATAGAAGGAGACTCAAAAAGGAGAATAAACACCAGCAGGGACTTGTTGGGCTGAATGGCCTTTTCCTACAGGAAAGGATTCAGGCAGAAGGCCTTGCTTCCAGGAGTTGAGAATGTGAAGGTCTTTCAGTTCCTGTGGGGCACTCTATTTACCAAATACTTTGGGAATGTCCAAATATCTGTTTGTACATTGAGTAATTCTCTTGAGAGAATTTCAATGTGATTAAAGTATGTGTGGCCTGTCATACGTAACCTTGTTGCTGATTTGCCCACAGCGAGTGTGATTAATGCTCTCCCAGATGACAAGCTCTTGCAGTCTATTTACTACAGGGTCAATTCTGGCAATCTGAGTGCGTGTGTTTCTTTTTGGAAAGAGGGGGTGGGGAGAAAGCTGTCATTTACCAGACCCTTACTTCAGTCAGGCTTTCCCTGATGTTGTGACTTTCAGAATTACTCATAATGTGTGAGGGAGTCAGACAATAAATCATTGCACAAAGCACCAACAAAGCAGAGTCCTCATCTTGCTATTATTGTCCAGACATGGAGAAGGATGAAAATAAGATTACGATACCAGAACCAAGGGGTTAACTATCAGAAAAGATGGAATAGATTGGGGCTGGTACCACAAAAAGGAGAAGTCGTGGGAGTGAACTAATTGAAGTCTTTATGAAGGGATATAATAGACTCGACACAGACAAGATGTTTCTACTTGTGCGGGAGACAAGAAGCTGTAGCTAAAAATATATGATGGTCGCTAATAAATTCAGGAGGGAATTCAGCAGAAAACTCTTTATCTGGAGAATGTGAAACTCAATGTCTCAGGGAGTAGTTGAGGTGACTGACAGGATAAGATAAATATGAGGGAGAATAGGATCTGCTGTGAGGGTGAAGCAGGGTGGCAGCAGGATTTGGTGCAGCAGGAACACTGGCTTCGAATAGTTGGGCCGAATGGCACATTTTTGAGCTCTTAATAACGAAAATATGCAACAAATTTTAGATTTGCATTTTATAAAACAGGCTTAAAACTTGTTCACTACATCAGATCTGAGTATCATCACATTCTTCAAAATGTAGAGCCCAGTGCTTGTTTATAGTAGCATTGACTTCTAAGCAAACACACACAAACATCAGCACAGAGACAAACAGACGTGTTCATATTCACATACACTTTCACTTACACACAGACACACACGTTCACTTACACACACACACAGACACAGGGTCACTTACACACACAGAGGGACACATGTTCACTTATACAGATACTCATGCTCACTAACACACAGACACATGTTCACTTACACACACAGACACGACACATGTTCACTGACACACAGAGACATATGTTCACATAGACACTGGCACACACATTTGCATACAGACACACATTCATGTAAACACAGACACATTTCTATGTACATACTGACACACACATTTGTGTACACATGTTCACTGACACATTCATTTACACACATGTTCACGTACAAACGTGGACTGACACACAAATACACATTCACTTACACACAGGCATACATGTTCACTTCCAGAGACACGCATGTTCACGTACACACATATGGACCCACACATGCTCATCACACAAACATGTTCATGCCCACACATGTGGACTGACACACAGTCACACATTCATTGACACACAGGCACACATGTTCACTTACACAGACACACACGTGCATGTCCACACATACATGTTGACTAACAGCGACAGACACACATTCTCAGACTATCACAGACATACAGTCTGACACACACACATGCAGACAACCACATATTCTCACACACTGAGACACACATTCATAAACAAAGACAGAAATACTCAGACAGCAAATCACATACTCAATTACAAACATAATGTATGAATAAAAAGGCATACACACCAACACACAGACAGAAACACATTCAGATAGACACACATGCAAGCCGACACACAGATAAACATATGAAGAGACAGATAGAGTTGCCTACACCAAAACATAGATACCCAGACTCACACAGAGACTTTCTGATATAAAATACAGCTGAACACAAACAAACATAGAAGAAACACACACAGACACAGAGACAGACAGTCACACAGTCAAACAGATACACAATTAGGACCTGCAGCAAAGGACCATTCTCACCTCCACACCCTGCGGTCGCTGGCCTGGTATTAAGTTATCATGTCAGCTGTTCATTCTCTCACCGACCTGAGTGTGTGTGACAAGGTCTGGCTGAGATGGTGAGGCTTTGATACATCTCCTCCCTCCCACACTGGGTCACACTCACTTACCGGCAGTAAATGCTTTACAGCAAATGAGACTGACATTCTGCATCATGTGACAGTCTGTTTACACTCTTCAGTTTAATATTGACTGAAGCTGAGATTTCAAAGAGAGCACTTTGATGGCTTTTTTAAAAACTCTGGTCTCATTAGCCCTCTGTAGACCTTCCTGCTATTATTTTTATTCATTCCTTTGGCTGATGTTTTCTCTCCCCTCTTGTCCTCTCTCAACCCCCACCTCTCAAACTCTTCCTCACAAAGCCAACATTGACTGGGAGATGATCCCATTCACACTAGGCTTCCTACATGGTCTCACTTTGAGTATAGGAGTTGGGAATGTTACGTTGGGATCGATATTGGTGAGGCCTCTTCTGGAGTACTGTGTCCAGTCCTGGTCGCCCTGTTATAGGAAGGATATTATTAAACTGGAGAGGGTTCAGAAGAGATTTACCAGGATGTTGCCAGGAATAGAGGGTTTTGAGTTATAAGGAGACATTGGATAGACTGGGACTAATTTCCACTGGAGTGCAGGAGGCTGAGGGGTGACCTTATAAAAGTTTATAAAATCAGGAAAAGGTGAATAGCAAGAGTCTTTTTCCCTAAGGTGGGGGGTTTCAAGACTAGTGGGCATATCTTTATGGTGAGAGGAGAAAGTTTTAAAAAGGACATGAGGGGTAACTCTTACACAGAGAGTAGTTTGTGTGTGGAATGAACTTCCAGAGGGAGGGGTAGATTCAAGTACAGTTACAATATTTAAAAGACATTTGAGCAGGGACATGAAGGAGAAAGGTTTGGAGGGCTATGAGCCAGGCAAGTGGGACTAGTTTAGTTTGGGAACACAGTTGGCATGGACTGATTGGACCAAAGGGTCTGTTTCCGTGCTGCTGGATTGTATAACTCTCGATGTGTTGTAGATGAGTAATGTAGGCTACATTATTCCTGGACCTCTGACCTCTCATTGCCATAAAATCATGGTACTGAACAAAAGAAGGTCATTCAGCCCATGGAGTCTGTGCCAGTTCTTCAGAAAGGCAATCCAGTTAGTTGCAGTCTCTCATATGTACATCACATCCCTCCAATTTATTCTCCCACCAACTATGTATCCAGTGCCATTTTGGAAACCATTAATGAAAGTATATCATCTGCCCACCAGGCAGTATCTTCCAAACCCTAAGCACTCAACACTAATTTTTTTTCTCTCTCACGTTATCACTTTGCCAATCACATTAAAGCTGCAGTCTCTGGTTTTGACCTTTCAGCTATTGGAAAAGTATCTCTTTATTTAATCTCATCAAAATCCTTATCTTTACGTTGGTCACTCTTCAGCCTTCTCTGTTTAAAGGAGAATAATTTTCTCCAGTATTGCTGCAAATTCTCATCCCTGGAACTGTGCTAGTAAAGCACATCTGTGCCCTCTCCAAAACTCTCATGTTCCTCCTGAAGTCTGGTGCCCAGAATTAGACTCACTACTGCCGTTGGTGCTGAACTCCCCTTTGCAAAGGGGAGTCCTGGATTTGGACTCATTCCTTCTCCTTGGGTATCCTAAACGTCCACATGGTATAACCACTGAGTATCGACCTGACTGCCACCTTCAAAGACTGGTGCCCATATAAATCCCCTCAAGTCTCCCTGTTCCGACACCTTTAAAATGTAGCTCTTGCTATCTCTGTACAAACAGACAGCAAGGACTGCACAAAACACTATATAGGACAAACAGGAGTCCATGAACATCAGCTAGCCACAAAACGACACGACCAGCTATCTCTAGTAGCCATACACTCAGACAACCACAACATGAATTTGACTGGAAAAACACCACTATCATAGGACAAGCCAGACAGAGAACAGCCAGAGAATTCCTAGAAGCATGGCATTCATCCCCAAACTCCATCAACAGACACATTGACCTGGACACCATATACAAACCACTACAGCTGAAACTGACACCCGGAAACGGCAAGAACATCCATCAACAGACACATCGACCTGGACCCCACATACAAATCACTGCAGCTGAAACTGACACCCGGAAGCGGCAAGAACAAACCAATATAAATACCGGAAGAAACATCAAAGCAGCGCTTCACACGAGGCTCCAACAGCACTGATGATGTTCCTTAGCCAGGGAACGAAACGTTTGCAGCAAAAACTTCCAGCTCGGCGAGCAGAACCACAACAACGGATACCCGAGCTACAAATCTTCAATCAGATTTTAAAGGTTTTGGGGGATGTTTCAAAGGAGGGGAGGAGACGCGGAGATCCTCAGGAGCAAGGTTTTGGAGCTTGGAGATGAGACAGCTGCAGACACAGCTGTCAATGGCACAGCGATTAAAATGAAAGGTGCATCGGGGCACAAATAAATTGCAATGTGGAGTCTTGTCGGACTGAAGGAGATTACAGATATATGAAAGAGAGCAACACAGGGGTGACATGGTGGTTCAATGGTTAGCATTACTGCCTCACAGCACCAGGGACCCAAATTCAATTCCAGCCTCAGGTAGGTAAGATAGTGAGGAAGGTGTTTGGTATGCATTCCTTTATTGGACAGAGCATTAGATATAGGCATTGGGAGGTCATGTTGTGGCTGTGCAGGACATTGGTTAGGCCACTTTTGGAATATTGTGTGCAATTCTGGTCTCCCTCCTTTTGGAAGGATGTTGTGAAACTTGAAAGGGTTCAGAAAAGATCTGCAAAGATGTTGCCATGGTTGGAGGGTCTGACTATAGGGAAAGGCTGAATAAGTTGGGGCTTTTTTTCCCTGGAGCATCGGAGGCTGAGGGGTGACCTTATATAGAGGTTTATAAAATCATGAGGGGCGTGGATAGGGTAAATAGACAAGGTCTTTTCCCTGGGATAGGGGAGTCAAGAACTAGTGGGTTTAGGGTGAGGGGGAAAAATTTAAAAGGAACCTAAGGGGCAACATTTTCACAAAGAGGGTGGTACGTGTTTGGAATGAGCAGCCAGAGGAAGTGGTGGAGACTGGTACAATTACAACATTTAAAAGGCATCTCGATAGGTATATGAATTGGAAGGGTTTAAAGGGAGGTGGACCAAGTGCTGGCAAATAGGACTAGATTAATTTAAGATCTTTGGTTGGCATGGTTGAATTGGACTGAAGGGTATGTTTCCGTGCTGTACATCTCTATGATTCTATGACTGTCTGTGTGGAATTTGTACATTCTCCCTGAGTCTGCGTGGGTTTCCTCTGAGTGCTCCAGTCTCCTTCCACAATCCAAAAATGTGCAGGTTGGGGTGAATTAGCCATGGGAAATGCAGAGCTATAGGGATGGAATAGGACATAGAACAGAGAACACAGAACATTACAGCACAGTATAGGTCCTTCGGTCCTCGATGTTGTGCCAATCAGTGAAACCAATCTAAAGCCCATCTAACCTACACTATTCCATTCTCATCTATATGACCATTTCAATGCCCTTAAAGTTGGCGAATCCACTATTGTTGCAGGAAGGACACTCAGCGCCCATACTATTCTGAGTAAAGAAACTACCTCTAACATCTGTCCAATATCTATCATCCTTCAATTTAAAACTACGTCCTCTCGGGAAGGTTCTCACTGTCCACCGTATCTAATCCTCATCACGTTGTATACCTCTATTAAGTCACCTCTTAACCTTCTTCTCTCAAACAAAAACAGCCTCAAGTCCCTCAGCATTTCCTTATAAGATCTTCCCTCCATACCAGGCAACATCCTTGTAAACCTCCTCTGAACCCTTTCCAAAGCTTCCACATCCTTCCTATAATATGGCAACCAGAACTGTACGCAATACTCCAAGTGCGGCTGCACCTGAGTTTTGTACAGCTGCAACATGACCTCATTGCTCCAAAACTCAATCCCTCTACCAATAAAAGCTAACAGACTAGGCCTTCTTAACAACATGGACACTGGGATCTCTCTGCTCATCCATGTTACCAAGAATCTTACCATTAGCCCAGCACTCTGTATTCCTGTTACTCCTTTCAAAGTGAATCACCTCACACTTTTCCACATTAAACTCCATTTTCCACCTCTCAGCCCAGCTCTACAGCTTATCTATGTCTCTCTGTAACCTGCAACATCCTTCTGCATTGTCTACAAGTCCACCAACTTTTGTGTCATCTGCAAATTTACTATCCCATCCTTCTATATCCTCATCCAGGTTATTTATAAAAATGACAAACAGCAGTGGCCCCAAAACAGATCCTTGTGGTATACCATCAGTAACTGAACTCCAGGATGAACATTTCCCATCAACCCACCCTCTGTCTTCTTATAGCTAGCTAATTTCTGATCCAAACCGCTAAATCACCCTCAATCCCATGCCTCCCTATTTTCCGCAATATTTTCATTGGGAACCTTCACAAATGCTTTACTGAAATCCATACACATCAACTGCTTTACCCTCAATCACCTGTTTGGTCATCTTCTCAAAGAACTCTGTAAGGTTTGTAAGGCATGACCTACCCTTCACAAAACCACGTTGACTATCCCTAATCAAATTTTTTCTTTTCTCGATGTTATAAACCCTATCCCTTATAATCCTTTCCAAAACTTTGCCCACAACTGAAGTAAGGCTCACTGATCAATAATTACCAGGGTTGTCTCTACTCCCCTTCTTGCACAAGGGAACAACATTTGCTGTCCTCCAGTCTTCTGGCACTATTCCTGTAGACAATGATGACATAAAGATCAAAGCCAAAGACTTGGCAATCTTCTCCCTAACTTCCCAGAGAATCCTAGGATAAATCCCATCTGAGCCAGGGGACTTATCTATTTTCACACTTTCCAGAATTGCTAACACCTCCTCCTTAAGAACCTCAATCCCGTCTAATCTAATAGCCTGTATCTTGGAATTCTCCTTGACAACACTGTATTATTCATTTTGCATCTCTCCTATCTCTTTGGACTCCATGCACAACTTCCCACTACTGTCCTTGACTGAAATGGGGTAGTTCTGGGTGGGATGCTCTTCTGAGGGTCGAAGTGGACTCAATGGGCCAAACGGCCTGATTCCACACTGTTGGGATTCTAAGGCAATGGAAGGATTTGAACACGAAGCATTAAAATTTGAGGTATATAAAGGTCAGTGGAAACATGGGAAATGGGTGAAACCAAATTCGGCTAAGTTACATTACAGGGGGTGGCATTTGGGATGAGCTGAAGCTTAGGAAGGCGGGCTCCCAGCCCGGACATACAATGTAGTGAGGAAAACCAGGGAACGGGGTGAGCCAGAGGTACTTTCTCAATGACAACCAAGAGCAGGAATCTCACACCATCTTTCTCTGATCCCTCAAGTTCAATTTAACTGTGCTTGTGTGGAGCGGTTTGGGAGGGATCAGTGGAGAGAGGGAAAGGTACATGAGGGAAAAGGGTTTAGAAAGATGGACAGAATGGCTGGGCTAGGAGGAGACTGGTGCACAGCATAAACCCCAGCTGGACTGAATGGCTTCTTGCTGTTCTGTATACTTGATGGAAGAATGCCAAGGGATTTAAAGCCACCATCTGAAGCAGGGACTGATCGTGAAGAGTCGAAGATTGAGACCGCAGCAGTTGCAGTGATACATGAGCGAGGAGCCCTGCAGAAATGCCATGGAAAAACAAGTGACAGGTTTTCCAGTGTTAGACCCCACCACATGGTTCTCATTTAATCCAGTTCAACAAAATGACTCATGACTGAGCTGCAATTTGTGCAGTCAGGAGGATGTGAAGAAATATGTCCCTCAGGGAGCCCTTTATTCATGCTCTCTGCCTGTGCATGAAAATCAGAGGAAAACCATAGAACCCAAAACAGCACAGTATACAGGATTGAAACATCAGCACTTATCTTGGGATGAGTCAGCAATCTTCTTGGGGTAGGGTGGGAGACACATTGAATCTTACATCACAGCTCCTTTCTCCATTTGTTGGTGTTTTCTTCATTGTCTCCAATTGCTAATGAAAAGGGCTATCAAAGCTCTCAAGTCTTCTACTATCTTTCACACTGTCCGGGAATATACTCTGATCGGTGCAGAATGGGAAATCTCGCATCTTCAAGCAGAGTGGGCACTTCCCGGATATCCAACAATCCAGGAGTCAGCACTGGATTAACAGGACAGGAGCTCGGGAGCACAACAAACCTCAGAGACACTGGCGTTCAGAGGGGCAGGCCCTCAGAAATATATTCACAAGTGCAAAATCTAGAAATGCTCAGCTTCCCAAAATAATTACTGTCCCTTCAAACTTGACTCTGAAAACCACAGTCCATCCAAACCACAGCCCCACGTAGAAACACAGCCTCAAGTAAAATCACAAGGAGAAAGTGAGGACTGCAGATGCTGGAGATCAGAGTTCACAATGTGGTGCTGGAAAAGCACAGCAGGTCAGGCAGCATCCGAGAATTGATGTTTCGGGCATAAGCCCTTCATCAGGAATGATCCTTGCGAGCTAAGGGGGTAGAGAGATAAATGGGAGGGGGAGGAGGGGCTGGGAGGGCCGATAGTTGAGAGTGCGATAGGTAGATGAAGGTGGGATGTAATGGTGATTGGTCAGAGAGGAGGGTGCAGCAGATAGGTGGGAAGGGAGATAGACAGGTGGGACAGGACATGAGGGTGGTGCCCAGTTGGAAAGTTGAATCTGGGAAAATGAGGAAACTCCCATCCCCTATCTGCATTCTGTAAAGATCATTCCCTCCGTGACTCTCTTGTCAGGGTCCACACCCCCCACCAACCCACCCTCCCCTTCCGGCACCTTCCCCTGCCACTGGAAGAATTGTAAAACCTGTGCCCTCCTCCCCATCACCTCCATCCGAGGCCCCAGAGAAGCCTTCTACATCCAGAGTTTTACCTGCACTTCCACACATGTATTTTACTGTATCCATTGTTCCCGATGCAGTCTCCCCTACATTATGGAGACACAATGCCTACTTGCAGAAGGCTTCAGAGAACATCTCCAAGACACATACATGAAACAACCCTACCACTCCATGGCTGAATGCTTTAACATGCAGGTCCTGGGCCACCTCCATCGCCAAACCCTAACCACCCGACGCCTGGAGGAAGAATGCCTCATCTTCCGTCTTGGGACCCTCCAACCAGACGGGATTAATGTGGATTTCACCAGTTTCCTCATTTCCCCTCCCCCCACCTTATCCCAGGTTCAACCTTCTAACTCGGCACCGCCCACATGACCTGTTCTACCTGTCCATCTTCCTTCCCACCTTTCCGCTCCACCCTGCTCTCCAACCTATCACCATCAGCCCCGCCTTAATCTACATATCACACTCTCAACTACCCTCCCCCCACCCCCACTCCTCTCCCATTTATCTCTCTACCCTCTTGGCTCACAAGCATCATTCCTGATGAAAGGTTTATGTCCGAAACATCAATTCTCCTGCTCCTCGGACGCTGCCTGACCCCCAGGTAAAAACACAACCCCATGTAAAAACACAGCCCCACATGAAAACACAGCCCACGTAAAAACACAACCCCACATAAAAACACAGCCCCACTGAACCACAGCCCCACCACAAAACACAGCCCCATGTAAATACACAGCCTCACGTAAAAACACAGCCCCACTAAAACGCTGTGTGAAAACACAGCCCCATGTAAATACACAGCCTCATGTCAGTATACAGCCCTGAGTGAAAACAAAGCCCCATGTAAATACATAGCCCCATGTGAAAACACAGCCCCAGACAAAAACACAGCCTCACGTAAAACAATGCCCCATGTGAAAACACAAACCCCACATACAAACATGGCCCAACATAAAAACACAGCCCTACGTAAAAACACAACCCTACACAAAAACAGAGCCCCACATAAAAACACAGCCCCATGTAAAAACACAACCCCATGTGAAAACACAGCTCCATGTAAAAACATTAGCCTCACAAGGAAACATGCCCCCACATAAAAACACAGCCCCACTGAACCACAGACCCACATAAAAAACACAGCCCATGTGAAAACACAGCCCCATGTAAAAACACAACCTCATGTGAAAATACAGCCCAATGTGAAAACACTGCCCCATGTAAAAACACAACCTCACATAAAAACACAGCCCCATGTGAAAACACATCCCCATGTAAAAACACAGCCCCATGTAAAAACACAGCCCCATGTAAAAACACAGCCCCATGTGAAAACACAGCCTCACATAGACATATAGCCCCAGATAAAAACACAGCCTCACTGAAACACAGTCCCACATAAAATCTCAGCCCCACGCAAAAACACAACCCCACTAAAACACAGCCCCATGTAAAAACACAGCCCCATTAAAACATTGCCCCACTAATATACTGATTATAACAAGGTCAGACAAGTGGCCCTCATAGGAAATGAGTTCTGAGGACGGGTCACACGATGCATAACAGTAACTCTGACTTTTCTCTGTCTTGCTGCCAAACTTACTAAGCTTTACCAGCAGTATCTGTTTTTGTTGCTGATTTCCAGTATGTGCAGTTCTTTCGGTTTTTATTAGAATGAGTTCCCTGTTTGGGGCTGTTAACCTGGTCCAATCAGGGAGCTCTTGCTGATAGCTAACTAGGGTGAGCGTCAGGGCTCTGAGGGAGCTGGACCAGGGTCAAGTGCTATGCACGTGTAAGTAAAGGATGACTTAGTGACGCGAGTCTGAGGAGTTATTTTATCTGAAACTCAGTCTCACATAAAAAGACAACTCCTCGGAAACAGAGTCCATTCAAACCACAGCCAGTCTAAAACACAGTTCCACGTAAAAACAGTCCCACATAAACATCACAACCCCTCTGAAACACACAGAACCTTAACAGGAGAAATATAACTTTCCACACAATTGAGCTGTCTTCATCAAAATAAAAACATGAGCCTCTCAAACTCTCCTCCCTTATTCAGTAAAAATTCAAAGGAGATGGTTGAAAAATGAGCATTCTAAGTCAAGAAATCAATAAATAAAAAAAGCTGTAATGTTACCGTGTTTGGCTCTATAAAGGCCAGTCCTGCTCCCTGGTTGGTAAATCACTCTAGACAATCTCTGATTATGTCTACGTGTTAAACCTCCCCAAACTCTGACTCAATGCTTCTGAGTGCCTGACTCACTTTTTCTCTCACCAAAGCAAGACTATTTCGTATTCTAAACAGTATCACAGGATCAGGGCAATCATAAGAGAGCTCAAGACTGGAGCCACTTCCTAAAATGTAGACGAGCAGAGTCCAACAGAGAAAACACTCTCTCTTTTCTGGATTATCTTTTACACTTCTTCTCTGAAGTGACTTTCAAGGGGCTGAGTGCCTCTTTCTGGGGCTCAGGTTTGTGGTCAATCACTAACCAGAGGGAAACACAGTGAACAGTAAACTTTGAAAATGAATGTTCTTTATTTTCTATTCATTGATGGGAGATGGGTGTCGCTGGCTGGGGCAGAATTTATTGCCCATCCCTAGTTGCCCCTTGAGAAGGTGAGGATGAGCTGCCTTCTTGAACACTGCTGCTGTGTGTTGACCCAAAATGCCCAAAGGGAGGGAATTTCAGGATTTTGACCCAGTGACACTGAAGGAACGGTAATATATTTCCAGCTCAGCTTGGTGACTGGCTTGGAGGGGAACTTGCAGGGAGTGGTGTTCACATGTATCTGCTGCCATTGTCCTTCTAGATGGAAGTGGTCGTGGGTTTGGAAGGTGCTGTCTGAGGATCTTTGGTGAATTTCTGCAATGCATCTTGTAGATAGAACACATTGCTGCTGCTGAGTATCAGTGGTGGAGGGAATGGATGCTTGTGGATGGGGTGCCAATTAAGTGGGCTGCTTTGTTCTGGATGGTGTCAAGCATCTCAAGTGGAGCTGCACCCATCCAGGTAAGTGGGGAGTACTCCATCACAGTCCTGAGTTGTACCCTGTAGGAAAGAAATGTTTGTGGATGTGGTGCCCATCAAACAACAGCATTCGTCTGGATGATGTCAAGCTTCTTGAGTGTTGGTCATACTGCAGCTCCACATTATGGTATGCAATGCATCTTTGGAAAGTTTTACTTGAGATTGAGCACCATTTCTTCAAGTGTAAGCTTTAGCGGTGCGTGTCAGCAGCACAAGGTAGTGGTGGCTCTGAAGGAGTAAAGTTGGAGATGCATTACGTCCACCCAATATGATGATATCACACAGTCTCTGGGTTGGGATAACCTGCCTCTCTAGCCCAGGTTAACGGTAGCGCCTCCACCACTATCCCAACTGACAGATCCATATAATAAAGAAACAACTGAGCCTGAAACTACATGTAACGCAGCAGCCTGAGATACATGCAGAGAGCCTCAAATGTACACACACTCTAAAATATTCACGCAATCTCAGAAATGTTTCCACGGAAACTCTCACCCAAACAAAATTCAGAAATACTGACCCTCAGTCTGCTCTCGAACGCACGCACTCACCTCAGAATTAAGGCTAGGTTTAGCCCAGCCAGTAATCCACTTAGGGATCTAACTGATCTCCTGACTGAAGCCAATCCCTCAGTAATTTACAATTGCACAATGGAAATAAATAGGGCATAATATGTGAATGTTATAAAAACAAAATAAATCCGTAACCTATTAAAAAAAATTTTCCATCTGTTACACATTACCAATCAACTTTGGGCATTTTCAATTCCTGCACCTGTACTGATTACCGAAATGACTATGTGAACTTGTCAGGTTCTAAGTGTTCCTTCTCCCTCATGGAGGTGGACAGGCTATTTTAGTCACATGAGTATATACTTATCTCTGCAACTGAATATGGGCACAGGTAACGGTTTCAATCCTGTTTAACTATCTGTCCGCAAACAGGTAACTCAAAAACCAGTAGACAGATTTCAATTAAAACAAAGATCTGAATCCAGATTCTGGATATTTTAAAAAGATCCATAAACTTTGGGAGATGGCGACCATTGACTTATTTTAAGAATGCATCGGATATTTTGGATTAGACTGTTGTTGATTGTTTTAGTATGATTACTCAGCTCCTGTGGTGGAGTATGTCACATCTGTCAAAATGGCAGCAGAGTTTTCACAGCAGGTTATTGGTGCGATTTAGCTTGAAGTCTCCTCAGTGAGGTAGAAAATCTTAATAAAAAATACCAGCTTTGTAGAGATACAGCATCAACTAGGCACATTAACATAGTGATAACATTAACATAGTGCCTTGATGAGTGTACTTTTCTCTAGTTTAACATGATATTAGCTGTTTCTATTGGCAAAGACATTTATATAAGAAATAAGACTGACTTTGAAGTGTTTTTCTTTGTTTGGCCTGGTTAACTATTATCAGTCCCTCTCTCTCTTGCTTCACCTGAAAATTACAGTCTTCCCTCATCACCATAACTGATTAATAGTTACAGAAAACACCTCAGCATGTCAAAACCTCTCAAAGTGCTTGACCCAATAAATCACTTCCAAGATGTCACACCTGTTTTGGTTATGATGTTAGACCAACGTCCTGTCCGTTTGGGTGGATACATTCCCATGGCAAAATTGTAATATTGTGAAGAGAAATAGGAGAGAATCCCCCTCCCACCCACCTCTAGTGGTCTGACCAATAATTATCCTCAAATCAACTCAACAAATCACTGGGTCTTATTCTGGCTATTTGTGGGATCTGGCATTTCCAGGGTGACTGCATTTCATTGGCTCTCCAAAGTACTTAGGGATGTCCTGAGGTTGTTAAAGGCACTACCAAAATGCACACCTTGCCTTTCATACTGGCTATGGTAGTGTAGGATTTTATGTTTGGGGTGAAGGCAGAGGGACATTAGATTGAGGTAGTACAACACAGTAATCTCTGCAATGTGGCAAATCTGTCTGATTCTCCCCTACATCTCTGTGTTTCAGAGTCGCTTGGCTCTTTGAATCATAGAATCCCTACAGCGTAGAACCAGGCCAGAGTTCCAGGATACATGAACATCAACTAGCCACAAAAAGACATGACCCTCTCTCACTTGTATCCTTACATACAGATGAGGAAGGACATCACTTTGAATGGGACAACACATCCATCCTAGGACAAGCCAAACAGAGACACGCACAAGAATTCCTAGAAGCATGGCATTCCAACCGGAACTCTATCAACGAACACACTGAGTTTGACCCCATCTACCATCCCCTGAGAAAAAGAACAGGAAATGACATCACCACAGGAAAGACGTCACCAACCCAAAGAAACCCAAACATATAAATAGAAAGCAGAAATTATCAACAGTGCTTCGCCCAGAGGCCCACTGAAGCTGTTACCTAGTAGGGTGACAAAACGTCTGGAAATGAACCTTCCAGCTCAGTGAGCAAACCTACATGCAGAACCTCAACCTGAGCTACAAATCTTCTCAAACTCACTAAGCCTGCACATCCCTGGACACTATGGGAAACTTAGCACAGGCAATACACCTAGCCTGCACATCCCATTAGATCCCATTTACTCTTGCTTTAAGGGATGGCATGGTGGCTCAGTGGTTAGCACTGCTACCTCACAGCACCAGGGACACGGGTTTGATTCCACCCTCGGGCAACTGTCTGTGTGGAGTTTGCACATTCTCCCCACGTCTGCATGGGTTTCCTCCGTGTGCTCTGGTTTCCTCCCACAATCCAAAGATGTGCAGGTTAGGGTGGATTGGCCATGCTAAAATTGCCCATAGTGTCCAGGGATGTGCAGGTTATGTGCATAAGTCAGAGGGAAATGGGTCTGGGTGGGTTACTATCTGGAGAGTTGATGTGGACCTGTTTCCACACTGTCAGGAATCTAGTCTTTGGACTGTGCGAGAAAATCCACATAGGACACGGGAAAAATGCGCAAACTCCCCGTCAGCTGAGGGTTGAATCAAACCCAGGTCTCTGGTACTGTGAGGCAGCAGTGCGAACCACTGAGCGGCCATGCCATCCATTAAAACAAGAATAAATGGGATCCAATGGGAATTCAACACAGCAAGTGTGATGGGGAGTGATTTGACACATTTGATGTGTGGGTGATAAAATGGGTTTAGCTGGAGGACCTGATTTGGTGCAAATAGAAGAGAGACTAAAGTTTCCTCAGCTCCACTCAATGCTCTGTCGGAGCTCTGTCAGCATTTGCAACAGGAGGCTCTTTTTTGAAGTGAATAGAACTTGTCTGACATTTTCCTCTGCAGAACCCTCCGATGTGGATCCCTGATCACAATCAGTTCAAGCAAACAGGATTATCCTGCCCAGGAAGGGTGGGGCATGATTTTCAAGGAGGGTCACTTCCTATTTTCAATCCCTCAGAGTCTTTGTCAGTCCAGTGAATTCAGAACCATGCCAGCTTTCCAAAAATGTTATTTGAAAGCTTCAATCCTGCTCTCCCGTGAGAAATTCTTGGACAAGTGCTAAGGACTGGGCACGGGTCCCAGAGTAAAAGTTGCCAATTCTCGTCAGAGCGCCCTCTGCTGACTGCCGCGCCCAGTTTTTACTCCTCCCACCTACCAATTCCAATTCATCATCAGAAAAAACAGGGAGAAAGAAAATACACAATCCATTTAAACGCCTCGATTATTTTCCTTCTGCCGAGTCAGTTCTGGAAAATCCAGGTCAATCCTGGAGCGTTGGCAACACCCGAAGTCTCCAGGCGACTGATTGGCTGGGAGTGCTTACAGCTTTGGTGCCTGTCAGTCAGGTCCATCTGAGGTAATGTCCTCCCGGGGCCCGGTTGGCCACATACCATAGGAGAGAGTGGGGTATGAGCCACAGACTGATTGGCAAGTCATCACTTAGGGATGCAGCGTTGGTCCTGTGGCATTGCTCCACCAACTGCTCCTCACTCCCTCTGCCATGAGGTACCACTGAGTCAGACACACACACAGGGAAGGAGTCCCCTATTTCAGCCTAGGCTGATGCTTTTGCCCTTACAAGTGGCTGGGGATCAACAGCATCAATAACCTTGGCTACGAAGAGGGAAAGCCCCAAACACCAATGAGCTCCTGGGTCAGTGATCTCTGCTGGAAAGCATCCATGTTGAATGTCCAATATAGAAAGATGTCAATGTTGTGCAGCAAAGTGATAATGACAGATAATGTGTTGAAGCTGTAAGTGTTTTGCCAACAAACACTGGCTCCTCTTCAACATAATGCTTTCGAAGCACTTAGATCCATCTGAAGACTTGACCTTTTTTTCTGATGATGTATGGGAATTGGTAGGGTTGGGGCAGGAAGAGTAAAAGCTGGGAGGGGCAATCAGCAGAGGGCACTCCGACGAGAATCGGCAATTTTTCCTCTGGGACCCATGCCCAGTCCTTAGCACTTGCTCCAAGAATTTCAACAGAATGGCTGTGACAGTTCTGCACTTTGAAGGGTCAGTGACGGTTTCAGCTCTGGGGTGGGGATTGAACCCATGACTTCTGACCAAGAAGCTGCCAGACTACGCTGCGGGTGAATGTTGCCAGCGCTGCGTCCTGCATTGTCCAGTAAGGGGCAGTCACAGCATTGCCCTCAAAAGGCCACTCCACGTGAGCTGAGAACCCGAGACAGAGCAGAGGGTGAAAACATGGAAGCAACGGTCTGCTTCATTACCACTGTGCATGTAAAAATATTCTCACGTGTCAAGCTGACACATCTCACCATGTCTGACACCTCGCAGCCACGCGGGAGAAAATGCAGTTCCATTTTTATTCTCTGCTGCCTGGGGTCAGCCAGCCAGCCAGCTGTCAGTAATATGGAGCTGGCACAGACCAGCAGAGCTGAATCGCCCCAGTATTACCATATATGGTATTTGTTCTGAGAGAAAACACACAGAAAATGTTTAAAGCCACTGACAGCAGCACTTCCTCAGGATTCTCTGCACGGGAGAAGGAGGAAGGCGAGAAGTGCTCGAGATCTCAGTCCCTGGGGTTGAGCAGGACTCATCAGGCACCCACTCAAGATCAGGAGCTGTCTCCCAACGTCACAAACATCGCCCAGCGCTCAGGGATGTGTAGGTTAGGTGCATTAGTAAATGTAGAGTAATAGGGGAATGGGTCTGGGTAGGATACTCTTTGGAGGGGCAGTGTGGAGTGATTAGGCCGAAGGGTCTGTTTCCACACTGTAGGGATTCTATGATTCTAGCACAACCTCTCCACAGTGCCCTGCCTTAACCCAACCATCAACAGTTCAAACAAATGATTTGTGTGATTAAGTTGCCATTGTCCTTGGAAACAGCCAACCTGGAACACAACGTAGTTCATCTTAGGGTGGCTAGCAATCCAGAATTTACTTCCAGGTCTGACAGCACTACAGGCAACTCCCACGGGCAAATCATAGGGCATTAAAGTTGACGGGTTTCACGTGATTTATTTTAAATGCTTTTTTTTAAACTTGTGTGTTATGGAAATACTGGAGATGCCACTTTCTGCATGAGCAGTTCAGCTCGTCCTGCTCCCCCCTTGCCGTTCCCAAAGTAGCCTTGCAAATTTCTCTCCCTTCTTCAATTCATTGTCGAAGGCTGTGATAGAATGGGACCCCTGCGCCTCCCCCCATTCAGGCAGTACGTTCCTGATCCTAACCACTTGCTGCATGTTCTGACCAACAGCCGTATCAGATGTTAACACTGTTTCTCTCTCCATAGACCCTGCCAGGCCTGCTGAGTTTCTCCAGCAGTTTCTGTTTTAATTTATGTTACATTTCTAAAGATATCAAAAGTGCAGGTCGCTCAGTTTAAACAAAACAGAACTGCGATGTAGCGAGCTCTGAATTAATATAAACGCCAGCTACATACAGAATTCTAATAGACCAAGCCCTTTCCCATTTGCTCACATTGTGTCAAATTGCAATGGAGCAATGTTTTCCCATTGCACTCTCACAACTTCCATGACTGGAAAAGCTGACAATGAGCGACACAGTTTGGCCATTCATTCTGCGGCCTCCTGAGATACTGACCAGAGAAAGGAGGAATCTCCTGCAGCAGATCCTTGGGGAGGCACAGCTTGGGTTTCTCGTCCAAAGAACCAAACCCTTCCCACCAATTCCCACTGTGTTCAGTTCCAATGGTGCAAGCCCTTTACCAGAATCAGGCAATGTGCAAATTGAGCTGGATGAGTCCTACAGAGGCCCTGACAGTTTGAACATGAGAACAAGGAGCAGGAGTAGGCCATCTGGCCCCTCCAGCCTGCTCCGCCACTCAATAAGGTCATGACTGATCTTTCCACGGCCTCAGCTCCACTCACCCGCCCGCTCATCATAACCCTGAATTCCTTTACTGTTCAAAAACCTATCTTTGCCTTAAGAAAAAATTCAACGAGGTACCCTCAACTGCTTCACTGGGCAGGGAATTCCACAGATTCACAACCCTTTGGGTGAAGAAGTTCCTCCTTAAGTCAGTCCTAAATCTGCTCCCCCTTATTTTGAGGCTATGTTCCCTAGTTCACCTCATAAGGCATTTCCGGAATCAACCTCGTGAACCATCCAAAATGTTTAAACATATTGGATTAGTGTCTGAAAATATTAGGTTAGTAGCACAGGGAGATACACACAGACCGTCACAAACCTTGTGACTGATGTATGAAGAAATTAAACTGGACCAGATACTTGCGGGAGACTGTGCATTATGTTCCGTGGTGAATCAGAAACATTGAGAATCTCAGGATGCCAGCTTGTAATGATTGCCAAAACAAGCAATAGGGCCACGAGGATCGACTTTTTTTTTAAAAACTGACTCGGATCTTGAATGCCCTCACTGAGAATGGGAAGGAGGCAGATTCAACTGTGGACATCAAAAAGAGAATGGGATAATTATCTTAAGATCAAGAAATCTGAGAGGCTACAGGGAAGAGTCACAACAGTAGAACAAAGCTGAGTTGTTCCTGTGGAGAGCTAACACAATTACAATGGACCAAATGGCCTCATTTTATGCTCTAGACATGCGATGACTCTATATGAAGTAGTCCTTATATTGAGTTGGAAACTGATTCCTAAGGTTACGCTCTGTCTCTCAGGGATGATGGCCAGGACCTGACAGTGTAGTGTGGGTGTTGCAAGTCCACACACCCTGGTCAGCCAGTATCAATCTCTCTTGCTCTGATACATTCTGGCTAGAATGCTCAGGGAAGTAAACTGATTAAAGGGATTCCTTTGCAGTAATTGACTTTAGCCGCTTGAGAATTGAGCCCTGACCCAGACAGAAACATCCTCAGTCATGAGGCTGGAATGTGAGCACGCAGCCTGTCTGGGGTTACAAGGGAACGATATTTCATTTTATTTTGAAAAAAAATAAATAAAAGATGCTGTTAAAACGTATTTAAAATCCAATACAGAGAGGCCATATTTCCAGACCGGGTCACATCAGTGACCTATGAACTCTGGGCGGAGGGGGTGGGGAAGGGCAGTACAGACAGAGAGATCACGCTCACTCCAGGGAACTATAGGCTGGTCAACACTACCTTCACCCTTTGTGATCTGGTTTATATCCTCTGTGGCTTATGGAGCTGATGTGCCCTTATCCTAGTGCCATTCCGAATCTGAAGTTTCATAACTCTGAAGCAGCTAGAGTTCAAATCCACCAGGCCCTGGTTCACAGCTTGATTTTGATGTTACTGTCACGTGTACTCAAGTACAAAAGTACAGGAGTACAGTGAAAAGTGTACAATGTTGTCACAAAATGCTCCATCTTAGGCACAAGTCATACAGAATCATAAGAAAGAGGAAGAAGATTAGATTAGTTCTGACTAATGCACCTATCACTCTGGGCAATTTAGCCCATAGAAAAAGTTAAAAGTTAAATATTGCAGTGATTGTAGAACAGTGACGCTTTCTTAGTTGTAAGTAGAAAATAACTGAATAAAGCTGAAATCTCAAACATTACAGTCTTTCTTAAACGCCTAGCCATGGTGGGACTGCACTTCCAGGAATCACCTCAAGACTAGAAGCCCATGGTGAGGCCAAGAGACTGCCACACCAGGCTGAGACATCGCCATGCCAGGCCGTGAGACTGTCACACCAGGCCGAGACATCGCCATGCCAGGCTGTGAGGCTGCCACACCAGGCCGAGACATCGCCACACCAGGCCGTGAGACTGCCACACCAGGCTGAGACAACGCCACACCAGGCCGTGAGACTGCCACACCAGGCTGAGACATCGCCATGCCAGGCCGTGAGACTGCCACACCAGGCCGTGAGACTGCCACACCAGGCCGAGACATCGCCATGCCAGGCCGTGAGACTGCCACACCAGGCCGTGAGACTGCCACACCAGGCCGAGACAACGCCACACCAGGCCGTGAGACTGCCACACCAGGCCGAGACAACGCCACACCAGGCCGTGAGACTGTCACACCAGGCCGAGACATCGCCATGCCAGGCCGTGAGACTGTCACACCAGGCCGAGACATCGCCATGCCAGGCCATGAGACTGTCACACCAGGCCAAGACATTGACATGCCAGCCCGTGAGACTGTCACACCAGGCCGAGACAACGCCATGCCAGGCCGTGAGACTGCCACACCAAGCCGAGACAACGCCACACCAGGCCGTGAGACTGCCACACCAGGCTGAGACATTGCCATGCCAGTCCGTGAGACTGTCACACCAGGCCAAGACATTGCCATGCCAGGCCGTGAGACTGCCACACCTGGCCGAGACATTGACATGCCAGGCCGTGAGACTGCCACACCAGGCCGAGACATCGCCATGCCAGTCCGTGAGACTGCCACACCAGGCCGAGACATCGCCATGCCAGTCCGTGAGACTGCCACACCAGGCCGAGTCATTGCCATGCCAGGCCGTGGACTGCCAGGCTAGATCTCAAATTTACCTGGACCATCTTAGACACCTCCCTCCCCTTCCTGGATCTCTCCATCTCCCTCTCCGGCGACCGACTAACCACAGATATCTACTACAAGCCCATTGACTCCCACAGCTACCTCCTATAAAAATGCCATCCCTTATTCCCAATTCCTCCACCTCTACTGCGTCTATTCCCAGGATGATCAATTCCACCTCAGAAAGTCCCTTCTTCCACGATCGCAAATTCTCTTCCCACATGGTACACAATGCTCTCCAGTGCATCTCTTCCACTTCCTGCACCAGTGCCCTTGAATCCCACTCCTCCCAACGCAACAAGTACAGAACACCCCCTGATCTTCACCTTCCACCCCACCAACCTCTACATACATCGCATCATCCTCTGCCACCTCCAAACATACCACACCACCAGAGATATATTTCCCTCCCCAGCCCTATCAGCGTTCCGGAGAGACCACTCCCTCCATGACTCCCTTGTCAGATCCATGCCCTCACCAGCCCACACCCCACTCCTGGCACCTTTCCCTCCCACCGCAGGAAGTGCAAAACCTGCGCCCAACCACTCCCTTCACCTCTGTCCAAGGCCCCAGAAGATCCTTCCACATCCAACAGAAAATGTCCTCACCTCTCATCTCTTTCTCTGTCTGTATGCCCCCTCTCTGTCCTCATCTCTCTCTCTTTCTGTCTGCATGTCCCCTCTCCCTCTCTCGGTCTGTTCTCACCACACTCTCTCTCTGTCTGTATGCTCCCTCTTGTCTCTATTGTCAAATCCTCTTGACATTCCATTAGCATTCTTAATAGCTTGCTACACTTGAGGTTAGTCATCAGTAACTTATTGTACTATTACCTCATAGCGTTAGGGACCCGGGTTCAATTCCAGCTTCAGACACCTGTCTGTGCGGGTTTGCTCTGGTTTCCTCTCACAGTCCAAAGCTGCGCAGGTAGATGGATTGGCCATGCTAAATTGCCCTGTGGTGTTCGGGAATGTGCAAGATAGGGGGATAAGCCACAGTAACTGTAGGGTTACGTGTCTGGGTGGGATACTGTTTTGAGGGTCAGTATAGACTCCATGGGCCAGATGGCATCCTTGCTGAAAATGTGTTGCTTGTCAAAGCACAGCAGGCCAGGCAGCATCTCAGGAATTCGACGTTTCGAGCATAAGCCCTTCATCAGGAATGGCATCCTTCTCCATTATAGGGATTCCACGCTTCTAATCTAGCTCCTCACCCTGATCTTTACCTACTGTGCAATTAGACCTTGACCTGGATTGATCCATCTAAACACCTTGGTCTGTAATGTTTAATATTCTTGCCCAACAAAAATCTAGTCTCCCCAATTCTGAAATGTTCAATCGAGCCCCAGCACTAACAGTTCTTTTAGGGGAGAGAGTTGTAAACCTTACAGGACCCTGTTGGGTGGGGTGCCAGCCTATAGTGTAGAACATAGCAGGTTCAATCCCCATTCTAGCTGTAGTGTATGTGGAGGCCCTTACTCCAATATTATAGAGTGGGCCCCCTCAAGCTGTTTGTAACCACTGTCTCTCTAGGAGAAAGTGAGGACTGCAGATGCCGGAGACCAGAGTTGAAAAATGTGGTGCTGGAAAAACACAGCAGGCCAGGCAGCATCCGAGGAGCAATCCGAGGAGGATTCCTGAAGAAGGGCTAATGCCCAAAACATCGATTCTCCTGCTCCTCGGATGCTGCCTGGCCTGCTGTGTTTTTCCAGCACCACATTTTTCAACCACTGTCTCTCTGCCCACCTTTTGGGACCAATGCTCCATATCATACCTTTTAGGTTATGTGGTAATTCCACATATCACCCTGAATTTTGAGGTTTGTCCCCTTCACCCTGCACTCTCCAAACAGAGGATATAGAGTGGTTCAATCTACCCCACCAACCTTTCTGATGACATGAAACACCCCATTAGATGTCCACCTAATCCTCTGCATGCAGGGAATTTGAACTAGGTCAATGTTCAGACTTGTGTCACTGGTGACTGAACATAGATCATAGAACATTCCAGCGCAGTACAGGCCCTTCGGCCCTCGATGTTGTGCCGACTTGTGAAACCAATCTGAACCTACACTATTCCATTATCATCCATATGCCTATCCAATGAACATTTAAATGCCCTTAAAGTTGGCGGGTCTATTACAGTTGGCGGATCTATTACAGTTGCTGGCAGGACTTTCCACACCCCTACTACTCTGAATAAAGAACCTGTCCACCCTATCTAATCCTCTGATCACGTTGTATGCCTCCAATAACTCACCTCCCAACTTTCTTATCTCTAACAAAAACAGCTTCAATTCCCTCAGCCTTTCCTCATAAGATCTTCCCTCCATACCAGGCAACATCCCATTAAATCTCCTCTGAACCCTTTCCAATGCTTCCACATCCTTCTTATAATGCCGTGATCAGAACTGCACGCAACACTCCAACTGCGGCCGCACCAGAGTTTTGTACAGTTGCAGCATGACCTTCCTGGCTCCGAAGCTCAATCCCTCTTCCAATGAAAGCTAACACACCGTACGCCTTCTTAACAACCTTATCAACCTGGCTGGCAACTTTCAGGGATCTGTGCACATGGAGCTCAGGTCTGAACCACAACAGTCTACTCTGAACCTTGTCAGGCACAGTCACACACGAACTGTTGACTTCTCCATCTTCCGATGCTGCCTGGCTTGCTGGGTTCTTCCAGCCTCCTGCTTGTCCACCTTGGATTCAAGCATCTGTAGTTTATTTATCTAACAGTCCAACCACTCAGCTGGCTGTGGGTGATGTGGTGTAGTGGTTATGTCAATAGGTTAGGTAATCCTAAGCTAATATACTGGGGCAGGAGTTCAAATCCCAGTGTTGTAGCTGGTGGATTTTAAAAGAACTTCTAAATCTGGTTGATAACTCTATTCTTATTCATGGTGACCGTGACAATCTTCTTTGATTTCAGCTGGTTGAGTACAGAAGGAAATCTCATTCTCACCCAGTCAGGTCTATGTGTGACTCCAGACCCACAGCAATGTGGTTAACTCTGAATGCCCTCCCAAATGATCAAGCAAACCGTTCAGTTCAAGGGCAGTTAGGAGGTGGGCAAATACCAATGATGCCCACATCCCATAAATGAATAAAGGGTTACAAAAGTGTCTGACAAAGTTTTTCGGGATTTTGGGATTTCATTGCATTTATTTTTAACAACATCCTCAGACTCTTCAAGAACAGAGCTAGGGCAAGGGAGGAGGGTCTGTTGACATTGGGACACAGAGAAAGATTGGGCCATTCCCTCCTGCCCAGATCCTTGGAGGTGTAGCCTTGTAGGATTCCCTGACGTGTATTGACAGAGCAGATGCCCCTGTGATTATAGGAATGGTTACAGGAGTGAAATCCGCAAATCAAAAATCATGCATGTCCCGATTAAGTATTAATTCACAAAGAAATATTCGGAAGAAAGGTAAGAATAGTCTCTGGATAACACCATAATAATTAGGGACGAAAGCAGGCCATTCAGCACATCGATCATGGCTGATTTGATAAGCCTCAACGCTACTGTCCCGCCTTCTCTCCACTATCGCCAATCCCCTTTCTGATTAAAAACCGGTCTCTCTCAGCCTTGAATATGCCGAATGACCCAACATCTATAGCCCCCTGCGGTAAAGAATTCCACAGATTCATTCCCCTCAGAGAAGAAATTCCTCCTCATCTCTTTTCTGACTGGGTGAACCCTTAATCTGAGATCATATCCTCTGGCCCTAGACTCTCCCAAATGGGGAAGCGACCTTTCTGCATCTACCCTGTCAAATCCTAAAGATCTTGTATATGTCAATAAGGTCAGGTCTCGTTCCTCTAAACTCCGCTGAGTACAGGCCCAACCTACTCAACCTCCCTCATAAGACAGACCTCCATACCTGGTATCAATGTAGTGAACCTTCTCTGGACTGCTTCCAATGCCAGAACACCTTTCCTTAGATGTGGTCAGTGTTCGATCACTTTCAACCTTGGAACAATACTGATGGAATCTTACAGCACAGAAGAGGCCATTGAACCCATTCACCTATGCTGTCTCTTCTAAAAATGTTACCTACTTAATTCCACACCTCTGGCCCTTCTGCATAGCCTTACAAATTTCTCCGTTTCAGGTACTGTATTTATTCAATTTCCTTTTGACAGTTACTCTGTTTCGGGCAGTACATTTCAGATAGCATTAACTCGCTGTCAAAATAATTTGTCCTCAGCTATTTCATTAGTTCCACTCGTTCCATTGCCAATGATCTAAAATCGGTATCTTCTGGTTCCTGGGTCCCCTGCCAGTGCAAACAGTTTCTCCTTATTTAGTGTCTTGAAATTCTTCATAATTTTGAATGTGTCTATTAATATCCCCCCCTCAACCTTCTTGGCTCTGAGGAGAACAAGCTCAGCCCCTCCCATCTCTCCATATAACTGATACTCATGGATCTCACTGTGAACACAGAATCGGACAGAATGGAAACAGGCCCTTCAGCCCAACTCACCCATGTTGACCATGTAATCCCATTTGCTTGTGTTTAGCCCATATCCCTCTAAACCTTTCCTATCCATATACCTGTCCAAATGTCTTTTTATTGTACCAGCCTCTACCACGTCCTTCCTCTGGCAGCTCCTTCTTGACACACCCCACTCTCTGTGTGAAAAAGTTGCCCTTCTAAATCTTTCCCCTTTCATGTTAGACCAATGCCCTCTAGTTTTGTACTCCCCTACCCCGGGGAAAGGATATTGGCTTTTCACTTTATCTACGCCCCCTCACAGTTTTATTAACCTCTATAAGGTCACCCCTTAACCTCCAACAGTATAACCCTTTTCTATCCATGTACCCATCCAAATGTTTTCAAAACGTGTAACTGTACCCGCCTCCACCACTTCCTCTGGCAACTCATTCCATTCACGCACCACCCTCTGTGTGAAAAGGTTCCTTGGTCCCATTCTGGGAAATCTCCCCCAGCATCCTCCCCCCCTGCAACCACACCCACCGTGTCTGTGAGCTCTCTCTCTCCCTCGGTCTTCCTCCCGAGATTCGTTCTCCGGGTTATCGATGAGCTGCAGGATTTATAATGGGAAATGTGCATTCCCACAGCAAAGCTTAACCTCTCCAACCTTAATTAAGGATGTGGTGTTGTAACCATGGATACCATGCTGGGGAGGAGGCTCGAGGGAGGTTGATTGATGGGATGTGCGCTGGGAATATAAATATAACCAAAGCATTGGAGAACAGGCAGCTGTTCCAGGATAAGCGGGACGGTCTGAGGAATCGTACATCACGTTGTCTTCCCAGCTCTGATATTTTGCCAGCCCGTATGATAGGGAAAGCATTTTATCATGTACAAGATAGTCTCTGGGTATACTGCCCTGCATTTCAATGACGTGACACTCTTAGTAAGCCTGAGGAGACTAACACCCACAAAGGAACACAATTAAAGGGTCACCCAGCAGGAGAGGATAGCGCAAAGACTGATGAGGCAAAGAGCAGATTAATTCAGATCTCCAAATGGATAGCTAATGCCTAAATGAGTCTCACTGCTAACATGGAAATAGGCCCTTCAGCCCAACTTGTCCATGCCAACCAGGTTTCCTAAACTGAACTAGTCCCATTTGTGTGCATTTGGGCTGTATGCCTCTAAACCTTTCCTATCCATGTACCTGTCCAGATGCCTTTTAAATGCTGTAATTGTACCAGCCTCCACCACTTCCTCCGACAACTCATTCCATAAACGCACCACCCTCTGGGCGAAACAGTTGCCCCCACAGGTCCCTTTTAAATCTTTCCCCTCTCACCTTATGCCTATGCCCTCTCGTCTGGACTCCCCTACCTTGGGGAGAAGCCTTATCCAGGAGGAGAAAGTGAGGACTGCAGATGCTGGAGATCAGAGCTGAAAAATGTGTGGCTAGAAAAGTGCAGCAGGTCAGGCAGCATCCAAGGAGCAGGTGAATCGACAGTTCAGGCATAAGCCCTTCTTCATGAATGAGGAAGGTGTGCCAAGCAGGCTAAGATAAAAGGTAGGGAGGAGGGACTTGGGGGAGGGGTGTTGGGAATGCGATAGTTGGAAGGAGGTTAAGGTGAGGGTGATAGGCTGGAGAGGGGGCGGGGGCGGAGAGGTAGGGAAGAAGATTGCAGGTCAAGAAGGCGGTGCTGAGTCCGAGGGTTGGGACTGAGACAAGGTGCGGGGGGGGTGAGGGGGGGGGGGAAATGAGGAAGTTGGAGAAATCTGCATTCATCCCTAGGCGGAAGATGAGGCTCTCTTCCTCCAGCTGTCATGTTGCCATAGTCTGGCGATGAAGGAGGCCAAGGACCTTCGGAGTGGGAGGGGGAGTTAAAGTGTTCAGCCACGGGGCGGTTGGGTTGGTTGGTCCGGGTGTCCCAGAGGTGTTCTCTGAAACGTTCCGCAAGTAGGCGGCCTGTCTCCCCAATATAGAGGAGGCCACATCGGGTGCAGTGGATGAAGTAAATGATGTGTGTGGAGGTGCAGGTGAATTTCTGACGGATATGGAAGGATCCCTTGGGGCCTTGGAGGGAAGTAAGGGGGGAGTTTTGCATTTCTTGCGGTTGTAGGGGAAGGTGCTGGGAGTGGAGGTTGGGTTGGTGGGGGGTGTGGACCTGACGAGGGAGTCGCGGAGGGAGTGGGTCTTTCCAGAACGCTGATAGGGGAGGGGAGGGAAATATATCCCTGGTGGTGGGGTCTGTTTGGAGGTGGCAGAAATGACGAAGAATAATACAATGTATCTGGAGGTTGGTGGGGTGGTAGGTGAGGACCAGTGGGGTTCTGTCCTGGTGGCGATTGGAGGGGCGGGGCTCAAAGGTGGAGGAGCCGGAAGTGGAGGAGATGCGGTGGAGAGCATCGTCAACCATGTTTAGGGGGAAATTGCGGTCTTTGAAGAAGGAGGCCATCTGGGATGTTTGGTATTGGAATTGGTCCTCCTGGGAGCAGATGCGGTGGAGGCGAAGGAATTGGGAATATGGAATGGGGTTTTTACAGGGGGCAGGGTGGGAGGAGGTGCAATCTAGTAGCTGTGGGAGTCGGTCAGTTTGTAGTAAAGCCTTATCCATGCCCATCACGATTTTATAAACCTCTCTAAGGTCACCCCTCAGCCTCCGACACTCCAGGGAAAAAGGTCCAAGCCTTTCCTTAGAACTCAAACCCTCCAGTCTCGGTAACAACTCTGTAAATATTTTTTGCAACATCTTGGTGAAGGTATTGGTTGAAGTGCTTTTTAACAACTCCGCAGTGTGTTTGCGGTCAAGCTGGAGTAGGCTGAGTTGGTCATGACATTGAAGTATTCCGTGACAATTCCCCAGGGACTCAACTGTGGACTCAGTTCAGCTACCCCACGGATCTGGAGGAGTGAAGAAAAAAACTTGCATTTGTATAGGGCCTCTCCTATCGTCAGGATGCTTCCAAGCTCTTTGCAGCAGTGTAGCCCTTTTAGATTAGATCAGATTAGATCACTTACAGTGTAGAAACAGGCCCTTCAGCCCTACGAGTCCACACTGACCCGACAAAGCGCAACCCACCCATACCCCTACATTTACCCCTTACCTAACACTACGGGCAATTTAGCATGGCCAATTCACCTGACCCGCACATCTTTGGACTGTGGGAGGAAACCGGAGCACCCGGAGGAAACCCACGCAGACACGGGGAGAACGTGCAAACTCCACACAGACAGTCGCCTGAGGTGGGAATTGAACCCGGGTCTCTGGCGCTGTGAGGTAGCAGTGCTGACCACTGTGCCACCGTGCCGCCCACTTTGTGATGTGTGTTTATTATTGCCATCTATGGAATGCAGTAGCCAAGCTGTGGACAGCAAGATCCCACTGAAAGCCGCCTGACAGTGACCACATTGTCTCATCTAATAATATTGATATAGCCCAAGTAACATTCCACTTCCTGGCCTTCCTTGGAAACTGCGTCTATGTTCAGCTGAGACTGTGGAGGGAACCTTGGGTCGACATCTCGCCCGATCGACTGCGCCTCCAACCGTGTGGCACTCCTCAGTGCGACAGCGAGTGCTTCGAGGCTGGATTTTGTCCTCAAGGCTGGGAACATGACAACATGTGGGACCCCAGCTCCGGGAGGTCTGCAGATCGGTGACCCTGCTGAACTGACGCAACAGGGCATATACAGGGAGGATGTCTCCCCTTGCTAAAGCAACGCACAGCCAGAGAACATAGTCTCATAATAAGGGCAAGGCCTATCAGGACTGAGATGAGGAGGAATTTCTTCACTCAGAGAGTGATAAATCTTTGGAATTGTCTATATCCCAGGTTTGGGGCAACTCAGTTACTGAGTGGGTGTAAGACAGGAATCTCCCTATGAGGGTCAATATTGAGCGGCACGGTGGCACAGTGGTTAGCACTGCTGCCTCACAGCGCCTGAGACCTGGGTTCCATTCCCGACTCAGGCGACTGACTGTGTGGAGTTTGCACGTTCTCCCCGTGTCTGCGTGGGTTTCCTCCGGGTGCTCCTGTTTCCTCCCACAGTCACAAAGATGTGCGGGTCAGGTGAATTGGCCATGCTATATTGCCTGTAGTGTTAGGTAAGGGGTAAATTTAGGGTACGGGTGGGTTGCGCTTCGGCGGGTCGGTGTGGACTTGTTGGGCCGAAGGGCCTGTTTCCACACTGTAAGTAATCTAATTTGCTCAGGTATGCAGCACCCCACAGTTGAGCAGCCAATTCTCCAGGTCCTGCCTGAACAATGACCCATTAGCGGGAGAACTTTGGGATTCCATTCAAATACTGTGTGGGAGTCCGGCAACCTTCAGCCTGACATAATAGGGGCATTATTGCAAACAGCTGCCAAATGTAAATGAAGTTGTTGACTGCATTTCAATTCAGCCAGCAAAGCTTTACTTGTTGGTGAGTTTATAACAGTGTTCTGCGCGTAGTCATTAACAAACTCTTTCCCCTGTATCAGTGACCTTCATTGGACAGCTTAGCTGCAACAACCATGCAGAATGCAATATGACATTGCTTTAATAGCATTTTAAAATTCATTACTGGGAGATAAAGTCTACAACAGGTGTACCTACATCACTGCAAGGGGAGACCATCATCTTGAGAATAGCCCCCATTATGTTTTGTGGCACGACCACATTAGATTTTGACCTGATCCAGCCGCTCAGAAATAGAAAAGAGGTATCCATGAAGACTTTTAGCAGCCGTAACATCGGCATATCCCACATTCTATTGTTACCATCAAGCTGAGGGTCAAAGCTGCTCCAGTGGAGAGTAGAGGAAGGCATATCAAGAGCAGCATCAGGCATACCTGAAAAAAAATGACAAGTCAACCTGGTGAAGCCACAGAACAGAATTACTCTTGTGCTCAACAGCAGAAGCAGCGTGCACTGGACAGGACTAAGAGATCCCACGATCTACAGATCAGATCCAAGCTCTGTAATCCTGCCATGTCCAGTCATGGTGGACAATTAAATAGCTAAGAGGAGAGCTGCTTCTATAGATATGCCCATTCTCAACCACGGTAGAGCCCGGCACCACCATTACAAAAAGTAAGGCTGAAGCATTTGCAGCAATCTTCAGCCTGAAGAGCCAAGTGGATGATTCGTCTCAGTCTCCTCCAGAGTTTCCCACCCCAACCTCGCAGTCTTCAGCCAATTGGGTTCGATCCACGCGGTATCAAAAAAAGGCAGAGTGTACCGGACAGTGCCAAGTCTATGGCTCTGCCAACATTCTGGCAAAAGTGCTGAACATTTGTGCTCCTGAACCAGGCCCCACTCTTAGCCAAACAGTTCCAACACAGCTACAATACTGACACCCACCTGACAATGTGGAAGGTTATCCCAGTCCACAAAAAGCAGGACAAGTCAGATGGCGAATTACTGCCCGATCAGTCAACCCACCTTTAGCAACAAAGTGATAAGAGTTCTTGACCATGCTATCAAGCAGCACACGTGCAGTCCCAACCTGCTCACTGACGCTCATTGGGAGCTGCCAGGACCACTCTGCTCCTGAGCTCATCTAGCATTGACCCAAACATTGACAAAAGCACCGAACTCTTGAGGGGAAGTAAGAGTGACTGCTCCAGACAGTAACGAAGCATTTGACTGACCTCAAGGAGCCTCAGCAGGTCTACAGTCAATGGAGCTTGATGGAGTCATAGCCTGAACAAAGGAAGATGGTCGTGGTTTCTGAAAGTCAATTATCTCAGTGCCAGGATACCGCGACAGGGGCTCCTCCTGGTTGGGTGCAGGCTTAACCATCTTCAGTTGCTTCATCAATGATCTTTCATCCATCATAAGGTCAGAAATGGGATGTTCGTTGATGATTATACAATGTTCAGCACCATTCAGATACTGAACAATCCAGTGTCCACATGCAGCGAGACTGAGACAACATCGAGGCCTGGTCTGAAAAGTGGAAGTCAACATTTGTGTGATCCAAGTTCCAATCTTAATCCTCAAGACAGAATCTAACCATTTCTCCTTGATAATCGTTGGAATAACCATCACTATCAATGATGGTGGAATGGCCCACTATCAATATCCTGGGGGTTACAATTGACCAGGAAATGTACTAGACTAACTATGTAAATCCTGTGGCTACAAGTGCAAGTCGGAGTTTAGGAATGATGCAGTGAATACATCACCTCATCTGTCACTAAAGCCTGTACACCATCTACAAGGCATAGGTCAGCAGACTGAAGGAATGCTCCCCATTTGCCTGGCTGAGTGTGGCTCCAATGACACTCAAGAAGCTCATCCACTTCCCAGGATAGATCAATCCATTTGACTGGCATGCTATCCACCACCCAAAAGAGAAAATGCTGGAAAATCTCAGCAGGTCTGGCAGCATCTGTAAGGAGAGAAAAGAGCTGACGTTTTGAGTCTAACTGACCCTTTGTCAAAGCTAAAAAAAGGGAGAAATAGGGAGGTATTTATACGAGACTGAGAGAAGGTGAGTCATGGCTCCAGAAGCAAAGGTGGCAATAAAGAGGTGATAATGATAGTGCATAGAGAGATTATAGGGAGCTGTGAATGACCAAGGCTGAAGCCAGTGCTAAGTGACAATATATGTGGGAGATGGGTAAAGCAAAGGCTAAATGGAAAACAGGGGAGAAGGGGAGCAAAGGGGGAAGAGGAGAGGAAAAAGGTGATGAGAGAGTGGGGAGCGAGAGAAAGAGAGACAATCAAGAAATAAGAGGTACAGAGCAGTGAAAAAAAATTTTAAAAAATAAATGAAATAAAATTACGGAGCAGAATGAAAACAGAGGGGTTGAGATGGGGTAATCATCTGAAGTTGTTGAATTCAATGTTGAGACTGGCAGGCTGTAACGGGCCTAGTCGGAAGATGAGATACTGTTCCTCAAGTTTGCGTTGAGCTTCACTGGAACATTGGAGCAGGCCAAGGACAGACATGTGGGTATGGGGCAGGATTGGGTGGTGAAGTGGCAAGCCACGGGAAGGTCCAGGACCTGATTGCGTACAGACCGAAGGTGCTCAGCAAAGCGATCACCCAGTCAGCGTTTTGTCTCTCCGATATAGAGGAAACCACATTGGGAGCAACAAATGCAATAGACCAAATTGAAAGAGGTACAAGTGAAACGCTGCATAATCTGAAATGTGGGTTTGGGGCCTTGGATGGTGAATACGGAAGAGGTAAAGGGGCAGGTGTTGCACCTTCTGCGATTGCATGGGAAGGTGCCGTGCGTGATGGGAGAGGTGTTAGGTGTGATGGGAAGGTGCCGTGCGTGATGGGAGAGGTGTTAGGTGTGATGGGAAGGTGCCGTGCGTGATGGGAGAGGTATTAGGTGTGATGCGAAGGTGCCGTGTGTGATGGGAGAGGTGTTAGGTGTGATGGGAAGGTGCCATGCGTGATGGGAGAGGTGTTAGGTGTGATGGGAAGGTGCCGTGTGTGATGGGAGAGGTGTTAGGTGTGATGGGAAGGTGCCATGCGTGATGGGAGAGGTGTTAGGTGCGATGGGAAGGTGCCGTGTGTGATGGGTGAGGTGTTAGGTGTGATGGGAAGGTGCCATGCGTGATGGGAGAGGTGTTAGGTGTGATGGGAAGGTGCCGTGTGTGATGGGAGAGGTGTTAGGTGTGATGGGAAGGTGCCATGCGTGATGGGAGAGGTGTTAGGTGTGATGGGAAGGTGCCGTGTGTGATGGGAGAGGTGTTAGGTGTGATGGGAAGGTGCCATGCGTGATGGGAGAGGTGTTAGGTGTGATGGGAAGGTGCCGTGTGTGATGGGAGAGGTGTTAGGTGTGATGGGAAGGTGCCATGCGTGATGGGAGAGGTGTTAGGTGCGATGGGAAGGTGCCATGTGTGATGGGTGAGGTGTTAGGCGTGATGGGAAGGTGCCGTGCGTGATGGGAGAGGTGTTAGGTGCGATGGGAAGGTGCCGTGCGTGATGGGTGAGGTGTTAGGCGTGATGGGAAGGTGCCGTGCGTGATGGGAGAGGTGTTAGGTGTGATAGGAAGGTGCCGTGCGTGATGGGAGAGGTGTTAGGTGTGATGGGAAGGTGCCGTGCGTGATGGGAGAGGTGTTAGGTGTGATGGGAAGGTGCCGTGTGTGATGGGAGAGGTGTTAGGTGCGATGCGAAGGTGCCGTGTGTGATGGGAGAGATGTTAGGTGTGATGGGAAGGTGCCATGCGTGATGGGAGAGGTGTTAGGTGCGATGGGAAGGTGCCGTGTGTGATGGGTGAGGTGTTAGGCGTGATGGGAAGGTGCCGTGCGTGATGGGTGAGGTGTTAGGTGTGATGGGAAGGTGCCGTGCGTGATGGGAGAGGTGTTAGGTGTGATGGGAAGGTGCCGTGCGTGATGGGAGAGGTGTTAGGTGCGATGCGAAGGTGCCGTGTGTGATGGGAGAGGTGTTAGGTGCGATGGGAAGGTGCCGTGTGTGATGGGTGAGGTGTTAGGTGTAATGGGAAGGTGCCGTGTGTGATGGGAGAGATGTTAGGTGTGATGGGAAGGTGCCGTGTGTGATGGGAGAGGTGTTAGGTGTGATGGAGGAGTGGGCTAGGTTGTTCCGGAGGGAACTATCTCTGTGGAATGAAGAATGGGGGAGGGAAGGGAGGGGAAGATGTGTTTAGTGGTGACGTCATGTTGGAGTTGGTGAAAATGGCGGCGAATTATTCTTTGCATGTGAAGGCTGGTGGGGTGAAAGGTGAGAACAAGAGGGACCCTTGTTCTGGGAGAAGAGGGAGGGGGTGAGGTTCGTGGCGCGGGAGATGGACCGCACGCTGTCGAGAGCCCTGTCAACAACTGTAGGTGGGAAGCCATGGTTGGAGAAGAAGGAGCACATATTAAGAGCATCACTGTGGAAAGTGGCCTCATCGGAACAAATGTGGCGGAGGCGACGGAGCTGAGAGAAAGGGATAGAGTCCTTACAGGATGTAGGGTGAGAAGAACTGTCGTCCAGATAGCTGTGGGAGTCAGTGGGCTTGTAATGGATATTAGTGGATAGGCCATTGCTGGAAATGGAGACAGAAAGGTCAAGGAAAGGAAGGCAAGTGTTAGAGATGGACCAGGTGAAGGTGAAGGTGATGGAGGGATGGAAACTGGAAGCAAAGTTTATGAATTTTTCCAGGTCAGGACGAGAGCATGAAGTCGCACCGAAATAGTCATCGATGTACTGATAAAACAGTTGTGGGAGGTGACCCGGGGAGGCCTGGAACAAGAAATGTTACACATTCCTCATGAAAAGGCAGGCATAGCTCGGACCCATGCGGGTACCCGTTTCTACACCTTTGATTTGGAGAAAATGGGATGAGTTGAAGGAGAAATTGTTGAGAGAGAGAACAAGTTCAGCCAGGTGGAGGAGATGGTGGATGGAGATTGTTTAGGCCTCTTTTCGAGAAAGAAGCAAAGAGCTTTCAAGCCTTCTTGGTGTGGGATGGAGGTGTAAAGAGATTGCACATCCATGGTGAATAGAAGGTGGTTAGGGCCTGTGAATTGAAAGCTGTCAATGTGTTGCAGGGCATCAGAGGAATCCCGGATGTAGGTGGGGAGGGAATCAACTAGAGGAGTGAGGATGGAGTCAAGGTAGGAGGAAATAAGTTCAGTGGGGCAGGAGCGTGCTGACACAATGGGCCTGCCGGGACAGTCCTTCTTGTGGATTTTGGGGAGTAGGTAGAAACGGGCTGTCCGGGGTTGGAAGACTGAGGTTGGAAGCTGTGGGGGGAGGCATCTGGAGGAAATGAGGTCAGTCACGGTGTTGGAGGCAATGGCTTGACACTCAGTGGTGTGGTCATGCTCCAGGGGAAATCTGAGAGTTGGCGCTCAGCCTCTGCAAGACAGAGGTCAGTACGCCAGACGACAACAGCACCCCCTTTGTCAGCAGGTTTGATGACAAGGTTGGGGTTGGACCTAAGGAAGCGAACGGCTGAAAGTTCGGATGGAGAGAGGTTGGAATGGGTAAGAAGGGCAGAGAAATTAAGGCGGCCAATTTCCCATCGACAATTGTCAATGAAAAGATCGAGGGCAGGAAATTGTCCTGGCGGGGGTGTCCAATTAGAGGTGGAATGTTGGAGGGATGTGAAAGGATCTGTGGAGCGGGGGGAGGACTCTTGCCCAAAGAAATGAGCACGAAGGTGAAGGCGACGGACAAGGAGCTCAGCATCATATCGAGCCCGGAATTCATTGAGGTGGGGACGTAAGGGTACAAAGCTGAGTACTTTACTATCCACCTCCTTCAATATTATTCCCATCACCTGCAGGCAAATGGGACTAGCTCAGTTGGCATGGATGAGTTGAGCTGAAAGGTCTTTTTCAACAGAGTGGCAGCAGTGTGTACCATCTACAAGTTGCAACGTAGCAACACATCCATGCTTTGGTGACAAGCACCTTCCAAACCCTCAACCTCTACCATCTAGATGGACAAGGGCAGTCAATGTGTGGAAAGGAGATCACTTGCAAGTTTCCCTTAAAGCCACACACCTTGACTTGGAAATATATCACTGTTCCTTGGATCATTATGTCTGGGTCAATATCCTGGAACTGCCTCCTAACAGTATTGTCCTTGAACTGACTGGACTGCAGTGAAGGCTCGGCATAGGGCACTTAAGGAGGGGGAACCAATAGTTGGCAATGCTCACAACCCAAACATGAATTAAGTGCAAGAACAGACTTTGCTACCACTTGGCAGAGGGAAGGCCAGAGGTGGGGGGGTTAAGCTCAAAGGTGGAGACTCCAGACTGAAGAGTGATCCAAAGATAACATCAATACAATGTTGCCAACGTGTACGGTGGTGGCGAACACTGAAGCTGACAGGAATTAAATAACCTGAGGACCACATTGCTGAGCCACTGCCCAGCCCAAGCCAAAGTACCGTTGCTGTGAGAACCACTTCAGGATTTTCACTGTGTATCTTATGGCAGAGATATGATCCGATCGGGCAGTCCCTCTGAGCAGGCTCCAGTTTTAAATATCTGGCAGCTCGTGAACAGGCAACAAAAGGATCATTATGTAGTGTAAGAGGCAGACAGCTGGAACCAATAAACTGTAGGCACTGGGCAGACATGAGAACAGCACTTGCTGGGAAAAAGCCATACAAGAGGCAGTGCGAATAGAGCTGTGTTCTTCTGTGGACAGGCTGGGAGATCACGACTGATTCCCCGCCTTCTCCAGCTCCAAGCTCCTGGCTAATACACAGCTCAAGATATAGCAGCATTGTCGCAGCGATAACTTTTCCATTTCCCCTGGGAGGCACCTTCATTACCATTCTCCTCCCTGGCAGTGGAGGTACAAAAAAGGTGTGAACATGTGGCTATGTGGACAGCAATGCACTGGATGGGATGGAGTAATATGTTGTGTTTCCAATCTAGGATAACTCTGCAAAATCAACCCACTAGAGTATTCCAACATGTATCACTGCACACACATACCCATGTGGACCACGCCGTACACTGTAACAGTCTCTGAGATATCCCACATCCTCTCATTGTAACAGTCTCTGATATACCCCACACCCCTCACTGTAACCCTACCTGATATACCCCACACCCCTCACTGTAACACTCTCTGATAACACCCACACTCCTCACTGTAACACATTCTGAAATACCCCACACCTCTCACTGTAACACATTCTGAAATACCCCACACCTCTCACTGTAACACACTCTGATATACCCCTCACTGTAACACTCTTTGATATACCCCACACCCCTCACTATAACACTCACTAATAAAACCCACACCCTCACTCTAACCGTCTTTGATATACCCCCCACCCCTCACTGTAACTCTCTCTGATACACCGCACACCCCTCACTGTAACCCTCCCTGATATGTCCCACACTCCTCACTGCAATACTCTGATATACCCCATACCCCTCACTGTAACACTCTCTGATATACCCCCCACCCCTCACTATAACACACTCTGAAATACCCCACACCCCTCTCTGTAACACTCTCTGATATCCCCCACACCCCACACTGCAGCACTCTCTGATATAGCCCACATCCCTCACTGTAACCCTCCCTGATATTCCCCACATCCCTCACTGTAACACTCCCTGATGAACACCACACCCCTCATTGTAACACTTTGAAATAAATCCACACTCTGATACTCCTTTAGGTACTTCTGCCTCTCATGGTAACTCTCCTGGTCACTGGAAATATTGAAAGCAATGCTGTGAGTGAAAGTAAGTGACAGCTGGGGCTCACAAACCAAAGTTGATGGAGTGCAGCACTGTGGAAAAAGCTGTCTTTTTACTCTGGGTGGTATTGGAAGTCCTGTGAGGATATTTTGAAGAAGAGCCAGTGCATTCACATTATTGTTCTGGCAAACATTTATCCCTCAGTCAGCATCACAAAAGCAGACACTCAGGTCAATGGCACGGTGGCTTAGAGTTTAGCACTGCTGCCTCACAGCGCCAGATATCCGGGTAAGATTCTTGTGCGGAATTTGCACATTATCCCAACGTCTGCGTGGGTTTCCTCTGGGTGCTCAGTCCAAAGATGTGCAGGTTAGGTGGATTGGCTGTGCTAAATTACCCTGTGCTGTATGTCAGGGATGTGCAGGTTAGGTGGATTGGCCATGCTAAACTACCCTGTTCTGTATGTCCGGGACATGCAGATTAGGTGGATTGGCTGTGCTAAGTTACCCTGTGCTGTATGTCTGGGGATGTGCAGGTTAGGTGGATTGGCTGTGCTAAATTACCCTGTGCTGTATGTCCAGGAATGTGAAGGTTAGGTGGATTGGCCGTGCTAAATTACCCTGTGCTGTATGTCTGGGGATGTGCAGGTTAGGTGGATTGGCTGTGCTAAACTACCCTGTGCTGTATGTCCAGGGATGTGCAGGTTAGGTGGATTGGCCGCGCTAAATTACCCTGTGCTGTATGTCCAGATTGTGTGCAGGTTAGGTGGATTGGCTGTGGGGTATGCAGAGTTACAGGGTTAGGGTGCGATGCTCTTCAGAGTATTGGTGTGGACTCAATGGGCTGAATGGCCTCTTTCTGTACTAGAGGGTTTCTATGATTGTGAGTGCCATTTTGGGAGCTTCCTGTGTATGTACTGGCTGCCTCATTTCCTACATAACATCATTTGCTACATTTCCAAAGTATATCATTGGCTGGAAAGTACGTTGAGGTGCCCAGTAGTCATGAAGGATGCTATTTAAATGCAGGACTTTCTTTTTCCTTTTGACTATCAACCCTCACATTCCTGCTACTGCTGACAGACAAACAATCGCACACTCCAACAAGCTCCAATGTATTTAAGGAATTTACAGACCATGTGTGGGGACTGAATCCATCTGGAAGGATAATAAACAATAAGCCTTTGAGGAGGCTTAACGCTGCAGATAGGTGTGCAGTAGATGCCTGGTCTCGCCTCCACACTTCCATTTTATCATTGGCTCAGCCCTCTCTCATTAACTGCCCTGCCGCCTCATTGGATTTTCCAGAATGTCCCGTCAAATCCTACAATAATAATAACTCCCTTGCAGACATAACCGAGTTGGTATCAGGCCTTCTCTTGACATCTGGCTTTCGTGCAAACCATTAACAAGGATAAATTTATCACCACTGGCAGAAAGTGAGGTCGGGGATCAGTCGAAGAGTGTGGTGCTGGAAAAGCACAGCCAGTCAAGCAGCATCCGAGGAGCAGGAGAGTCGATGTTTCGGATTTCAGTCCTTCATCAGGAATGAGGCTTGTGGGCCAAGGGGGCTGATAGATAAATGGGATGGAAGGTGAGGTCAGAGAGGAGGATAGAGTGGATAGATGGGAAGAAAGGTGGACAGATAGGACAGTTCAAGAGGGTGGTGCCGATTTGGGAGGCTGGGACTGGGATAAGGTGGGGGGAGGGGAACTTGGGGAACTGATGAAAACCACATTGATCCCGCATGGTTGGAAGGTCCCAAGACGGAAGCTGAGGCATTTTTCCTTCAGGCGTCGGGTGGTTAGCGTTTGGCGGTGGAGGAGGCCCAGGACCTGCATGTCCTTGGCAGAGTGGGAGGGGGAGTTAAGGTGTTCAGCCACAGGGCAGTGGCATTGGTTGGTGTGGGTGTCTCAGAGATGTTCTTTGAAAGATCCACAAGTTGGCATTTATAGCAAGGCTCCAAGGAGAGGCCACGGCAGGAAGAGGCTTATAAGGAGGAAAGATTTCTGTCACACCGATGCTGAAAAGGAGTTTGCACCCCACAAAATACTTCTGAATTGTAGACTCTGTTGTGATACAGGAATCACAGCAGCTAATGTATGCACAACAAGCTCCCTCGAGCAATAATCTGAATCACAAAAAGCCAGCACCCAAGCTCAGCAGGTCAGAGAGAGACACAAGAGAAATGTGGTCCTTCATTTCAAAGGGATTGGAGTTTAAAATAGGGAGGCCTTGCTAAAACTATACAAGACTAAGTCAGACCAAATTTAGAATATTTGGTCACTTTATCTAAGAGTGTGGTGCCAGAAAAGCACAGCAGGTCAGGCAGCATCTAAGGAGCAGGAGAATCAATGTTTTGGGCATGTGAAGGGCTTATGCCTGAAACATTGTCCTTCTCCTCAGATGTTGCCTGACCTGCTGTGATTTTTGAGCACAACACTCTTAACTCTGATCTGCAATCCTCACTTTATCTAAGATCACGGGTACTAACATTGGAGGCAATCTAGAGAAGGTTCACTCGGATGTTCTTCAGCGTGAAGGATTGTCTTAGATCATAGAGTCATAGAGATATGCAGCATGTAAACAGACTTGTTGGTCCAAATCATCCATACTGACCAGATATCCCAATATAATCTAGTCCCACTTGCCAGCACCCGCCCATATCCCTCCAAACCCTTCCTATTCATATACTCATCCGAATGCCTTTTTAATGCTGTATTTGTGCTAGCCTCCACCACTTCCCCTGGCAACGTATTCCATACACTCACCACCCTCTGCATAATAAGTTACCACTTAGGCCTCTTTTATATCTTTCCCTTCTCACCCTAAACCTATACCCTCGAGTTCTGGACTCCCCCACCCCAGGGAAAAGACCTTGTCTATTTATCCTATCCATGCCCCTCATGATTTTATAAACCTCAAAGGTCACCCTCCAGCCTGCGACACTCCAGGGAAAACAGCTCAACCTCTCCGGAGCTCAAATCCTCCAACCCTGGCAACTTGTAAATCTTTTCTGAACCCTTTCAAGTTTCACAACATCCTTCCTATAGCAGGGAGACCAGAATTGCATGCAATATTCCAAAAGTGGCCTAACCAATATCCTGTACGGCGCAGCATGACCGCCCAACTCCTGTACTCAATCCTCTGACCAATAAAGGAAAGCATACCAAATGCCTTCTTCACTATCCTATCTACCTGTGACTCCACTTTCAAGGAGTCCTGCACTCCAAAACCTCTTTGTTCAGCAACACTCCCTAGGGCCTTACCATTAAGTGTATAAGTCCTGCTAAGATTTGCTTTCCCAAAATGCAACACCTTGCATTTATCTAAAGTAAACTCCATCTGCCAGTTCTCAGCCCATTGGCCCATCTGATCAAGATCCCATTGTAATCTGAGGTAACCCTCTTTGCTGTCCACTACACCTCCAATTTTGGTGTCATCTGCAAACTTACTAACTATACCTCTTATGTTCACATCCAAATCATTTATATAAATGACAAAATAGTGGACCCAGCACCGATCCTTGTAGTGCTCCACTGGTCACAGGCCTCCATTCTGAAAAACAAGACCAGACTTGTTGCTACTTGTAGGATCTTGGTTCCAATTTCTTCGCTTATATAACTCTGGCTGCACTTTGAAAGGACTTTGAGACATTCTGAGACATTGTACAAATTCAAGATTTTTACTCAGGTTAAATAGAAACAGCTGACAGGACATTACAGCTAAAGGCAGGCAAGCACAGAAAGGCAGCTTTTACAGACAGATCTCAAAGAGGGCACTTTATGGAGACTGGCATTTATACAAACAAGGACACAGAGGCTAGGGCACAGAGAGGACGTGAAGACAGAGCATGCTTTGAGAGAGGGACTCAAAATAAAGTGCACGTTGTAGAGAGGGACAGAGTGACAATGAGCACGTTAATGAAAACTGGCATTTAAGCAGCAAAGCAGCATGTCATGGAAAGGGACGTAGACATAGAGAGCATGTTGCAGAAGGGGGTCTTAGACAGAGAATAAAGGGATGTGGGTTGGGGCATTATATTCCAGCTATACATTTCAAGAACCACCATCACTCTGTGTCTTATCATTAGATAGTGTCTTGAGTGCCTGATACCTGCTATCTGTTATAGGCAGAGGCTGCTCATATGTCTTGTCAAATAGAGAAGGATGTTGGTAAATCTGTACTGACCAGTGGGAGGTACACTTCAGCGTCTGGGCTCATACAGTGAAGCAGACCTGTCTGAGCAGAAGGCCTGGAACAATCTTCCCTTCCGTATTTACACACTGGGCAATCTCTCACAAACTCCCTTAGCATCTGTTTCCTCCAGTGGATCACTGACTGGGTCGAAGATCTGCGAGGCTGGAATGTCTGCTCCCTGAGTGCTGGATCATCGCTGAAAGGAGACAGGATTTAAACGGGTTGGTATTTTCAAACCTATTAAACAGCCTCAAAAATGTATTAATGCTGTTCATCTTAAATACACCTCGTAGCAGTGAGTTCCATATTCTCACCACCCTCTGGATAAAGAAACTTTCCCACATTCTGCTCAGTTACATTGGTTGTGACTACCTTGTGTAAATGGTCTGTAGCATAAGAACATTAGAACTAGGAACAGGAGTAAGCCATCTGGGCCCTCCAGCCATGGCTGATCTTCTTGTGGACTCAGCTCCACTTACCCACCCTCTCACCGTAGCATTTTTATTTCACAAGCCTAATATCAATAGCCTTTCTACATTTTATTCTACATTCACCTAAACAGCTTCGGTTTAACAAACAGCAAAATATCTAAAATGGGGGCAGGAATTAGCCCACGTCTCTCAAGTCCCCTCAAGTCCCAAAACCAATCTCCAGTGGACTCGGTGGTTGGGAATCCACAGTCCCCTCAGGTGGAAGATTCCAAAAATCCATAACTGAATTAAAGTTCCGAGGAAGGATCACTCGACCTGAAACGTTAACTCAGATTACTCTCCACAGATGCTGCCAGACCTGCTGAGTTTTTCCAGCAATTCCTGATCTAGAGCAATAGAGTTCTTTCAGTTTTTATGACTGAATTAAATTTCACCTCATTCCATATGAAATGGCCGACCCTTATTCTGAGACCATGATCCTTTGCTATTCCAGGGAAATAGCTGGAAAATGGAATTACTGTAAAATCCCTACAGTGAGGAAGCAGGCCATTTGACCCATCAAGACCACAACGACCCTCCAAAGAGCATCCCACCCTGACCCACAAGATCCCTGCATTTCCCAAGGCCAATCCACCTCAGCCAGCACATCCGTGGACACTACGGGCAATTTAGCATGGCCAATCCACCCTAACCTACACATCTTTGGATTGTGGGAGGAAACCAGAGCACCTGGAGGAAACCCACACAAACAATCACCCGAGACTGGAATAAAACCTGGATCCCTCGTGTTGTAAAGCAGCACTGAACCACTGTGCCACCCAATTAGTTAGAGCTTTGTTGACCAGCACAGAAACGATGGGCCAAATGGCTTCCTTCCGTGCTGTGAATGTCTATGATCAACTCTCATCCTTGCAAGCTGTAGAAATACAGACACAGCGTAAGTACCAGTGCAGTATTTCCACTTTGCACTACCAGACACCGCACTATGCAAGCTACAGTCAGTAAGAGTGTGTCCATTTCCCCAGTTTTCTCATACATGGTGTCCTTTCACCTGACTAATCGCACCTATTAGCATCCCACTGACAAAATGATGCACATCAGAGAGGTCATGGTATGATTACAGATATTACTGTTTAATTATAGAACAGAGAGTGTGTAGCTAAATGGAGGATGGCAGCGTCATCAGAGAATGAGATCAGCATATTGTAAGAGAAAATCTGAAGTGAGGAATACACAGGAGAAACACTGCATCATACTATATAAAACCCACTGTCTATAAACAGATCGAGGCTGGTGGTTCTATCTTACCTAAATAAGACTCTTCCCCTCTCATCACTATTTTTCTAAGGGATGTGGGCATCACTGGAAAGCATAATTTTGTTGCCCGTCCCTAATTACTCCTGAATGGCTGTCTCAGTCATTTTTAGACTCTGCTACATTACTGTGGGTCTGGAGTCACATGGAGGCTACATCAGAGAATGATGGTGGATTTCCTTCGCTAGACCCTACCAATATGAATTGGGTGGGTTTTCACAACAAACAGTTACAGCTTCATAATTACCATCACTGAGACCAGTTTAATATCCCAAACTTATTAATTGGATTTAATCTCCACCAGCTGCCATGATGAGATTTGAACCTAGGCTACTAGCCTGATACTCAGGGCTCCCAGTCCAGTGGGCTACAGAGAGAGGATGAATCAGCTGGGGCTGTTTTCCCTGGAGCGTTGGAGACTGAGGGGTGACCTTATAGAGGTTTATAAAATCATGAGGGGCATGAATAAGGTAAATAGCCCAGGCCTTTTCCCTAGGCTGGGGGAGTCCAGAACTAGAGGGTATAGGTTTAAGGTGAGAGGGGAAAGATAAAAGGGACCTGAGAGGCAACTTTTTCACACAGAGGGTGGTGCATGTATGGAATGAGCTGCCAGAGGAAGTGGTGGAGGCTAGTACAATTCCAATACTTAAAAGGCATCTGATGGGTATATGACTAGGAAGGGTTTAGAAGGATATGGGTCAAGTGCTGGCAAATGGGACTAGATGAATTTAGGCATCTGGTTGGCATGCACAAGTTGGACTGAAGAGTCTGTTTCTGTGCTGTACATCTTTATGACATTACCACTTGATCAGTGGGCTCAGGAGAGGCACAACTTATACAATTAAAAGTAGGGCCTTAGGCAGTGTTGTAGAACAGAGCGACCAAGGGGTTCAGGCACACAATTCTTTGTTGTTTGCGTCATATAGACAGGGTGATTAAGATGGCGTTAAGCATGCTTGCCTTCATTGCTCAGGCCTTTGAGTATAGGGGTTGGGATGTCATGTTGAGAATATATAGAACGTTAGTGAGGCCTCTTCTGGAGTAGTGCCCAGTTCTGGTTGCCCTGTTATAGGAAGTGTGACAATGCTGCTCCTTTACCAAGATTATGCTGTCCTTGCTTTCTTTTTCCAGAGGGGTCATAAAATCATGGGTTCTGAGATGTCTGGGTTTATTTACTTGAAGAAGCTTTTAAGTTTAAAAACATCACTTGTACAATGAAAGGGGAGCGCCAGCTCAGATTCTCTCTAGTTTGTTTTGGTTTTCGCAGTCTGGCTGTTCAGGAGCTGCTGGTCAGGTTAAGCCGGGGAATCCAAAGAAACAGCTACAGTGGAAGGTGGGTCTGTGTTAAACCTCTCTGCCATCTCTCTCTCCTGTAAGAACCTGTGTCTGCTTATACCTTTTTGTCAAGGGGATATTTATGGGGACTGTTGCAGGAATTTGGAACATCATTACGTTGGGATAGTTTGATGGATTTTCGGATAGGTTGTTATCTGTATTCTGTTCTCTTTTGTTTGTGTTTCACTCTGTAAATAAATTGTTTTGATTAAAACCGAGGAGTTTTAACCAACTGCATCACTCCTGGAATATCCACTTTACACCTGCTCAAAATAACGAGAAGCGTTAAGGTCTGGGCTACCTTCTTGAAATGTTTTGAGGGAGTCTGGCCTGGTCCATAGCAGAAGGATATTATCAAGCTGGAGAAGGTTCTGAAGAGATTTTCCAGGATGCTGCCAGGAATGGGGGGGTTTGAAATCTAAAAATAGGCTGGGACTGTTTTCACAGGAGCGTAGAGGGTTGAAAGATGACCTTGTAGAGGTTGATAGAATAATGAGGGATATAGATAAGGTGAAAGGCGGTGTCTTTTCCCCAGCGTGGGGGATTTCAAGACCAGCGAACATTTAAGGTGAGAGGAGAAAGATATAAAAAGGACACAAGAGGCAACGTTTTATGGAGAGTGTTTGTTTATGGAATGAAGACGTGATGGATGCAGGTACACTTACATTTAAAAGACATTTGGATAAGTTCATGAATAGGAAAGGTTCGGAGGAATATGGCCGAAAATGTGTTGCTGGAAAAGCGCAGCAGGTCAGGCAGCATCCAAGGAACAGGAAATTTGACGTTTCGCGCATAAGCCCTTCTTTTAATGCCCGAAACATCGAATTTCCTGTTCCTTGGATGCTGCCTGACCTGCTGCGCTTTTCCAGCAACACATTTTCGGCTCTGATCTCCAGCATCTGCAGTCCTCACTTTTTCCTCGGAGGAATATGGGCCAACTGCAGGCAGGTGGGACTAGTTTATTTTGGGATTATGGTCAACATGGAGAAAGTGAGGACTGCAGATGCTGGAGATCTGAGCTGAAAATGTGTTGTTGGAAAAGCGCAGCAGGTCAGGCAGCATCCAAGGAGCAGGAAAATCGATGTTTCGGGCATGAGCCCTTCTTCAGGAAGAAGGGCTAATGCCGGAAACGTCGATTCTCCTGCTTATTGGATGCTGCCTGACCTGCTGCGCTTTTCCAGCAACACATTTTCAGCTCATTATGGTCAACATGGTTGCATTGAAGGGTCTGGTTCCGTGCTCTATGACTCTACGCTACCCCACAACCATCTCACTCCAGCAACAAAACCTCTATTCCTTTCTCTCTCATGTGTTTACCCAGCTTTCCATAAAGTGGATCTACACCTTTCACGTCAAGTTGTTGCGATGTCTGCACGTACCCTCTGAGTAGAAATGTCTCCTGAATTCCTTGAGTAATTGATGACTGTCTTATATTGATAACACATAACCCCTTATCAGTCACTCCTCCATGTGGGAACACCTTCTCCATGTCCACCTTAGTTTTCAGGGACATGCAAGGTGCGTTTAAGACAATGCATTATGGTTTTAAAATTGTTTCCTGTGGAATTGGGAATGTCCATACCAGCTGTGATCCAAACCCTCCCACTTCTTAGATCCTCCCTCATACACTCCCCTCAATGCCCTCAACCAGGGAGGCCCAGTATAAAATCCTTTGCTTATCTGGGAACTAAACCAGGCCAACAGGATCCACAAACCTACTCCCAACTAATGCTCTGGCTTCCTGTTCGGGTGATGCCCCGTGCAATCCAATCCAATCACATCTACTCCCAATTTCTAGGCATGTCCATGTTGATCATGCTGGGTACATGATCTGATATTTTTGGAAACCAAAACCCATTGAGGTCAGTTGCATTGCCTGGAATTTAGACTTATGGAGCAAGGAGGGGAAATCGTCTCAGACAGCTCCTCTTACAACACATGCAGTTAGTTTGCAGGTCAGTTATGGCTACATCTAATGCCAGAACAAGCTTCAGGGAGTTAAATGCAACATTTCCCAGGACCGATACCTGCCATCTCAGCATGGCAATAGGATCAGGGAACGTCTGAGCAACATGATGCCTTCTCCCGAGAAAGTGGTGCAGTGGTAATATCTAGCAATCCAAAAGTCCAGGTTAACATGCTGGACACTGGAATCATTGTTCTGAGGTCACTCAGGTGGATCTCATAGAATATGAGTTCCCTGATTGGGGCTGTTAATCTGGGTCCAATCAGGGAGCCCTGGCTGACAGATATAAACAGGGGTGTTCGGGTTCTGTTCACTCTAGCAGCCAACTCTGAGCTAGCTGCATCAGTGTCATGTACTGTGCATGTGTAAATAAAGACGGACTTGGTGACGGGAATACTGGTCTTTATGAAGTTATTTTAGACACAGTTGCAAATGGACCCTGATAATTGATGGAACTCTTATTCAAGAAATCCAGAAAGAATATCTGGAATTTAAAAACACTAGTCTTAGTAATGATGACCATAAAGCTATCAAGGTGAAAAATCACACAACACCAGGTTATAGTCCAACATGTTTATTTGGAAGCACTAGCTTTCGGAGTGCTGCTCCTTCATTGGGTGGTTGTAGAGTATACCTGATGAAGGAGCAGCGTTTCGAAAGCTAGCGCTTCCAAATAAGCCTGTCGGACTACAATCTGGTGTTGTGTGATTCTTAACTTTGTACACTCCAGTCCAACACCGGCACCTTCAAATCATGAAGCCATCAGTGATTGTCACAAATGCCCTTTGGTGAAAGAAATATACCATCCTTAAACTGGTCTGGCCTGCTTGTGATTCCAGGCCCACACATTATGGCTGATTTTTAACTATGAAAAAGAGTTATTAGAGATGGATGATAAATGTAGGCCTTACTAGCAAAGCTCCCATCCCACAAATGAAGATAAATAGCAATCCTCAGTGGCGGTATTTGCTTAAAAAGAAAGAACATGGTGTTCCAGAGCACCTTCCATGATCTCTGGGTGCCCCATTGTGCTTGACATACTTTCAAAGTGCAATCACTTCTTCGATGGAGGAAATGTAGCAACCATCTTGCACACAGAATGATCCCACAGACAGCAATGTGGGAATGACTACCCGTAATCCATTTTTTATAAGTGTTGAGCGACAAATATTGGTCAGGCCCTTGAACTGTACAGCATAGAAACAGACCCATCTGGTCCATGCCGACCAGGTATCCTAAATATATCTAGTCCCATTTGCCAGCATTTGGCCCATATCCCTCTTAACCCTTCCCATTCATATACCCATCCAGATGCCTTTTAAACGTTGTAATTGTACCAGCCTCCCCCATTTCCTCTGGCAGCACATTCCATACATTCACCACCCTTTGCATGAAAAAGTTGTCCCCTCAGGTCCCTTTTAAATCTTTGCCCTCTCACCTTAAACCTAGGCCCCCCAGTTATGTACAAAAACCTTGACTATTCACCTCATCCATGGCCCTCATGATTTTCTAAACCTCTATCAGGTCATCCTCAGACTGACATTCAAGGGAACACCAGAGTGAACTCTCCCCTCCTTTTCTGAAGATAGGGAACTTCTGAATCCACCAGAGGAAAGATGGCATCTTGGATGATGGTCGAGATTAACATTCCTGATTTGAGTAGTGAATGAGTGCTCAGTACTGTTTACATTGGCTAGCCTTAGAGAATCCATAGCCCTGACTTAAAATTATTGTTTTTCCAATAAATTTAAATGTAGCCCAATTTTCTTAGAAGGGTAGACAGACTGACACTCAAGACATAACTAAAACCAACACTCAACAGATAACTCGAAGCTAAAGTCACATCAGGCTGTAATTTCTGTTTTTTTAAGCAGACAATGGAACTGGGAAAAAAATAAGGCATTGCTTGTGATGGGAGGCTGTAGTTGCCAACTCTGTTTGAAATGGTCCTGGGAGGTTAGTCACATGACCAACCATCCACTTACCCCAATCATGAGCAGTTGGAAAAGCACATACTTACAGAGCCTGCACTTCCACAATCATTGGATTGTGACTTGTACTTTGTTATGCACTGGGATAATCCTTGACTGTTGTCAAACTACCATCCACCACATTTCCGATTTCTTTTTAACCAATTAAAAGAAAATGTGTTTGAAAACTGAAAGATAGCACACTTTTTGAAAAATCATTACCTCCTCCTACGGTTTCTCCTGTGTTCTGCTCAGCACCATGTCCTGGAGATTAATCTGCAAATCCTGCAGACTTCAGTGCAATCCCCACTGACAGAACATGCCCATGGTCCCTTTCAAACCCTGAAATGCCAATAATGACTGACTCTCAAACATGAAATCTAATTTTGGTTTGCTACAGGAATCTGGAAACAGGAAGTATCGCCTCTCTTCCCCCCTCCCTACGGGGGAGAGAAACCACAATCAGAGAAACCACAATCAGATTATGTATCACTCCTCTGATTTGTGTATCAGTGAAAATCCAGAAAGTACACGTTGAGAAATGGAAGGCTTCCCATTCACTCTGGGCTCTCTGAGTTCACTCCCCGGGTCAATAATGAAATGTGTGCACTGGGCATGAACTCTTTGCACCCTCAGCATGTCTCAACAGATGTGGGACATTTACTGGATGAACTCATTCATGTTCAGATCAAAAGTTGTAGGGAAAGATACTTGTTAAGTTAGTTAACACCCAGACCTGATTCCCAGTGTTTGTGTGTGCTGCATTAATTGATTACAGCTGGAATACAGTTCCATAGACACTGTCAACGGGTCACAGCTCCATAGACAATGAATCTTACCAGAGTGTGGTTCCATGGGACTGGGTCTCACTTGGATACAGTTCTACAGTCAACTGGGATTGCTTCTCAAGAAGTCCAGTTCCACTGGGACAGATTCTCAATGGGGTACAGCTCCAGAAACACTGACTCCCATCGGGGTATAATTCCACTTGCAGACACTGGGGTACAATTCCGTTGACTCTTATTCTCACTGGCATGTAGTTCTACAGACACTACTTGCTCTGAGCAACAGTTCAACAGACAGTGACTTTCACTGGTGACTCCAATTGGGGTACTGCTCCATTTGTAATTGCTGCTAAGTCTCCAGCATCCACCCTGTATGTGTGCATGCGGACGGTAAGTGTAGACAATTTTCTGCCTGTGATGAAGGTCTCACATGGATGATACCAATCCTGCTTTCAAATGGTGTGTTTTTCCATTTGGACTGTGATCCTCCCCATTTCCCTCATGAGGGTCTGCACCTGTAGAGTAACATCCAAGACGGCTCAATTTGAGAAGGGGAAAAATGGAGAGTTTTTTTGGCTGTGCAAAGGTCTTCTCTATTAAATAATGCTAAGCTGACATCAACCCATCCACTTTTGGGTTCTGCCTGCCTTTTGTTGTAGATTAGAGGTGTTTGGAAATGTTTTATACAGTGCATGTGGTTGGGATGGAGTTAAGTGCTGACTGTTCTGGTTCGGTGGCCCCCGGGTGGCACCTGTTGCACGTAACTCCTTCCTGATCCATTTTCAGCAGGGGGAGGGGGGAATGGTCTGTCTGTGTGTGGTGCAGAAAAAGAGCAAGAACTACTGCCAGGGCAGGACTCAAACCTAAGGGCAGCTGGCAGCCAGGTCTGGCACTTTTCAGATGGGGGGGTAGGGTACACGCTGAGCAGGAGGGGACGCTCTGGCTCATTTATTCCCCTGCTGTCAACTGGGAGCACCTCAACCTCTGTGCCAACTGAGAGTTCACCAACCTGGGAGTGACGTTACTGCGTCCTGGGCCACAGGCCTCAGTGTCATGGTGGGGGAGGGGCAAGAACTAAACACAACAAATTCTGATTGGATCAATTGGGATGATCGGACAAATGACAGGACACTTTGACAGGATGAGTGGACGGGAGGAATATTATTTAAACGGCTAGATCAAAAAAAGCTAGCATCCAAGTTCAAAGTTTAGAGGGAAATAAAACAGAGAACTGCGAGACTGGAGGTATGAAACAAAAACAGAATTTGCTGGAGAAACTCAGCATCTGTGGAGAGAAGGTAAAAACAATGCCGGCAGATGCTGGAAACCAGATTCTGGATTAGTGGTGCTGGAAGAGCACAGCAGTTCAGGCAGCATCCGAGGAGCAGTAAAATCGACGTTTCGGGCAAAAGCCCTTCATCAGGAATAAAGGCAGAGAGCCTGAAGGGTGGAGAGAATTCAGAGTTAACATTTCAAGACCAGTGACCCTTGGTCAGAACATAAGCCTTGCTAAAACGATTCAGTAGTCAGACCACAGTTGGAATATTGTGAACAGTTTTGGTCCCTTTGTTTAAGGAAAGATACAATTGCATTGGAGGCTGTGCAGAGAAAATTCATGACATTGATTCTGGGGTTTGGAGGGATTTGTTTATGAAGGCTGAGCGAACTGGGCTTATACTAATCTGAGTTTGTGAGTCTAAGAGATAAGTTTCTTAGTGGGTTTGAGAGGGTAGATGGAGAAAAGTGCTTTCCTCTTGTGGGAGACTCTAAGACCAGAGAGCATAATCTCAGTATAATGAGTCACCCACTCAAACTGGAGATGGGGAGAAATTTCTTCTCTTGGAGGGTACAGAATCTGTGGAATTCTTTACCTCAGAAGACTGCTGAGGCTGAGAAAATTAAGTATATTCTCACTCGTTGCATTCTATGTCACCATGTCCTCTCTTCCCTCCCATCACCCCAATGGGACTGTCTGCTCTCTTCAGCCTGGCAGTTAGACACATTATTGTTCTGCCGTTCCCACATTCCAATCACTTAATCTGAACTAGCCACACCCTTTTGCCCCCAGCACTCCATCCCGCCCCATTATTGCATAAATGCTGCCCTCTCCACACTTGACATGAGCTCTAATGAAGAGTCAGCTAGACTCGAAATGTTGGCTTGCCCTCTCTCCATGGATGCTGCCTGACCCAGTGTCCCTACCCTCTTCCCTCTCCCACAGGTTGCCCCTCCCCCACAGGCATTTGTTTTCAGTAAGTACATCCAAGGCTGAGACAGATTTTTAGTCAGTAGGGGGAATCGAGGAATGTGGGGGTAAAGGCTGGAAACTGGAGTCAAGGATGATCAGGCCAGCCATGATCTCATTGAATGGCGGAGCGCACTCGATGGGCCAAATGGCTGATATTAGCAAGCTGCTTTCTTCCAAGGCTTGCATTAGTCTCCTTATCCAAGCTTCCTTTAACTCCACTTTGAAAAGAAACTGAAGAGGCATCTTCACGGCTGTCGGGACTCAGAAAGGAGCATTGTCTAAGAAGACGCCCACAGGCTCTAATTATTACTTCCTGCAGTTTCAGTAATGATAGTGTTCTTAAATGCAATACAGAGCCCAGCGCTGATCTGAGCACATCCCCCTCGCTGTAACACACTAACTTCATGTTATCCAACATTATGTTTACTGACAAAACAATGAAAGTGGAATGCGCAGTAAATCTCCCAAGTCCTCAAAATAGTTTGAGAGAAGGGTAGTTGCAACAACAGTGCAACTCATAAACAACAACAAGACTTGCTCCAAGTAAATCCTATGTTCCCACCATTGCATCCAAATCTGGAATAGCAACCTTACTCCCACTTCCCAGAGATAATCTCAACTTTCTCCGTGGTTTAATTAATCTGCAATTTCTCAAAGCTGTCCACTCTCACCCCACCACACCCTACACATCTCCCCACCACAGCCCCCAACCAGCCCCTCCACACCTCCTCCTCCTCACACCCCTTCCAAACCTCCCCACCACACCCCTATTACCACCTCCAAACCCTCCCCACCACCCCCACCCCGGACTGACCTGGAAACTGATGCCCATGGAGGGGGTGGAGACAGTCTATCAATGATTGAAAAAAAACGAGATGGGCTCTTGATGGAAATAAACCTGTTGGGCTATAAGGAACGTAACTAACTGAATTACTCCACAGACAGCCAGCACAGAGTCAATGTGCTGAAGTGTCTCCTTCAATACGATAGTGAATTGATCACGCTATGGTCTGGTAGACTGATGCCCTGAGAGATTGACCAAATTTGTGGTGCGATGGATTCAGGCAATTCCCAATGTTTCACAGGAACTGTGATTCAGACAACAGTAACCTCACTACAATTGGACTGGAGCAGTGTTTCATTTCTGAACAGCGTTCCCTGTATAAGGAATCTGTATAGGCAACACAATGACACACTGCCTGAGAGGTTAAGTCCAGAGACATAGATAGTACAGGCATCCAGAGCGACTGAGTCAAAGTCACCAGTGCAACTTGTTTTCATGGGATGCTACTGTCAGAGAATTTGGCTGGCATTAGTAGCCCCATCCCTAAATGCCCAGAGGGCAATTAAGAGTCAACCAAATTGCTGGGCGTCCGGAGCCATGTGAAGATCAGACCAAGTGAGAATGGCAGATTTTCTTCTTTAAAAGGCATTAGTGAAAGAAAAATCAGATGGGTTTTTAATGAGGATGGCTACATGGTCGTCATTATTCAAGATTTTTAAATTCAAATGTCACCCCCCTTGCCAGAGTGGGGCTTGAACCCAGAATGTCAGCGTGGGATTCTGAATGGGCTAGCCCAGTGACCCCGTAACTGTGCCATGAGCTCGCCAACCAACCACGATTCCCACTCAGGAAGAGAATCTTCTGAGGCTGTTGCCACGGCTGCCATGGAAGGAGGGAAGGTTGGGGGTGGGTTAGGGTGTGCGCTGCCAGGGAAGGAGGGAAGGTCGGGGGTGGGTTAGGGTGTGCGCTGCCAGGGAAGGAGGGAAGGTCGGGGGTGGGTTAGGGTGTGCGCTGCCAGGGAAGGAGGGAAGGTCGGGGGTGGGTTAGGGTGTGCGCTGCCAGGGAAGGAGGGAAGGTCGGGGGTGGGTTAGGGTGTGCGCTGCCAGGGAAGGAGGGAAGGTCGTGGGTGGGTTAGGGTGTGCGCTGCCAGGGAAGGAGGGAAGGTCGGGGGTGGGTTAGGGTGTGCGCTGCCAGGGAAGGAGGGAAGGTTGGGGGTGGGTTAGGGTGTGCGCTGCCAGGGAAGGAGGGAAGGTCGGGGTGGGTTTGGGTGTGCGCTGCCAGGGAAGGAGGGAAGGTCGGGGGTGGGTTAGGGTGTGCGCTGCCAGGGAAGGAGGGAAGGTCGGGGGGTGGGTTAGGGTGTGCGCTGCCAGGGGAGGAGAGAAGGTTGGGGGTGGGTTAGGGTGTGCGCTGCCAGGGAAGTAGGGAAGGTTGGGGGTGGGGTTGGGTGTGGATGTAAGGGCATAGAACACACGGTCAATAGAACAAAGTTCTACTGGGCAACTGAAAGAGGTATGGAAGGGCAGTTGGCCTGAAACACAAGGATTGGAATTGGAGGCCATGTGAACCTGAAGCCAACATTGATCAGAGAGCATCTGGATGAGAGGGCAGGTGCTAGCTGGTGGTCAGGTAGTGTCAATGGGTACAGTTGAAAAGTTAGCCTGTCAAAGCCAGTTCAGTACCAGGAGCAATCGTTGAGCTGCCTACATTATTCAGGCGAGTATTGGAAAGAGTTTTGCCAAAATCTCAAACCCTGGGTTTTTCCACTTACCTGGAGAAGGCAGTCTGAGGTTATCAGGTCTGAAATGGACCACAGGCGACTCGATTCTGATTGGGTTTTGAGAGCAGAACCCCAGCCACTCACCGCAGTCCCTCCGAGAACCACTCATTGGGAGCGACTCTGAGAGCTACTCACCAGGGGTCACTCCCACCCCCCCCCCGATGAAAACGATCAAAGAAATAAATGAGTAAAAATAAATCAACTGGAAAAATAGAGAGGAGCTGATGCATCTGGAGAGTGGGGCAGAGGAATGCGTGTGGAGAGCTCTTCGCTGCTGTTCTCGTTGCTCTGTCTCTGACTGTGAGGATTTAAATTCTCTGCCAACAACATCAGTGCCAAATGCCAGACTCAGTAACCCTTTCATTGGCAGCACGCTCACAGACAGTCCTTCAACTCTGCAACATCTCAAAGTAATTGCCTCTGATTTTCACAGTCTCTTTGGAAACTGCCCCTTGCAATTGGTCATTAAACAGGTGTTGGGCCTGATAATCAGGGTGGATGATGAAGACTGATCTTCCCTCAGTGAAGGATCAGAGAATGGTTCCTGATTCTAAATCAGAGCTTCCCTGAGGTAAGGTCAGCAACTGGAATGGACATCAGGGAACTCTGAGGGAGTTCTAACACAGAAGCCCCACCCTCTTCCTGCTCCCATAGCTTCCCCCTCACCCACAGGCCCTCCTCCCCCACCCCTCATCCACAGGTACACCTCCCCAATCCCACCCCACTTCCAACGGTTGCCCCTCAGGCCCCCATCCCCTAGGTTCCCCCCACCTGTTCCCACAGATCCTCCTTCCCCACACCCCTCTCACAGATCCCCACCCCCACCCCACTCTAAAAGATCCTCCTCCCCCAACGAACTCTTGTGGATCTCCCTTCCTGCCTCGCACTCACAGATCGCCCACCTCCTCACAGATCCCCCTCCCTCATTCCCTCTCACAGACCCCCCTCCCCCACTCCACTCCCACAGAACCCCCTCCCTCACTGCCTCCTACAGATCCCCCTCCCCCATCCCGCTCTCACAGATCACCCTCCCCTATCCTGCTCCCGCAGAACCCTCTCCCCCAACCCACTCTCACAGATTCCCCTCCCCCACTCCGCTCTCACAGATCCCCCTCCCCTATCCTGCTCCCACAGAACCCTCTCCCCCAACCCACTCTCACAGATTCCCCTCCCTCTCACAGATTCCCTCCCCCACTCTGCTCTCACAGATCCCCCTCCCCTATTCTGCTCCCACAGAACCCCCTCCCCCGACTCGCTCTCACAGATTCCCCTCCCCCTCCCTCTCACAGATTCCCCCTCCCTCATTCCCTCTCACAGATCCCTCTCTCTCACATCCTCTCACAGATGCCCCTGCCCCACCCTGTCTCTTCCAGGTCTCCCTTCCCCACATTCCCCCCCCCCACAGGATCCCCAGTCCCACTCTGCTCCCACAAACCTCCCCACTCCACTCCCGCACCCCCCCCCCCAACACACACAATGCAAGTTGTTGCCCAGTAAGTATTGATTAGATACAGGGACTGTCCCATAGGAAATCCTTGCTCATCTGGAGATGTTGGTGTTGGACTGGGGTGTACAAAGTTAAAAATCACACAACACCAGGTTATAGTCCAACAGGTTTAATTGGAAGCACTAGCGTTCGGAGCGACGCTCCTTCATCAGGTGGTAGTGGAGGGCTATTGTCTCGCGATCACCATTGTGAACAGCTAACCTGAGAATGCAACTTTTTAAAAAAAGGTTTTGTGATTTACATATGAAAGAAGTGAAACTATCATGGTATTCTATCAAATGAAAGACTTAACAGATAATCAATTTTTCAATGTATAATTTCAGTTACATCACACTGTAAATTTTTGCTATAAATTCTGTGTGTTAGGATTGAGCTCTCCACTACCACCTTAAGGAGTGTCGCTCTGAAAGCTAGTGCTTCCAATTAAACCTGTTGGACTATAACCTGGTGTTGTGTGATTTTTAACTTTGCTCATTTGTTAATCATAGGTATTCTCCATTTTACTAACAGCCTTCCCTCAGGGTTCCCTTCTGAAAAGGAGAGGGGGTGTCAAGACCACATTCCTGTTAGTGGGAGCTTGCTGTGTGTGAACTGATGGCCACATTTTCTAACATTACAACAGTGCCCACGCTGGAAAAAAATACCTCAGTGGTTATAAAGTGCTTTGGGCAGCCTGAAGATTGTGGGAGATACTTTGTAAAAATGCAGCTTCTTCTCTTGTTCCTCTATAACAGTGCAAAGAAACAGCAAAAAAAAGGGTGAGATCTGTTCTTACAGTAAGTAAACGTTCCTTGCTTTGAGATCAGAGGTCACAGTCAAACATCTGGAACCTTCCATCACATGGTGCAGAAACATGGTGGGGGGGTAATTGGGTCCTGATATTTTATCACTTTTCATCCATTGTGGTCTCACTACGCACCCCTCCCTCACCACATGCCTCATGTCTCACCCCGCTCCCAATACCACTACCCTCGGTGCCTTCCAGTTGTAGTGGACTCTGTCTCTATAACTTTTGAGCTCTGTTGAGCAACAGATGGAATGGTTTCTAATAGCACGCTTGCTGCCAAATTCTCAAATGTTCAAGCACAGTCCCAGCCATCGCAGCTGTTCCAACTTGGAGCCTGGCCATCAGGCAGTACTGGGCCCCACTCCCCACCCTACAGGCCTGCTTGACAAACCCCACCCCTCCGATGTGCTAGAAACTTCCATCACTACAGCACGCGAGAGGCAGTGGTTGGTCCAATGGGCACAGCGTGGGTTGAACATCCGCTGCTATTATTATAACAGACCTTTGAGGATCTCAGGCTGCATCAAGAACCTGCGCAAGGAGATTAATGAAGTAATGTTGAGAGAATTGCCTTTTGTTTTGGGAAGATAGAATCCAGGCCTTGGATGTTGTGCAGCACAGATTCACCGGAACAATACCAGGGTTAAATTATAAGGGAGGAACTATTAGCACTGCTGCCTCACAGCACAAGGGATATGGGTTCGATTCCAGCCTCAGGTGACTGCCTGCGTGGAGTCTCCCCGTGTCTGCGTGCGTTTCCTCCGGGTGCTCCGGTTTCCTCCCACAATCCAAAGATGGGCAGGTTAAGTGGAATGGCCCTTCCGAATTGACCCATAATGTCCAGGTTACAATGGGAAATGCAGGATTGGGCAGGAGGGTGAGTCAGGGTGGAATGCTCCACAGAGGGTTGTTGTGGACTCGATGGGCCGAATGGCCTGCTTCCACACTCTAGGGATTTTATACGGGCAAGCTGCATGTGACTGGGTTTGTATTCCCTTGCGGAAACAAGAGTGAGCAGCAATCTAATGGTGTTTAAGATAATGCAAGGTTTTGAACAGGGGAGAGGGAGAGAGAGAGAGAAAGAGAGAGTGTTCCGTGTAGTGGAAGGGGTCCAGAATACGAAGACTGGAACTTCAAAAACAGGTTGGGCATGATGTCAGAAAGGGTCAGCGGGAACCTGAGACACTCTTCATCAACGAGAAGTGGGTCAACTGAAATTTTCAAAACAAAGATTGCTAGGATCTTGATAGGCTGGTGGAAGTGGGTGGCACGGTGGCACACAGCGCCAGAGACCCGGGTTCAATTCCCAACTCAGGCGACTGACTGTGTGGAGTTTGCACATTCTCCTCATGTCTGCGTGGGTTTCCTCCGGGTGCTCCGGTTTCCTCCCACAGTCCAAAGATGTGCGGGTCAGGTGAATTGGTCATGCTAAATTGCCCATAGTGTTAGGTGTAGGGGTATGGGTGGGTTGCGCTTCGGCGGGTCGGTGTGGACTTGCTGGGCCGAAGGGCCTGTTTCCACACTGTAGGTAATCTAATTTAAAAAGAAAAGTATGGACGTGGGGCTGGGCTGGGTAACTTCAAGTGTTTCTTGAATTCTGTACTTCTATAACACGATAGTTCCACTCTCATGCAATCCTGCATTATAAGAAAATTGCACAACAGCAGCACCATTTAAAGTAATGGGGCCGGAATCGAGTTATGACCAATACACCCTTTAAAAGCTCGCATTTTAGAAACAGTGCCCCCAACTCGTCAAGCGCGTTATAGCAAATGTGATTCAACGTAACACGCGTTATAGCAGAACGACCTGTACATTATTTACAGAGCAGGGAGAGATCCTGCATTACCATCTTGGAGTCCGTCTCTACACACTGACCTGATGTATCTGCCTTTAATGCTATTAGCTATTCTACTGATAAGTATTAATCCAAAGCAAGTAATGGTGCTTGTGGTAGTATTTCTACCTCTGAGCTAGGAGGTCCAGATCCAGGTTCCACCTGCTCCAGAGCTATAGAATAATATCTTTGAACAGGTTGCCTAGAAAATATCTTATGGTTTTACCTGCAAGAAACCTTGCAGATTAATCCTTGGCCCCATTTGGAGCTTGACTATTGTCGACTCAGCATTGAGAACAGAGAGTGGGCTCCGGGGCAGTGTTGTGAGAGCAGGGGTATAGCAGTTTGAACCAGGTCAGTGCTCCAGCCAGCCACATTGGTAAACCCTGGTTCATTGTCTCAAACCCAAGGAGAGGCCCCCTTCCTTCAGTCACTCCGTTTTATTAGTGAGTGTTATAGTGTGGGGTGTGGGGTATATCAAAGAGTGTTACAGTGAGGGGTGTGGGGTATATCAGAGAGTATTACAGTGAGGGGTGTGGGGTATATCAGAGAGTATTACAGTGAGGGGTGTGGGGTATATCAGAGAGTGTTACAGTGAGGGGGGTGGGGTATAGTGTTACAGTGCGGGGTGTGGGGTATATCAGAGAGTATTACAGTGAGGGGTGTGGGGTATATCAGAGAGTGTTACAGTGAGGGGGGTGGGGTATAGTGTTACAGTGCGGGGTGTGGGGTATGTCAGAGAGTGTTACAGTGAGGGGTGTGGGGTATATCAGAGAGTGTTACAGTGAGGGGGGTGGGGTATAGTGTTACAGTGCGGGGTGTGGGGTATGTCAGAGAGTGTTACAGTGAGGAGTATGGGGTGTATCAGAGAGTGTTACAGTGAGGGGGGTGGGGTATAGTGTTACAGTGCGGGGTGTGGGGTATGTCAGAGAGTGTTACAGTGAGGGGTGTGGGGTATATCAGAGAGTGTGACAGTGAGGGGTGTGGGGTGTATCAGAGAGTGTTACAGTGAAGGGTGTGGGGTATGTCAGTGAGTGTTACAGTGAGGAGTATGGGGTGTATCAGAGAGTGTTACAGTGAGGGGTGTGGGGTATATCAGAGAGTGTTACAGTGAGGAGTGTGGGGTGTATCAGAGAGTGTTACAGTGAGGGGTGTGGGGTATATCAGAGAGTGAGGGGTGTGGGGTATATTACAGACCCAACATTCCCCTATTCTCGTCTTTCAGATGCAGTGATTTCTGAACATTGTTGGGATATCGCTGAATGTTAAAATCAACATTTATAAACCACAGTTTCTGCTACAGACCACCCAACTGGACTCCATTTAACACACTGGCAGATTAATAGCAATTCTGAGCAAACCCTCCAGGGTGGTGCCGAGACCAGCTACAGTGTGGGTTCCTCTGACAGATGTGACAAACACCAGACATGGCACAATTGAAACACAACGGCACAGAGAATTTCGGATCGTCCAAGGATTAATTCCCTGCATTCCACATCCTGAAACCCCAGCAGCATGGAACATCCTCACCTGCGTTCACTCCAATTCCCATCCAGGACTGAAAACACACAGCAGAGGCTTGGCAAAGGTAATTCATATTCCCCACAGCCTCCCCTCACTGTAACACTCTCTGATATACCCCACACCCCTCGCTGTAACATTCTCTGATATACTCCACACCCCTCACTGTAACACTCTCTGATATACCCCACACCCTTCACTGTAACACTCTCTGATATACCGCACACCCCTCAGTGTAACACTCTCTGATATACCCCACACCCCTCACTGTAATACTCTCTGATATCCCCCACACCCTTCACTGTAACACTCTCTGATATACCGCACACCCCTCAGTGTAACACTCTCTGATATACCCCACACCCCTCACTGTAATACTCTCTGATATCCCCCACACCCCTCACTGTAACACTCTCTGATATACCTCAACCCCTCACTGCAACACTCTCTGATATACCCCACTCCCCTCGCTGTAACACTCTCTGATATACCTCAACCCCTCACTGCAACACTCTCTGATATACCCCACTCCCCTCGCTGTAACACTCTCTGATATACCTCAACCCCTCACTGCAACACTCTCTGATATACCCCACTCCCCTCGCTGTAACACTCTCTGATATACCCCACATCCCTCAGTGTAACATTCTCTGACAGACCTCACACCGCTCACTGCAACACTCTCTGATATACCCCACTCCCCTCGCTGTAACATTCTCTGATATCCCCCACACCCCTCACTGTAACACTCTCTGATATACCCCACTCCCCTCGCTGTAACATTCTCTGATATCCCCCACACCCCTCACTGTAACACTCTCTGATATACCCCACACCTCTCACACTAACATGTGTGATATAGAGGCTGCAGTGCCTCATTGCCCAGTGGAAGGAGGGGGTTCTCTGCATTTATAAACTTGGAGTCTGATTGACAGGTGTCCCTGCACTGGTACAGAGGTCACTAATTTCAACCAGTGAGCTGTAAAATCAAACTAACAATAGAACTGAAGAGGAACAGAGATTGCGTTTTGATTCCTGACAGGGAGTCGGTTGACCATGGTGATCTGTTGGACAGTCCAGCAGCCAGACATTAGAAGACAAAGAGTGAAACAGCTTTCTCCTTATTGCCTTGGCCTTTCGCCAGACCAGCTTTGATAACGGAACCCTGCTCTGGAATTGGGTGGCGTACAAAGGGAATGTCAATGAGCTTCAGCATCTGCGTCATTGGATCCTCACACAAACCTCAGTCCATGACAGCCAGTCCTTTCCAAAATTAGACCCTATCAGAAATGATTACATCCTAACCCATCACCACATTCAGCACTTGGACTGCTGCAGTGATTATCAGGAACAAATGTGTCCGCTTCAGTGTTCACATTGAACTGTCAGTTTGCTTTCTTCGTCATACAGCTCCCAGCTGCAATGTGTAATTCATTGTCAGGTAATATCCCGGACACTTCACACTCAACATACATTGTCAGCTCAGAACATAGACCTCCACCCGGGAATTCAGGCCTCTATCCGAAAGTTCAGGCATCCACCCGGGAACTCAGGCCTCTATCCGAGAGTTCAGGCATCCATACGGGAACTCAGGCCTCTATGCAGGAGTCCAGGCTGCCATCTGAGAGCTCAGGCCTCCACATAGGAACTCAGGCCTCTATGCAGGAGTCCAAGCCTCCACCTGAGAGATCAGGTCTCCACCCAGAAACTCTGGCCTCCATAGACGAAAGGTGGAAGACCTGGAAAAATGGTGCACTTACAACAACCTAGCTCTCAATGCCGACAAAACCAAGGAACTCATTATTGACTTTCGGCAGGATGTTACTCATGTCCCCAATACATTAACAGCACAGAGGTGGAACGAGGGGAGTGTGTCAAGCTCCTGGGAGTGGTCATCCACAATAAGCTTTCTTGACTCTTCATGTGGATGCACTGGTTACAAAGGTCCACCAACGTCTCTTCTTCCTCAGGCAGCTGAGGAAATTTGGCATGACGGTGAATACCCTTGCCAACTTGTATAGGTGCACCATCAAGAGCATTCTGTCTGGGTGTATCACCACCTGGGATGGCAACGGTACCATTCAAGAACGGAGACGGTTACAGAGAGTGGTGAACTCGACCCGGACAATCACAAAGGCCAACCTCCCATCTATAGAATCCATCTACCAGGCCCGCTGTCAAGGAAAGGTGGCCAGCATTCTCAAAGATCCATCCCACCCTGGCAATGTTTTTCTACAACCTCTACCATCGGGGAGAAGGTACAGAAGCCTGAACACACATACCAGCCGGTTTCAAAACAGTTTCTACCCGACTGTTGTTAGAATGCTGAATGGACTCACAAACTCTTAACATTCGCCTGTACCTGTGTTTTTGTTGTTGCCTCTGTTTACATATTATTTACTTATCTCTGCTTTTTGAACTGCCTATACGGCTAGCAAGACAAAGCTTTTCACTGTGTCTCGGTACACGTGACAATAAATTCAATTCAATTCAACATGCAACTCAGGCCTCCAGCCAGGAGCTCAGGCCTCCACCTTAGAGCTCGGGCCTGTGCCAGGGAGCTTGGGCCTGTACCAGGGAACTTGGGCCTCCATATGCGACCCAGGCCTCCAACCAGGAATTTAGGTTTCTATCCGGGAGCTCGTGCACTATTCAGAACAGGTGCTTTTTAAGTACAAGACAGGGACAGGCTGGACACAAGGACATAGGCCACAGCCTAGCCGGCTAGCTAAAGGGAAAAACTAATCGGAAAAAACATATCAACACTACTTAGAAATGAACTGGTGATCCAGGAGCTCCATTTTGAGGTACATGAGTCCGACCGGAATGTTTTACTGGATGTTCCTTCTGGAGTCTTGAAATTGAAATAATGCAGCCTACAGAACCCAGAATCCAAGCCTGGATTGCAGGCTTGCTTCAGTCAGCCTAGAACAGGCAACAGTTTATACAAAACAGGCCTCGCCAATAGCAGCTCACTGGCTCTAACCCAGGGGTTAAGCCTGATCAGTTGGAATAAGCTACAAACTGGCCTTGCAATGCCTCTGGGTTAGAGAGGCCCTGTCATTTCTCAGAACCAAACAGATGGTAGCTGGAACTTTGCACTCTTAGTAATCCATTTTGTCAATGGTCCATTGAAATTTTTTGATTCTCTTTCAGGATACAGTTCATACTGGAACACTTGTTTTTCTCTTTATTTATTCATGGGTTCAGCATTTATTGCTGGTCCCCAGTTGCCCCTTGAGAAGGTAGTGGTGAGCTGCCTTCTTGAACTGCTGCAGTCCATCTGCTCTAGGTAGACCCACAAAACCCTTAGGGAGGGAATTCCAAGATTTTGACTCAGCGAAACTGAACGGTGATTGGGTCAGAGGGAAACTTGCAGAGGGCGGTGTTCCCATGTATCTGCTGCTCTTGTCCTTCTAGATGGAAGTGGTCGTGGGTTTGGAAGGAGCTGTCCAGAGAGCTTGGGTGAATATCTGCACTGCATCTTGTAGATCGTACACACTGCTGCTACTGAGCATCAGTGGTGGAAGGAGTGAATGTTTGTGTGTGTGGTGCCAATCAGGTGTTTTGTCCTGAATGGTGTGAAGTTTTGTGAATGTTGTCAGAGTTCCATCCATCCAGGCAAGTGGGGAGTATTCTGTCACACTCCTAACTTGTGCCTTGTAGACAGTGGACTTGTTGTGGGGGAAGTCAGGAGATGAGGTGCTGCAGGATTCCTAGCCTCTGACCTCATCCCTGATGAAGGGCTTATGCCTGAAATGATTCTCCTGCTCCTCGGATGCTGCCTGACCTGCTGTGCTTTTCCAGCACCACACACTCAACCCTGCTCTTGTAGCCACTGCATTTACATGACTAGTTCAGTTGAGTTGCTTGTCAACGGTAAACCCCAGGATGTTGATGCTCAGGTATTCAGTGATGATGATACTATTGAATGTCAAGAGATGACAATTGCACTCTGTTGGAGTTGATCATTGCCTGGTATTTGTATGGCACAAATTTTACTTGCCAATTGTCATCCCAAGCCTGGATATTGTCCATATCTTGTTATATTTGAACACGGAGTGCTTCAGTACCTGAGGAGTGGTGAATGGTGCTGAACATTGTGCACTCATCAGCTAACATCCTACTTCTGACCTTATAGTGGAGGTCTAATGCACCTAACACTACGGGAAATTTAGAATGACCAATTCACCTGACCTGCACATCTTTGGACTGTGGGAGGAAACCGGAGCGCCCGGAGGAAACCCACGCAGACACGGGGAGAACATGCAAACTCCACACAGTCAGTCACCCAAGACTGGAATCGAACCCAGGGTCCCTGGCACTGTGAGGCAGTAGTGCTAACCACTGAGCCACTGACACACCCAATTTCTTGTGGTCTTGGGCAGAACAGTTGCCATACCAAGGGGTGATGCATCTGGATAGGATGCTTTCGATGGTGCATTTATAAAAAGAGTCATTGTGGACATGCTGAATTTCCTTTCTAGTGAGTTTCCCCTGACTCCTATTAACTCCAGTGTTGCCATGGCTCCACAGTTGGTCAGAGCTGACCTTGGGGTCAGGGGCAGTGACGGTCATCTTGCCTCTGTAATTCAACCTTCTGTCTATGTCTGAACCAAAGAGGAGGTCACAAACTGAGTGACCCTCGCAGAACGGAAACTGAGAGCGAGCAAGCAAACCACTGCCAAACAATTACAGCTTGAACTCACCAGTTTACTTTACTGATGGGGCAATAATTGCTTTCCAGGAAAGGGTGCATTGAAAATTGGCCTGAGGGGGAAAACAGAAGCAATCCTGGGCACTCTGTAAGTTTGCGGAGTGGCCCAAATCGGGAAATTGTGGGCTGTCACGAAGATGCACTTTAGCTCTAACACAAATAGAACTCTCGGGAGAGTGAACAATACCTCCCAACGCTCTCTGCCAGGAAACCCGCCTGCCGATTTCCATTCGATCAGAGATCAGCTCCAGGAAAGGATTCCTTCACTCTCGAACAAGCATTCCTCAGCAACATATGGTGGTGGGACTGCTGCCTGGCATGGGTACCTGTGTCTCGACAAGGAGCAGCCTGGCAAAGAGACTGGCAGATGGAGTAGTGGGCAACCCCTCCTTACATCAGGCCAAGCGCCCTGTCAGCTCCTGAGCCCACACTGTCTGAAACCCGTCTCTGAACAGAGAGGTATCAGACTACCCATTACTGCTTGCTCACAGAGGCCTGTGATGGAACTAAACTGGGGTTTCAACCAGTGGATGGACCAGCTATTTAGGATCTGACCGACTCTCCAGCCCACACTCTCTTTCCTAAAGACTCTGAGTGATGGAAACATCCATTAGAAAGCGAACATTGCTAATGCTTGCTTCTTGTCAGGAGAACTGGTGTCAGGGAATATTACCTCATCTGTCTTGCGCCATCCTCACACACCCGCTGTAGCTGATCTGTAAACCACACTGTAACATCGTCATCTAACTACAGCCAGAGGTGACGCCTCTTTCAGCTGCCCTCCACATTACCCTCTCCAAGAGATCTCTGTCCAGCTCTGGTAAAACAGTTCTTTTCTCAATCTCACCTTTTAGAGGTCTTTTTGCTCTTGCCAATTTTTGTCTTTTGTATTTATTTTACAGTCTGCACCCAGGACTTGTTGCATATGTCTTTAGGTTCAAACAGATTGCAAATGCATTTGCTGCACCTGCTTCATTTGAATCACGCACCGTCCCTTTTATTGATCTTGAGATTATAGAAGGAGGCTGGAAAAAGCTGATGGTTTTGCTGTCCTGAGCTCTGTTCCTGAAATTCAGGGGTGGGGCCATGGTGTGATGGACCAGATTCCAGAAATGAAATTCAGTCAGAACGATGAAACGCCCAAGTCAGGATGCAGCAAGGAACTTGAAAATGACGGTGTTAACTGCATGCTGAGCCCCAGTACAGTAGCTTACTGAAAGAGTTAAGCAACTCCATAACAGTCAGATCAAAGTGAAACTGCCCAGTCCTATTACACCCAGTATTGTGTTCATCATGCAACAGGAAGCTACGACTCCCTAAATATCGCCCCACCTCAACGAGAGAGAAGACTGACATGTTTGCAAATGTTTTCATCTGAAGGTGGATAATCCGAATCAGTCTCCTCCCATGCACCAGCATCTTCCATCCACAAAGCATCTTTAACATCAGGAAATGTTCCAGGATATTTTCCAGCTAAAACTTAACACCATGCCAGATGAAGAGGTTAGGAAATAAGGAGTAAAGTTGGGTTAAGGAGATTTTAGTCAGGATCTTAAGTGAGGAGAGATGGAGAGAATTAAGGAGAGCTATAGTCTGCGCAGCTGAATGCATGGAAGCCAATAAGAGGGAGTGATAGCAGAACTGGAAGAGTACAGAGTCCCTGGAGCTGAGGAAGATCTACTACAATCAGACTGAAAAGCAAAGCCCATTCAATAGGCTCCATGGTTGATCCCTGCTCTTATTTCTCAATGTCATTAAAGGCTCCAATGTTGGGTGTAGAGGGGACTGGAGCACAGAGTGGAGGTTAACCTCTCACCTGGGGATGGTAACGTCATTCCCCAACTCCACCTCCTTCTGGAGATCCCATTACCCTCTCTAAAGCACACGGGTACTGCAGGTGGGAAGGGGGAGATGTCACTTCGAGGGAAGAGAGTGCAGGAAACCAGTCCTGAGGTGTGAACCATCCTATATGTGACTGGACACTGCAGCAAGAAGCTGACTATGCGTCTGAAAGCAGTGCTGGAACAGCAGGAGGCCATTCGGCCCACTCTGCCATTCAGTGATCTAAAACCCCATTGCTTCTTAACTGATAAAAATCTACCCGGTCTTAGGCTTGAAGACTTTAGTTGAGCCCGACTTGGAGAAGTGAGCATCGGTTGCAGGATGAAGGTTGCAGAGGGGAGGGAGTTACGGTAGTGGAAGTTTGGTAGAATGTAGTTGAGTCTCTTGCCAACTTGACCCCAGGCCTTGTAACCACGGGAACACAGTGGCGAGTCTACGGAACTCTCACTGAGGCTTCATTCTGTTCAATAAGTATCTGCCCATTGACAGCAGTCACACACAGCTCAAAGGAACAGGAAACAACCGCGAGACTTAACATGAAGCAAATCAAAGGGGAATGACAGAGATTCCTGAATTGCAGGGGCCAAGTATATGCTCCCCCTGAAATCAGTGCCTGACCAAAACCCCTGCTGATACAGGAGGCATCTGAATGTTTGCACTCACACAAAATAGCAGAAGTAGGCCACCATTCAACAGGATTGTGGCTCATCTGTTTACATTCTGAATTCCACACCCAGCCACCCAATAGACTACGGTCCTCCCCCAGCCCACAGGTCGAAGAGGAATCTATCAACTTCCACCTTAAAAACATTCCGTGATCCTGTCTCCTTTGCCTTCGGATGCAGCGAGTTTAAAAGTCACACAGCCCTCTCAGAGAAACAAATTTCCCAATCTACATCCTGAAAAGGTGAAACCCGATGTTAAAACCGAGCCTACCCCCAGTCCTGGACTCACCCACAACAGGAAACATCTTTTCCATGCCCACCTTTCTAGGACCATTCAGGATCTTGTACTCTTCAATCCAATCGCCCCGCAATCTTCTAAACTCCAGGGGAAACTAGCCAGATGTATCCCTAAAACAACCCACTCACTCCAGGTCTCCATCTGAGTAAACCTCCTCTGAACTTCCTCCAAATCCTTTACATCCTTTCTTAAATAAGGAGACCAAAACTAAACACACAGTACTTGAACTGTGGTCTCACCAATGCCTTGCATAACCCTTGAAGCTCTCCTTAATTCTTCAAAAATATTTGACAAACAATTAACTGGCGAAGAGGGGAAATTGAGAGAGGAGCCAGTCTCTATTTCCTATTTAAATCACATCTTAATTCCCAGATTTCTGGTTGTAGCTGGAGGCCAGGAAACTGCAGTGACTAACAGACTAATGAAGATCAGTATCATTCCATCTCGTACACAGACCTGAGGGGGAGGGAGGGGGGGGTGTAAGGTGTGTGTGTGTGTGTGTGTGTGTGTATATGTGTTCTGCATTAATCGGATCCCCTCTGATTACCAGGTTAGAGGGAACCAAACCCAAGCTCAGTTGGTGAAAACCACGGCTACCCTTCCAGGTTGTGTCTCAGTGTCTGGTTGGAATTTCTAGTTTGGTTTCCCCACCCCAGACCCCGATGCAGTATCGATGGAGTGCTGTCCTGTCAGGGGAGCTATCTTCAGGAGGATACATTAAACTGAAGCTGCCCATGTTGGCACGATTTAATTGAGAACGGGGAGCCCATCAGGACTTCTGAGGCAATGTTGCACACAGAGTTGTTGTAGGCAAGTCAGGGGACAATTATCATCAATTGTTGGATAAATTCATCTGGCCCTTTCAGAAATCTACCGTCCTTACCTGGTCTGGGCTTCACATGACTCTAGACCCACAGCAATGAGATTGACTCTTAACTGCCCTCTGGGCAATTAGGGATGGGCAATAAATATTGGCCTAGCCAGCGACGTCCCCATTCCATGAAAGAATGAATACATTTTTAAAAATGACTGAACGAGCCACTCAGTTCAAGGGGCAATTAGGGATGGGCAACAGTTAATGAAGCCTATTCGTCCAGTTCTGGTCTCCCTGCTATTGGAAGGACATTGTTGAACTGGAGGGGGTTCATAAAAGCTTTACCAGGATGTGGCCAGGACTGGAAGGTTTGAGTTATAGGGAGAGGCTGGTTAGGCTTGGGCTATTTTCACTGGAGCATAGGAGGTTGAGAGGTGACCCGATAGTGGTTTGTAAAATCATGAGGGCTACAGATAAGGTGAATGTTAGGTCTTTTCCCTAGGGTGGGTGATTTCAAGCCTATAGGGCATATGTTTAAGGTGAGAGGAGAAGGAGTTTAAAAAGACATTTTTTGGACAGAGAGTGGTTTGTGTGTGGAATGAACTTCCACAGGAAGTGGTGGATGTGAGTACAATTACAACATTTAAAAGAATTTGGATAAACACATGAGTAAGAAATATTTGGAGGGATTTGGGCCAGGAGCAGGCAGGTGAGACTAGTTCAGTTTGGGATTATGGTCGGCAAGGACTAGTTAGACTGAGGAGTTATACAGCAGGGAAACAGACCCTATAAGCCAAAATAAATGGAACTGATCATAAATCTTAGAGCTGTTTATGGGACCATTTTATTTAGGTACAATAACTGCAAGAGAATTCATTCAAAGTCATCGTGTGAAACACTTTGAGATGTTTTGCACAGAAGTCTGATGGCTCTAGATTAAGTTTCTTTCTTCTCCACCACTGGAGAGTGAGCACAGAGTCCTAGTTCCCAAACCACAGCCAGTGCATCTGGAACTCTTCCCCCCCCTGCAATGGCCCCTGCAATGTTTGTACAGGATGGCTGCTTGCTCAACCATTCCTACCTGAGGGCTGGTGACGTCATCCAGCATTTATGTGCAGGTCTTGGGAGCAACACTGGGGACACGAGAGAAGCTGTAGACCACCCCCTCTCAATCTACAACGGGAATGGCAGCACTGGGGGATTGTTACCTTGTCAGGCACCACTGCCACTGCTTCCTCCACACACAGTTCTCAGTCAGTTCAAATGCTTGCTAAAGGTCAATCAAGACCAAGGGGAGGGGAGGAAGGGGGAACGGCACACAAAGATGGGCACTTCTGCTGCATGCAGCTTACTGGCATCTTGGGCTCTCACATATACACACACACACACACACACACGCGCACATATGGCCTGAATTAGGCCAACCTTCCGAACATGTGCAACACATATGGGCCACTCCCTCACTGAAACGCCTATTGTGTACGCTGCATACCAGGAGTCGACTGAGCAACGAGCCGCTGACAATACAAACACAGGTTGGAGGATGTGCCCTGAGGTGCCAGACCTCCCCGACTCTTTTGCAGCATCCACTCAAAGGCAAACCCACTAGATGCAAGGAGGAGGCATTTCAGCCCCTGGAGCCTGCCTGGCTATTCAATGAGGTCACATTAACCTCAACTTCACTTTCCAGCCCAGAACCCTTGGCCCTCAAGTAGATGTAGATTCTGCACTGAATACAGTCAATAGCCCACAGACCATCATGGGAGAGATGTCCAAAGACTAACAGTGCTGTGAGGGGAGAACATCTTCCTCCCTTTCATCTTCAGTGGAACATCCTTTATATTGAAATTGCTTCCTTTCCAGTTCAAATTCCCCAACTAGTAGAAGAAACTTAGAATCCCTACAGTGTGGAAGCAGGCCATTTGGCCCATCAAGTCCTGCACGAACCCTCCCTTCAAAGACCATCCCACCCAGATCCATAATCCCACATTTCCCATAGCTAACCCACTTAACGTGCACATCCTTGAGCACTGTGGGCAATTTAGCCAATCCACCCTCACCTACACACCTTCTCACTGTGGGAGGAAACCCACACAGGCCAAGGGAGGATGTGAAAACTCCACACAGATAGTTGCCCGAGGGTGGAATCGAACCCAGTCCCTGATACTGTGAGGCAGCAGTGCTAACCACTCAGCCACCGTGCCACCCTAGAAATGTGGAAGATCTTCTTAGCATCCACATTGTCAAACCTCCTCACAACATTAAATGCTTCAATAAGATGACCTCTGACTTGATCACCTCCTCAACCTTGTCTCCTAAGACCAACCCTTACATCCCAGGTATCAGCCAAGTGAAGATTCTCTGAATGGTCACTAGTGCAAGGCTAACCCTCCTTAAATAAGGAGACAATGATGCACTCCTCGAGATGTGGTCTAACACTTTGTAACAGCGGGGCTCATGTTTTTTGTGATGGCTGTATGAGATTTCTCTGTACTGCAGCAGCCTGTCGCCTTTCTCTATCGAAATAATATTTTGTTCTTCCATTTATCCAACCACATCAGCAAAGGTAAGCTCACTATGTTGTGTGGTTGCTCACTTTTAGCTGCTGTGACCAACATTAAAGCTACATTAAATGGCCCTCAAACACAGTGGCATTTCCACATGTGCCTCTGCGTCACCTGTCCCTCAGACCCTATCCACTAATGGGCTTCCGAAATCCACAGGCAACGATCAGAGATGTCCCCCCGCCAGTAGTCATCCTTCACCCCAACAACAGCATGTGTCCCTCAAGAATGGCACATTCCATTCAGCTGGTGGGGGAGGGCAATTGAACAATGGGCAGAAAAAATGCCAAGCATCAGTGAAGCCAACAGCCTGCACCTTTTCTCCTGAATCCTGCTGGCCTACCCACTCCATGGTGCCCAGCTCTTTCTGTCAGTCAGATACCTAGTGCCTAGCATGGACATTGTATAACACAAGGCCCACTGATAAAGCTGCTGAGAAATTTGCAATCCTGCTTTAAAACTGAAATATCTTTAAATAATAAACCCACAGGCTTTCAAAGCCCACGTTCTTTTGCTAATGAACCAAGCACTACTTGACCTATTTTACGCCCACCTACAATAGGCCACTCTGCAGTGAGTTCCATTAACTGCGCAAAGGGCCAAAGCCTCAACCTAAAACAAAGTCCGCTCACACCACGGAACTGTGAAAGGACACAAGGGTTTGCACACTGTGCCCACCACCCACCCCATTTCACCATTTGCCAGACATCCCAATGCGCCTCTCTCACCCGAAATGCTTGATCACTTTCTCTGAGCTCAGGCCTAAACCAGAAAGCTTTGTGCGTCACGGAAGGGGAAGGAATGTTCAAACAAATGTTCCACACTGGCCTTTATCTTGAAGTAAACAACCCCTTTAGCAGTTCCTAGCTCTCGGGTATAAAATCTCAGCAGCAGTGAACTTTAGCTGAGGTTTCTCAGTCAGATAACAATCCCTCTTTTGAACCGTAAGTCTCATGCCTTAGTGTGATTTAATCAGAGGCCGTATGTGCTCACAGGAAAACATGCGGAACCCTCAGTCTCAGAGGATAATACAGACTCGTCTCACTATAGTGATCAAATCCCCCTTCCTTTCAAACGGCCAATCACAGGATACTTCTTATTTCACAGTGACATGTCACTGTCTCACACAGAAGTGCTAACAGTGTGCAGACCTTTCCTAAGAGTATTGAGGCAATTCTGCACTGTTAAAATTTGACAGCAATGAGTCCCTTCCACCTCTCAGGTGGAGATAAAGAATCCTATTGTTAATAATGAGAAGGATATTATCCCCGCTGTCTGCTTAATTTTGTACTTTCACTTCCACACTGTGACACAGGTCTGCAGCATCTCTGGCTGCGAATGCCTACACTAACACTGTCCCTGAAGTTGCTTGTTCCTTATCTCCAAGAGTTGGGGACCAAATGTAGCGTGTCAAAATTTACAGATGACACTAAGATGATTAGCGGAAAGCCTGTACTTCCAAATAAACCTGCTGGATTATAACCTGGTGTTATGTGATCTTTAACTTTGTCCACCCCAGTGCAACACCAGCACCTCCACATCATGGTAGAGCAAAGTGTGCAGAGGAGACTGGATATACTGTACATACTCATGTAAAAGTGGAATTTTTTAGACTATTTTTAAAGGTTAAATTTATGGGGGGGTCAACTATTACATGGATATTACTTTTGAGGGGCTGAAATTCATGCTACTCTCCAAAATATTGTATCATTAGCAGAAGCCCAAATGATCTGTAAACAAATAAAGAAGAAAAAAACACAATGAGCTAACGGTAATTCCACAAATGTTACAGGGGAACTGAGCTGCACACAATGGGAGGTTGTCACCTGACTCTGACCTGATGCGTCTTAAACTTTCGCGCCAAATTCTTCCACATCCCGCCACTTTCCCTCATCTACTGTTGTTTTCAGTTCTGAAACCAACATTTCAAGGTTTTGTTTCTAATAAAAAAAGTTATCAGATATTTGACTCTCACTAATGATTGCAGCTGTGAGAAATCGTCAACAGCTGCTCGGTATTTATAGTGAAGTCAATGCAAATAGACCTCCCTTATGTAGGGATTGATGGTGTGATAAACTTTGAAACACACTAATCACACTGCTTGTTCGATAATGAACTTAAGAAATCCATAGCCTAATGTTGGCGTGAATTGTACATCAAAACACATAATAGCTCGAAAATAAAATTCATTCCCTCACCATAACATTTATGTAGAGGATAATACCTCAACTCACAAGCATTGATCAATTATCTGTGAAGAACTAGGGTCGACTTTTATACGTGATGCATGGAAAATTCCAAATTGTTTGGCCAAAAATAGGGGGTGAGTTCGATTTTTACTAGAATATATACAGTTGATAGTTTAAGTGCGTGGGCAAGAGTCAGACAGAAGTACTGTGTACAGTTTTGGTCTCCTTACTTGAGAAAGGATGTGCTGGCACTGGAGAGGGAGTAGAGGAGGTTCACTGGGTTGATTCCAGAGTTGAGAGGGTTGGCTTAAGGGGAGAGATTGAGTAGGCTAGGATTATACTCATTGGGATTTTGAAGAATTGGGGAGCGGGGAGGTGTGATCTTCCAGAAACATATAAAATTATGAAGGGAACAGATAAGATGGAAGCAGAGAAGTTGTTTCCACTGGTGGGTGAAACTAGAACGGGGGGAGGGGAGCACATTCTCAAAATAATAGAGAGCACATTGAGGACTGAGTTGAGGAGGAACTTCTTCATCCAACGGGTTGTGAATCTGTAGAATTCCCTGCCCAGTGAAGCAGTTGAGGCTACCTCGTTGAGGGTTTTTAAGGCAAAGATAGAAAGATAGACAGTAAAGGAATTAAGGGTTAGGGTGAGAAGGTGGTTAAGTGGTGCTGAGTCCATGAAAAGATCAGCCATGATCTTATTGAATGGCGGAGCAGGTTGGATGGCCTACTTCTGCTCCTGGTTCTCATGTTTTTATGTTGAAGCTTGTAAACCCATTATGTTACTCTCTAGTGCAGTATCTAAGACCTCCCTCTTCACACACTCATTGCAGTCTGGTATCATCTCGCTTTTTGATGTCAGAATCACATGATCAGTTACACGATCACGATTTACATGAATCTCATCATCCCACAGTGGCCTGCCCAATGTACAAATCAACAAAACCAGGTTATCCAATCATTATAACAATGCTGGTTGTTGGAGCTTGCTGTGCTCAGACCAGCTGTCTTGTTTTCTGCTTTATATAACAGCTCCTACAATTCAAAAGTGGCTCACAAACAGTTAAAGAATATTTTGGGATCATGAAAAGTGCAGGGGAAATGCAAGTCCTTCAAACTTAGGTCCAACCTGCCCTCTCAGATGATCCCATGGCACTAAGCCAGGGCATTTAACCTGGAGTTCTGACTCATATCGGTCCCACTGCCAGCATTATGGAAACGAAGGGTGGGGCACATCGCTGTTTCTGGGAGCTTCCTGTATGAGAACTGGCGGCCATGTTTCTGACATTAATTACGACAGTTCAAGAAAACAACCCCATTGCCAGAATACATCCTTTAATCATGAAAGGCAGCGTATTAATGCAGGTATGGTCTGTCAGTGATGTTGTTCCATTCCAGTCTCCAGATCCATCCGAGCTTTCAGACATGGTTATGTCTGCTCAGGGTCAATGGTTCAATCCATGACTTCTTCCTGGGTCACTGGGGCGATAGTGCAACTGCAAAATGCAGCAAACATATTTGTGTCTGCTCTTGGGAATTTTTGAGAGAACATAAGGAATAGAGGCAGGAGGAGACCATTCCGTTCTACAAGTCCTGTTGCTCCATTCAATACAGTCTTCACTGATTTTCTACGGCAACTTCACCTTCCCACACGATCCCTCTGTCCCTCAGTGCCCAACTCCACTTTCCTGTCATCTCCCGTCAGAGAGACCACAAAGCTATCTCAGCCTCAACCTTCAACAACTGAGCAGGGAATTCCAAAAATCCATAACTGTCTACGTGAAGAAATTCCTCACCTCCATCCTAAATGGTCAACTTCTCACACCGAGGCTGTGATCCCGAGTTTAAGACTCTCTAGCCACTTTGATGTGAACTTTGGTCAGTGGCAGTCAGTGCGATGTATGTGGAACATTAACCAGATCTCAAGGTGGACATTCGTTGTCCACATTCAGCGCCCCCTGTTTGCGGGCTCCAGTATTATATACACAGGAAAGAATACTCAGTTTGTACAACACATCTGAAAGTGCTTTAGATTAGATAAGATTCCCTACAGTGTGGAAACAGGCCATGTCCAAGCCATCAACGCCCTACTTAATTTCAGAATGAACATTTAATAGTCTAGGTGTCAGCCACCTTTGTGTTATAAAAAAGAAACCAAAGCCTTTGCCAACTTTCCTTACATCTTTCAGTTGTGATAAAAATCCTTGTAAAGTTTTTCTGTGCTTCCTCCCAGGCCCTATCTATCCTTTTTATCAGACGGAAAGGAGAATACTGCACAATCCTCCAAGTGTGGCCTAAATTTGATACAAGTTTAATGCACTTCCATCTCTTTAACTTTATTCTACAGGAAATGAACTCCACTGCGATGTTTGCATTTTTATGGCCTTATTAACTTATGTTGATACTCAGTGATCTGTGTACCTCATCAGTTCCCCAATTCCAAAGAGTTTATGTCATCCTTCCTTTCAGCAAAATGCGACACCTCACTTTCATCCCATTCAGAAATTAACTTTCTAATTGCACAGCCCTTCTGTTAAGTTCATTATCTTTGTTTTTGGTATTTTGCTGTGGTTTTCCTCAGCATTTAGGGTGGCATGGTGACTCAGTGGTTAGCATTGCTGCCTCACAACAGCAGGGACCTGGGTTCGATTCTAGCCTCGGGTGACTGTCTGCATGGAGTCTGCAGCATTCTCTCAGCGTCTACGTGGGTTTGCTCCTGTTTCCTACCACAGTCCAAAGAGAGGGTGGTGCATGTATGGAATGAGTTGCCAGAGGAAGTGGTGGAGGCTGGTGCAATTACAACATTTAAAAGACATCTGGATGGGTATAGGAACTGGGAGGGTCATGGGGCTAGATTAATTTCGGAGATCTGGTCGGCATGGACGAGTTGGACTGAAGGGTCTGTTTCTGTGCTGTATATCTCTATGACTTCATGATTCCATTTGCAGGTTAGGGTGGATTGGCTGTGCTAAATTATGCAGGCTAGATGGGTTAGCTATGGGAAAGGTAGGGGAGAGAGTCTGGGTGGGATGCTACTTGCAGCATTGGTGTGGAATGGATGGGCCGAATGGTCTGCTTCCACACAGCTGGGGAGTCTATGATCAACGGCCATATTGTCAGCTGTATATTTTGAATTTCTACTTTCTGATTCCAGGGCAATGGTGAACAATTATGGTCCCAACAGTGATTTAACTTTTTGCACCAATGTTGAAGTTGCAGCCCCCTTCGACATCACCTACCAAACCTGTGACCTTGACCATCCAGACAGACAAGGACAGCAGATGCATGGGAAACACCAGCACCTGCGAGTTTCTATTCCAAGTCCAATGCAAACATCAGCCTCGCCAACCACATGCGGATCCCGGGAATGAATTTAAAATAAACATTTAGTTCGAACCACATCTGTAAAATTCACAGCAAGTTGCCATGTCTCCCGTATACAACAGCCTTAATGTTTACTCAATATTGTTAGAGGGGTGGAATTTAAAAACAGCGAGGTTATGCTGTACTGTATAGGGTGCTGATCAGGCCACACCTGGTGTAGTTGTGTACAGTTCTGGTCTCCTTACTTGAGAGACAATGTACTGGCACCGGAGGGAGTGCAGAGGAGGTTCACTAGGTTGAGTCTGGAGATGAGAAGGTTGGCTTATGAGGAGAGATTGAGTGGATTGGAACTATACTTATTGGAATTTAGAAGTATGAGCAGGGAATCTTATAGAAACAAATAAAATTATGATCAGATGGAAGCAGGGAGGTTGTTTCCACTGTTGGGTGAAACTAGAACTAGGGGGCACAGCCTCAAAATAAGGGGGGAGTGCAGATTTAGGACTTAGTTGAGGAGGAACTTCTTCACCCAAAGGGTTGTGAATCAGTGGAAATCCCTGCCCAGTGAAGCAGTTGAGGTTACATCATTGGATGTTTGAACAGCAGATTTTTGAACAGTAACGGAATTAAAGGTTATTACGAACGGTGGGGTAAGTGAAGCTGAGTCCATGAAAAGATCAGCCATGATCTTACTGAATGGCAGGGCATGATGGAAGGGCCAGATGGCCTACTCCTGCTCCTAGTTCTTATGTTCAACAGAGAGCTTTAATGACCATTGCAATCAATTCTAGGAATATAACTGGGCTGGTGTTATACCAGATAACCTGTGACCATTGTACATGAAGTGGTTCTGTTACAAACAGTCACAACATCTCAAACCGGACTGAGTGAAAATACTACTGGGGGCAAAATCAATTGGACCAAAAGGTTGTTCCAGAGAGGAGGAGATGTGAGTATCAGCTGTACACATTACCCACCAACCCTTTCACCAATGAAGCCTTTGCCCAAAGGAAAATACCTTCCCCTGCTTTGATATTTTTCTCCCGCTCCCCTTCATCTGATCTCCCCCCTTCCTGTTGTTTCTCCCGAGCCTTCTGACATAACTCCCCCGCAGATAAACAGCATCCTCAATTTTCTTCAGCCTTCAGCTGGAAGGGAGAGTCTCCAGTCGGCTTCATTCGGCTGAATGGCCTCTTTCTGAGGCACAATGATGGTAATGGCATCTGGCTCCTTTCAGATGTTCCCTACAGCCTAGCTGTTTGACCAAAACTCTAACCACATACCTACACAATGCTTCAGAGTACAGTACCCAGGGAGGTTTCACTATAAAGAGAAATGCCCATGTTGCACCTATTTACATCCAATCAGCAAATGGTTTGTGTTTGCAAATGCTTGCCATGGTATATCTTGAAAAACATGTCACAGTCCAGGCTGTTCCCACGGTTACATGAATGGGTAATAAGGTGGCAGACTGAATATAATGTGGAGGAATTTGAGATAATTTCCTTTAACTGGAAGAATGGAAAAGCTAATTATTTTTGAAAACGTAGGAAATTTGTGAAAGCTATTGTTCAGAGAGACTTGGGTCTGTTTACATTTGAAGTCAGCATACGGGTACAGGTAATAGCATGGAGGTCTTTAATGTAAGGGAATTGGAGTACAGAAATAAAGTAATCTTGCTAAAATTCGACAAGAGTTTCAATGAGCTAGAGACTGTGTGCAGTTTTGCTCTCCATATGTATTGAAGGATATCTTTGCCTTGACATAGTACAGGGAAGGTACATGAGATGGTTGCTGGGATGAGGTGGTTGTCTTGTATGAGAAGCTGACTAAATTGGTGTTACATTCTCCAAGTTCAGAAGAATGGGAGCTGACCTCATTGAAAAATACAAATGTCATTAAGGGCTTGATAGGGTCAACACTGAGAGGTTGTTTCCCCTGGATGGGGACTGTGGGCACTTTATCAGGATAAGGTGCTGATCAATGAAGACTAACAGTCATAGAGTCATATAGCACAGAGACAGTCTATGCTGAACATAATCCCAAACTAGACTAGTCCCACCTGCCTGCTCTTGGCCCATATCCCTCCAAACCTTTCCTATTCACGTACTTAGCCAAATGTCTTGTAAATATTGTAACTGTACCCACATCCACCACTTCCTCTGGAAATTCACTCCACACACAAACCACTATTTGCCCCTCATGTCTTTCTTAAATCTTTCTCCTCTCACCTTAAAAATATGCCCCCTAGTCTTGAAACCCCTTCACCATTGGGAAAAGACACCTGTCATTCACCTTACTTATGCCCCTCATGATTTTACAAACCTTTTGAAGGTGGCCCTTGAACCTCCTGTGCTCCAGTGGAAAATATCCCAGTCAGTCCAGCCTCTCCTTATAACTCAAACTCTTCATCCTGGTAAATATCTTCAGAACAATCTCTAGCTTAATAATATCTTTCCTAGAACAGATGAGGAGAAATTTCTTCACTTCAATGGAATTCACGACCTAACGGGATAAAGGATCTGAAGAACAACAGGAGGCCATTTAAAACAAGACTAATCATCTGCCATTAGTCTCCAAAAGACTACTAATTTCTGTCTTGAACATGCTCAATGATTGTGTTTCTACACCTCCCTGGGGTAGAGAATTCCAAAGATTTACCACCCTTTGAGTGAAGAGGAATTCTGGATTCTCCATAGTTGAATAAAGATGGTGGACAGGCCTATCCTGCAGCAAGTAACTCCCCTCCTGTTTCCCTAAATCTGTCCACCATCTGTGATGGAATACTCCCTACTTGCCTGGGTGACTGCAGCATCAACAACATTCAAGAAGCTTGACACCACCAGGACAAAGCAGCCCCCGCTTGATTGGCACCCCACCTACAAGCATCCTCCCTCCACCACCGACAATCAGTCACAGCAGTGTGTACCATCGACAAGATGCCTGGCAGAAATTCACCAAAGATTGCACCTTCCAAACCAACGAAGACTTCCAACTAGATGTTCAAAGGCAACAGATGCATGGGAACACCACCCCCTGCAAGTTCTCCTGCTAGCCACTCACCATCCTGACTTGGAAATATATCACTGCTTCTTTACTGTCAGTGGGTCAAAATCCTGAAACTGCCTCCCTAATGGCACTGACTATCTATAGCATGTGGACTGCAGTGGTTCACCCCCACCTTCTCAAGCAGCAACTAGAGATTGGGAGTAAATGCTGGCCCAGCTAACTATATCCACGTCCTGAGAATGAATAAAAAAGAGCTAAAGCTGCAATGGAGAGATTTTTGGTCTCCCAGACAAATAAAGGACTGCGCAAGAAAGTGAAGTTGAGTCCAAAGACCAGCCGCAACTGGACTGAACAGTAAAGTATGGCACATTCCTAACCTGATTGCTTATGTTCCCATGTTCTTATGGAAATACTCAGTCACCACAGCCTCCCGCACTGCAGTGCCAGGGCAGAAACCTAGTAAAATGTCTCACTTTCAGCCTGGCAAGATGACTGTGATTTAAAATGCAAATAGAAGCTATTGGTAGAAAAATACATTTAAAAGCAAGATTCAAATATTAATACAAATCTTTGCAATGGAGAGATTAATATAATGGAAAGACACGAAGGGCATCTATGCAGAGAGACGGAATTGGCAGTTACTTGAATTCCTGTAGGAATGCTCAGAGTCTGTGATCAGTTAACAGAACATGCTGCAGAATGTATGTTATAACAAAAACAAGGCACATTCTCTGCAAATTCATAGGCTTTTTGATGTTTTCTTAAGGATTGCTTTATTCGTACCCTCTTAATGGTGTGTCGCTCTGTCCCAAGAGACACACAGATATATAAAGGGACATATGCAAACACACACATACACACAGGCACACATACATAGAGATACAGGTGTGTGCGCACACACACACACACACACACACACACACACACACACACACACACACACACACACACACACACACACACACCCCAATGAAAACAAACTCCAACTTTCCAATGAAAACATTTCCATTCTCTGCCAAGGACCAGGAGTTTTTCCAGATGGGGTAAATCACTTTCAGGGCTGTAGTCAGGCCGTCTGCTAGAGGCTGTACTTACCTCCCTGCCTTCAACATACAAGTCCAAAGGGTTTCATGTGAGAGTGTTCAATGTTGGAGGGATAACAGACAGCCTTTGCATTTTTTTTTGGCTGGGACCTATAATAAACATTCTAAACCTTATGAAGGGAAAGTGGGGAGTGAGGATCAGCTTGGGTTTGTACTGGCCTTACAGTTCAAGTAGAAAATCCTGCAGCAACATGGAGTTGATTCGCGTGTTCCCTGAACAGCAGGCATCAAAAATCCGAGCGGAAACAAAAACACTGAATGTGGAAGTGCCTGAAGTTGGAGGACTTGGTTCATTCGGTAAGAGTCAGTGCCTGAGGAAGGGTCCTGTCTGAAAGGTTCCCTCCTTGTTTTATTTTCCCTTGTTCTTTAGAACACAGCTTCTCTTGGTGAAGGTGACTTCTTCCCAGCCTTTGCTGTGATGAGGCTAATGTTACAGTGGCTGGTAGAGACTGTGAGGCTCTGACTGGGCCTTGTACACAGAAGAGAATCCCAGCTTCAGTTGTGAGGGGTAGTGTGCCTGTGCATCTGTGTGTGTGCATGTGTCCATGCATGTGTGTGTCTCTGTGTGTGGGTGTCTGTCTGTCTTTGTGTATGTGTCAGTAAGGATTGGATTAAGCTGTGATGCCCTTTGTGGGTGAATAGCCATTTGCTACCCGCCCCCACCCCCGTCTAGATCCCCACCCCAAGTCCTCACTCAGCATGTGCACTGGGAAGGATGCCCTGTGTCAGACAATAAGCTCCATCCACCCTAAACAAGCCACAATGCCTCTGTCAGATACTGAAAGAGCTGCTGTGAATGTGATATTTTCTGACACAAATCACATGATCCTCACTGTCTCTATGACGCAGAATGCTTGATCTCAAGTAGGAGTTCCTTCTTTCTCTTTCAGAATCATTTGATGTAGCGACACCACAACATCACGAGGCGAGCTCCCATCGCTGATGAGACAGTGGTGCGGTGTGTGATCCATGTGCTCACTGTTTGTCTGGATAACTAGGCTTGGGAACAAGGAACAAAACCACACCCTCAGTATGAATTTCAGGAACTCCCTCAATTCCCCAATGAAAAGCCTTTTGTTCTCATGTTTTCAGATCCAAGCCTTCCTTCCTGCCCTCTTGCACATTTTTACCAATCCCAGCTGCCAAGAAACACGAGTGTACACACATTGTACAAATTGGTTTGGAATAAATGTGCAGTTGTACAAAATCATGCCATGTTGGGTTCTGGGTCATCAAGTCATAGAGGTGTACAGCACAGAAACAGACCTTTCGGTCCAACTTGTCCATGCCGACCAGATATCCCAACCTAATCTCGTCTCATTTGCCAGCATTTAGCCCATATCCTTTTAAACCCTACCTATTCATATACCCATCCAGATGCCTTTTAAACGTTGTAATTGTACCAGCCTCCACCACTTCCTCTGGCAACTCATTTCATACACGCACCACCCTCTGTGTGAAAAAGTTGCCCCTTAGGTCTCTTTTATATCTTTCCCCTCTCACCCTAAACCTATGCCCTCTAATTCTGGACTCCCCCACCTCAGGGAAAATACCTTGTTTATTTACTCTATCCATGCCCCTCATGATTTTATAAATCTCTATTAGGTCACCCCCCAGCCTCTGACGCTCCAGGGAAAACAGCCCCAGCCTATTCAGCCTCTCTCTATAGCTCAAACCCTCCAACCCTGGCAACATCCTTGTAAATCTTTTCTGAACCCTTTCAAGTTTCACAATATCCTTCCAGGAGACCAGAATTGCACACAATATTCCAAAAGTGGCCTAACCAACGTCCTGTACAGCCGTAACATGACCTCCCAACTCTTGTACTCAATACTCTGACCAATAAAGGAAAGTATACCAAACGTCTTCTTCACTATCCTATCTACCTGCGACTCTACTTTCAAGGAGCTATGAACCTGCACTCCAAGGTCTCGTTGTTCAGCAACACTCGGACCTTACCTTTACACAGTGATGGATCACTGCAAACCACACTAGATGACGCGCAAGTCAAAAAAAGGAAACATCATGTCATTACTATAACATCACAGAGCAGGGCAGGGTGGAACAAGCCATTCTGCCCTCAAGCCAGTTCTACCATACAAGTTAGAAAAAGAACTCGGGTTGAAGTGAATTTACGTTCAGTTCACATTCAAGAAGCTACCCCCCGCTCCCTCCCCACCACATGAGAATATTCATCCCCGGCTCCAATTCATTTTCCAATTCTAATCGAGTAAACCTCTAGACTGCAAGTGTCAGTCAAGTTAAAACGTGCACAGAGTAACTTTACCGGTCCAAACCAGTATCCAAATGCTTTATGGAGGTAATTTAATAAGTTAAAACACATGGTGCAATATTTTCTTTTGTGTAGCTGACACTAAGAAGTTCAAATCCAGTGTACCTGGAAGTATCAGAGGGCTGCCCCAGAGACAGAGAGAGAGAGAGAGAGACATTTCTGAATTCAAAGGTGGATTAAATGACAAATTCTGCAGCTGGAATCCTGAAATTTTCGACAAAAGCCTCTCATGGTGTGTAAGCATTTGCTTGCGAATGGATCTGGACAATCGGTAGTCACTTGTCGGAAAAGCAGGGTCGGCATTTTCTCTCATAGGTCAACGTGCTTTGAATGAATTAGATATGTCAATGTGACCCCCAACTCCTAACGGTCATAGGCAGGGCCCACGGACATCTCCAGAGGTGCTGAGTGATGCCAGAACCACACCCGTCATTAAAAGTGACAGATCAGAGTCTAACCCAAGCTGCGATAAATTATAAATAGCGCAAGCCTCTCAACAGGCTGTATCACAACACCCTTGGAAACATATTTTCCACTTTATCTATTACAGGCCACACGAGCATCGTTAACCTGGTCCCATCAGGGAACTCCTATTCTACAGTTAGTCCATTCTCTGGGCCTTTCTTGAGGAGGACCAAATTTCATTTTGTCTTGATACTCTGCCAACCACTCTGCTCCTTCCCCTATGGGCTTTAATCTGGATTGAGAGCTGCCAGGGGCCCTCTGTAACGTGAGTCTTGGGGAGCCTCAAGCTGTTAACCCCCGCCATAGGCCCACAGCATCCCTTTCAGGCAAAGGCCTAGAGCAACCAATGGAGGATGCAGAGGATGGGCCCAGGAGGAGAAGACTACACGAGGAGGTGAGGCACAGAGCTGCCCGAAGTTAAGCTGCCAGATCGAGTCCATCTATTTTTCTGCCATTTAAGCCAAGCCACAAATACGTTTCCCATGAGCTGGTGTTGGGCTTAATGCCAACTGGAACCAGAATGTAACAAACCAAACCTACAATAAATAAATCTGGTTAGTTGCCTCTTGTGTAATGTGAACCAAAATGCCAGATACGTGGCTTGTTACCACAGAAGGCGTTCTCCCTTCTTTCCTGCCTGTTTTTCTTTTCTCTCTTGCTGTGCGAGATGGAGTGGCCTGCAGTCAGGTACAATAGGGCTGACACTGCCTTCTCATCCGAGGGGTTCACCCCAGACAGATCGAAGATGCAGTGGGCTGTGAGAAACTGATGGGGAACAGCTCTGGCCTGCCTCACCCTGTCTCTGAAGACAGAATGGCCCTAAGTTGGTGCTCTGTTGACATCAGAGTCCTGTTACCAGGCCACACCCCGTAACCCGAGAGGTCTAACAGTGACTGTGCTACAGTGGAGAACAGCCAAGGGTGGTTGAGATCCATCTGACAGGAAAAAAGTACAGTAATGTTGACGAGCAACAGGACATCTGCCAGGCCTTAGTTTGTCCAGTTTCTCGCTAGCTTCCTTATCTTGTTCTGTCCCAGTTGTATTTAACCTTTTCCTCTTGCTCTCTCCCCCACACCCCCTACTCTATCTCTCTCTCCCGCTTGCTTCCAGACCCCTGGCACCATTCCATCTCTGTCTTTCCTCAGCAACACGGGGAAAGTAATCAAAATCAGCTCCAGATGAAAAGCAAAATCAAGAAAGGAGGAGGGGTTGGGGGGGGGGGGATGTTGGGGGTGGAGGGTAATAATTAGAATAATGACAAACATCTGCGGAGCCCAAAATAACAGCAGCTCTCTCAGCTCCAGGCTTTACTCTGGGAGCACAGACAGTTTTAACTGGAGACTGGTAGAGAGAGCCCAGCGGAAATCACTGTGAAACATTAAAGCCCTGAGATTGCTGTTCAGGAATCCCAAGCAGCATTTCTCAACAATTTTCAGTCTTATTAAAGAAAAGGTTGGGGGAGGTTTTATTTCGCTGTTTTATGCAAATCCATGTCAGTCGTTCATTTGCAAAAGGGTCTCGTTAAGATAACCTACAGTCTGTCACTCACTGTAACTCTGACTCAAATTTGATGATTATATTTGCAGGAATTCATAAGAACATAAGGAACAGGAGCAAGAATAGGCCATTTGGCCCATTAACCCTTGCTGCCATTCAATGTAGCTGATCTTGGGCTTCAACTGAGACCAGACTTCTGCATCCCTGGCTTATACGTATTTCATGATGAACCATTACAAATGCTCTGGGATTTAGAATTCCAAAGCTCTAAAGCCAGTTGAGAGAAGAATTCTGTCTGAGTCTCAGGCCTAACCCATCGAGCCCCTAACCTGAGGCTGACTCCGGTGTTCTAGATTCTGATCACCTCATCCCACATTTCAAATTTCTGACCTATTGTACTCTGCAGTTTTAAACAGAGGGAAGGATGCTCCAAAAAAAAACCAAAATTTTTTTAAAACTGCACATGTTGGAAGTCAGAAACCAGTTCTGAAGAAGGGTCACTGGACCCTTAGCTGGCATGGTGGCTCAGTGGTTAGCACTGCTGCCTCACAGCCCGAGGGACTTGGGTTTGATTCTACCCTCGGGCGACTGTTTGTGTGGAGTTTTCATGTTTTCCCCATGTCTGCGTGGGTTTCCTCCCACAGTCTAGAGATGTGCAGGTTAGGGTGGATTGGCTATGCTACATTGCCCCAAGGATATGCAGGCTAAGTGGGTTAGCCATGGGAAATGCAGGGTTACAGGGATAGGGGGTGGGTCTGGGTTGGATGGTCTTCAGAGGGTCAGTGTGGAATGGCCTGCTCCCATAGTGTAGGGATTCTATAGTCCAAAATGTTAACTCTGCTTTCTCCCCACAGATGCTGCCAGACCTGCTGAGTTTCTCCAATAATTTCTTTTCTTTCTGATTTCCAAGCATGCCATCCCTATATTTGTATATTTATGAAATGTTTATACTTGTATAAAATTATTATTAACTGTAGGTAATCTGGGGCCTTTGCTGATCTCTGAAGAGAAATTGTTCTGAGTATTCACAATCTAACTGCATCAGGTAATCTTTGTGCATGTGTGACATTAATGGTTTCTGGATTCATACACACCAACCGGTTTCAGTAGAATTCAGAACATGGAAGCTGTCTGAAAAGATCAAACTAAAACTAATGCTCATTCTCCTCTTTAGAGTCTATTGACTGAAACAGCAGTGGTCATCGCTGACACGATGATCTGACTCGTGATCTGTCTCTGTAATCTGGTGTGGCGAAGCCAGCCCTTGGGCTGATGTTGGTGTTGCAGACTTTCCCCTACTTTGGCCTCACTGCAATGCCTGCCTTTTCACAGTTCCCAAAGCAGCCAAATACACACCATGTTTTGTTCATTTCTGATTCCATTTTCTGATGGAACTGCCAAGATGCTGAACTCTACAATTTTGATTTGGAGTACTTTAAGCCAGTCAGTTATATGAGTTTTGATTATTTACTGCATTTTTTAACTTCTCTGTAATCACATTCCTTGTGAATTAATTCAACTGTTAACTTTAGTTGGAGTGTAGGATGGTGTTAACACTCTGGTCCTTTCTACAGGAGTGGACAGAGGTACAAGGCTCTTGTGGCTCCTGATGAATGGCTCCTGCCGAAACGTTGATTTTCCTGCTCCTCAGATGCTGCCTGACCTGCTGTGCTTTTCCAGCACTGCTTTCATCTTGATTCTTGTGGTTCCATACCATTGAAGGCAGACATAAGATTATAAAATATAAACAGTTCTGAGGATGAATCATATTGGACTCAAAACACAACCTCTGTCTTTCTGCCAGACCTGGTGAGTTTCTCTGGCGTTTTCTGTTTTTAATCCCAGATCTCCAGGGTCTGCAGTATTTTGCTTTTATTACATAAGATGGTAAATATAAAATTTAGGGTTGATTGATGATGGAAATTGTCTTTATGGGCAGGGGAGGGGTGCACGGTGGCTCAGTGGTTAGCACTGTTGCCTCAACACCAGGGACCCAGGTTCGATTCCAGCCTTGGGTGATTGTCTGTGTGGAGTTTACACATTGTGTGTGTATGTGTGCGTGTGTGTTTCCTCTGGGTGCTCTGGTTTCCTCCCACAGTCCAACAATGTGCAGGTTTGGTGGACTGGCCATGCTAAATTGCTCACAGTGTCCAGGGTTAAGCAGGCTAGGTGGATCTGAGCGGGATGCTATTTGGAGTATCAATGTGGACTTGATGGACCAAATGGCCAGCTTCCACACTATAGGAATGCTATGATTTAGCATGAGGGTGTGTACTGAATACTGAGTGAGTGACTAAAACAGAAATGTTAGTGAATTTTTGATGCGTGAGTTGGACTTCCTAAACAACAGTGCAGGCACCGCCCAACATAGCTAACGAATGCTGTGGCTGATGGGCTTCAGTATGTTGGACTGGCCAATGCTCGATCCAGGTGTTCAATTGGTCAATAGACTCCAATATGAGATATGTCTAATTGAAATCAGTGAATTTCCCACTCTTACAGCTTTGTACAACCTTAGAATAATCCCCTCTGGTAAACTACAATAGATTAATCAATAGTCCACTGGGTTTAGCCACATTTTAACAATGCCTGCTGAGTCTGTGTGAAGCTAGCTTTGACCAATGAAACCATAGAACTGCAGATGCTTGGAAATCAGAAAGAGAAACAGAAATTCAATGATTCAAATTACTGGAGAAACTCAGCAGGTCTGGCAGCAGCTGTGGGGCTAGAGAGTCCCTATCTACAGTATGGGAGCAGGCCATTGCATACTGACCCTCTGAACTGCATCCCCCAGACCTACCTAGATTGCATAACCCTGGACACTATGGGAAATTTAGCATGACCTATCCTTGTAATCCTACATTTCCCATGGCCAATGCCACCTAAATTGCACATGCTTGGGCTGTAGGAGGAAACACACAGACATATGGAAATACCACACAGACAGTCGCCTGAGAGTGGAATTGAACCCGGGTCCCTGGTGCAGTGAGGCAGCAGTGCTAATCACTGAGGGAGTGAGGGGATTTCCTCCAGGTGTTCCAGTTTCCTCCTACAGTCCAAAGATGTGCAGGTTGGGGTGGACTGGCCATGTTAAATTGCCCATTGTGTCCAGGGATGTGCAGGCTAGGTGGATTTGCCATGGGTAATGCAGGGTTAAAAGGTAGGGGGTTGTGTTTGGGCAGGATGCTCTTTGGAGAGTTGGTGTGGACTTGATAGGCCGAATGGCCTGTTTCCACACTGTAGGGGTTAGTAGCTGGACTGAATTGTGCTTTTCCCCCAAACAAAGGCACAAGAAGACCTCAGCACATGGTCATCATCCTGAATATTATGGTCTGTTTAAAATGTGACGTGTAATGACCTGAGACAGAAATGTCATGTTGTGAAACACATTAAACTTCTGTGCTTTCACAACCTGCAGCGCCAAGCTGAATTGATAACTGCACTTCACCGCAATCAGCTGCAACTCAGTGAGTGGTCCCATCACCTCTGGGTCCATCCCACTCTCGAGATCTGAAAAAGCAATCTTGACTGGCAATGACCAGTGCAGTACTGAGGGAGGGCAGCATTGTTGGAAGTACCTGCTGTATAACTTAATGGTTCTGACAAAGAGTTAATGTTGAACTTGCAACAAGCTGGTGATGTCACACAGCTTTTTTGGGTGGAGGCAGCTGATATCTATATTCACTTTCACACGGAGCAGATGTATTCAGTATAAGCCCCGAGAGTCCTTAGAAATTATGATGAGTAATTTAACTTGTACTTAACATTTTATTGAAATAAACTAACTAGGAGCAGCACGGTTGCTCAGGCTTTAGCACGGCTGCCTCACAGCTCCAGGGACCTGGGTTCGATTCCAGCGTCAGGTGACTGTCTGTGTGGAGTTTGCACATTCTCTCAGTGTTTCTGTGGATTTCCTCTCGGTGCTCCAGTTTCTTCTCACAGTGCAAAGGTGTGCAGGTTAGGTGGATTGTTCATGCTAAATTGCCCCATGTGTCCAGGGATATGGCTAGGTGGATGAGTCCCGGGGGAAACGCAGGGTTATGGGGATAGCGTAGGAGGGGTGGGATGCTCTTTGGAGGGTCAGTGTGGGCTGAATGGCCTGCTCCCCCCACAATAGGGCTTCTATCACCTCTGAGCTGAATGCCCCTTCTGTTTAAAGCATCACTGGTCTATACTCCACTGATGGAAGTGGGAACTGCAGATGCTGGAGATTAGAGTGATTATGCAAAAACACAGTAGGTCAGCCAGCTACCGAGGAGCAGTTAAAATCAATGTTTTGGGCAAAAGCCCTTCATCAGGAATGATAAAGGGCCTTCCTGGTGAAGAGCTGTTGCCCGAAACATCGATTTTCCTGCTCCTCAGATGCTGCCTGACCTGCTGCGTTTTTCCAGCACCATTCTAATTGTGACTATACTCCACTGATGATGACTAGATCGACCCTAGGCACAGTAATAGACACAGGATGAATGGTAACAGTGAACTATCTCACCTCTAGCCCAGTGCCAACACATTGGTAGGAGGTATGGCAGCCACAGTGCCATCTTTCAGTTGTTTGCTTTGTCCTATTGGCTGCTTCAGTTCCATAATGACTGCACTTTAACAGGCAGTTCACTGGCTGTGAGGCATGTTGGAATGTCACAAAAAAAAGTCTTCAGACTTCCTTTTCCCACAGGTAACCGCCACTCTAGGGATTCAGTAAATTGGAATGCCACACTCAAAGCAGATAAAATCACCATTGCACAATTCACTCAATCCAGTCCAATCCTGGATACTTCCAATTCAGAAAGGCAGCGGGGAGTTCAAATAGTTACAAAGGGATATGCAGTGGATTACATCGAAGGACGACTGAATAAACTTTATACAATAACGGTCACTTCTGTTCTCAACCATAACTGAACCAATAACGTACAATGACAAATCGCAGCTAGAGTAAAGCAGAAGACAGGTGGAATCCCTCATGCCAGATCATCTTCATCAGTCATTTGCCTGCACACAAATGTATCTTTGCTCTTTCCTGTGCTCTCACTTCCCAGTTTGAATATGTTCCAAATTCCTTTAAAATAAATCCATCCCGGAATCATTCGTATTAATACATCGAGACCTGCTGACCCATCCTCAATCTTTCAAACAGACTGTCACAACTGATAGTCTGTGACATTAGGGTGCCTGGAACCAGAATGGAAAATTCTTCCACATATTGATTCAAAAATGAATTTGACAAATTTGACAGCACACAGTCATTAACAATAGTAAGAAATGCTGGGACAGGAAAGAGAAACTTGTGAATGAGTGAGCCATTGGTTAAAATTGCAGAAAGCATCAGGAACCTGTTGGAGAAACAGGAGGAGGGGATGGCACATATCAGCATTCAGAATGGAATCACTCTGTCTCTGTTTTACATCAATAACTTGGTTTAACTGGGAAAGGGAAAGGCTGACTTAGTCCTAGGTCCTGACTCCAGTTTTTGTGCAGCAGCCCTGCTATCAGTTTGGTTAGATTCCTGACGATTCCAAAACGGAAGCAGACAAGATCAGAGATAACAAAAGGTTCTGCACAAGACAGCAAAGGGATCAACAACAATGGGTGAAATACCTGAGACAGCACAAGAATGGGATTAAATCAAAGGGAAGGTGACCTGGGAAGGATTGGATGTTCAACCTGCCCAAGTACTACATAGGAGGACTGAACAGAGCTGGATAGTGAATGATAAAATCTGAACTGTGCAGTCCATATTAAAGAGGGCCTGTTTACGTTTGAAACCATTCTGGTTAGACCACACCTAGTGGATTATGCCCAGTTGGCACAACACAAGGATCTGGGGCAGGAGTAGGCTACATAACCTTTTGTGACTGATCTACTAATCAATATCATCATAGTGGATGTGATTGCGAACTTCATGTTCCTGCGTGGATCCCACTTACACCCCCCGTATTCCAGTAGATCAAAAAATCTGCAAAGTCAGCCTTGAAGAATCTTCACTGACTCAGCTTCTGTAGCTCTCCGAGATGGAGAAATCCAAAGTATCATATCCTCAGGAGAAATGCCTCCTCATCTCTGTCCTAAAACAGAAAGCCTTCATTCTAAAACTGCGCCCGCTTGACAAGTACCGGTCATTTAGCTACAAGGGAGGTGTACAGGGAGATGTACAAGCATTGGAGGCATGCAGAGAAGAGGCACTCAGTCTGATAAGAACTTGGAACAGGAGGAGAACATTCAGCTCCTTGAGTCCATTCTGCTATTCCATTCAATCATAAATGATCAGTGTCATAACTCCATCTACCTCCCTCAATGCTTTAATCATTAATACCATGGGGTAAAAAATGAAGTCTGCAGATGCTGGAGATCACAGCTGAAAACGTGTTGCTGGTTAAAGCACAGCAGGTTAGGCAACATCCAAGGAACAGGAAATTCGACGTTTCGGGCATAAGCCCTTCATCAGGAATGACCGAAACGTCGAATTTCCTGTTCCTTGGATGCTGCCTAACCTGCCGTGCTTTAACCAGCAACACATTTTCAACCATTAATACCATGGTCTACAAAAAGAGCTCGCAACCTGATCATTAGGAATAAAGATTGGGTTCTTCCACTGTGAAGAGAAATTTGATAAACAGCATCATAAAAGTAACGGCAAACTTAATTGTTGAAGTGCAGCAAAGATGCAGAACAGAGATTCTCCAAGGTTCCTTCATCAGCACCTTCCAAATCTGTGACCTGTACCGTCTAAACAGACAATAGGAGCAGAACAATGGGATCACTTCAGCTGTGAGATTCCCCAAAGATACTCACCATCCTGACTTGGAAACACTGCACTGTTATAGTATTATCACAGGGTTGGAATCTGAGAACTCCTTACCTACAGCATTGATTCAGAAAGGCGTTTCACCACCACCTTGTCAAGGGCAATTAGGTACAGGCAACAAGTTTTAACAGTGCCAGCAAGAACAAAGCAAAAAAAAAACACAAAAGGAAATTTGAATGTAACTTCTAATAGAGTGGATGGAGAAAATGTTCCCACTGACAGGAGGGTCAGTAACCAGAGGCAACAGCTTTCAAATAATTGGCAAAACATTAACAGGGTGGAGAACAATTTTGTCATGCAGCGAGCTGTTATGATTTAGAATAAACTGCCTTAGACAGTCACATAAACAGATTCCAAGGCACTTTCAAAAACAGGTTGGATATTTATATAAAAAGAAAAATAAAATTGGAGAGAGTGGAGGAAAGCAGGGAAATGGCATTAACTGAACAGTTCTTTCAGAGAGTTAGCACAGACATGATGGGCCGAATATTTGATCTGATTTGATTTATTATTGTCAAGGAGCAGTGAAAAGTTTTGTTTTGCATGCAATACAGGCAGATCATTCCATGCGAAGTGCTTTAGTGTAATAGAACAGAGTGAGGAACACAATATTACAGCTGCAGAGAAGGTGTGCAGAGAGTGAAACTAACATGAAATTTGAAAGCTCCACTCAGAAGTTGAATAACAGCGGGGAAGAAGCTGTTCTCAAATCTGTTGGTTTGTGTGTTTAAGCTTTTGTATCTTCTGCCCAACAGATGAGGTTGGAAGAGTGGTAGGAGGGATCTTTGGTATGTTGGCTGCCTCTGGGATTCCATTTGAGGTTCACAGGGCCAACACTGAGAAGATCAGAACCGCCAGATCTCTGCACCACAGAGGCAGAGGCTGAAGCGGTCATGTTTATGTCAACACATGGGCTATGACGGTGTAACAGTGAAAAGGCAGTGCGCTGTTCAAAGGTGGGGCTTTTTTTCTGGATGTGGTCCCATGTTACCTTTGCCAGCAGTTCAGGATGTTGTTAAATGTCAGGCTAAGCTGGGAGTTCTCACAATATCCTGGTTGACATTTCAGCCGCCACTAAGAAGCGATTAAGTGGCCAACTGTTGGTGGAACGTCGCTAGCTCATGTTCGTCTACTAAACAATGACATTTTCTGAAGGGTGATTGCCAATGAATGAAGGAAATTTGAAAGATTTTGAAGCAAAATGTTGTCACGAGTGTTTTATACTCAGACATAGTACATATACATTTTACAAATCTCTTTACAGAAGCATGTCTGACATGCCCTTTAAGATGGGTGCTTACAAATAGCATAGCTGTGCTTTGTCAGGGGTGACAGAACATTCTCAAAATAAGTACAGCTCAACACAAAGATAAAATAGCTGATAACTTTAATCCTTGAATACCAGCTCTACAAAGTGGAAATCTATCTTCACTCAATGCTATTGAATTCCTGGCAAAAGCAAAAAGTTGGATCACTGCCAAGATCATACGATTACAACAAGAGCTCAAGGACCTGGGAATATTAAGGAAAATTCCCCTGGTTAACAGAGACAAGGAGTGGGGAATAGGGCGACTAGGGAAGGCAGTGGTAGGGATGGGTGAAGATGGCAATTTCGGGGCAATGTGAAGATGAGGGGGGTGCGTTGAGTGAAACTGGTGCTGCAAAAGTAGAAAAGAGAGTGAGATAACGGAGGAATGAAGCGAGGTAATGGGGAGACAGGATTATCAAAAGGAGGAAAGTTGAAAAAGAAATTGGTTGAGAAAAAGGGGAGAAAGTGTATTGGGAAGAAAGAGAATGATGAATAAAAGCAGGAGGTACTGTGAGCAGGGAAAAGTGTGTGTGTGTGTGTATGTGCGCGTGTGTGGGGATGGTGATATTTACACCTGAAGGTGAGACTTTGGACCCATTAATAAAACCCAAGACCATTGGGAAAATCTCTTCCAGTTGTCCAAACCCAAGTCAACAGAGCAGAGAGCAAAAAGCTGGAATATAGAAATCCCAGCTTACAGAGAATATTTTCTTCCAAAAAAGGAAAGTTGGGGGATTAGAAGAAAGGAATGAAACAACACACAAAGTTTTGTTTATGAAAATAAAGTTCAGTGACCCCCAATGGAAGACACTGCTCGACTAACATACCTCACTGTCAGAGGTGCCACCATACCAAGGGATGGCGATCAACTTTTCAAACTATTTTTCAAACGACCTGGAAGTGTGCGTTTCCTCTCTCTCTTCCTCAGGAAGATTGCAATCGGATGTCCTCCGGGTTCCTCAATCGTGACTGTTCTTTCCTCCCCATCATTTCATATTGGCCTGTTCTGACTGACAGACCGCTCCCAATAACTTCCGAAAATGCTGCCAGGGTTTACTTGGGGCCGGGCAGTTCCCCTCCCTAATACTGTTCAATAAGTCAAGCTCCTGCATCCTTGGGTGCGCCTCTAACTTTCCCTCTCATTCAACCCCCGCCCCTCTCCTAATTCTCAGAAAAGTAACAGCGCAAAACAAGTCCAATGAAATCTCCAACATGAAAGCTCAGCTAAAAGCTGCATAAACTTACCGATTTGTAGAAAACAAACCGATTCAGTACAGGAGGGTCATAGTTATAAAGCTTTTTTTAAAAATATAAAGTTGTACTTTGCAAACAAAAATGACTTTCCCATCACTTTCAGCCGAATGATCAATTTCACAACTGCACAGTTCCAACAGCAACATCCTCACACAACAAATGCAAAGCTGAGGATTAAAATGATCAAAGTATTTTCAAATAAGCGACACTCAAACAAAAATTATCTGACTTACATAGACTTGTCTCCTAGGGGTTTGCAGCCAAAGCTTCCACTGAGAAACAGAAACCTTTCCAACACTAACTGCGAACGATTGCATTAAGGGACGCTCTCTAAATTGCCACATCTGATACAAGCGTGAGCCCGAAGCCTCAGCAACAACTGAAACCACTGAACGTCATGGTCTGATGGTGCAGGAGCCTGGGAGTTTCTGCTAACTAATCGACAGAAATAATTCTAATGCACAGCACAGAAGGAAGCCATTTGGCCCATTGTATATGTTCTGTGCTGGTTCGAGGAAAGAGGAATTAAATTGGATTACCTCCCACACAACTCTGCAATTTCTTTCTCTGCCTCAGAATAACTGATTCCAATTATTTTATGATTATTCGGTGCTTATATTTTTACCTCTTTCGTGGAACTTGGACCAGCACTTGATGCCCATTGCTAACTGGTCATTTTACAGGACATGTTGATTTATTCATTCACGGGATGAGAGCATCACTGGCTGGGCCCCGCATTTATTTCCTATCCCTAATTGCCCAGAAGTCAGTTGAGAGTCAACCACATTGCTGTGGGTCTGGAGTCACATTTCGATCAGACCAAGTAAGGACGAGCAGGAGGCTGGAAGAACACAGCGAGCCAGGCAGCAACAGGGGGTTGAGAAGTCCATGTTTCCGGTGTAACTCTTCATCCAAGTAAGGACGGCAGATTTCCTTCCCAAAAGGATTAGTGAACCAGATGGGGTTTTCCCCAATTGATTATGGTCATCATTAGACTCTTACTTCCACCATCTGCTGTAGTGGGATTTGAACCTGCATCCTCAGGATTAATAGGTCTAGCAATAATACCAAGAGGTCATTGTTTTCTGTCAAGTGAAGAGTCACTCATCTTGTTGTGGGCCTGGAATTACAAGCAGGCCAGATAGAGACAGCAACTTTCCCTCCCTAAATACTTTAGGGCCTAATTTACAACAATGACTGGGACCATTTAACCAATCCAGATTTATTCATTGAAGTTAGCTGCAGCAGCATGAGTCCCACTACCTGTGCTGAACGTCACTTTGACTCTACGTCATTGTGTGCTCCTGCAGGAACAATAATATAAAGGTCTTACAACATGGATGAGTCAAAACCTCCTTCAGTTCACCACAAGCACAACCAAAATGATCCTCTTTGGAAATACTCGTGTGGTTTCCCACAAACACTCACTAGGAATATCCTGCTTGGTTTTAGAAATTAAATTTCCCTGCAGATGAGGAAGCTGAGTGGTGGACCAATGGGAGTTTAAAACAACAAAAGGATAAGGAATAACTCCAGGCGCTGAAATCAGAACAGGGTGGGACTTCAAGTGCAAACAAAGCAGCTAAAATCAATTTAAAAGTTTCTCTCTCCCCATCCCCACAGCCCTCCAAGCTGATTGGCTGCGGGGTAAAAAGGCCAGTTTCAGCTATTCACGACGAGTTAGCAGTAGAGTTTACTGAAGATGGAGGGAGAGATGTAGAGCTGCTAGTGAGAGCAAAGGGACAGTATGACATCTTGTCTAAGTTTGGTAGCTCTTCATTTTCTCGGTCCGATTCAACGTCCTTTCTCCATACCCCTTAATCTCTTTGCTTCCAATATATATTTGTCTGCCTTTTAATGATCCCAGCTGGTTCTATATCTGGACTCCAAATACAGTGCCTTCACATTCCTGTGGTGTTACAGGTGGAGAAGAGTGAAGAAAATGTTTAGAGTTACTTCTAACTGTTTTTCTCTTAGATTTAACTGTCCCCCTCCTCCCACAGGTTCTGATTTTACCTCCTGGACTTGTTCCTCATCAATTAACTTTATTTTAAATTCTCATCGAATTCACTCCTCATTTCCAAGAACATAGCCCACACTCACTAAATCCCAGGTATTTGGTGAATTGTTGCTGCACTTAGAACTCAGAGTTTGAAAATAATATTCCAGTTGAGCGTTTGATCAGCAGTATGCAAAACCACTGCAGTGTTTCCAAAGAGGATGGGGTTTGGTTTTGCTGATGTTGAGCAGAAGGAATGTTTTTGCCTCATCGATACTTGGCTCATGCAACAAAACTCTCAGGCGTTGTTCCTGTTTGACTTTATAATTCTGCTGTATCATATTTTATTACAAACTCTTTTACCCTCCCTTTAGGAAATAGCAGGCTAATAACCATCCTGTTGGAGTGCACGTTGAACAGCCACCCAGCAGTTGATGGAGTAGGGTTTAAACTTAGATTCTGGCTGAGAGGCAGGGGTGCTACAAGACCTCAAAGGTGAGTAGACAGCAGAAATAGAAATAAATGACTCTAACTTGATAGCTGTTACAGAGATGTGGTTTTGGGGTGACCAGGGCTGGGAACGCAATATTTGACAGTCTGAAAGAATAGGCAAAAAGGGGAAAAAAAAGCCTTGCTAATAAAGGTATCAATGCGGCGGTTGGTAGTGACATTGATTCCACATCACAACCTACATGACCATTGTGGGTAGAAATAAGGAACAGCATGGGAGAGAATTCATGCCTGGGAGTCATCTTTAGGCCTCTGAACAGCTGTCTCACTCTTGGACAAAGTATAAATCAGGAAGTAATAGCTGTGTATAAGAAGGATACTACAATTGTCATGGGTGATTTTAATCTGCATATTGACTGGACAAATCAGATGAGCAAAGGTAACACTTGAAAACAAATTTGTAGAGTTATAGAGATGTACAGCATGGAAACAGACCCTTCGATTCAACTCGTTCATGCTGACCAGATATCCTAACCTGATCAAGTCCCACCTGCTAGCACTTGGCCCATATCCCTCCAAACCCTTCCTATTCATATACCCATCCAGATGCCTTTGAAATGTTGTAATTGTACCAGCCTCCAAAACTTCCTCTGGCAGCTCATTCCATACACGCACCACCCTCTGTGTGAAAGCGTTGCCCCTTAGGTCCCTTTTATATCTTTCCCCTCTCACCCTAAACTTACGCTTTCTAGGTTTGGACTCCCCTTACCCCAGGGAAAATAGCTTGTCTATTTACCCTATCCATGCCCCTCATGATTTTGTAAACCTCTATAAGGTCACCACTCAGCCTCCGATACTCCAGAAAAAACAGCCCCAGCCCATTCAACCTCTCCCTATAGCTTGAACCCTCCAACCCTGGCAACATCCTTGTAAATCTTTTCTGAACCCTTTCAAGTTTCACAACATTCTTCCGATAGAAAGGAGACCAGAATTGCACAAATTATTCCAAAAGTTGCCTAACCAACATCCTGTACAGCCAAAACATGACCTCCCAACTCCAAACTCAATGCTCTGACCAATAAAGGAAAGCATAACAAACCTCGCCTTCACTATCCTATCTACCTTCAACTCCACTTTCAAGGAGCTATGAACCTGCACTCCAAGGTCTCTTTGATCAGCAACACTCCCCAGGACCTGCTCTGATGTGCCTTTCCAAAATGTAGCGCCTGACATTTATCGGAATTAAACTCCATCTGCCACTCCTCAACCCATTGGCCCATCTGATCAAGATTCTGTTGTACTCTGAGGTAACCTTCTTCGCTGTCCACTACACCTCCAAATTTTGGTATCATCTGCAAACTTACTAACTATACCACCTATGTTCACATCCAAATCATTTATTCAAATTATGAAAAGCAGTGGACCCAGCACCGATCCTTGTGGCACACCACTGCTCACAGGCCTTCAGTCTGAAAAACAACCCTCCACCACCACCACCCTTTGTCTTCTATCTTTGAGCCATTTCTGTATCCAAATAGCTAGTTCTCCCTGTATTCCATGAGATCTAACCTTGCTAACCAGTTTACCATGAGGAACCTTGTCAAACGCCTTACTGAAGTCCATATAGATCACTTCCACCACTCTGCCCTCATCAGTCCTCTTCGTTACTTCTTCAAAAAACCCAATCAAGTTAGTGAGACATGATTTCCCATGCACAAAGCCTTGTTGACTATCCTTAATCAGTCCTTGCCTTTCCAAATACATGTAAATCCTGTCCCTCAGGATTCTCTCTAACAACTTGCCCACTGCCGATGTCAGGCTCAATGGTCTATAGTTCCCTTATGAGTAAGCTTCTCCTTACCACCTTTCTTAAACAGTGGCACCATGTTAGCCAACTTCCAGACTTATAGCACCTCACCCTTGGTTATCAATGATGTAAATATCTCAGTAAGGGGCCCAGCAATCACTTCCCCAGCTTCTCACAGAGTTCTAGGGTACACCTAATCAGTTCCTGGGGATTTATCCACATCTATTTGTTTTAAGACATCCAGCACCACCTCCTCTGTAATATGGATAATTTTCAAGATGTCACCATCTATTTCTCCACATTCTATATCTTCCATGTCCTTCTCAACAGTCCATCAGGGATTTTCTTTTTGTTTGAGCAGTACGTAGTCTGGGAACAGATCTAGTGCATCCACATCAGATGAGTAAAAGATTTTTGCAGTTCAGGATCCTCTTGGAATAGCAATCACAACATGGTAGAATTCCAAATCAGTGTGAGGGAGAGCAACGTGGGTCTCAAACTAGTGTCCTCAACATTAGAGCAATTACAGAGGTTTGAAGAAAAGATTGTGTGAAGTGGGCTGGGAAAATAGGCTTAGGGGAAGGTCAGTAGATGGGAGTGGGAGACATTTTAAACAGATATTTCATAACTTAGCCACAATTTATTACGGTCAAAAAGGAGTACCATCTGTGATTAACAAAGCCTGTCAAGGAGAATATCCAGTCAAAACTAAAACAGTGGAATGTAAAAACATACAGGAACAGCTTCTACAGATAGAAAAATAAAAGAGTAGCTAGGGTGATGTTGGAACCTTGGAGGGTGTGTGACTGTGGAACCGATAATGGGGAACAGATAATTTAAACCAATATACTTCTGTCTTCATGTGGAGGACACTATAAATGTCCTAAAGATATCAGTAAGCAGGATGCCAATGGGAAGAACGATCTTGTAATGGTCTCTATTACAGGGACAAAGGATGTGACAAATTAATGGGATCAAAGACAAACACATTGGCAGGACCTGATGGCCTGCATCCAAGGGTTTTAAATGAAGTGGTTGCAAAGATAGTGGAAGTATTGGTTGAAACGTTCCAGAACTCACTGGATTCTAAGGGTTCCGGTAGATTACAAATCACTAATGTGACACCCCTGTTCAAGAAGGGAGGGAAACAGAAAACTATAGGCCAGTTAGCCTACCATCGGTATTGGGAAAATGCGAGAGTCTGTTATTAAGGAAGAAAAAGCAGGACATTTAGAAAAGTTTAATGTAATTAAACAGAATTTAACACAGGTGTATGAAATGGAAATCCTGTTTAGACAAATTTGTTAGAGTTCTTTGAGAATACAACATGCAGAGTTGGTAAAGGGGAACTGGGAGCTGAAGTGTATTTTGGATTTCCCAAGGTATTCAATAAGGTTTGACTTAAAAGGTTACTGCTCAAGATAAGGGTTCGCGATTTTAGGGGTAATTGATTGGCATGGATTGAAGATAAACACATGGAAGATGGATAATTAGGATTAATAGGTTTTTAAATCAGATTGGAAAGAACTAGTGGAATGTCACAAGGATTGGTCTTAGGGCCTCAATTATTTATTATCTATGTGAAGACTCAGAGGACGGAGCATATTGGCAAAATTTGCTACTGATATCAAAGTAGGTGAGAGGGCATGTTGTGATGAGGACATAATGAATTTGCAGAAGGATATAGAAACGCTGAGTGGATGGGTAGATGGAGTTTAATGTAAGAGAGTGCTATTGAATGAAAAGGCAGACTATTATTGAAATGGAGAGACTCTAAAACGTACATCACAGAGGAATCTGGTAATCTTATGCACAAACACAAAATGTTAGCACGCAGATGCAGCAAGTAATTAAGAAGGCAAATAGAATCTCTGCTTTTACTACAATAGAATTGGATCTTAAAAAAATTGGGAAGCCCTGATACAATTGTACGATGTGTTACTGAGGCTGTACCTACAGTTGTGCTCCCCATATTTAAGAATGTATTGGTACTGGAGGCAATTCAAAGGAAATGCACAACAGGTTTATAAAATCATGAGGCCATATAGGCAAGGTCTTTTCCCTGGGTGTCCAGAACTAAAACGCAGAGATTTAGGGTGGAGGGAAAAATTTAAAATGGACCTAAGGAACAACGTTTGCAACAGAGGTGGTACATGTAAGGAATGAACTGCCAGAGGAAGTGGTAGATGCTGGTACAATTACATTTAAAAGGCATTGGATGAGTATATGAATAGGAAGGGTTCAGATGGATATAGTCCAAGTGCTGGCAAATGGGACTAGATTAGTTTTGCATGTCTGGTGGGCATGGTTTATCAATAATGACTAAACAGATGAGGCTTTTATCCATTAGACGTTGGAAAAATGAGGGGTGGTCTTGTTGGAACATACAACATTCTGAGGGGCCTGAAAGGGCTGCAGTTGCAAAGATATTTCCACTCGTGGGGGAATCTCAAATGAAAGGACATCATTATAGAATAATGGGACACTCATTTAAAACTGAGATGTGAAGGAATTTCTCCTTCCAGAGGGTAGTGAATGTCTACCTCAGAGAGTCAAGGCGACTAATCATTGAGAGATCATTTAAAGAAAAGGTAGATAGATTTCTTAAAGTATTGGGGAGTTGATGGAGATGATGAGCTGGTAAGAAAGAGGAGTTGAGGATTGGGGCAGATCAGCCATGATCTTGTTGAATAGTGGGGCAGGTTCAGAGGCTGAATGGTTACATCTACTCCGATCTCTTATACGTCTTCATAGTGATGTACAATGGAAATGTTGCATTTCCTGCTTGCCCTTTGTTCTGGGTACCCTTCTCCTTCCAGGTATAATATGGTATTCCAGCCAGACTCCCACATCTACCACTCCACAGGGCCAATTTCTCAGGAAGTATTCAGCCATCCTCCTATATCTTTCTCCCTCCTGTCCTGGCCAGGTACAGTTCCTTAATTGTCAGTTATATATATTTTCTTTGCCAATTTAACATTCCACCCCTCTGCCCTGATAGGCCCTAATTTATGATTCCATCAGCATTCCTATCTTGTAAACTCCTGTGAATTCAACACTCAGTCTCTCCTGAAGTAGGAATCAAAGAATCTCTACAATGTGGAAACAGGACATTTGACCCAATGAATTCACACTGATCCTCCAAACAGTATCCCACACAGAGCCCCCTCCCCCACCCAAACCCTGTAACCCTGCGTTTCCCCTGGCTAATCCACCGGATACCTCTTCCCTGGGGTGGGGGAGTCCAGAACCAGAGGGCATAGGTTTAGGGGGAGGGGGAAAGAAATGAAAGAGACCTAAGGGGCAACTTTCTCATGCAGAGGATGGTATGTGTATGGAATGAGCTTCAAGAGAAACTGGTAGAGTCTAGTACAATTGCAACACTTCCAAGGCATCTGGATGGGTATATAAATAGGAAGGGTTTGGAGGGATATGGGCCAGGTGCTGCCAGGTGGGACTAGATTGGGTTGGGACATCTGGTCAGCATGGAGGAGTTGGACTGAAGGGTGTATTTCCATGCTGTACATCTCTATGACTCTATCTCAACACATCAAATTCAAGATCCTCTTCCGTCTTCAAAATGGTTTTCAAGCCTACTTCACCTGACTTCAGCAATCCCTCTTACCTGAACATGGACTGTGGCTCTTTCTGGATTACTGTTGGCTCCCTCCTTGCATTGCTCACAATCACTACCCCCTCCAACAATTCCAAAAACCTCAATGTTTTTCAACACTTAAATCTTCCTCTCCAATATTAACTTTATCTTTCCTTTGCCATCTCATGATCAACATCCTACAGCTTCTCTGATCAAATGTTGGAGTGTTTTACATAAGTGTATGTTAAGGGGACCATTTTCTACATGCTCTCTTGCTTTGTAGAATGCCATGATGTGGAGGAGCTGGTGTTGGACTGGGGTGGACAAAGTTAAAAATCGACCACCTGAAAAAGGAGCAGCGCTCTGAAAGCTAGTGCTTCCAAATAAACCTGTTGGACAATAATCTGGTGTTGTGTAATGTTTAACTTTGTAGAATGTGTCAGACCACTCAACAGGAAGGTATGGGTTCTGTCAAGGTCATGCAACTCCTGCTGTTTTTTTACTTCAAAAATATACTTTATTCATAACATACTTTGATGGTCTGTACAGTTCGACATGCCATACATATGTAAACATTCCATTTCCTTGCATACCGAAACAGAGTAATCATTCCTATTTACAGGTCTGTACGATTACATATTTAGCTGAGGCGCCAGCAGAGCCCAAATGACTGCGTGGGCCCCCTGTTCTTCTTTAGGCAGGCAGACGTTACACTGTGGTCTTTCCCCACCGCGCCTTGGCGGCAGCTGCCCCAAGCTCCAGCACGTCCCTCAACACGTAGTCCTGAACCTTGGAATGTGCCAGTCTGCAACACTCAGTCGGGGTCAACTCCTTCAGCTGGAAGATCAACAGGTTTCAGACCGCCTAGAGAGCGTCCTTCACCGAGTTGATGATCCTCCAGGCACAGTTGATGTTCGTCTCGGTGTGCGTCCCAGGAAACAGGCTGTAGAGCACGGAGTCCCGCGTCACGGCGCTGCTCAGGACGAACCTCGACAAACACCACTGCATTCCTCTCCAGACTTCTTCTGCGTAGGCACATTCCAGAAGGAGGTGTGTGACAGTCTCATCTCGCCCGCAGCTGCTTTGAGGGCAGCGTGCAGTGCGGCTGAGAGTCTAGGCGTGCATAAAGGATCTCACAGGCAGAGCCCTTCTCACCACCAGCCAAGCCATGTCTTGGTGCTTGTTGGAAAGTTCTGGCGATGAGGCATTCTGCCAAATGGCTTTGACAGTCTGCTCAGGGAACCGCTCGATAGGATCCACCCTCTCCTTTTCCCGAAGGGTCTCAAGGACATTATGTGCTGACCACTTCCTGATGGACTTGTGGTCAAAGGTGTTTTTCTTCATAAACTTCTCCACAAAAGACAGGTGATACGGAACGGTCCAACTACTTGGAGCATTCTGCGGCAGCGAGGCCAGGCCCATCCTTCGCACCACCAGGGACAGGTAGAACCTCAGTACGTAGTGACACTTGGTGTTTGCGTACCAGGGATCCACGCACGGCTTGATGCAGCCACACATAAAGATGGCCATCAGGGTGAGGGTGGCATTGGGTGTATTTTTTCCCCCCATTGCCCAGATCTTTGTACAGCAAGTGTCTTCGGACCCAGTCTATCTTTGACCTCCATATAAACTGGAAAATGGCCCAGGTGACTGCAGCGGCACAGGTTCTGGGAATAGGCCAGAACTGTGCCACGTATAATAGCAATGACAGTGCCTCACACCTGATGACCAGGTTTTTTCCCATGATGGAGAGTGGCCGTAGCTTCCATCTACCCAGTTTCTGCCTCACTTTGGTGATACGCTCCTCCCAAGACTTGGTGCACACCCCAGCCCCCCCGAACCAAATACCCAGCACCTTCAGGTGGTTGGTCCTGACGGTGAAGGGGATCGAGGATTGGTCGGCCCAGTTCCCAAAGAACATGGCCTCGCTCTTGCCTCGGTTACCTTGGCCCCCGAGGCCTGTTTGAACTGGTGACATATGCACATGAGTCTGCACACGGACAGCGGATCCGAGCAGAAAACGGCGACGTCATCCATATACAGGGAGGCCTTAACCTGCAGGCCCCCACTGCCAGGAATAGTCACCCCTCTCAGGCTCGCATCCTTCCTGATGGACTCGACAAATGGCTCTATGCAGCACACAAAAGGCAGGAGAGAGAGAGAGAGAGAGAGAGAGAGATGGCAGCCCTGCCTGACTCCAGATCTGACTGGGAAGCTATTTGATTCCCACCCATTGATTGAGACTGCACTGACAATGTTGGTGTAGAGCAGTCTGATCCAAATGCAGATTCCCTCCCCAAAGCCCACTTTGGAGAGAACATCTCTCATATACCTGTGTGATATCCTGTCAAAGGCTTTCTCCTGGTCCAGGCTGATCAGGCAGGTGTCCAACCCTCTGTCCTGCACATAGGCAATTGTATCCCTGAGGAGTGCGAGACTCTCAGCAATCTTCCTGCCTGGTACATCTCAGGTTTGGTCTCCCCAGAGCAGACCTGACCCGGTTGGCGATTACCTTTGACATAATTTTGTAATCCGCATTCAACAGTGAGATTGGTCTCCAATTTTTGAGTTCCTCCCTCTCCCCCTTCCGCTTGTAGATGAGGGTGATGATGCCTTTCCTCATGGATTCACTCATGGTACCTGCCCGAAGCATACTAACATACACCTCCAGCAGGTCCTGGCCAATCAAGTCCCACAGAGCGGAATAGAGCTCGACCGGTAAGCCGTCGCTTCCGGGAGTTTTATTCTTTTCGAAGGACTCGAGGGCCTTGGTCAGCTCGTCCAGAGATAGCGGCTGGTCCAGCCTCTCGCATGTTCTGTCGTCTAAGGCCTCCGTGATAGAGGACAGGAATGACTGGGAGGCGGTGCTGTCGATCGGCTTTGCGTCATACAGACTGGCATAGAAGCATTTACTGATCCTCATAACGTCAGCCTGAGATGACGATATTGAGCCATCTTCTTCCTTCAGGCTGCTGAGCACGGAGCTCTCTGTGCACCTTCTGGAAGAAGAAACGTGAGCACGTCTCGTCCTGCTCCACCGAGTGGACCCTGGACCGGAAGATTATCTTGGAGGCCTCCGAGGCAAAGAGCGAGGCTTGCTGGCCCTTCACTTCCTTGAGGTCCTCCATGACATCGACCCACATCATCTGCAGCAGAAGCAGGTTCTGCATACTTTCCTGGAGCTGGGACAGTTTTCCCCGACTCTCTCTCGCCTCCTGAACACCTTTGAGGATGAAGAACCCTTTACTGTTTCGCACCAGTCCACAGGGGACTCAAAAATGGGCTTCGCGGTTCTCCAACCTGCGTAGTTCCTCTTGAGCTCCTCGATGTTTCCTGGGGTCAACAGCTTTGTGTTCAGCTTCCACGTTCCCATACCAGCCCGCTGCTCCTCCTGTAGGTGACAGTCGGCCAGCAGGAGGCAGTGGTCAGAGAACACCGGCTTGAAGTCGGTAGATCTGACCGAGAGCGTTTGGGACACAAACAGGTTCCTGTTCTCTGCTGTTAGTTGACTGATATCAGGTCAATAAACATGCCACAATTGCCCAAACTGATCTGACAGAGGAAAAGTAAGCCAGACCTCCTAGTTAAGATCCAACAAACTTTGCCAGTTAAAGGCAGGATACCATGCCTCAGTCAGACCAAACCAGGTTGGTTTGGGATGGCAATATTGGAGAATTGCCTACCAAAACTCAGGTCGAAACCATAACTTGAGGAAAGGATGGGGAATAAGGGACTAAACCTATTCTGCACAGTACTGAAGTAGATATTTTGTGACATTCCCCAAGTACTGGGACATTCGTACTCTGTGTGGTTCATATTTCAAATCACTTTTATGGTCCTTTCTTGAGGTGATAGTCCACAAATATTTTGTGCCATCAATGTCTCACATTGATATAAAAAATACATCATGGCTTGGTACGGCAACTGCTCTGCGAAGGACTGTAAGAAATTGCAGAAAGTTGTGAATATATCCCCACACCATCATGCAAGCCAACCTCCCATCCATTGACTCCATCTACATTTTTCATTGCTGCAGAAATGCTGTATCAGTGATCTGTCCCCTCGCAAATGGAAGCACTGCAGCAATATAGCAAGGTTTGCTTTGGAGGCATAGCCAAGTCCTATCATCTCAACTGCTAAGGAGGGCAAAGAATAAAAATATTCTGGAAGGACCATCATCTCTGACTCACACATGCATTTCTCTCATTCCTGGTTCAATACCCAAGAACTCCCATTCAATGCTCGGGAGGGGTCATCAGCGTGATGGCTACAGTGCTGTGTGAAAAACTCATTAATTTTCCTTAGGTACTAAAGGAGGGAGAATAAACACTGCCTCACCAACACCATTCGCATCTCACAAACGGACAAAAATATGTAGAAAGGGGTCTGAAGTTGCAGTGACTTTGTTTTATTGAAATGGCTGATCTGTAACTCCAATCTGAAGAACTGGCTGATAATCAAGAGATCATACATTTGAAATATCTGACAAAATGTCTATGGAGGAGATGCAGAAAAATGTTTTCATTTAGGATTTACCCTATCAACAATGATGTCGCTTTATAACCAAGTCGAGGTCACTGTTAATTTGGTTTAATGTTGACGCAAGCAACTTCTCTTCATTTAAATGTGCTTGTGATATGTGAGCTTCATTGGCTAGGCCTACATTTATTATCCATCCTTATGTCTGAGTTGTGGATCTGGAGTCACGTATAAGCCAGACCAGGTAAGGACAGCAGATTTCTTTCACTACTGGATGTTAACGAACTGTATTGACTTTTAAAACAATTGACAATGGTTACACGATCATAATTAGGCTAGTCTTTCATTGAGCACAAATTCAATAGCTGCCATGATGGGATTTGAAGCCCATATCAAGAACATTAGCCTGGGGTTCTGGGTCACTAATCCAGAGACACCACCACTTCCCGTATTTATGTTTTAGAACATATTAGAATGCTTAAAAAAAAAGCTCTTTTGTCGTATTAATGTTTACAATGTAAAAACGTTTATGCGTGTGTTTCTGGCATGAATATTTTACTAAAAATCATAAATTTGTACACAGTGAAGAAGCAAAGTATTTACTGTCTCCAGGGGTTCCCAATAATTCTAATTTCTAAATGCAGTTGGAAGTGAAAATGGAGCAGAGGGGACTTTTGAGTGCTTTGCATAGTGGCCCTTAGATGAAAATGTTCAAGAATCACTTGAACCACCTTATCCCTCAAAAAAATGAAATTTTTTTGGTGCTTTCTGAAGTCAATGGGAAGATTCTTCGGAAAGAGTCGCAGGAACTTTGATACACACCTGGTACACGCAGAAAGGAAGATGGAGCAACAGTGAACTGCAACACTCAATATCACTGAGGGCAATGCTACTTTTGTAAAATGCAGTGATGCAATACAGCTTGAAGCTACAACGCAGTGTCAGGTAGTGCAATCAATCCCCAGCTTTGTGTAATACCATTCTCAGCTGCAATGTTGAGGTCACACAGTGATTGTTCGACTTGAGGGATGCACCCTTGTCTGTTCTCTTGCAGCAGTCCATCAAAACAAACTCTTGATGCATCTTTGCATCTCAAAAATCAACCAAAACAAGGAGGGGGGGGGGGCAATGTGAACAAAATTACATTGATCAAAAATAGTATTTGAAACAGGAATTTGAAAGCCCCGTGTTTTATGCTTCCATCAATAAAAACGTGACATTAAACAGTCTCAATGAAATGAACTGTAGCCTCATCTTAAGAGAGATTTTCCAGGGATGACTGACAAAGCTTTGTTAGTGTTATTCATCCATTTTGAGGATCAACTGCCCCCTCTTTCAGGCCAAGAATGACTGGATTTAATTAAAGGCAGGGAAAAACAAAGAAAAAATGCACACACATCAAAGCAGAGATTCTTTATTGATTTACACAGATTATTACAAGTTCAAAAGAAAGATCCATCTCAAAGACATGGGCAACCGTTTCCTAAACTCAGCCCTCCCCTCCCTCCCTCCAAAAAAGTGCAAAGGTAATCAAAAAAAAGAAAACACTGAGTTAACACAGCAACCTGAAAAAAAAACAGGCTGAAGGTGGGCAGGTAACACTATGGGACTTGTGAACTCCCAGCAACCAGTGCTTTGAAAGATGTCCTGTGGCACTGTTCCACTTTAACAAGAGGGTGTTTGGGAACCTCAATTATTGGTAAAATGTTATCCATATAATTGGATAACCAGAACTTACAACCCAGAAACAACTTACACTCAAAAAAAATCTATATTTAATGTGTATATTTAACACACACACACATATATATAAAAGCTATAACAGTGAGGCCTGAGTCCAGTGAAATAAGTTTTTTTTTTCACCTTCTCAATGGAGGGAGGTGTTTCTTCTTCCCAATTACTAAATGAGAATATAGCTAACAAAGGCTTGTTTAAATTTAGAAAACACCGGACTGAATGCATGTCAGTGTGTTCTACACAGAACAGGAGATAACCCTACCTTGCACTCAGTGCCCAGAGTTGTCTGGTAGCTTTTGTGGACAGTGTAATGTGAAAGACATCCTGTTAGTGCACATTACTGCCATTAACTGACCCACTGTGTTACACGAGAATCTTCTTGTTTTGGATTTTTAATGTGTGCAATGTTTACATCTACATCAGGCAACGACAGGTTCAGTCACAACTTTCCCACGTTTATTACTGGTCCCTGTAACTCAGATATATTACAGATTGCAATATATGACATTCTAATATGATCAAAAATACATATTACTAATATTGGCTTAGTGTTTCTGTGTTGGCTGCACTGCCGGAGTGTCATCTTATGAGAAATCAAAACAGTGCAGCCAGATTTGTGGCGTAACTCCTGCCATGAAGAGATTGGTAAAGCCTATGTGATTCCCAAGGTTCCCTTATAGCCTCTTCCAACCTCTGACAAGTGAAAGAAAATGATGCATTCTCACGCAAGATGTCACCGCCCTGAAAAGGTGCACATTTCACATTCTCCTAGCTGCTGCTACAGTGGTAATTGGCATGAACTTGCCCACCTCTGCCCAGCTCATTACGTCCTTTAATGCTGTTCCCAAATTTGGTCCCAATGCATCCTACCTTTAATGGCTCCTTTATTAAAACTAGTTTACATGTTGAATCTATTGGTTAATGGTAGGGTCACTGCCACAGTCTTCTGAGCAGGTGGTTCCCAGCTCTGGTCCCTGTGTGTTGTCTGTAACTGTGTGAGACTGGCAGGAGAGGACAAAAGCTGAATCCACAATGACGACTGAGGTGCACCAACACACCAGCTGTAGCAGCTTACAGAAGAATTGGGACAATCCTGGTGATGGCCCAAGCAATGCCAGCATTTATTCCCCTCCCTTCTACTAATTGCTCAGTTGATTTCCTTTCAGCTTGGCTGCTTATATGCAAACAGGCTACATCTCTGTGCAAGGAGTCTAATATAAAATGAATCAGAAGCACAAACCTATAAAATTTGTAAACCTGAGCATCTGGTAGACATATCTAGACTAGCAATATAGTTCCCTCCTCTGTTTGCAAGTGGAAGGAAAAGTGGGATAAACCAGCCCTAGCTAAGTAACTGTCTAATAAAAGCCCTGGTTACTGGAGTTTATAGACATAGTGCGTCAGACCCCAACAATTTTTAATAAACATGCTCTGTGTAAAATATCCCATCAAATCTTTAAATAATTCTGAATAAATAAGAATAAATCATAAAAAATACAGAAATAGATCTAAGTAAAGATTACAATCAGCTTGTTCCAGATGAGACAGCAGGATCAAGTTTTAATCATGACAGTTGGAACTGACTGTCTCCAAGGATAAAGGCACTCTGATTGAATGGGAATATCCAGAATTCTCTCCTTGGTCCTCTTCAAACATCAAAAGCAAGTTATCCCCACCGTGAACCAAATGCTGGTTCTGGTTGATGGGGGGAGCCAGTGTAAAACGAATCACACATTAGATACCAGAGGATTCATGTGCCCTGGACTTCCACTATTTACAACAAAGTCAAGATAATCAGAATATGGAGTGGAAAATTGATTTGGTCTCTTTTAAATGAAAGGCAAACACTAACAGAAATACAGATACATATAATATAACACCAATAACAATGAGACAGTGTGTTCAACTCAGAAGGTTTCTCTCTGAAAGGGACAGTGATGAATGTGGGCGAGGGGGTTAACTTACTGAAGTGATGTGATGCAGATCTACACATTTGTATTGAGTTAGGGATGTTTCTGTACAGATAAAAAGGTGCCATTCTATGTTAGTGCACGCATACCATTAACCCTCTGACATTCTTAAAATAGAGAACATTTTGTGTCCTTATAGTGTCAGTTCAGCCCCAAAATACAGACATGAGGATTAAACATTGATTAAGACTTTTGTTGACAGATTTTAAAAAAAATATTGTAAACAGCATTAACTTTACATGATCTGTAAAATCTGACCAATGGCCACAACACTGCAGAGAGATCTCCTCAGTTCTTGAGTGACTTTTTTTTTATAACCACTACAAGGAAGCAAGGCTAATCCTACAGCAGAGGCCAATAAACTGGAAATAAACTCCCAACATCATCCAATATGGGTCTACACATTCTCTTTAGGATGCAGTACTCCACGCCTATCATCATTTTGACTTGCACATAAATGTGGTTGCTGTTTAGTAACCCTGTCTACCAATTGTGCCCAATCAAAGACTTTTTGTCTCAGACAGATCTCCAAAATTCCTTGTTAGCCCAGTTCATTCATCAGCTGGGGTTTGCAGGAAAAGACCTGATTAGGTGTGGTTGGATGTCACTAGCCTCTCCAGGTGCTACAACAGGCAGCCCTTCCATCTTGCTGATTAACAAAGCTAACGATGCAAGATCGGAACAGATAAAACATTACAAAACTCAGCATCAGGAGACAACCGGACTGACACAATCAGGGCAGATTATTTTAAAGTCTTATTCTAAGTCTGCAGCCTACATCTCCTAGGAAGAAATCAGTGCCTGAAACCACCAGTTGACTATTTAGTGGTTCCTAGATGGTAAATACATAAAATATGCGCATAACGGAAACAGTAATGGCATTACAAAACAGTTACTATTTGACCAATAGTGGTGATTGGTAAGCACCAGAGTGGTAGTCTGCTTTGCAAGTCAGTGGTATACTTAACCAAGATTGACCCAATACATGTTTCTGTTTCACAATGCCAACTTAAGGCAGTGCCAAAACACAGCCTGTGTGTGCCTCCAGACACTTATGTCAAGAAAAATAAACTCTCACAAAGGAAAGATCAATGCCCTCTTCACAACATGGTGCGTATCCAACTTTTCCCAGTTTGTTACTCGTACAGAATGGCCCATATAATACTGCATAGGGCACAGAACATGGAAAGAACAACACATCAAGCAAAGACAACCTTTTGCCGTATCACTACAGCATCTCCAATGCACACAGACAAATCTTTTTCTTCAAACGTCTGCATTTTGAAAAGTTAACTCACTCTTGGCAATGAATAAAATGATGCCATCAGCAACAGAAGATCATCTCATACAGATCTAGCAGCCAGGCTATCTCAGAGTTACAATTCTTATTCGGAAAATGGTTTTCTGTGACTGGATTGTGAAAGCAAAGCTTCAGTCACACTTGGCTTGGATTTTACAGTCACCTGACTTCTTCTGTTCAGGTCTCATACAACAGCTTTTAAAGAGAATAGATGCTGAGTATTGGGTGCTGTCCCTTCGGCATGATCCTCCTTCATACCAAATCCTTCATGCACAAGAAAAAGAAAAGAAGAAAAGCATCCACATGGTCTTCAAATTTCCACTTTACGCAGACTCGATCTGCTGAAAGAATTCCTGGAAGAAAAGTACCAGGTTTAGAGGAGGATGTTACAGATAACTAATGCAGCACAGAGAAATTGATGATATGGTCTGACAGGAAGGGAGGGAAAAGACAAATAAAAACAAAAGAAATTAATCCCCAGGCTGAGAGCCAAGTGGAAGGAGAACATGGGAAAGATAGAAGGGTTGCATGAGTGATAGGAACAGGTAGTACAAACAGGTGGAAGGAGATGGGAGGGGAGAGTCAGAGAGAGGGAGGGAGCGAGGGAGGCGTCAGCAGAAGAGAAGACTTAGTGAAAAGGGATGGAAGAATGATTATTAAAATTGTTCAAACCTCGAGATGACAGGGAGAGCCAGAAGAGAAAGAAAAGCAAAGCTGATTGAATGAAACCCAAGACTGAAGAGCGGAACACAATTTCAGCTGAGTGAGTGTAATGCTCTCAGTCTCACAGCTATAGGTGAATCCCTTACCGATGGCTGGTGCTGGGTATGAGAGATTTATATAACTGGGGAATCTTCCTGTTGATCATTGGCTGTAGAGACTCTTTCAATCGGTGATAGTTGCGTTCCAGCTCTCGATGGTACTCCTTCTGGTCTGCTCCAATCAGAGTTTTGTTCTTGCGTAAGGCGTCCTCACAGCTACAGATAAAACACTTGTTTCACAGGTGTATCACATAAAGCTTATCATCTTCGCATGGAACAGCTTTGTAAGTGTTGTTGTACGTTACAAGACCCGCGATATTCCTAGGAGACACTACGAATTTTATGCATCCTTGATCTCATCCACATTATGGCGAAGAGTGAAGGTCAGACACTGCCTTAAACTGAAGGTGACCAGCCAATTCTTAATTAGCTACCACTATTCTCCTTTAATCTATATTCAACTGACCGATTCTGGCCTACAACTGGTATTGTACAAAGAGCTAGTTCACTATCTTCGTCTCAATGAGAGGATGATGCATGTTGTAGGGTGTTTAAAAGGGAGTTTTAAAAGGGTAGGTCAGGTTGTAACTGCTGTGAAATAGAAGGGAAGTTGGAAGCTGTAATGCAGAGAATCAACTGTTGACTGGTACATTGGAAACACAAAGGTACTGGCATACCGCTTCATGAAGTCTTTGAAGCAGAGGCGTAGCTTGTTGTGATGTCGGAAAAGCTTGGGATCATCTGGAATGTCTGCCAGGAAAACTTGGGCCACTTCCAAAGGCCCCTGAGAAAATTCCAGAGAGAAATCAGGATCATTTCAATGAGACATCTGTTAGAAACATCATAAACCTAGAAACAGCAATCATTTTTAACCATATGCTACTTGACATAATATTACAGGCTAGAGGTGAAGGTTAAACAGACTTGAAAGAGAAACATTAGTGCAAGTAAGATTACACAGGATACAGTTTAAGCAAACTATAACTTGGCCCCTTCGCACACTGATCCTGGAATATGGATGCTCAGGTAGTAGCTGTTCACCACGCTACTAATCCACGTGGCTATTCTTCATTTAATAAACCAGGTAATGACTGTTTGGAGAACTGTGAAGAGTTATGTGAACATAGGAACAGCAGGTGGCTACTTAGTGATTTGAGTTGAAGACCCATTCAATAGGAACATGACTGAACTGTGAACTAACTCAACACACCTACCTTTGGCCCATGCTTGTCTTTGCAGTGTGTTGTTGACATGGTGGTAAACTGACTAGACTAGCAATCCAGAACCCCAGGCCAATACTCTTGGGAATGAGTTAGAATTCCTCATAGTAGATGGTGAAATTTTAAATTCAATAAATACCTGGAATTAAAAGTTAGCCTAAAAATCATGCAGCCAATGTCAATTGTTGTAAGTTTCCACCTGGTGCACAAATGACATTTAAATTAGGAAACTGCCATTCTTACCTGGTCTGGCCTACACGTGACTCCAGACCCACAGCAATGCAGTTGCTTCTTAAAAGCCCTCAGGATTGTAAACATTGGGACATTATCTGACTATAGAGAGCACTAAGGAACTGTACCTGGTTGACTGTGGTTCCCACACTTCCCTGCAATACCATCTGCAACATTTTGGCATCTGCTGGGTCCTGGTGTGTGGCAAAAGCCAACTCCTGTGTCTTCTTTTGCATGTCCTCAATCGCAACTTCAATTGGGATTAATATAATCTGAAAACAGGACCACAGAGTTTATAAAGATTACAATGCATATAGTGTTGTCTCCAGAACTGTATTTAATTCCTTATTGCATTCTCTATGTCACTGACTTCCCTCAAGTTATCCACTGCACAGCCTGAACATTTTTTACCCACACGATAACATCGACTCGAGGGACCGAATGGCCTACTCTTGTTCCTATTTCTTATGACAGATATGGTTAAGGAAGATCATTTCACTAAATACCCTGATTTCCCGTCTTACTACAACTTTCCTCATTTTTGAGCTCGTTCATTCCACTTCAGTCAATTATTTGCCTGGACCAACAATTTTAGTTCCTTACAGGTCCTCAAGGCTTTGGATTCAGTAGCAGCAATAACACATCTGCGAAATGGCAACAGTCAGCACCTCCAAAAGCCACAGCAGTGAAGGTGATGTTGCCAACCTGTGACAGGGAAAATCAAAGTTGCAGGGTCAGCCAGCCACAGTGGGGAAGGGCCAGTTACAGAGGTACTCTATCTTGGGGTCAATCAGAACCCAAAGTCTCTTCAGTAATTGCTGACGAAAGGTAAAACATTGTAGAGAAATTTCCTACTCATGCATTTAAGTAGAATATCAGTCATCAGAAATGTGCTCAAAATACAACTTCATTGTCTAGATTATACATTCAGTGAAGTTGTCTGTTTGGCTGTCAGCCATGGGTAGCACTCTGGATTCGGAATCACGGGTTTCTGGGTTCAAATCCCACTCCAGTGCTTGAACACAAAAATGAAGGTTGATATTCCAGCACAGCATTGCCAGAAGTGTTTTATTCCAGATGAAATGTGGGAGGGAAGGAGGAAGGATCTGCCTGTTTGCATGGATGTATAAACTGAAGTAACACTATTTCAAGAGACACTAGGGAATTTTCCCAGTGTTCTGGCCAATATCTATCCCTCACTCAGTTTCATTGGGAGATGTAATCTGGTCACTATTACATTGTTGATTGCGGAAGTCTGATGTGTTGCCATGTTCCCTAGAACAATAGTTGTTTTAATATAAAATACCAATATACGTTATAAATATACATAAAACATACACGAACACATAAATATATACTCACATAGTATAACTCATGGGACGTGGGCATGCAAGTGCCTGCTTGGGTACAGCTCCAATAACACTCAAGAAGCTTGATATCATTCAGGACAAAGCAGCCCCCTTGGTTAGAATCCACCAAAACACCCAATCACTCCACCACTGACACTCAGTAGCTACTGTGTGTACCATCTGCCATTTAGAAGGCCAAGGGCAGCACATAAGCTTTCCTCCAAGCTTATGGCTTGGAAATATAAAACTTTCCTTCACTGTCACTGTGTCAAATTCCCTCCCTAATGTCATGGTGGGTCTACCTACAGCAGATGGACTGCAGCAGTTCAAGAAGGCAGTTCACCACCACCTTCTCAAGGGTAACTGGGGACGGGCAATAAATGCTGGCCCAGCCAGTAACACCTACACCCCACAAGTGAATAAATAAAATGCGACCACAGTTAAAAAACATTTCATTAGTTGCAAAGTGTTCGGAGATATCCAGAGATTGTGAAAACTGCAATGTAAGTGCAAATTCTTTCTTTCAAGACCTAATTTGTCAGCTGTTTTAAGTGACTGTATCTCTCTCTCACACACATACACACTAAAGAATGCAGGACATTGTTGTTAAATTTTCACCTCCAGGATGCAGGGCTAAAATCCAACTTGAAGACACTGGGTGAAGATATGATCTTATTCAGATGAGGAACAGATGGCACACTGATTGCTTTACACTTCAGCCTCAAGGCTGCAAAACTGTTTGTAATCTAACACACTCACTCAAACACAGAGATAGCACAGCAAACACATTCAATAAACTGACAATTGAACATTTTGTGCAGGGAGGATTTGAAACTATAAATGGCTAAAAGATAGGGTAAAAACTTTCAGAAACCCTTCACCTTGATAAGAACAAATCATCTCATATCCACACACAAGCCCACACTATCCTCTTTGATCAGAGGAACTTGGTTCAGGAGGATCCTGTCATAGAGTCCCTACCTCTTCCTTATGGATAACATTGATCCTGGTTTTGATGTAGGGGAAGGCATGTGAGGTTGTGAGGATGGTCTTCCGTTTATACTGCTCATGCAGGTCTCCATGAGCACGGCCATCTAATGTAAAGGGTGTGCAGTACATGAAGCAGCGCAGGTTATAATTCTTGTCAAAGTAAGTGATTCGGTCCTTCATCTCATAGGTGTCGAAGAAAGGCTCAACGTAAGTGATCTGTATGTATGCCTGAAAAACACAAACGCTCTTCAGAATGCTTGCAACTTCAGTCGGTTAAAGTTACACAGAAAATACAAAGATGTAAACATAGTGTTGATGCCAATCCTCTGGACAAGTTGTATTTGAATAAAATGTGCCCACTGTATTCGCATATCTCAGTATCCAGTTTCTGCTCAATAGCGAACGCTGGTCCACAACCTCACAAAAAAGTACTTGTAAATCTTTTTTCCTGCTTCCTGTTCTAAATCTCTTTCACTTAATATTGTGTCCATTCCCCCTTTTAGTAGGCTCCTTAGACATGATAAATTCCCCATCTACCTTGACCTCTCCCATCATTAATCTTGAACACCTCTATCAAATTCTCCTGTAACAATTCCTGTCATAATGAAAACTGGCTCAATTTTTTAATGCTTATTTTATCTTTATCATTATCATCAGTTTATGTTTATACGCTTATATTTTCTCATACTAGATGGTATTCTTTCAAGTTACAAAACAGGATGATATATTTGCCAAATAGTGTAAGCAGAAAGTGAGAGAGAGAACCAAACATGCCATAAACAATAGATCAGATCTAAGCTCTGCCAAGTCCAGTCATGAATGGTGGTAGACATTTAAACATCTCACTGGAGGAAGAAGCTTCACAAATATCCTCATCCTCAAAGATGGGGGAGTCCAGCACATCAATGCAAATGATCAAGGAGAAGTATACGCAAAAATCTTCAGCTAGAAGCCCTCAGTCTTCTGAGGTTCCCAGCATCACAGATATCAGTCTTCGGCCAATTCGATTCATACAACAAGATATCAAGAAATGACTTGAGGCACTGGTCCTGACAACATTTTAACAGCAGCGCTTGAAAGCAGGTACTCCATAATTTGCCATACCCCTCGTCAAGCTGATCCAGTACAGCTATAACACTGGCATCTGGATAACATTGCAGAAAATTGTTTATGTATGTCCTGTATATATAAAAAAAGGTGGATTGAACTCAGCCAATTGTCAGGCCATTAGTCTACTTTCAATCGTCAGGAAAGTGATGAAATGTGTCACCAACAGTGTTATCAAGCTACATTTGACAGAGTGTGGCATCAAAGTGCTGCAGCAAAATTAGAGTCAGTGGGAACTTAGAGCAAATCACTTTGCTGGCCTGAGTCATACTTGGCACAATGGAAGATGATTGTGGTTGCTAGAGGTCAGTTATCTCACTTCCAGAACAGTCCTACAGGAGTTCCTCAGGGTAGCGTCCTCGGCCCAACCAGCTTCAGCACTTTCCCACCAGCATAAGGTCAGAAGTGAGGATATTTGCTGATGATGGCACAATGTTCAGTGCTATTCAGGACTTCTCAGATACTTCTCATGTCCAAACGGCAAGTAATATTTGTGCTTTGTACGTATCAGACAATGAACATTCCAACAAAAGAGAATCCAACTATTAAACTTTGACATTCATTGCATTATGATGAATCCTCAACTATCAACATTAAGCAGGGTTAACATTGATCTGAAACTGAGCTGGACCAGCCATATAAATACTTCAACAGCAGATCAGAGGCTAGGAACCCTACAGTGATTAATTCCCCTCTGGATTCCCCAATAACTATCTGCTACCTGAAAGCACAAGTCAGACATATGATGTACATGCCCACTTGCCTTGCTGAGTGCAGCTCCAACAACATTTGAAAAACTTGAAACCATCCAGCATAAAGCAGCCCACTTGAATGGCACCAGTTCCACAAACACTAACTCTCTCCACACTAACATTCAGTCGCAGCAGCATGCACCATCTACAAGATACATGGAAGGAATTCACCAAGGCTTCTTAGACAATATCTTTCATCACCCTCTAGAAGTCAGGGGTACCTGGTACATGGGAGGAAAACTAGCTGCAAGTTCACCTCCAAGACATGGTGGCACAGTGGTTAGCACTGCTGCCTCACAGCGCCAGAGACCCGGGTTCAATTCCCGCCTCAGGTGACTGACTGTGTGGAGTTTGCACGTTCTCCCCGTGTCTGCGTGGGTTTCCTCCGGGTGCTCCGGTTTCCTCCCACAGTCCAAAAATGTGTGGTCAGGTGAATTGGCCATGCTAAATTGCCCGTAGTATTAGGTAGGGGTAAATGTATGGGTGGGTTGCACTTCGGCGGGTTGGTGTGGACTTGTTGGGCCGAAGGGCCTGTTTCCACACTGTAAGTAATCTAATCTAATCTAAGTATATAAAACACTCTTCATCCTGACTCTGAAATATACTGCTGTACCATCAATGTCGCTTGAGGTATTAGCTTTAATCTCGACTTTGTACACAAATCCCTCTGTTCTTCCAAATGACAAGCCCATCTCCCATCAATATGCTTACTTTCCTTCTCTCAAATATTTAAGTATCATGCCACCTGCAGTATTTTGACCATTCCACCATCTCAATGTTGCAGTGGACCTCAGAATGATTAACTCTGTTTCTGAATTCAATATTGTCCCTCTAACTAATGTAAGTCACTTATATACAGACTAATTAGAAATAGTCCCAGAACTAAATGCTATTGGACACTACTAACCACCTCCAACCAGAAACTGCTCTTGACCTCTCAATCCTTTTCAATAGTTTCCAGTTAGGTCCCTTGTCAAAGGCTTTCAAAACGTCACCCAATACATCTGTTACAGCCTACAGAACCATCAGACATGCCAAACACAATCTCCCTTCCTAAAACATGTGTAGGTTGCTTCCAATCATCTTCTCTTCATCTAGACATCCAGTAATTTAATTTTTAATTAAAGATTTCTACAATTGCTTTACCACAGATGTTAACCAAGCTATAATTACTTAGGACAATTAACTCCCACTTCCAAAAGTGGCCACTCTTGGTCTGCATAACATATTCACTCTCAATTGAATCCTGAAACGGAGCTTCTAGATCCTCTGCCGTTTCTTCCACAATTTTATCTCGGCTGTATCCCATCAGGTCTGACATATTATGCTTCTTTAGCTTAACTCGCCTCTCTAATATTTTCCTTTTATCTAACTTTTAAGTGATTTAGGATGTCTGTTCTTCAACAGTTTGTGACGTTCAATAAAAAGGTTTAAATATCACTGTCATTTTGTACTCATCTTTTACTAACTTCACTTCCTTCTGTATTTGCTCCGTTGCTAAATATCTAGCCATAACAGGACAAATGCAGAAGTGCATGTCAAGGCAAGAACTGGCTCCTCAAAATAGCTACATGAAGAATTTACCAATTTTTGAAAGAAGAGCAAAAGGACTGCTGCAGAATGCTAGCATTTCACCTTTGAATCATGGACTACAATACAATCAATCTGATGCAAGTCTCTTCTGTTAACTGTTTGTAAGTATCTAAAGCGATTTGACCTTGAGTAATCTTAATGCAGATCCGAATGGAGAAAGACCCACTGCATACGATTCCTCCTATTTGTTACTTTTTTACGTGCTAAATTAACAACTTCATACAAAGATACCAAAAGTACGTTAGGCATTAGAAGTTTTAGATTGGCACAGGACAGGAAGGTGTTAATGTTTGGAACAAAGGTACACAGTTGTATCAGAGCAGAGAGAGCTTTATGCCGCATTTATCAGAGGTAAAACCACATGGAGCACCTGAGGTCACATTGAAGCTCTTCACTTTGACCTGTGCAAATGCTCTCAAATGCTGTACACTGCAGGATTGAAAGGAAAGCATAGGTTGTGAATCAGCCAGGCGGGCTGTGATGGCGAATAATTTTCACCACTGAGATTGCTGTTACCTTATTAGGATCCAGTTTAGCTTTGTCAACCGGATTGGAATCTTTAATAATCTCAGTAGCCTCTTCACCAAATTGATCACGGTAAAATTCCTGTCACAATGCAGAACGCAATGATTTAGTGACAGCATGTACAGAAACCCCCATAAATCTCAGGACTCATAGCTACACATTATTAAGCCACCCAGTGTTATTGTTATCAGTTCAGACTATGGTTCTATACAACAATTATGCTGTTTCATCTTCTCAGTGAGCATCTATCCTGGACCTCCCACCATGAATGCTAGATCACAGCACTATTAGGTCATGCCCAGTACACAAACAATGTTCACTGAAAGTGCTCCTTTAATGGTTAAATCCCACAGTCTCATATCCGTCAGAATTAGGAGTCAGCCACATTTCTAATGGGTAACACTCTCGCAGAGTCAGGTCATGAGTTCAAGTCTCACTCTAGAGGGTAAACAAATCTCAGCTGACGCTACAGATCCATGCCGAGCAATGCTACACTACAGATTCATTATTTCTGGGTACAAAGTTAAACTGAGGAGTGTGTCCTCTAAGGTAAATGTAAAATATTCCACAAGACTATTAAGAGGAGGAGTAGGGAAGTCATCCCTGGTTCCTTACCCAATATTTATTCCTCAAGTAAAATCACGGAACAGAATATGTTATCCTTATCACATTCCTGCTTCCTGAGTACAAATTGGCGACTGTGGAATCCCCATTACAAAGACTGACTATGCTATGTAAGCACTTCACTGGCTGTTCAACACTTTGGAATGATTTAAGATGGTGAAAACCTCCGTAAAGCTCTTTGTCTTGAAGCTGACATTTTTCGAACTTACTTACCTCAAGCCGATATGAAATCTCTGCGAGCTTGGTGATCGAGGGCTCCTTGTAAACAAACTCTTGTTCATCCAAATCTCCAAACTTACAACCATAGAAACCAACTCGAAAGTAAGTCCCAAACATTCTCTTCGAGTCCTGTGTAAAGTGAAGACAGGAGTGTGTAAATAATCAAAACAAAGCAAAGCAGTGACTTGTTCAACCCTCTACTGACACTCCACTGCTTAAATCTCATTATTTGGCCAGTATTGCTTATATCAAGGTAATCTGGTAAAGGCTAAAGACTGTAGCTCATTGTTAAAGGTTTTGTTTGGCTGGTCAGCAAACATGGCTTGAAGACCAGTGTTGCTTTTTTTACACTTGTTAATGTACCCTTACTTCAGATTAATTTCTTGTCCCACTAACACTTTTAAGCATCTTAATCACAATTAAGGCCCCCGAGAAGGGCAGTACTACTTTAGTATTCACTTTTGCAAGCTCCCCATCCAGCCCCTCCAAATTATGCTGAATTACTTTTAAGATGTAGCCAGACTGACATTAACTAAACACATTTCGATCATTCTGTAGGTCTCAACTGGATCATTCATTTCTCGCTCCATTCGCTTTCCAGAAAATAATTTCCGGCATAGTCATAGAGCCATAGAGACGTACAGCATGGAAACAGACCCTTCAGTCTAACCCATCCATGCCGACCAGATATCCCAACCCAATCTAGTCCCACCTGCCAGCACCCGGCCCATATCCCTCCAAACCCTTCCTATTCATATACCCATCCAATAAATGGTTACAACTGCCAAAGTGGTCAAAACTGAGCCAGCACCCAAGCTATTAATCAAGAATATCAACACACAACCCGATGATGCCAAAGCAGGTACAGAAAATGCATGAAAGGTTTTAAATTCGTTAGCCTGCTGAGAACGGAGGTAAATCCAGTAAATGAATAGAAAGTACAAGTGAGAGGCCAGAATGAAAATGATTTATATAGAGATACCAGGAGGGTCTGAGCAGCCTGTTAGCATCTGAAAAGCCCAGCAAGATTGAGTAGTGGGAGCCTGGATGATTTTAACTGCCAAGCCTCAATTAAATAAGCTTGGGCAGTCTCCCACCTTACAGCAAGACAGACGACAGATCGCCTGGCTCATGGGTAGGAATGCCTTGCAGCGTCAGGAAACCATGGCTAAGAAATCTTGGGGTCAGTCCCCAGCAGTCAGTTATGACGGGTGGGGAAGACACTTAGTCATGACACAGCAGACCATGGCCATGGTTATGATGGGTGGGGAAGACACTTAGTCATGACACAGCAGACCATGGCCATGGGGAATTCAAACTAAAGGTTGGAAACTCATTGATTGTAATGACACAGAAATTGGGACATTCTGTATTTCTACAGTACTTTCCAAATATTTGGTCAGATTTTGGTCTTGTCAAGGTGAAGTGTTCTGTGGTGGGGAATGATACTTAATACAGAGTGTAAGATAGACTAAATGTGAATCACTGTGTCAGAGTGTGTTTTTTCACATTCCCTGAAGATTGAGACTTGACCTCATCAACACATTGCTGACATCCTTGACTTCACCCATGCTTTTTCCCCCCAGATCTTATACTTCAACAGACAGCTGCACAAATTAACAGGCTTGGAAACCTCAGTGACACCCACTCAGGTCCAGACACTGCAGCAGACTTATTTGACTGCACAATGTCAACTCGCTGTCGAGAGAAGAGCCACTTAATATATCAGCCTAGCTGCCGGGACAGAAAGGCTAACATTTAATACATTGCAGTGTTCACCCTTCCCAAATTTGTACAGACTTTCATTCAGTTAGTAGACCCTTAGAGAGAATTTTGAAAGTTGAAGTAACGCCCAAGAACTAGGAGTTGATGGAAGAAATGACTGACTGAACGCCAGAAATATTTGAGATAATTATTCGTTCATTTTAAGTGATCTTCAGTACAAATGATATAATCACTCTAAGTTTGTAGAAAAAAATTAGAGCAACTTACCACAGGGTGAAGTGAGGGGACAGTATGACCAGCAGCAAGTGGAACAAAGGAGAGAGCACACAGAAAGAATCATCAATTGATAGACTTTGCACCAATCACCAATTATATGTACAGGTGTCCACCCTTGACACCAAGGTGCAAGCGCTGCTGCCAAAATGGACAGTGTGCAACCAAAATCAATTCATACCTCATGAAGTTTCATTTTCCTCCCTCCATTCCAAAAAGACAATGTAATTTATAAGCTGCAGGATGAGCCCTACCGATCAGTAAATGGTCATTGTTCTATACAATTTGAGGTGAGTGAGAAGGCACACCTCATACTTCAGAGAGATTTCACTAAGTTTGGATTGTGTGTCCTGACTGGCAGCAGCATTTCACCTCAGGGTTTGTCACAGGGAAAGGACAACCCACCTCCCTCCACCCCGATAACAGGAAGAAGGCACAATTTTGGCTAAAGAGTTGTCACGTATTACAGTCATAGCTCTCGTTCAGATCTCAATGGAACATATAACCAGGCCATGTATCGTCATAAAGCAACTACATTTCTCTCATAGGATCTGAATAAATTCAGTACAAGATAAACATGTGCTACAGCACCACAATTAGAAGGAACCAGTTCCATTGTTTAGTTGAGCTCAACACTGCAGTAAGTTTCTCAATTTAAAACTCCACCCTGGTCACTTCTGAAGCCTTCATATGATGTACCAACATACTAAGGAGTAACTTACCAGAGGCAAGGGCTTATTGATGACAAAATAGTTCACCTCCTTCAATACACTGCAGTGAAATTATGGTACCCACAACTAATGCATTTGAAACATGTCTATTTTCTTAAATGATGAACACACAAAAAAAACACTCAAAATTAACAGAAAAAACATTCAGGAGCACATCCCTGACTACATGGCACACAGGAGCTATGTTCTAATAATAAATCACTTTCCAGTTGCCTTTACAAAGTACAGGGGAAAGTGACTTCATTAAAGCACCCGGCATCCTGCCTAATGCTTTAAAGTCTTCACCTCCGCACTGACATAAAACCTGCTGGCTTTCCTCAATAAACCACTGCTTCCTGCAGGCAGTATGCATTCTGCATCTTAACACAAGATGCAGTGTTTTATGACCCAAGGGCTAATGGCTTATCTGCCCAGAATCCAACACAGCCACAATCAAGCAGCAACATTTTCTAACACATCTAGCGCTTGGTTCGGATCCACCAGAATGTTACTTTGTGTTTTAAAATCAATCAAGATTTTAATTTTCACCCACTCCACCCCACCATGCTCACGTTCCTTTTGGTGCATTAGTCAAATTTAAATTTTGTCTGATGTTTTTATGCAGGTTTTTGAAAACACAGAAAAAGAGCAACCTACACATTGACTACCCTTTCCCACTCCTGTGGAGTTGGTGGGAGGAAGCCAGCAGATGTGTTACCAGGTATGCTGTGAACACAAGCAGAAACAGCTGTGTGAGCCACTAGATGTGAGAGATGGAAATTATTTGGTTACAACATGACTTGAAGGTCAGTGTTACAAATGACGTGATCACACTGGGAAACATCAGTCAGCAAAACAGGGTGACTATGGAATTGTCAGGCAATACTTTAAGCACTCTTCAGGCAGCCCTCTGGATTTATCAGTTCACTGAAGAACATGGAAGAACGCCCTAGGAACCCTGAAGGGAGCTCATTTCCCACCTGAAAACTTATAATTTGACAATTTAAAGACCTGGTGATCCTTCCACAGGTCTGGAATTCAACATCATTTTCAATTCTCAGCCCTCAGCATCCTAGCTTTCTTCCTTATTCTGAAAGCCTGACAATACTGCTCCCGAGTTAGTGTTCAAAGAGACACCCTTTTTCATTCTCAAAATGTCAATAGTCTTAACTTCTACAGAGGCAGGTGAAACTCATGCTTCAGGTGAAGTGCAAGTGCAAATATCTCAGGGTAAGAGTTCAGGGCTAGATATATATCTTGGTCAGCCTTCTAGCTTTTCCTTTGATGTTGACTCGTGTTTCTTAGTCATAAATTAGGAAACCCAGTATTGAGCAAGACCTATCCCCCAGAAGAATAAACTAGGTATACAGCCCAGAAGTTGACTGGTTAGAATCCCTCTGTGCTGAATTTATTAATCTACATTGGAATTTCATTAGGGGGGTGTGCCTAACTAGTATGGGTGTCCTTAGAATACAGAACATTACCTAGGAGTTTGGTCCTTGCCATCTAACCCACATGCATGTAGAGGAGTGAGAACTGCATCAGGCTGGTTTTTCCTCCAGTTCAGAGTTGTCTGGTGACACTCACTGTCTAGACAACATCAAGGCTGAATCTCAAAGTATGTTGCAATAGGAACTCAACAGTGAGTCAGCATGAGGGCAGAAAAATTAGAAACACACTTTAAAATAGCAAGTGGGACAAGCTAAGAGCAGCCTGCCTGCTGACCTCAACGAGGAAATGCTGTAATGTGAAGGAAACAAAGACAGGAAGAAATCATTGGAAACAGTATAAAAATAAAACCAACAGAAATGAGTAACTGTCATTCCTTCCCTCCCCACCCTAGCCAATCCGACGGCTGCCTGAAGCAACTTCCAAAGCCTGCACTCAGTTAGTTAGAACATGAGATATTTCCCAGTTGGAGAGTGCGTTGTCTCCTCACATGATACAGCCATAACATGCAAAAGCACCATCATCATACAAACAATCCAATCCACACGGAGTGCATGCAGCCTACCTCCCAGCCAGAACTCTGCACATGGACAGAGAGAGGGAAGGGGAGAAATAAAGCGAGAGAGACAAAATTCACTGATCAATGAATACTCAAACAGATGCAGGAGCTAATACATAATCGTGAGGTCAAGAGTACACACATTATGATGCTGCATTTCAGAGCCACTTAGATCCTATGATCAAAAGGATGTTTTATCATGATGTTCCAGTAATAACGACTCTAAAGTGCAAAAATCAGGCAACACTGCAGCAAATGTCAAACATGGCTGTACAAACCAGCAAAGTGAGGGGTTTACATCACTCAGTGTCATGGTTTTGGGGGGGGGGGGGGGGGGGAGGGGGGAAGGAATATATATCAATAGGATAGTGAAGGGCATATATCAAATAAAGTGACAGAAAGGAGTCGATATCATTCAATGTCACAGTGAGAAGTTTATATTAGTCGATGTCACAGTGATGGATTTACATTACTCAATGTTATAGCCAGGGGCATACATTTGCTCCTGGAACAAGACAGAACGGATAGTGTCAATGCAAAATGTACACAGTCAAGGTCACAATGAAGGATATGAACCAGCTTGTGCCACAGTAAAGGGTGGCACTGGCTGATTCATATCAAAGCCAAAGGAATACAGTAGCCACTGACAAAGAAAGGGGGAGGAGGAGAAAGAAGTTGCTCTGGATCACTATTTAGGAAATACATTAATCAACACCTTGGCAAAGAGCAACTGTATATTTATCATTTTCAGCTTGATTTTTTTCATTCCACTGTAGGAATCCCACCAAACCACTGCCTCCAATGATCAAGTCAAGAGACAAAATTCTCATGTCTCACCACACAGCCTGCAGTTAGCGTCACCACAAAGATTATAAGCTTTGATTTTATACAGCTTGAAATTCCAAACCATTCTGGTGTTATACCTATACAGCTTTGGACACCCATGCCTTCAGGGTAGGAGGAAATGAGGCACTATAACCAGGAAATGAGTTCGAGGCTACCAGGAGTGGTGGGTGTGTGCGGAGAGTGCATAAAGTCCAGCAAAAGGACAAATGAACTCAATAGTAATCATGAAAACAAGCAGCACTGGGAATGCTTGAAAAGGGTCATCAAAACATTGGGGGCTTCAAAGTTCCACATCTTTAGCAGTGGACTGGGACAAGAGGAACCCATGTTACTGGTAACAAAACTCTAAAAGCAGCAGACTGTCGCAGTTTTCCGAGCGATGTGCCAAGCATTGAGTTGGGTTGAACATTTTGGCTGGTGGGGTTAATTCCAGCACTCAGACTGGTTGGGAAAGAAGATGGACTTCAAATCTGAAGATGAAAATTAATCTCAAGAACCAAACTTACCATTCTGGATCATTTTCCCTACGAATTGCTTAGAATGTTTTGGGATTATCCTCAGCAGATTTCCAGTTATGTGCATTTTAACTTTTGTTAAAGATGTTCTGTGGTAACCCTCTACATTATTTGAAGAATGGCTGGATATCAAATACTGAGCAATCTGGAATTATTATGACCTTCCGAGGATGACAGTCAATTATCTATATTCTGTACTTTTAACTGATCGTGGGAAGTAAGATTTATGATCAGTAGCAGACTGCATACCCATGCAGAACCAAGTTTATCTTTCAAGAGGGCCACATATCAGGATTTGCCTGCACTGTTAAACTAATGTAAGTCAGGGTCACTCACCAGGTTTGACAGCTTGGACTGCAATCAGCCATAAAGTGATGGCACTCGGCCTTTTGACCCAATGTTTTAGCCACTTAACTCATCTAAGTGGCGCTTGGACACTGACAGCTACAGCTCTAATTATAGGATTTTGGAATGGACTTAGAACATTTTAAATACATTTCAAACTTCAGTGTGTTATTTCTTATTGGTGCCTCTGCTTAAACGGTGATTGGTCACATGCCTGACTAGTGTAGCAGCCAGTAGGTTTATCACTAATCTCCAAACAGTACACCATCGCCATCCCATGGCATGGACTAGGTACTGCAGGCATGCCGCCACTGCTTTCTAAACCTCCCCTAATCATGTCCCCCTCCAAATGGGAATAATACTTTTTGTGACAAGCATATGTACATGCCTGTAGGTTTATTCTTGTGAAAGGTAGAAAGCTGCAGCAACCCTATCCATTGGGACTGGCAATGCTTTGGAGTTTGAGCTCATCCAAAACCCTGCAACCCATAAACTAATTTGCACAAAGTCCCATTCACCCAATATCTTTGAACTTGCTGTCCTAAATTACATCCTCATTCACCAACTTCAGAGTTTGCAATTTGTTCAAATGGCTCCATGTCCTGAATCTCTCATATCTCTGTATTATCCATTCTGAATTCTTTGCAGCTTTCCAATTCTCCCCCTGTTGACCGATTTCCACATGGTTACTGGTAGCTGTGCTTTCAGCTGAGACATGATGGTCTGGAATTCCCTCCCTAATCATGTCCACCTCCTCTCTTATAAGATGTTCCTTAAAACCCAGCTCTTCAACCAAGCTTTTCCTCATCTGCCTGAGTGTCTATGTACCCAGGGGTCAAATTTGCTCTGATAATGCTTGAGGGGCTAGGGGGCATTTTCATGCACGACGCATGATAAGGTTAGATACATTTGACAAGATAATGAAGGCAGAGATATGTCATACTTCCCAGAGTGCTGCGGTGAAAGAAATAGCAAACTACACTGCAGCCAACTCCATAGCACCATTGACAAACTGACAGAGTGGACCATCCTCCCTTGATTTACAAAGTGTGGAGGGTGGAGTGCCTGATAGATTAGATTAGGTTAGATTACTTACAATGTGGAAACAGGCCCTTCGGCCCAATAAGTCCACACCGACCCTCGGAAGAGCAACCCACCCAGACCCATTCCCCTACATCTAACACTATGGGCAATTTAGCACGGCCAATTTACCCTAACCTGCACATCTTTAGACTGTGGGAGGAAACCGGAGCACCACGCAGGCACGGGAAGAATGTGCAAACTCCACACAGACGGTTGCCTGATGTGGGATTTGAACCTGGGTCTCTGGTGCTGTGAGGCAGCAGTGCTAACCACTGTGCCACCCATAATGAGGAAGGGTTTTAGCTGGAGTGACAGACAAGGATACCCACCGCCACAGAATAGTGTACAGGTTTTCAAAATGCTTATTTATAATTATGTATCTCCAATGTTGCATTTACTGAACAAAACACTAAGCAAAACAAACAGCTATTGAGTTAACACAGAATACCTGATTTGGGATTTTGTTAAAAGCATCCTGTAGTTTTCCATGGATTGTTGCCAGTTTCTTACTGTCCCGGTTGGCCTCATGAATTGGGATCAGGATCTTGTACACTTCATTTACAGCTTCATACATGCCAGCCTGGTGAGGAAAACAAACCACAGTATCAACATTAGAACTGAAAAGCAGGATGGAAAGGATCTACCTTCAGACATCTCCACCAGCCCAAAACTAATAAGCAGGATAGGTCGCACCACGGTGGTTTATTCACAGTACATTCAGCAGCCTCCAGATAACTGTTTCTTAATGAGGAAAGAAATCAATGCAGGAGATTTGATTTTCAGTTAGATGCACATTATACTGTTACAGCTTGTTTGCAAAGCACAAGCATATCATTATGCTACCATAAAGGAGACTAGCATTGTAACAGTGAGATTTTCCTCAAACACATTATGGTACTGTGGTGGGATTCCATAGCTTTTTTAAAAGATATTTTTATTGAGAATTTTTTTTATTTATAGTATTATAACATTACATAAATATAATATTTTACAATTATAACAATTACAACAAACTAACTACCATCTTACTCTACAAAACAAATCAGAATTACATTCACTACCAATCTATAAATAAATAATACCACCCCAAGACTTCTAACCTTCAGGAGCATTATCACATGCGGATGTATTCGGGATTCTTCCTCCCAGGGCACAAGGCTCACTAAACCCAATCACCATGGCTAAACAAATCCCTCAATTAAAATGGCAGACAAGTCTGCTTTCAGGGTAATTCAAAAAGGGCTGTTATGTCTTCTCAGACAAAGTTCTGTTTTATGGTGCACCATGTTTGTGAGCAAACCCAAAGGGATGTGTTCTACAATTAACTTGTGCCATCCCAACAAGCCCAGAGGGTTCTCAGACACCCAGCTCATCAAAATGTTCTTCCTCGCACAGTACGTGAGAATGTTAAACAGCTTTCTTCCATGTGCGTCTAAGGAAGATAAATTTGGCAGACCCAAGAGCAGAGACATTAGGTCTCTCTTAACTTCGGACCCCAGACCCCTCTCTATTACTCCTGCCACAAAACTTCAGTACCTACGAAGCTTGTGGCATGACCACAAACAATGAGTGAGGGTTCTATGCTTATTTTGCACTTGGGGCACTTTGGAGATGCTCCCTTTTTGAATTTCACAAGCCAATCTGGGGCCAAATGAACCCTGTGAAGAACCTTCAACTACATCGCGTGTGTTCTGTTACAGAACAAGATCATTCTCGCATTCTCCCAAATGTCCTCCAATGTTTCTGAGGGAATGTCCCCATCTAACCCTTGCTCCCAGACCTCACATAGTCACTCAAGACACCACACCCCAATAGGTGATAAAGAGTACTATGCTTGTGGCATGAAGCACCCTCTTCTCTGTGCCAGAAGAACATCACGATCTCCCCTTCAAACAGGTCTCCCCAAACAAGAGACTCCCACAGCTGTCCACAGTTTGAATCCAGGGTCCATCATCCCTGGCCGGAATCCCGGCATACCAACTATAGGGGTAAGGAAGGTGGTTTTAGATAAACTGCCCTTTGCTCTGTCACATTGCTCTCTGTATTAATAATGATTGGATTCTGACAGTACTCCATAACTGTCCTCATCTTATCCATAAACAACAGACTAGCAAGGGGACACTTTGCCTGGGAGGCCTCAATATCCAACTACATTGATCTCGGGTCCTTACAAGCCCAGTCGCTCATGAAGGACAGAAGGGAGCTTAGTTAGTATCGCTTGATAGCCAGAAAGTCTATTGCTCCCAACCTTGGGGGTAACTGCAATTTGGCAAGCTTAGCAAGGGGCTGCCTGTAATGCTAAATAAAAGAACTAAACCAACCAGTAAGTCTCCACAACATTTGCCTGGGAAATATCAGCATTCGCATGGGTTAGAACTGACAAAGAAGGACCTTCATTTTGATAAGGGCTATTCGACCTAACCATGAGATTGGAAGGGCCTCCCATTATTGAAGGCCTTGTCTAATCTTGTCAAGCAAATGAACAAAGTTAGCCTTAAATAGTTGATCCAAGGTGGGAGTAACTAAAATGCCTCAGTAAAGAAAACCCTCTGTGACCATTTAAAGGGGAATCGTAATTCACCTTTATAAGCAGGTATTCCCTTCAGACCCCCCAGGGCATGGCCTCTGATTTTGCAAAATTGATCTTATATCCCAAAAAAGAGCCAAATAAATTAATACATTGTATTAAATGGGATACAGAACCTGCCAGGTTTGATAAGAGGAGGAGAACATCATCTGCATATAACATAATCTTATGTGCCCATGATCCCACTTCTGGGGCAGCTATGTTAGGGTCTTTACGGATCGCCTCTGCTAGCAGCTCAACCACCAATGTAAACATTAGCGGTGATAGGAGACAACCAATACTGAAGTTACTGGATCTTACATCATTGGTGAGAACTGCAGCCAGAGGGTCACTATACACCTATACTCCACCTATTTGACAAAGACCTCATCTAGACCAAACCGTTCCAGAGCATAAAAAAGATATGGCCATTCCACACGATCAAGTGCCTTCTTTTCGTCTAAAGAGATCACCAAACCCTGAACCGAATGTTGCTGACACACTTGGACCGTATTCAGTAATCTTTAATATTATTGGAGAACCTACGGCCCTTTATTAAATCAGTCTGGTCCCCTTAACAATATAGGGTTGTATCTTGGATAAAATTTTAAAATCTAATTTTAACAGTGAAATGGGACTGTACGAAGCACAGTACTCTGGAGTCTTCCCTTTCTTAGGGATGAGAGAGATGTTAGCCTCTCTCAGGGATGGCGGAAGCAGCCATGACTGTATGAATAGTTGTACATGTCCAGCGTCAGCCCTGAAAAGATATTTGCAAATTCTTTGTAGAATTCACTCAGGAGACCATCAGCGTTGGGCGTCTTCCCACTTTGGAGCTGTCTTTCTGTCTCCTGTATCATTGCACTGTCAAGGGGGCATTAAGAAGAGATTCATGTTCCGAGGACAACCATTCACAGCCTATCAAAATATCTGCCACAGTTGCCTTCAACCATGTCTTGAGCTGACGATGCTGCTCTCCCTTCGATCTCTTCCAGCTAGCTGAATAAGAGATAACTATCCCCCTAGCATAGGCCTTAGCAGTCTCCCAGAGTATAGACGGGTTACTAGCCGTCCCCACATTGATAGCCAACAATGCTTTGAACTCACTCGAGAAGTACTCGACAAGCTTACTGTCCTTGAGTATAAAAGGATCGATCTGCCAATGCTGGGAAACTGTTCCATTGCCCTTAATCTCAACCTCCAAATACACTGCCGTACAATCAGAAATGGCTATGTTTCCAATTGTACAGGAAAACACCGAAGGTGCTAACAAAAAAGATCAATCCTGGTATGACACTTGTGTGGATTAGAGAAAAAGGTGAAATCCCTACCCATAGCGTGGAGACATCTCCAAATATCCACCAACCCCAATTCCACGCATAAGTCAACCAATTACTTGAATTGCAGAGGCGAAGGATAAATAAAAATAGGGTATTATGAACAAAAAAAAATTTGCCCATCCCCAAGTCTACCTTGACCTCAATTATTACTGTAAAAAAAATGATAACCAACAACACGTTCTGTAATACAATAGAAAGAAAGGAGAAGCACACAAAGTAGAGAGAAAAAGTAAAGGGAAAGGAAAAGAGAACCATTATTGTCTATACTCTTTGGACCATCCAGTCTATTTCAAAGTGCCCAGAAAGCTCTTTGCTTTCTCTGAGGAGGCAAATACATGCACAGACCCTTTGTGATTAAAGTGGAGCTCTGCCTGGTACCTGATGGAATATTGAATGTCCAGATTCCTCAGTCTCTTCTTCACCCCATGGAAGACTTCCTCTTGCGGATCATGGCCGCAGAAAAGTCCTGAGAAAACATAATCTTTGATCTTTTATAAACTAGGGTCTGAGGAGCCTTTCCCAGCAATCTGGAGGCTTCCATTACCTTTTTTGTCCTTGCAGGACTGGAATTGCACTAGGACCAGGCAGGGGCACTGGTCTGAATCGGGCCTGTGCACCACCACCTGGTGACCTCTTTCAATCTGCACCAGGTCTACCTTGGCATTCCAGCCCAGAAATCGAGGCAGCCATTCTTCAAAGAAACTGATTGGCTGCGCACCTACCTCTTGCTCTGACAGCCCGATCACCCAGATGTTTTATCTTCAACCGCGATTTGAGATCGTCGACCTGTTCTACCAAGGCCCGTACCTACTTCTCCAGGGCCTGGATATATCCCACCGAGGACTCGACCACAGTCTCTGACATCGTGATCCACTGCTCGACCTCTTCCACTTGCTTCCCGAGACTCTGCAGCTCCTGCTCGTGCTTCTGCAGCATGGCTGAGATTGGTTGCAGTGTGACGCGACTCTCTAAAATCGATGCCTCGATCATCTCCCAGATTTTCATGATCTCCGCAGCCAGGCCTTGTTGCATAGATGAGTCCATCGGGATTTTGGGGAGCACCAGCTGCAGCCGTGGGCATGTCCGATGCTGCAGGGGAGTGTCCTGCCTGTTCTGATTTATTCTATCCTTGACCTCTAATCATCTTCCCTCAATAAAAAAAATATGAAGCACTTCTCCCAATATAAAACTGTCAAGTTCCTTCAAAATAGCTTAGTTGGGGAGGGTAAAAGCACCACTTCACCCGAGTTATGGCGCAGAGCTCAGCAAGGCAGACCTGCTAGATTGCCGCCATCTTGGACCCTCTCAGGATTTCATAGTTTTAACAGTGCTATCTGGATTGGAAGTGGGTTGTGTGCAGATGTGAAATAAATGTTAAATAAATGTCCAGGACAAGGATTCCCAAATGCACAACCAAAACAATGTGAGACCGAAATTAGAACAAAACAAGAGGGAAGACACAATTAAATGTATTGTATACCATTGTAAAGGAGGCTGCTGCTTGTTCAAGCAATCCCACCAGACCAGCTTCTGTGAAATACTTCCCAGCACAAATGCCTTCTTCATCAGGAGAAAGAACATCATCCGATACAGCTGATTCCTCGAGAACATTTGATGATATGTACTTTGGGGGAGAAAATGCACAGAATTATAAATTAAAACTGATTCTTAATCCAAACTTTAATTATATAACAGCTTATATTTATACAGTGAGTTTAATATAATGAGATCTTCCAAGGCGCTGTGAAGGAGCATTATAAAATAATGTATAAAACTGAGCTATTTAAGAAAATACCTGGTCAAAGATGTTGGTTTTAAGAGATGCCTTGATGGAGAAAAGTGTGTAAAGAAGCAGACAGAAGATCCTCCAGAACATGGGGACTAGGCAACTCGAGGTATGGCAATTAGTGATGGATCAATTAAAATCAGAGATACTCAAGGAGGTCAGTATTAGATGACTACAGTTCCTCAGAAGGTTGTGGAGCTAGGATAAATTACAGAGATAAGGAGTGGCAAGGCTGTGAAGGGAAAGCTGGGAAACCAACAATGAGAATGCTTAAATCAAGTTGTTGTTTGTGTGGGAGCCAATACGGACCAGTGATCACAAAGCTGATAGAGGAATGAGTCACACTGCAAGTTAAGGCTCCGAAGTAATATAGTAGTCATAGAGATGTACAGCACAGAAACAGACCCTTACATACTTTTACACTTTGTTTTGGGCAACACATACATTAGTACTTTGCTCAAAGCCCCCACAGTTTCTTATCATTACCAAGCTTTTGTCAGCTGGAATGGCAGATGAGGTATTTTCAGTCATAGAATGCAGCTTTCTCGAAAATGATATGAACACCATCCTTTTTATCTACAATAAGTAGCACTTAATGTTATGAGGCAGTCCTGAACACTCAGAAATACTTACCCAACAACATAAAAATTTGAATACCACATCTCTATTTGTACCTGACTGAATGGGCAAACTCAACCTGGGGATAGCTAATCTTTGCTGCCACTTTCCTTGGCCTCAGGTACCAGCTCTTTATAACACAGCAAACAAGAACAAAATATACAGATGCTATAAATCTGCTAGAGGTAGAAAATTCTGGAAAGATTCAACAGATCACCCAGTACAAATGGAGAGAGAAAAACAAAGTACATCTTTGAGATTAATGTTATTTCATCAGAACTGGAAGACAGATTCTGATATGCCATCAATCTTAAACGTTAACTTTCTCCCTTCTCAGATGCTGCCTCACCTACTGACCATTTCCAGCATTTGCCGGTTTAACTTTGCAAGATTGAACCGTCACCCTCTTACCTGAAAGCTGACACAGCCTATCGGCAGATACCGACAGTCTTCCAGCATATTGAGGTATTCTGCCACCAGTGCTGCAGAGTGCACCAGGCACTGTGCCGCTTCAGCGTGGTTAGCTCGCTCGGAGTGTTTCCCTGCCATATTCTGTAACCACGTCAGGCGCAAATCAGGTGATGTCTGGTAACCTTTGGCAATTCTATCAGATCAGGACACACAGGTTAGTCCAAAGCTAGTGGACATGAGCTGCATTTCAACACACTCAATCTTGGAGTGAGCAGAAAGAAACAAAGAGTTTTAGTAATGTACCTGTACATCAGATCCATTAACATTTCTGGATCCTCCTGATGTTCCTTCATCTTCACTGTGTCGGTGAGAATCATGTGCAGGTTAAACACTAAGTCTTGTACCTGAATAGAAAGGAAGTAGGACAGGAAATCTCAAAGTCATTTAAAAAAACTTCCCATAATTTAATAATAAAATAAAGAATAACTTTGATCACTTTCGAAATTCATTCAATACATTAAATATTGCTGAATACCTTTATCTTGTACTTACCAGTATAAACACAAGTATGCCAAATTTCAAATTATAACAAACTAAAATAGTTGAGAATATTTGGAATTTGTCATTGTTACATTTGTCATAATGAAGATAAAACAAAACCTTCAGCAGAGAATTTCTCTTTTCAACGTAGAATTTCATAGAATCCCTACGAGTGTTGAAACAGGCCATTTCGACCCAGCAAGTCTCCAAAGAGTATCCAACCCTCTAAAGAGTATCCCACCCAGACCCATTTCCCTACCCTATTACTCTACATTTCCCCTGACTAGTACACCTACCTACACAATATTCAAGTTCCGTGACACCAAGCGACTCTCTGTATACTTCCAATTAAAATATGTCATGATGTATAGTTCACCTCAAATTTTGTTCCAGAGGTACATCTGACTGTTTTCCCATCTCCAGGCAATTGCCAGGAGATCAGACTGGCTTCCAGTGCTTTACTAAGGAAATCACGTTGTTCAGCCCATTTCTGGGACACATAGACCTCCTGCCATTCACTGATATTCAAATGGAAGGAGGGATTAAGATGTGGCAAAATAGAAGGCATGTTGTGAGGAGATAATTTAAATGTTCTATTGCCATCATCATTTCACGATCTCTATACTCTGAATTTATGGATATGAGGATCGTTATTTGGTAACCAACTTCTGTTGGAAAGAGTTTTTCCATTTCCCTTGGGTTAGGGGACTGGTTCTGGTGACCAGTCATGCGCTTGAAATGTTACCACTGCCTTTCTCTCGCCACAGAAGTAACCTGAACTGCTTAGCACTCACAGCATCTCTGGTTTACTGACAATTTAAAAATGGTCTACCTGCTCAGCAAAGGTGGTCTCCCGCAGTTCTAGATCCTCCTCAGCATATGTCAGAATGGTCTTCAATGAGCGACGAAGGTATTCTTCATTGAAGTTTTGGGAAGTGCCCACCAGTGATGACAATGACATTGTAACTTGCATTTTCACTCGGGCAAAGTTCTGCAGAAAGACTTTTTTTTCAGTTATTTTCCTTAGGCTTGAGGCTATTTCAAGTATTAATATACAAGACGAACTCCCAGTATACACTGTGAAAGTGTGGGTGTACGTTTATTCATAACGAGTGGACAATCAAGGTTAATTTCTTCTGCTGACACCACAAATCTCCCCCCATTCTGATAAGGCCAATGCATTGTATTGCAAAATAAAAGCCACTTTAACTTCCAGATGATCACCAACAGTAGCCACCAATACACAACTTGGTATCAATGAACCACCAACAGTGAAAATGGTGTGACCAGTGAATTGCAGAATTACACGTTGCTACTTTCCAGGTACTGCTACTGGCTTCTTTCTATGTCAACAGGACTAAAGTAGTCCTTGTTTAAAGTCATCCCTGCTTAATGTTACTTTACCATGTTTTGGTCCCCATATTTAAAAAAAAGACTTTCAAAGGAGATTCTCTAGGCTAATCCCTGGGATGAAGGGTTGACTTACCAAGAACAGCTAAACAGGTTAGGCCTTTAGTCAGTAAGGTTTAGAGGAATGAAGGGTGATCTTATTGAGATTCTGAACATACTTGACATGGTAGATGTTGAGAAGATGTTTTCACTAGTGGTGCAGTCTTGCAATAGGGACGTTATTACAGAATTACTAAAGACTCATTTAAAACTGAGATGCGAAGGAATTTCTCCTCCCAGTAGGTAGCGAGTGTCTGGCATACTCCACTCGAGTCGAAGCATCTAGATCACTGGAAGTATTTAAAGAAATGTTTGATAGATTTTTGAGCTATCAAAGAGTTGATGGCTATGCTGAGCCTAGGGTTAAATTGAGCCCACCATGATCTTATTGCGGGGGAGGACAGGCTTGATGGGCCAAATTCCGTGCTTATTTGTTATGTTTTTGCATCCTGCAACTTTGTTTAGTGTACGAATTCATTTTAACACTGGTTCCTGCATAACCAATAGGCACCCATCCCCACCCCCCCAATTCCTGACCTCAGAGTCATGCCCTCCTGCCTGCTGAAATAACTCATGTACCACTTACTCTGCTTGGATTTGCATTCATTTTCAAGATCCAGATTCAATCCAAAGCTGCAGCTACAATGGCATGGAAGTGAGAAGCTAAGTGGTTCCAATGTGCTGGGGCTTGTTTAATCCATGTTCATTATTTTTCTTTTAACTTCATTCATGCGATATGGCATCACTGCCTAGGCCAGCATTCATTGCCCATCACTAATTGCCCAGAGGGCAGTTGAGAGTCAACCCTGTTGCTGTGGGTCTGGAGTCACTTGTGCACCAGACCAGGTAGGACATTAGTGAACCAGATGGGTTTTCCTGATAATTGCTGGTGGTTTCACAGTCATCATTCCAGGTTTATTTTGAATGCAAATTCCACTATCTGCAATGGGCAGGAACCCAGATCTCCAGAACATTACCTGGGTCTCCAGATTACTAATTTAGCAATAATACGCTTAGACCATCACCTCCTCATTATCCTGTATTTAAATAACTTTGAACTCTATTTCTGCCTTGCTGCTCTTCTCTAACGCCTTGCTCACATTGGAAATTCAGTAGAAAGAGGTAAGTGAGCCCTTTTAAAAATAATGAGGCACCAGAAGGATCAGTCAGCAGGAGGATGGTAAGCAAGATCACTGACAAGAGGGAGGGAACTGTACTGTAGACATTAAGTACATTTTCTGTCATAATTTTAAGCACATTCTAAATTTAATGTAATTTACTATTTCAGAATGTAGCACTGCAACACATTTCAACTTTGAGGGCATAGTGTTTTAATTTTTTTTTGCTGATAAGTAAGTTCCTCTAGAATGCAATTAAAACTAGTTGCCATGGACTTTCACTGAAAAGTCATGATTATTAAGAATATAGCCATAACTTTAAGTGAAGATTCATTGTACAAGATGCAAATTAAACACCCAGATAACTTGGAGTGATGACAATTAACTTGGGGTTAACAAGTCCAGCTTTGTGATCAGTTCACCAGTTCACCAGAACAATTCTGTTTGGGGAAAACAAGTACAGAATCATAAACTGGTCTACCATAATCTACCATTCAACGTTGACTTGGCCACTCAACTACTCTGAGCACACCACTGTCACTTTCCTACTCAATGCATAATTTATCCTTACTCAGTGCATCTATTTGATTAACAACATTAATAACCTGGTAGAATAGACACACAATGGACAAACAAATTCAACCTAAATAAATGAGGTAGCATATTTTGGTATGCAAAATAGGCAGGTCACATGACCTGTAAGGTGACAGTCTCAGGTGGGGTAGGAGAATAAATATACCAATCACTGTAAGTGGCAGCACAAGGTCAGCCAGGCCATTACAATAAAAAACAAACAAACCAAGCACAAGGATATATTTCTTGAGACATTATTGAACAAAATGGAAGTTATACTGAACCTGTATCAAATCTTAGACCACACAGAGTACTGTGTACAGTTCTGGGTCACCATGTTTTAAAAAGGATGAAGAAGGCATAAGGAAAATTTACACGGATGATACCTGAAACGTGCACAGTGGATATACACATCAGGAAAGAATGAAAAGGCTATGTCTCTTCTATTAGAAAAAGATTCAGGGATGACCTATTAGAATTCTTTAAAGTTATTAAAGATTTTAATAGATGAGACAGACAATATTTTCTCTCGTGGGGAAGAGCATAACTAGAAGGGACCACCACTTCTATAGTTATGAAGAAATCCAATAGGAAATGCAGAAGAAATATCTTTACCCAAAGAGTTGTAAACAATTTGGAACTCTCTCCACAGGGAGCAATTGAAATGAATTGTATGGATGCATCTAAGGGGTGCCTAAAAACCCGCATATGAAGATGAAGCAAATAGAAGGTTATGCTAATAGTTTAAAATGAGGAAAGACAAGTGGAGAGGCTTGAATGGAGTATAAATACTGGCATTGGCTGCTTGGTCTAAATATCCTATGTATGCAGTAGTCATTTAGAAGCTGAATGCACCACAGAGAAATACCTTGGCTACTTAATGTCTTACAGGTGTACAGGGTAATGAAGGCAGCGTGTGGCACACTTGCCTAATTGGTCAGTGTATTGAATGTAGGTGTTTGGATGTCATGTTGCAGCTGTACAGTACATTGGTTAAGCCACCTTTGGAATACTGTGTTCAGTTCTAGTCTCCCTGCTTTAGGAAAGATGTTATGAAATTTAAAAGGGTTCAGAAAAGATTTACAAGGATGTTGCTGAGTTTAAGGTATAGGGAAAGGCTGAATAGACTGGGGCTGTTTTCCCTGCAGCATCGGAGGCTATGGGATGACCTTACAGAGGTTACAAGAGGGGCATAGATAGGGTAAGCAGACAAGGTCTTTTTCCCAGGGTAGGAGAGTCCATAAGTTTAAGGTGAGAGGGGAAAGATTTAAAAGGGACATAAGGGGCAATTATTTCATGCAGAGGGTGGTGTGTGTATGGAATGAGCTGCCAGAGGAAGTGGTGGAGGCTGGTACAATTAAAAGGCTGCATTTGAAAGGCATCTAGATGGGCATATGAATAGAAAGGGTTTAGAGGGATATGGGCCAAATGCTGGCAAATGGGACTAGATTAATTTAGGATATCTGGTCAGCATGGATGATTTGGACTGAAGGGTCTGTTTCGGTGCTGTACATCTCTATGATGATAAATTACTCATCTTGGTCATTCAATACATAATTCATTGTCAAAAGGCATTTTCTTGGTCGCCTCATCCATTCAGTACTTCATCTATTGAAGTATTTAATATGTTAAGTACCACTTTGGAAGCCTGTGCTGATTGGAACAATCACAAATGTACATAGTGAGTAAGCAGAAGGCTGTAAATGGATTGTTTACGAAAGGGTTTCTCTCAGAAATATGATTAATATGTACGTTAGAATAATTCCAAATTAACCAAATTAATGATTGGTTATCTTGTAATAACACATTCTTCGGCATCATCAGACCTGCATGTCAAAGCTTGCAGTTAAACCCCACCTTAAGGTCAGGATGGAGAATGCTGCAGAAATTTTCTCATGCTGTTTCAACATTGTCACATCAAGTGTGAGTTGAATCTGAACTACATTACCTCAATTTATAACCGTTATACAGTGCTGTTCAAAGTACTCAACAGCAAATAGAGTATTTTCAAAGTGCTGTCACTCTTGTAACATAGGGAAACACAGAATTTAGCTGACATACATCAATGAGATGCTGACTAGATTATCTGTTTTAATGATGCTAGTTGAAGGATAATAATTGGGTGAGAGCTCCCCTGCTCTTCTTCCAATGATGCATTAGGATTTTTATGCTTACCTGAGAAGGCAGATAAAATGTCAGTTTTATATTCTATCCAAAAGAGAGCATTTCCAACAGACAGGCACACGCTTAATACAGTACTGCACTGAAGTATGGTGATTTTGAGTTCTCAAGATTGAGAATACAACCAGTAAATTTCTGACTTGGACACGAGTGCTCCCACTAAGTTACAGATGACACCTCAATTCTATTCCAGAAGTGTGAACTAAGCTAAACTATAAAAGTGCACTCCTTGCTGTGCCAATACTGCAGTTTTGCTATTTCACACACCAGCCTCTCCTTATGGTGTCTTAAAGTGAGAACTTAATGCCAAACGAGGGCAGCTTTCTTCTTTCGATTCATGAGTGAAGAAAGCAGAAGCTATTTTATCTGTGGATAGAGGCAACTTTCATTTCACTGTCAGAATTAAAGCAAATCAATCAGGCTCCAGACACAAATGTGAATTGTTTTACCCAGTTGTATCATTCAGATTACTGGTCTTAGAATCAATACTCACTCTCCACTGTTTCACACAGAAGAGACACAAAATGTACTTACATTGCCAATCTCAAAGTTTTGCCTCATCAGAAGGTAGAGAGAGGCGCTGGCATGTGCTCGGATAGTTCCCACACTGCTGCTGCAGTGTCGCAGAAGCCTTAGACAGAGATCAGCACAAAGTTCAGTATCCTCCTCAAACAGCATTTCAGGAAACTACAGAAAGATAAGCAGGAGAGCAATCAATCAGTAGATTGAGAGGATCAGCTTAGCATCTCCTGACAGAGGACTAAGTCACAGCTTCACAGCATGTTAATGCAGGAATGACTGCTCATTGACAGGGTTAAACTTGCATTTTGCCAACAGGTCGGGGAAAACCAGAAGATCCACTGGGCTTTGAGACTCAAATATTCATAGAGTTCCTACAGTGTGGAAGTAGGCCATTCAGCCCATTGAGTCCCCAATGACCCTCCGAAGAGCATCCCACCTCCTTACCCTATCCTTGTAACCACGCATTTTCCATGGGTATTCCATCTAACCTGCACATCCCTGGACATATGGGCAATTTAGCATGGCCAATCCAACTAGCCTAAACATCTTTGGATTGTGGGAGTAGCAGAGAAAACCCAGGCAGCCATAGTCATAGGGACGCAGAGCACGGAAACAGACCCTTCGGTCCAACTCATCCATGCTGACCAGATATCCCAATTCATCTAGCCCCACTTGCCAGCACCTGGCCTATATCCCTCCTATTCATATACCCATCCAGATGCCTTTTAAATGTTGCAATTGTACCAGCCTTTACCACTTCCTCTGGCAGCTCATTCCATACACGTATCACCCTCTGCGTGAAAAAGTTGCCTCTTAGGTTTCTTTTATATCTTTCCCCTCTCACCCTAAACCTATGCCCTCTAGTTCGGGACTCCTCACCCCATGGAAAAGACTTTGTCTATTTATCCTATCCATCACAAGGTTTGTGAAGGTTTGTAGCTCAGGTTGAGGTTTAGAGTGTAGGTTTGCTCGCTGAGCTATAGGTTTGATATCCAGACGTTTCATTATCTGGCTAGGTAACATCATCAGTGGCGACTTGGAGGGCGCCACTGATGATGTTACCTAGCCAGGTAATGAAATGTCTGGATATCAAACCTACAGCTCAGCGAGCAAACCTATACCCTTATCCTATCCATGCCCTTCATGATTTTATAAATCTCTATAAGGTCACCCATCGGCCTCTGACACTCCAGGGAAAACAACCCCAGCCTATTTAACCTCTCCCTATAGCTCAAATCCTCCAACCCTGGCAACATCCTTGTAAATCTTTTCTGAACCCTTTCAAGTTTCACAACATCTTTCCGATAGGAAGGAGACCAGAATTACATGCAGCCCTGGGGAGAATATGCAAACTCCACACAGACAGTCACCCAAGGCTGGAATTAAACCCGGGTGTCTGGCCCTGTGAGTGCCGATCCCTGTGCCACCCGCATAGGCGCTGAGGGTAGAAAAAGTACTGGGAAGCAGAAGCAATTTTCAACAAAAATAATTCATAAAATTTACAAAGGTTGATTGTGCTTACCTTAAAGACCAATGCCCGCTGTGTGGCAAAGCAGTGTTGCAGAAAGTGGGCACTCTGGTTAGAAGCCATGGCATGTAGAATGACCTTCAGCACTCCACTCAACACACTCTCTTTTGACTCCGACACCATAACTGTCTGAGTAACCGAAAACAACACAATCATGACTTAGTACATACCGGACCGATGTCCAGCTAACTGCAATCCAACTTGATGATTTGTTAGTTCATTGACACAACATTTGTAATATAATATAATTAATTAACTACACCAATTCTGTCTCTTAATTTCACTTCCCCAGCATTACCTACTCATATTTAATGTTTCTGATAGGGGGGCAAGTGAGTTGAGAAGAGGACATAAAGAGCTTCCAAAGAGATCAGTTAAATCAGTGGGCAAAGATCTGGCAAATGGAGTAACATATAACTAAGTGTGAAACTGTCCATTTTGGACAAAAAAAAGGTGTATTATCTGAATGGTCAGAGGTTGCAGAGAGATCTGGATGTCCTAGTGAATGAAGTGCAGAAGGTAAGTATGAAATACAGCAAGTAAACAGGAAAACTAATAGAATGCTATGTTTTATTGCAAAGAGAATTAAATACAAGCGTAAGGAGGTTATATTTCAGTCACACAGGGCACTGAAATGATCACATCTGGAATTCTATGCATAATATTGATAACTATATATATGGATGGATATTAATGCGTTGGAAGCAGTTCAGAGAGGTTTACTAGCCTTACAGTAAGGAAATTGCCCTATTAGGAAAGTCTAGATAGATTAGACCTCTATCCTGTGCAGCTTAGAAGGATCAGAGGTGACTTAATTGAAACATACAAGATCCTGAGGAAACTTGAATAAGTGAGTTTGAAAAGGAAGTTTCCTCTTGTGGGAGAATCTATAACGAGAGTGTCTTTGGAATTCCCTTCCTCAAAAGGCAGTAGATGCAGAATCTTAAAATATTTTTATGGCCAAGTAGATAAATTCTTGATGACCAAGGGGCTGAATAGAGGCCGGGGGGGGGGGGGGCTGGGAAGGAGAAGGGGGCAGGGAGTATGTGGAAATGTAAAGTTGAGATTAAAATCTGAAATCTGATCTGATTGATTGGCGGAGCAGGCTTGAAAGAACAAGTACCCTACATTTGTTCCTTGTTCATATGTTCAAATCATTTACTTCATTCTTAACTAAGTACTCATAATTATTTATTTCATCCTTTACATATCATTGGCCCCCCAAAGGCACAAACCTATACCACAGCAGATTCACTAAACCCATTCTATCCTAAATGTGAAGCTGCTTCTGTTTTCTAACTCATATCAACAATGTTGCAGCAAACCCTCTAACCCGTTTTATATAAAAACAAGCAGCTTCAATACCAATCATCCACAGCAAGGTGAGGGTACAGAAAGCAAGTTGTCCTTTACTCTCATGTAACACAAGCCTCTTAGATTCTTACCTTGGCACTGCCAGGAATTAATCATGGACTCCCTATAGCCTTTGGCCCAAAAAGTTCACACTGACCCTCTGTGAATATCCCACCCAAACTCATTCCCCTACCTTATTACTCACGGCACGGTGGCTCAGTGGTTAGCACTGTAGCCTCACAGCAGCAGAGTCCCAGGTTCGTATCTGGCCTCGGGTGACTGTCTGTGTGGAGTTTGCACATTCTCCCCGTGTCTGCGTGGGTTTCCTCCGGATGCTCCGGTTTCCTCCCATAGTCCAAAGATGTGCAGGCCAGGTGAATTGGCCATGCTAAATTGCCCATAGTGTTAGGTGCATTGGTTAGAGTGAAATGGGTCTGGGTGGGTTACTCTTTGGAGGGTCGGTGTGGACTGGTCGGGTCGAGGAGCCTGGTTCCACACTGTAGGGAATCTAATCTAATTTCCCATGACTAATGCACTTAGCCTAATCATCCCTGAACACTAATTTCGCATAACCAATTCTCCTCAACTGCAGATCTTCGAATTGTGGGAGGAAATTAGAGCACCAGGAGGAAACCGACGCAGGCACAGGGAGAACGTGAAACCTCCACACAGACAGTAGCCCAGGGCTGGAACCGAACCCAGGTCCCTAGTGCTATGAGGCAGCAGTGCTAACCACTGAGCCACCGCGGCTGAAATTACTCCCATAAGCCAACAAGCCAGTCAAAAGAAACCCTGTTTCTTTACCTGAACAATAATTTCAAGTACATCCAAAACTATGAGGTTAGCTTCAGTAACCAGATTCCCATCCACGAGGGTATCATGCTCTAATTCAGCCTTTGTCCTGTGGAGGCAGAAAAGAGAGAGAGAGGGACTGAAAAGCATCAGCCTGTATATCCCACTCAAATAGATATATAAGCAAATCCGCCAGCTGGAATACAAGCAACAAGAGAACAGGAGAAATTTATTTTATTCATCCTCCAGCAGCCTGTTAGCCACAAAAGCTCTTTCTATTCGTAAGTCTTTGTGGTTTTCTTCACATCCTTTAATATGTGTCACTTCAAAATATCTAGTGAAGTAAGCGCAGAAACAACAGAGACAGCTGATCGGATGGCTTCAATTGGCTTGAAAAAACAATTCATTAATTCCTGCAGCAGGATGGAGGAACTTATGGAGATGATTAATAATGAAATAAGGAAGGTGAGCTTATTCTTGTTTTCAAAGAGGTATCTGAGCTGGGGGAGGTTTCAGTATGGGGAGCGAGGACAATGGTCACCAGATTTGAGTGCTAAGTTAATCGAGCAACTGATCAAATCAGCATCTGTAAAACCTGAGTAAGCAAAGATGGGGATCGTAATGAGAAACAAATTGGTTAGGAGCGAGCAGGTGCCAATATATCACAGGTAGGGATAAGGGAGTGATTGAGCAAGATGATGGCTGCAGATGTGTTCTCGTCAATAGAATGCTGAAGGCCACGAAGTTGGGAGTCATAAAACGCAGCATTATAAGTTTATGCCCTTTTTCTATTTTCCCCTACAGAAGCCAAGAATCATTCCCTTTATGACATTAAAAATCAGTTCATCTCAAATCTGCTTCTCCACCAATAATAACCTAGTATACCCACTATCATCATAATGTAGACTCTTCACTCCAGGTTTATGTTAAACTTTCTCAGGCACTGTATCCTTCCAGAGATGGGGCATCCAAAGAAAACCCAATATTACGGGTACAGTCTAACCAGAGCTTTGGATAATACAGTCATACCTTTAAGCTTTCATTTGTAAATCTCCTGTGTGGTGAAACCTCTTTGTTCTAAGAAAGACTATGCATGGTTGTAATCCAACTGATAATCGAGGGGAGGTGTGGGGATTGAGAGAACGTACAACATTCCCATTCTGCAGGAGATTTCACATACTTGTCTACTTTATCAGCATTCTGCTTCCAGTGAGTGATATTCTTTCGCCAGCGAACATTTTCTTGGTTTCCATATGGGCTCCTCTCTACAACAGATTGGAAAATGTTTGATTTTGATCAACTGTCTCTGTACTTAAACCAAAGAAAAGGGTGAACATATTAATTTAAAATACATTCAAATGGGTAACTCACCTGAATCATGTATTTGGTTCAATAATGACTAAGATACCTTCCAACTGTGGGAGGAAATTAGAGCACCTGGAGGAAAACCACGCAGGCTCGGGGAGAATGTGAAACAAGGTTGAAACAAGGGGCTATGAATTGAACTGCTGTTCAAAACTGTGTGCCAAAAGCAGGGTCACAGAATCAGTTCAGCAATTCTGCTCTTTTTGACCTGCACCACAGAATGGAGATGAGAGCTGGAGTTTGATAAATTGCTGACACGGCAGAAAGTGCTGATATTTGACTTTTGAATAGTATCTAATGTACTAATTGGAGATCTCACTTACAGGCTGTCCCATATTTTCAGGGATGTGACATTAGAGCGCGAACATCAAGCGTTGTAACCAGGGACTGGCATTCCAATAAAGGTCAGAATAAAGAGAAAGAACAGTACACTCTAGCTTCATTTAGCCAGAAAACGAGAAGGAAACGAGATTGAGTGGGAATGTGCACTGATTGGCATAGATTTCACATTAATGTACTGTCAATTTCTCTGCCTCCACCCCAGTGACTCGGAAGGTGAACTTGTTGAAGAGGTAAGCAATTTGGGAAATTGCAGGATAATTTCTCTCACTTGGGTTCTGCAGTTAGGCTCAGTGCATCTGTGGTACAGAAGGGAAAATCAGTTGGTGTGCTCCATGGCTACCAGTTACTTTTACTTGGAGGGGAGGGATCAGGCACTGAGTGAAGGACACTCAGTCCCGGTTTCATGTGAACAATAGCCACTTAAGTATGGCATAGAATAGCAGCTAATGCCTGTGGCACATTACTGAAGTCAGAATCAGTTTAAAAGAGTTGGCGAATTGGTTTGAAGTTCCAATGTAATAAAACAATGGTCTGGCATAAAATCACTAATCTGCCACATGCAAACAAAGGCAATGAGTGAATGCTCAAAATGCATTTTAGTGCAGAGAATTTAAACTGAGCTTTCTTACCACGGCTCCGACGCACCATCTCTTGCCGAGCTCCTACAGTGCCAAGTATGGCCTCTTCTAGTCGTGCTTTCATATCCTGGGATTTCTTAAATGTCAGGCTGTTAATCCGCTCAAAAGATTTCTTACCCTGAAATCAACACACCAGAAACATTAATTTAAGGCACTTGCTGAGATTGTGCTTTGTGTCAACTTGCTTTGTGTTATTTGCAGAAATAAAGGCACATCTTCTGTGGCAAGAGACAAGTAGACTGGAAATTGTGTTTTCTTACTACATCAGCCTATCAGCACGCCAATAATAATTTTCCCATAAAGTAATCCTGCCTATGAATGCAATTGGACAGACACAACATACTAAATCTAATAGCAAACTGGTTGCTTACAATCTGCACAATTTTAAATTCTATTTCAATGAAATTTTATGGTCACATGTTTGGAAAACAGAGCTAAATCTTAATCGAATGACAAACATGTCTCACGCCAGATCCAACTCGGAGGCTCCTCCTAGACCATAAAGTAAAAGGATAACTCAAAGCTCAAATATTTCATTAAGAAACATTTACTGTAAAACACAGCAAGGAGGAAAATGGACAAGCTATGGAGAGGAACACGAGTAGGTAATGATGAGATAATGATCCTAAGCCTAGGGGTTAGAGGAAAGAAAGGCACCAGAGGCACAGGATATCCTGATCAACATTCAAAACACACGAGGGAATCTCAGGCAAGTCCCTAAATTATCTGGGAGAATGCATTTATGGCAGTGACTAGAAAGAAGCTACTCCTGTAAACAGAATGGAAGTAAATGGTGAGGAGCTGTTCCTCCAAACGGAATGGTTGTCTTGCCTGTTTGCTGTTGATAGACTCACTAATGTCAGTACTGACATGAAACGAACTGCGAGGGAACACCTCCTGCCAGGTGCCAGGAGTAAGGATCCAGAGGGGTGGGGGTGCAAAGACAGTCTACAGCCACAATTGGCAGGAACATTGAGGCTTTTTGATGAGATCAGAAGGGGTCTTTGCAGGGATTTGGCAGTGCTGTCTGTTGGGTCCCACTTGGGGATAGTGGTGGTAGGAGGAAGCAGGAAGAAGACAAGAGGTGAGGGTTTGGGCAGGGTGAAATGAGGATAATATATGGAAACACACTGTCTTAATACACTATAAATCACAATTTGGCAAATTCTGAAATTGAACTGCAGCCACAGATATCCACTCACACATCACATCACATATATCCACTGTTCTGCATGCTTACTTTATACTCAAAGCAGGAGATGCAGAGATACAGCAAGTCCAACAGCCTGTTTAACTGGAACACTGACAGGTCGGTGAACCATTTCTGTAGGATATCTTCATCCGCATTCTTCAGGACCCAGAGGAAACAGATGAGAAGGATGCGACTTGATTCGGCTGACAGGGTGGAATACTGCCGGCTGGGCTACAAAAGCAGAGAAACTTACATTAGAGGTCACCCAACTTCAGCATCTATTACATCTAAGAGTTCAGTAGTACGGTATGCAGTTGGGCAAATGATACGATTGTTTTTAGAAAGCCCAGTAATTTAGTATCATAGAATCATAGAGTTTTTACAACATGGAAGAAGGCCCTTTAGGCCAGTGTGTCAGCATCAGTCATCAAACATCCATTTCTAACACCATTTTCCAACATTTGGCCAGTAGTCTTATGTTATAGTTTGTAAAATGCTCGGCCACCTTTTCAGGAAGTGGGATCCAGATACCCACAATCTTGTGGGTGAATTTTTCTTCCCGGGAAATCTCCTCCTCACCTTAAAGCTGTACCCCCTGGCTACTGACCCCACTAGCAAGAGGAAACATTTCAGCTTATCTCTACTGCCCACGGCCCTCAGAATTCTGCATGCCTTCATCAAATGCCCCTTGTTTATCACTGGAGGTCAGGGAGTTTGGCTAAAAGAGGAAATGCTGCCACTTAAAATAATTCCTCTCACCTGACCACAAGCAAAAATTAGCTAAAACAATTTCATTTTGTATGGAGCAGTGGTAAGCTAATATTCTGCCTGTGCTACGCTTATACTTCAGGTTGATACCATAATTTGGACATTTCTACTGTACAATGCCCAAGTGGACTTCCAATTACCTACCTTCATTAAAATGGAGGAGAAAGAACAACGCAAATAAGGAGGAGTAAAATCATGCAATCGCATGTCAACCTGAAACAAAACTGAAATTCCTCCCAACACCCTATTAGATAATTTAAACACCTGTCAACTGATTCTGTTGAACTCAGCTGCCTTTGCATTCTATGCATCAATCACCTGGAACCAAATTGATGAACTGGTTCAAAATTTTTTTTCCCCCAACTTCAGCATTAATTTTTATAGTGCAACCAAAGGGAACATTTACAATTACACTATTACAGCAAGTGGACAGATGATTTGCTAGCTTATAGAGCAGGGTGTTCAAAGAGGGAAGTATTTTTAGGAGGTCTAATGTTTTCTGCCTGTCAGAATTTGGAATCAAATTCACTAAAGCTATGGTTTTGCAAAATTCACACTGAGGATTAGATCTGTCACAGATTCTTGCGATGCTTTCTGCCTGTCAGAAAACATTATAAGAATCTTTGAGAGACCCAATCCTCAGTATGGATTTTGCAAAACTATAGCTATACAGATTTTGATTTCAAATGCATAATGGATAAACGTACTGGGACAAGGACATCGACAAATGGCAGGATGGACAGGGATATCGATTTAACTATGATTACATTTTGGAACGGTCAATCTGTCTAAGAGGCTGCCCAGCAGAGTCATAGAGTTGTACAGCGTGAAAACAGACTGTTCGGTCCAACTCATCCATGGTGACCAGATATCCTAAATTAATCTAGTCCCATTTGCCAGCATTTGGCCCATATTCCCCTAAACCCCTTCCCATTCATACACCCATCTAGATGCCTTTTAAATGCTGTAACTGTATCAAACTCCATCACTTCCTCTGACAGCCCATTCCATACATGCACCACCCTCTGTGTGAAAACGTTGCCCCTCAGGTCTCTTTTATATCTTTCCCTTCTCACCATAAACCTATGCTTTCTAGTTTTGGACTCCACCACTGTGGGGAAAAGACCTTTGCTATTCACCCTCTCCATGCCCCTCATGATTTTATAAATCTCTATAAGGTCACCCCACAGTCCCCGATGCTCCAGGGAAAACAGTCCCCACCTATTCAGTCTCTCCCTATAGCACAAACCCTCCAACCCTGGCAACATCCTTGTAAATAGTTTCTGAACCCTTTCAAGGTTCACAACATTCTTCCTATAGCAGGGAGACCAGAATTGAATGCAGTATTCCAAAAGTGGCCTAATCAATTTCCTGTACAGCTGCAACATAATCTCCCAACTCCTATATTCAATGCTGTGACCAATAAAGGCAAGCATAACAAATGCCTTCTTCACTATCCTATCTACCTATGTCTTCACACTAATGTCCCACCACTAATGTCAGGCTCACCGGTTTATTGTTCCCTGGCTTTTCCTTACCACTTTAGTGGCACTACGTTAACCAACCTTCAGTCTTGCGTCACCTCACCTATGGCTATCACTAATACAAATATCTCAGCAAGGGTTCCACAATCACTTCCTTAGGTTCCCACAGAGTTCTAGGGTACACCTGATCAGGTCTCAGGGATTTATCCATCTTCGTGCGTTTTAAGACGTCCAGCATTTCCTCCTCTGTAATGTGGACATTTTTCTAGATGTCACTATTTATTTCCCCATGCTCTCTATCTTACATGTCCTTCTCCACAGGATATACTGATGCAAAGTACTCATTTCGTTTTCCTATCTCCTGCTGTTCCTTGCTCATCTTTAAAGTGTCCTATTCTCTGACAAGTTATCCTTTTGTCCTTACATGTATTTATAAAATGCCTTCGGATTCTTCTTAACCCTATTTGCCAAAGCTATCTCATAAGCCTTTTAGCCCTCCTGCTTTCTCTCTTAAGCATACTCCTACTGCCCTTAAATTCTTCTAGAGATTCACTTCATCTCTGCTGTTTATACCTGACATATGCTTCCTTCTTTTTCTTAATCAAAACCTTAATTTCTCTTGTCATCCAGCATTTCCCTACACCTACCAGTCTTGCTCTTCACCCTGATATGAACATACTGTCTCTGGATTCACAATATCTCACTTTTGAAGGCTTCCCATTTTCCAGCCGTCCCTTCAACTGCGAACATCTGCCTCCAATCAACTTCTGAAAGTTCTTGACTTAAGTATGTTTAACCAGTTCATTGTACAGAAAGAAATTTTTAACGACTCATCCAGCTGCTCCAACAATACGCATCAATGTCCTACCATAACTGGAAGCTGGAACGGGGAGCTTCTATTTGGGTGAGGTACAGGCGATCCTGCAATTGCCATGGCAATTGTTTGACTGATCATGCTGCTGTTCTCAGCGTCCATTTCATCCATTGCTGAGGCAGTGAGCCGGCCCTTCTGGTTACCATTTTCTGCGGGGGAGAGGGATTTGTTTTAGAAACTTATGCAGACCTTAATTCAATCATTGTCAGTTTGTCAGGATATAACATGGAAGGATTGTAATCACTTACAGACACTGCTCAAACACACAAACCTTTTCTTCACTGATTATAATCCTATTGGTTTTTAACTCAACCTCCATTCCTCATTTTTACCCCCCATTCAGGTTTTCTAAAGGCTGAAATCCTTAAGTTTTCCACCTAATTTCCCTGATCCTCACACCCTTACCCTGATAAGATTTCTTATTCTCAGATTTATCCATAGATAAATCTCAAATTCTTTCATGGCCTTGCTCCTTTCTATCTGCATAATCTCTTCCAGCTCCGCTACCAACAAAACTTTCTGTATATTCCTACTTTGGGTCTTTTGCACATTCATGATGTTCTTCCATCCATCAGTGGTCTCCATGTTTTCAACTGCTCAGACTTTAACTTCCTCTGCTTCTCTCCTCCTTGAATACACTGATTAAAACCTCTCTCTTTGACCACTTCTTTACCTTGGTTTCAAAGTTTGTTCGAGATTCCTTCTGTGAAGTCAGTTAAAAGATGTTATCCTACATTAAAGAAGTTAGATAAATGCAAGCTGATATTCTGGCACTGAGCTTTTTATGCCAAGACTCATGTCTTCACTGAACTGTAGAGAAGATCAAATCCACAGAACACTCTTGCCCTCAAACACACCTCTCTCTAAACTGTTGTTAACCCTGATCCTTCATGATGTTGTGCCCCCACCAGACCCTGTAAAGTCCTTTCCTACCTGCAAAGTCATACAGTTGTGGCAGGGTGTCCATGACAATGCCGATTAATGGTAAATACAGCTTTGCAACATGGGCTTTCACCTCGCAATCAGCATACCGAGGGTCTGCATCGTGGCTGCACATTAGGTTATGGACTGCACCGATTGCTTTTTTATGCAGAAAGAACAATCTGGAAAAATAAAGTGTACACACGCATACAGGTTAACCAATCCACAGACTGCAACACCGAACCTGCTAATGGCCTTCTAGTGTTGTCACAAATAATGAATATTGCTATTGTCATACTACTTCTGTTTGAACCACGACAAATACCTCACAGTTGCAATTACATTGTGCATTGTATGTTGTTATGCCTGTAAAACTAATGTGTCAATAGGATCCAACAGAGACACACGTTCTTATCTGTAAGGGGTTATCCGGTTCTGGTGGGTAGCAGTAAGCCACAACATGCCATTTCCCACACATTACAAATACAATTGATGGCACACAATGTTGCAGCTACACATTCTTTGTGGCACTCAATGTGAGAGCAGACCTTTATTCATTTGATACAATATCATCACATTTAGTGATGCTGGAAAGTTTACATTTATTTACCGCTTTCTTACATCCCTGGATGTCCCAAAGGGCTTCACATACAACAATGGGACTAGATTAGTTTAGGATATCTGGTCTGCATGGATGAGTTGGATCGAAGGATCTGTTTCCATGCTGTACATCTCCAAGACTCTAATTACTTTGAAATGCAGTTTTAATTTAACAGCCAAACAAACAGCTGTTAATTTGCACATGGTAAATCCCACATCTATCAATGATATGTTTTTCTTTTAAATAAGGCTCGACTGTAGGATAGCTTTAAGGTATACAGCAAGACTTGTAAGTGAAGTACTGTGGGACTTGCTGGGAGAAGTTTTAAGGCAGTACACTGGTGCAAATTTACAGTCAAAATTGCCACAACAGTATAATACAGGATCGGAAATTAGGAAAAGGAAAATCTGCATCCCCTGATGGGTCAGTAAACCATTGATTTCACTTCTTCTCACTCAGCGGCTGGAGCGGTTCAAGCATGCTCCTTCCTCAATCTTTTCATCTCTTTTTTTCCAATGGCTTTGACAGTTCTACTCAAAGCTACAGGAGGTATTAAGGATTGTCCAGTGTTGTACTCAACAAACTAGAGCTCCCAGTATGATCCTTGAAAACCAGCAGCAATGCGGGGGCTATCAAAGCCATGCCCTATCCCTAGTCTACGTCAACCCCTAGACAGAGGTTTCTAGATAGTAATTGGGGATCAGTTTCTAGGCCAGTTTATTGGTCTCTACATTGACATTAATACACCAGTGCTCTAAAAGGGATATCTGTCTGAATGTTTAACTCCACATAAATATCATTGCCTTCACTCTGTTTAATCAGTGAGAATGAGTAGCTTTTACCCTTCAACATCAGGTTCTAGGATCAAGGCTAGTTCAGTCAGCAGTAATCCCACAAGAAAGTGCTGTTGTCGAAAAGGCACGGACATCTCAAACATGTTGGCTATCTTCTGATCCTGTAGTGTGGAGAATCCTGAACTCTGCAGAACAAAGTAGAATCCTAGTCAAGAGCAAGTCAAATATAGTTCATAAATACATGTTCTCACATAAGAATTTTACCTCCATGTATTTTTATGGAAAAGCATTTAGTCCCCATTTAGCACCATTCCAATAATGATTAGTTTATAATTTTTAAAAAATTATGTCTTAATTCATCTAACAATTTACGCTTAGTTGATTAATAAGATGTGCAAATCACCTGGCTCTCAAGAGTTCGGCCAGCCACATTACAAAAAACAGCCAACAACATCCACTTGCCATTTTTACCAACTGGACCAAAATGTCTAACTAGCCCATCAGGAAGGGTTGACAGTGTAGTTTCTGAAAGTTGAAATTGTTGTGCCCAATGACTATTGCTGACAAGTGTCCCTTAGAAGTGTAGGACACATAGCTCACATGCAACATATTTGAGACTTCAAACCAAGGATCAACCACAGATTAATCTGCTCCAAAGGAACTTATAGTCTGTACTACATTTAGGATAGGATCTTCACAACTGCTCAGTACAGATAATAATTACATCAGTGATCTCAAAGGTGCAGTAGTTTAGACATTAAGCAAGCTCAGTGAAGGTCGAGGCATCTACGCTGAAGGTATAAGGTGCACTTCATTGTACTGGGTTTGCTGACTTCAGCTAAGCAATTGGCCTTGGGTAAAAATGAAGATAATAGCAGCCAGTGTTCCTCTTGTTGAAGCTACTCAGTGACCCCTTCTCAAAACTACTGCTATGGCCAGCAGGAAAGGACAGGGTCAACCAAAGGACCTGCCCAAATGCAATGCCTGGAGTCACAATTAAATGGGAGCAAGGGGGGAGGGAGGTAGCTATTACTGGAATGGTTATACACAGTTTGAAAATGGGTGTTCTTTTGTGAAGTCTCTGGAACCTGAACTATCAACAGCATGGGAAGACATCAGTGAACACATTGACAGCAGAGGAGGAGAGAAAATAAAAAAAAAACCAAAAATGCCTTTGAAAATTTCAAGGAAATCAGTTCTCTTTTTTAATTAATCCACCAGCTTCAACTACAGCAAAAAGAAAAGCTTAAACTACTGATGGATTTCTAAATGTGATTTACACAGTCTTTCAGCTAGATCTCTATCTTCTGGTAGCGTCAAAACAACCAATTATAACCCCTTCCCAAATTAAACCTGAAAGAAGCTAAAGAGAAACTCTGTTTGTTACAGTGAAGACAATGGAATATATAACACAGGAGGTGTTGACTTGTTGTGCTTTCCCTTTGAAAGACATGTCCATTAATCCCATACACCACTGCTCTTTCCCCATAGCTCTGCATGTTTTTCCCTCATCGATTTATTCAAGGTCTTCTTGAAAATTATTACTGAATCAGCTTTGGTCATCCTGCCAGCCAGTGCATCCCTAAAATAAATTCTTGCTCAGAATGTGGTTCTTCTTCCATTTACCTGAAATTTGCATTTGAACTTCTTATTGGTGCCACACTACTTAAATCTATCAATGGAGGAGGCTTACCTGGGAGGTGGCTGAAGAGACTGAAGGGGATGGGGATGCAGGAGGAGACAGGGTGCTGCATGGGAGATTTAGCGTGATGTAGTGTTCATGGCTGCAGATAATTCGAATGAAATCCAGTCGTAGAGCTATGAGGACATTTGGATTCTGTGAATTCTGTAATTTATTACTGACCTGTAGACAGGAAAAGGGGAAGAAAAATACAGAAGGCATTATTTCCAACCTGGAATGACATTGACAGTGAGCTATCCCAAGGTACAAAAACTCCCCTCACTTTGTCATCACTGAGACAGAATCATGGAATTTTACAGTATAGAGGTCATTTGTCCCATCTTGTCTGTACCAGCTCCCGAAAGAGTTACCCAGCTCGTCCCATTCTCCAGCCCTATCTCCACAGCCTTCTAAAGTCATCACTTTCAAATATGTATCTAGCTCCGTTTTGAAATCTCCTATGGAATCCGTCTCGACCACTATCACAGGCAGTGCATTCTAAATCCTAACAATTCTCTGAGTAAAAAAGTTTCTCCTCATCTCACTCCTAGCTCTCTTGCTGATAATCTTGAAATTGTGACTCCAAGTTACTGGTACACCAATCAGTGGATGCAGAATATTCTTCTTTACCCCATCATAATTTTAAACACTTCAAAGAGGCCACCTCTTAATCTTCTCTGCTCCAAGTAGAAGAAGCCCAATCTCAATAACCTTTCCTTACAATCTAAAATCCCTTATTCCTGGTATTAATCTCATAAATCTCCTTTGCATTCTCTCCTAGGATTTCATGTTCTTCCTTAAATAAGGTGCCCGGAACTGGACACAATATTCAAATTAAGGCCTGACTATTAATAATTTGTAGAGGTTTAGTAGCAATTCTTTGCTTTTTGTTGAGCCCTTTACTTATAAGCATCCTTCAAGCCTTCTAACAACTTTTTCAACTTGTATGATCAATATCAGAGAATTATGTGAACCCTGCAATCCCTTTGCCCATGTACACCCAAAGTTGTACCATTGGGCCTGTCTTGTTGCTCCGTTTTTCTTCTACCATATTACTTCACATTGCCAGGTATCCGCCCATTTGGACAACTTGTCAATGTTTTCTAAAGTTGATCAGCATCACCCTCACAATTCACTATTCTCTCTAGCTCTGTATCACCTGTTAACTTAGATATTTTGCTCTCAACACGCATTTCCAAATCATTTATACACATCAGAAAAACGGTTCCAATACCGATCCCAAAGGAACAGCACTTTCAAGTCGCCTTCAATTTGAGAAATGCTCATCTGTACCTACCCTTTGTTTTCTATCTTGAAGCCAATTCCTAATCCATGCTGTCAAGCCCAAAAAAAAATCTAATTTGCTAACGAACCTGTCATGTGGCATCATATCAAATGCTTTCTGGAAATCCAAATATATAACATCCACAACACTACCCACATTTATTGCCTGCATCACCTCAAAGAACTTAATCCAATTGGTCAGCTCTTGACAAAGCCATGTTGATTGTCTAGTATTTTTCTCTAAATATTTATCTTATCCCACATTATGGCTTCCATAAATTTTCCTGCGACTGATGTCATGCTGACAGGTTTGCAACTTTCAGAGTTATCCTTTGCCCCTTTCTTATGTAACAGTGTCACATTTGCAATTCTCCAGCCTGGGATTAATCCGGTGTTCAGAGAGTCCTAGAAAATTTTTGTCAATGGCCCCGCAATTTGCTCCCTTACCTCTCTTCAGTAATCTTGAATGCATCAAATCGATTGATGTAGAATTAGAATAGTTAGTTAGATATTTCCAGACCATAGCTCAGTATTAATGAAAATCAGATCTCCTTTACTATGTGACAGGAGTTCAACTTCTGGCCTGTACTATACATGGCAAGATCAGCTCCTGGTCAACTTCTAACCACCATTTGATGAAGGACAAGACCTGAACCTTTCCTCAGGTGAGAATGTAAACAACGTGAAATATTACAAATGCATAGTTCCTAACATTACTCTCAATTCCAAAGTTCATAAGCGAACTCTTATATGCACTCAAATAATTAGTGCCCTCTTACCCAGTTATCCTCAAACTTAACTGACACAATTACCAGAGCAGAATGAAGAAAAAAAGAATTATTTGTGATTCATTTACTGTAGAATTAAAAAGACTCAGATTGACATTTGCCTGTCTTTATAGAAGGTACATTACAGACATGTGATATTAGGTCATGCCTTTTTTTGCTATATCACTCTCCATTTCTACAATGTATTTTTGATGTTGCAACTATACAGGACATGTGTCAGGCCACTTTTGGGATACCATGTACAATTCTGGTTGCCCTGTAGGAAGGATGTTCTCAAATTTGAAAGGGTTCAGAAAAAAATTACAAGGATGTTGCCAAGGTTGGAGGGTTTGAGCTATAGGGAGTGTGTGAATAGACTGGGGCTGTTTTCCCTGGGGCATCAGAGGCTGAGGGTTGACCTTATAGAAGTTTCTAAAATCATTAGAGACATGGATAAAGTGAACAGTGTTATGAAGGTGTAGAGAGAGGAAATGGCAAGGACAAGCACAGTGTGCTGAACAATTTAAAAATATAACATTTGGTTGAAACAAATAGCTGGTTCTACATTGCCATGGAACAAAAACAAATTCAAATTCAGCCAATCAGTTAAATTATGTCCCAGATTCCAAAATCCAATCGAATTTGAATTTCACTGTTTGGGATGACATCAAGCCAATGAAATGATCTGATGTTTTGGGGTATAAAACCGGACATTTTGAACAGTCAGGGGGAAAACAGCAAAGGGCAGCCAAGCAAGAAACAGACTGCTAGCAGAATAGCTCTCTGAAAGGTACCTGTCCACAAGAAAGTCGTGCAGATAACCAAAGAAAAGACGACCCAGAAAAATCTAGAGTGAAATCTACAAAGGAGAATCGACAGAGCTTGCTGGCTTTGAAAAGTGATTATTTTTCTGCAAATCTTAATCATTTTTTTTTCAAAATCGGACCAGTATTGTAGAGGTGGAAGTAAAAGATAGGTTTCAGAGAAAGGTATTGTAAATAGGCGGAATGAGCTACCAAAGGAAATGGCGGAGGATACAATTACAACAATTAAAAGGTACCTGGGTATGCGAATAGGAAGAGGTTAGAGGATATGGGCCAAAGGCTGGCAAATGGGACTAGATTAATTTAGGATATCTGCTCGGCATGGATGAGTTGAACCGAAGGGTTTGTTTCCGTGCCGTATATCTCTATACGGACAATATTAGCAGCAGGGAAATCTCAATGTCATTTGTCAATCAAATTAGTTGTCTGACCTCTTCACATGTCTGCATATTTGCTTAACAACTCAGAAAATGGAATTTTTGAAGGAGAAAAAAAGTGAAAAAAAAATTGGCAATGGATTTGAAAACAGATAAATGTTTAAACAAAACCAAAAATGTTCCAATTCTCAAAAGAAAACGTCACTGACAGGGCTATTGACCCTTGTTGTTCCCTGACTAGACACTGACTGACCATCTGAGTGCTACCAACATTTTTTTTTATATTTCAGATTTAAAGTTTGGGAGAAGATTTGTAACTCGGGTGCTCATTGTTGTGGTTCTGTTCGCCGAGCTGGGAATTTGTGTTGCAGACGTTCTGTCCCCTGTCTAGGTGACATCATCAGTGCTTGGGAGCCTACTGTGAAGCGCTTCTGTGATCTTTCCTCCGGCATTTGTAGTAGTTTGAATCTGCCGCTTCCGGTTGTCAGTTCCAGCTGTCTGCTGCAGTGGTCGGTATATTGGGTCCAGGTCGATGTGCTTATTGATTGAATCTGTGGATGAGTGCCACGCCTCTAGGAATTCCCTGGCTGTTCTCTGTTTGGCTTGTCCTATAATAGTAATGTTGTCCCAGTCAAATTAATGTTGCTTGTCATCTGCGTGTGTGGCTACTAAGGATAGCTGGTCGTGTCGTTTCGTGGCTAGTTGGTGTCCATGGATGCGGATCGTTAGCTGTCTTCCTGTTTGTCCTATGTAGTGTTTTGTGCTGTCCTTGCATGGGATTTTGTACACTACATTGTACAAAATCCCATGCAAGGACTGCACAAAACACTACATAGGACAAACAGGAAGACAGCTAACGATCCGCATCCATGGACACCAACTAGCCACGAATGACACGACCAGCTATCCTTAGTAGCCACACACGCAGATGACAAGCAACATGAATTTGACTGGGACAACATTACTATTATAGGACAAGCCAAACAGAGAACAGCCAGGGAATTCCTAGAGGCGTGGCACTCATCCACGGATTCAATCAATAAGCACATCGACCTGGACCTAATATACCGACCACTGCAACTGACGCGGCAGATTCAAACCACTACAAATGCCAGAGTAAAGATCACAGAAGCGCTTCACAGGAGGCTCCCAAGCACTGAGGATGTCACCTAGACAGGGGACGAAACGTCTGCAACACAAATTCCCAGCTCGGCAAACAGAACCACAACATATTTCAGATTTTCAGAATCCATCATGTTTTGCATTTGCGCTATAAATGAAATGTCCTTGTCTGCACTAATGTCCTCCAGCTCCTTCATTCTTGTTTAAGTGCTCAGCATTCATATGAAATCTGCATCAGAGTCAAACATCAAAGTACAAATATCGAGGCGTGAAAAATTAGATTTATTATTGTAACAGACAAGGGATGAACTGTACTAAAACCTTCAGACTCTCGTGCATATTTTAGTTTTGACTGATGTTTAAATGTGCTTCCATCTAGTGGAACACCAAAAAATAACAGAAATCTTGTTATGTACAGCAACTTGAGGTTTTTTTTTTGTTTTTCCAATTTTTAGCAGGGTGCAGCAGCCCCAAGTCTCAGATAAATGGATATTCCCACCCAAGTAAAATCATCCAGAGTTACACAGATAATCAAGTCTCTTGCATGCAATTTCAGGGGCAGAAACTCAGCTAGCAATTCCAGTGGCTTTAGTACTCAAGACAATACCTGTTTGTAGTACATGCGAATGAGGCTGAAAACATATCCTCGGTCCATCAGGGAGAGTAAATCATTGAGAAAAAATGCCAAGCTGGTATTCAGCCGTTCCACCAATTCAATATCCTGAAAGAGATGCCCATAAACACAGAAGAGGAATATCACAAATGCTCATGACACCAAAACCATTCACAGCATCAGAAGTTGCTTTCCAAAACAAGATCTCGTAACGTTCTGTGTAGGTTACAGTTAGAAATGCGTAAACATGCAAATACTGTTGGAGAAATCCAACCAGTCCCCTGCTCGCTGGAGTTCAACGACATGTTTGATTTGTGTAACATGTTACATTACACTAAAAACAGTGCAACACTTACCTTCTGGAACCTGCTGACAATATCTGAAGTAATCATGCTGGCTAAAGCTGTTACATCATCCACAAATCTCTCTGGGAATCTCATTTTCCTCGGGGCCTCAAACTTGTCTGAAAGGTGGAGATGATGGCCCATACTTTTTACCTATTTCAAACAGGCACAAAATCAGCAAACTAAAAATAACATCTCTAAAACCATTCTTGTCCAAGGGTAAAGAGAAGGAGAATATAACTGCACATAACTCTCATATTCATTTATAAGCAGCCATGATGCTTTACACAAAGTGATAAAATAAGTCCTGTGTTCCTACACAAGTCCTATGTTTGGGGCGGCACAGTGGCTAGCACTGTTGCCACACAGCACCAGAGACCCGGGTTTGATTCCAGCCTCGGGCAACTGTCTGTGTGGAGTTTGCACGTTCTCCCTATGTCCACATGGGTTTCCTCCAGGTGCTCCAGTTTCCGCCCACAGTCCAAAGACGTGCAGGTTCGGTGAACTGGCTGTGCTAAATTGCCCTTAGTGTGCAGGGATGAGAGAGTTAGGTGTATTATTCAGGGCTAAATATAGGGTAGGGGGAATAAGTCTGGGTGACTCTTCAGAGGGTTGGGGTGGACTTGTTGGGCCTAAAGGCCTGTTTCCACAGTGTTAAGATTCTAAAATAAAAATAAAGATTCTACATTGCTATGCAATAGAAGGTATGACTCGATTCCCCAAATGGTGAGATGCTAATTTCAAGCAGAACCATGGGGAAAATGTTGACTGATGAGGCTGGCACATCCTCATTGTTCTTTTTAGAGGTGAAACACCAGATGTGAACAAATTAGAACACCTAACGTAAACGGAGCCACAAACTCAAGTACAAAAGCACAGCGTCATTAAACATGGGATACAAGCCAACCAAACACTTCACCAAATTCCCAATCTCATCCATGGGAGTAATGATCAAGGCAGAATGAACAAGATCAAGCCATAACTGCAGTTTTCTGTCAGCAGTGTGTTTTGGCAGTCTGTTTAACTGTAGAGGGATTGATGACTGAGCCTTTCTTATCTTCAGCCAGTATTAACACAGGTTCACTTTCCAAGAATGACTCATTGATTATCAACAGCAAACAGAACTGATTATCCAATCCATAGTCCTTGAGGTACTATTGTACCGGAGAGACTAGATGGAAGCCCGTTTAACTTTTCCTACTACCTTGGCCACCATTCCTGTTAGCAATGGTCTATAAGTAATCATCTGTGTTGCAACTAGTGATAAAGGCAAGTCCAAATAGAATTGAGCAAATTTAAATATAAAACTTACACAATAGACCATTTTTCACAAAATTTAAGTATTTGTCTCTTCTGTTACCTTTCATAACCAAAAGACAGTTATTCACACTGATTTTGCATAATTGACCTGCAGTGAAACTGAGTAACAAAACACTGAACAGTACAGCACCGGAACAGGCCATTCAGCCCACCATGTCGTGTGTCGACCAGGATGCCAATCCAAACTAATCCCATCAGCCTGCACACAGTCAGTCCCCTTCTATTCGCTGCCTGTTGAAATGCCTTTAAATGTTGATATCGCATTTGCCACTTTCACCTCCACTGGCAACCTGTTCAGGCACCACCACTGTCTGTGTAAAAATCTTACCCTGCACTGTAGTAACTCCACAAAGGCTAGAATTCAGTCGCCAAATCACCCTCTATGTACACATGGAGAGTCCTTGACACTGACCCAGCCCCTTCAGAGGCGACTCCCAGGGCGAACAGAACCTCTGGCACTCTGGTTTTTTGTCAGATAGTGCTCCCTGGTTGGATCAGATTAACAGCCCCGGGGGGATCTGACAGACGGGATGGTCCTGTGTAATGGAGGGAGGGGGTGGTGACCTGACAGTCACTAACAGTCCCAGTGTAATGGGGGTGGGGGGGGGGCTGTCAGTCGGTGACAGTCACTGTCTAACGGGGGGGTTGATCCGACAGTCACTGAAATCCCAGCGTAATGGGGGGTGGTGATCCGACAGTCAACGACCATCCCAGTGTAATGGGGGGAAGTGGGTGGTGATCTGACAGTCACCGACAGTCCCAGTGTAATGGAGGGGGGGGGTTTATCCAACACTCACTGACAGTCAGGGGTTGTCAGTCAGTGACAGTCCCAGTGTAATGGGGCGGCAGGGGGAGGGGGGAGTTTGTCAGTCACTCACAGTCTCTGTGTGATTGTTGTCGCAGCATTCAGTTCCAGTTTCTTTGTAATGGAAACTGTGAGTGAGACCCTGTATGATATGTCAGTCAGTGTCAGATCTTGTGCTGAGTCAGTTCATGACATTTTTAGGTAATGGTGAGATGCCTAAGTTCAAGATAAGAAAGTAAAGTCTTGTGTTAACATTTTCTCATTGGGAACTATTCCAAACACTCACTGAGAGGAGAGATAACTCCTGCAAAGTTAAACAATCTATTTTTGCCCATTGTCAAATTCTGATACACTGCATATCCTGTTTTTAGTACATGTGGGATGTTTGTGAATAATAATGAATCTAACTGAACAATTGCAATTTTCTCATAAAGCAGGTTATTTTCAGAATGAAAAACACTCAAATGTTCTTAAGTAGTTCCTTAGATGTCAGGCTTTGAGTCATCAATTTTCTGCTCCACTTCAGATTAATTGAGTGAATTGGTATGGCACGGAAATATTGAAACATCATCAGTGCTTACCATAAGCTGGAAGAAAAACCAAGCCTGTTGTAAAGCTGCCTCTCGCACATTGGTGTTGCTGACAACCCACTGTAAGGCGAGCTCCTCATGCAGCAACTGCACAATACAACACAATCATTAGAAAAACAGAGCGATCATTTGAACATATTACATTCATTTTTTATTAATTTAGTAAAAGTGGGTTATTAACTCAGAGGCCATGTTTAAGGACAAATCTAAGATGGTCTTCGATACATTGGAATTTTGACTTGCCAACTCCACTCCAATCTGCAAAGTTTCTTGGCTGAGTTTACTTGCATCACTTTAGACTTCCTAGGCTTAATAAATTAATTTATACACAGCTCCACCTCAGCAGCACGATAATATGTCATCCGCTATAACTATATGAAACAGTTGAACATTTGATTTACTATCAATAACAGATGTGCAAATACATTTTGCATTTGTTTTGACTGAGTATTGGGAGGACTCGCCACTGATGTGACTCAGATCTGTGCAAGTGCTGCTGGAAAATGGTGTTCCTACGGTGTAGGAAAACTCTTTATCAAACATAAAGGCATCACTTCAACCTTGCATCTTAATGTAGCACTAACCAATGATAATGAATGGATGCACCATAAAAGAGAAGATCAGTTGGATTCAAGATGTCGGGGATTAAGTTAAATGTAAATACATGTTGCCAGTTAATCCAAATCTGAATTTCTGCCTATCATTAAAGAATCCATTTAGTCTTGCTGGGGAGTGCTGCAGGAGACCTAACAACAGTCTCCCTACATTACTGTCTTAGCCTCCAGAGGCTCAAGCTTGAGATAAATTTTGACAACTATTTTAACTTTGCTTAAGTAGCTGGTGGCTTGTTAGTTTAATGGATGGGTGCTTGGACTGCTATCTGACAGCTTTGTTGTTTTTCTCTTCAAAAGTACTTAAACAGTGAAATAATTCTGTGCTACTATAGGAACACAGATGCGGTGTTGAATCCAGCAGGAAACTGGAGAGCTCAGATGGCTTACTCCATCAAAACTGCTCCTTGTTTCAGATTAGTATAAGCTTTGTATTACAGTAGTTCAAAACTAAAATACCTCCACAATTCGGTGGATGGATCATCCTTCCCCAGGCACAGATCTATAACTGACTGAAAGCTTGCTCCAAAGAACATTAGAACAGTCATTTGGAAAGCACAGGAAAACCATTTGCTAAGTTTCTACTTAGAAATCACCACCATCTTAGTCCTCACAAGAATATTCTTCACTTTCCCAATTTACTGTAAACCGTAGAAATAATTGGGTCTACCTTTTTTGTTGAAAATCTTGGGTGACTGTGCTGTGAATGATTGAAGCCTTCCATATAAGAGGACATGCGGTTTGGACTCCGCTCAATTGCCTGTGAAATGAGGGACAGGAGCAAGATGGTGTAGAACAGGTATTAGTGGATGGGAAAAAATGAGATGGTGAGTAAAAGATAAACATGGAACAGGAATGAAGGATGGAGATAACCCAGGCCTTGTGTTTGATTTTTTGTTGGCTTACAGCCAACAGAAGACACTTTTAAACTAATACTGCATTCGGGAATACAGCAGCCACTGAACTATATTACAAGCCTATTAAAGTCAACCATTATTCAGAAATGACACTAGATTCACATTTGTGCATTTTCTCCATTCTAAACAAGTATTTCAGTAACTAGGACTTCTGATTAGAAACATTTTGTCAGGCATTACCAAATCTGGATTGTGAGCCTGTTTGCTTTAAGATTTGTAAAGGTGAGTGTTTGAGCAAATGATATGCCACAGAATAATGCCGAGACAAGGGTGGACGATGTAAAGTTGCACCAGATTGGCCTCGAAGGACAAACAGAAAAGAAATGGCTTAGGGCTGGAATCACAGCGCTTTATTTTCTTGAAGACAATTCCCCCATCACCTATCAGTGGAATAGACAAAATGAAAATAAAATGAATGAATCAGATGTGATTTGGACTGCACTTGTTTGTTCAAGTAGAAAGTGGGAAAATGAGAAAGCAATCTATGTGTAGGTTGGTGAAGATGCTTCGATGAATGCTTCAAGACGAAAACACCAGTTCTGCACCTGCTTTAGATCACAGCTGGAATTGGGATGGTTTCTCCGCAAGACAGCCTTTGGCCCACCGGGAGCGTAAGCAGAATTAACCCAGGAGTGAGAGCGATCGATCCCCTGGCAGGTAAAGGAGGCAGAACAAGGAGGAAACACAAAAGTAAAAACAGGAGTCTAGATACAACACAGTCATTCACAGTGAGAAGAGAGCGTTGCCAGCAAGGGATATCACAATACACATTCCAGCATGGATGTACGTCACATATTGGCCAGGTTTGCTTTGAATTGGTCCTAGAATGTTCTGCCTTTGTCTTTCCTGATTCAACTTATATGGAGTGATTGCCAGTAATAATAAATGAGCATTGATGCCAAAAAAAAACAAAAACAGAAATTGTTGGAAAAGCTCAGCAGTTCTGAGGTAGGATTACTCAACCTGGAATGTTAACTCTAGTTTCTCTCCACAGATGCTGCCAGACCTGCTGAAATTTTCCAGCAATTTCTATTTTTGTTTCTACTTTACAGCATCTGCAGCTCTTTCAGGTTTTTACTGATACCAATATCCCAGCTATAAACCTGAATGAAAATACAGAACTTCTGACTGTCAAAGTGGCACAATTGGGAATGCTGAATAGATAGTGGTAGATTCTGCCAGAATTAATGCATTTTTTTATCTAACAATTTAGGGAAAACATTTTTGGAATGGAATAGTTATTAAGGCAAGCAGATCCATAGATTAACCTGATTGCCCATCCTCTTCCTGTATCTCTCAGTCTGTTTTCTCTGCAGAAAGACAATTATCTTCAACTAATTTAGGTTGCCCACTTCAACATATTTTTAAGCAATTTATTTTAAAACTTGCTTTTAGTTTGTGTGGAGACAAATGACCTGATTTCCCTAATTTTCAACCTTAATTTTTAACCTATGTCCTCTGGGAGTAATCCCTATAATAGACCATAAGAACATAAGAGCAGAAATCAGGCCATTCCACCCATCAAGTCTGCTCAGGCATTCAATCATGGCTTATAGGTTTTTCAACCCAATTTTCCTGCATTCTCCCCATAATCTTTAAGTTGCCAAGGGGATTATCTATCTCTATTTTAAAAGTACAGACTACCTGGCCTCCACAGCCTTCTGTGGCAATGAATTCCACAGATTCACCACTCTCCTTATCTCCATTCTAAAAGGTCTTCCCTTTACTCTGAGGCTGTGCCCTCAGGTCTTCGCATATCCTGCCAATGGAAACATCCTCCCAACATCCACTCTGTCCACGGCATTCAGTATTCTGAAGGTTTCAATCAGATCCCTTCTCCTTCTAAACTCCATCGAGTATAGTCCCAGAGTCCTCAAACATTCCTCATGTGTTAATGGCAGTCCTAAATTTAACTGGAACCATTTTGATTTAAGATTGCCATCTGTAGACTTGAACTTGCCTCAATTAAACCATGGATTAAAATGTCTTTCTTTTGGGCAGGATTGAAAAAAAAATACAAATTTTGTAATTATTTAAACTTTTATTGAAATAAAGATCGTTTGATCACTTTTAAATAAATTGGAGTGTTCCTTGAAAAGTATGGGCTGCAGGATCAGACGAGGTATCTCATGTCTTGAGAAATGCCATATACTTGATGAATAAAACAGCCCGTTTTCTGTGCTGTGATATACTATCATTTCAGTCACAAAATTTTAATCATGAAAGGCAAGTGGTCAGTAAGAAAAATAATTTCCCACATTTTAAATATAAATTGATAATGGTTGTACATCACAAAACAGGTAATGCCTTATTGTGATATCTCTCATTCCCAGCACAGTCAATGCATCAAGGCTCAGAAATTATCCATTTTTCCCACATATCATCAACAATACCTGACAAGCAGGTTGTCAGTAAACGGGTCGCATTAGTTTTTAAATCAGCAATCATATAGTGGCTCAATTAAACATAATTAACTGATTAGCAATTTAACATTTAAGCCTTGAATGTTGACTGCTAGGGAAAGAAAAGTCAGAATTAAGCATAATTTGCAGAGTTCATTACCCCCTTCAGTGCTGACTCATGTAAGGAATTTCTCCTCTTTGGAGATCATTTTATTCAGGTGCAGTTCATCACAACACACTGGAGAACAGAGTGCACTGGCTTCACTTAATAAACAACAGCTAGAATTCAACATCCAGCTTGTGAAACTCCAAAAGATGAAGGCAAATAGTATACTCAGCTTGGTGCACTGCTGTCATTTAATCATACACAGTATACTGGATCTTAACATTATTAATAGAAAACAGAATGTACGATTTTAGTTTAGGTGCTTTGGTTTTTACTTCCAGTGCAACGCAATTGACTGCAACACCTTTTCAAAGAGTTAAACCTTCAATTATTGACAAAATATTGGAAGTTACACATGATATTGAAACTAAAGAAACAATTTTTTCTTATAAGCGTATTCAAAGAAAAATGATAATTCAACTCAACCAACTTATTTAGCATCTGGACTGATCTGATCTATTCTCAGTAATAACTTAATATTTATTAATTTACTGATTTCTCCTTTTATTGCAGTCTTCTAATTTTAAGATTTGCAAAGTATTTCACAACAAAATATTTTTAATGTCAAGAAATACAGTACCTCCCCACCTCACACCTCCCATTCTCCATCTGAAGAATTCCAAGACATTTATTTGACGTGCCTGATTTACAATAGCTCATATTGTCATGCATTTGTTTCTCTATTTTCACAAAGCACTTTCTCCCAGAGAGTCCAAAGCTATTTTATCAGCACAGATTCCTGACTAACCAGTCTATAACTCCAATAATCTAGATGCAACAGGGCTAGGGTATGGATATCCAGTTCTAATTTACAGTGAAAGAGCTGTGAAAAGGTCATTTCCTTGTGTGTCGTATCCATCTGTTCCAACGGTTTCACAAATATTTAATTCCATTCTTTTCTAGGCAATCATTTCAACCCCCAGCCTCCATTTTCTGCATTAAACCTGAAAAATTACAGGGTGCTCAAAGTCCTTAACACTGTAGCCTGCAGAGCCTATCAGAAGTCAATCACTCAACGTCATTACAACTCACCCAAAGCTCCTCCCTCACTCTCTTTAAAAAAGGTACAGAAAAAAAAAGTAGCAACTGTTGTGTGAACATACCTATCTCTCAAACACTCAGGCACCAATCACCACTACCTTACCAAAAAAGATAATAGAAACAACCTTCACAACCATGATGTCGGCAAGTCCTGGTCTGATGAAGTGATCTAGGTCATGCTCTAGAGGGTTTGCGGTTACATTAATAGCTGCCAATATGAAACAGTTGAACACAGGCCCAAATACAGACACATAAGCAGCACAGAAGGGACTAATAATCAGCATTATTAAATATTGTTACAAAACATCTGCAACCTTATTGAAAAGCTTTCAAAGAAATGAAGTTAGCCACAAACAACATTGCATTGTTTTGTCATTGCTGTTTATAATTTAACGCTGTTATTAAAATAGATTTTTATTCATCTTCCCTGGCTGAGAATCAGAACATCATTGAAAGAATGTGACATGGTGGTCAGTGGTTATCACTGCTGTCTCACAGTTGCAGATTCCTGGGTTCAATTCCAGCCTCAAGTCACTGTCTGTGTGGAGTTTGCACATTGTCCCAGTGTCTGCGTGGGTTTCCACCAGGTACTCCAGTTTCCTCCCACAGTCCAAAGATGTGTAGGCTTGGTGGGTTAGCCATGGGAAATGCAGAGTTACAGGAACAGTGTAATGGTGTAGGTCAGGGGGTAGTGCTCTTCGGAGGGATGGTGTACACTTGAGCCAAATGGCCTGCTTCCACCCTATAAGGATTCTATGAACTGAAACCACAGAGTGGGTGATTGTGCCATCAATACCCCAAACTGTGCGACAAAGCTTATCCTTATGATTGTTGCTAGAATAAGGTATGTCTTGTGCCACTATGAAGTAAAAATATCCTTGAGACTCTGATGTGGTCATGCACTGTCCTCTTCACGCACACGTATCCTTCCTCCTCCTATGTGGCAGTGTCACAATTCCCTTATCTCAAAATTCTTTTAAAGTGATTAGTTACAAACTGGAAAGCTGTAAATCAATCAATTGGAATCTCTCTTTAAGCATCAAGCTGCCAACATCCATCTGTGAGGTCCACTTTTCTAAAGTGACAGCTAACTCAATTTGCCCTATCTGCAACATCACTAAAATTTGTTAACTGTAACAGTGAGGATCCAATGTGAAACAGTGCTTATTGATAAAGAGGTTTTGCTTTCACCTACATTTACATTTGCAAGAGCAAGACAATTCTTAAACAGGAAGTAGCACAAAGCTTTCAGGGTCAGTCGTCTACAGGAACAAATACGTTGCATTACCACATATACTAAGGAGAAGAATCTACAGAAACATACATAGAGCACTGACTGGGGGAGGTAACGTACAGGAACAGCCACAAATACTATAGGCTGTAGAAGCGCTTTCTTTCTGTCACTCACACATATATCCTAGTAAATCAGTGATACATGGGAGTGCACATTAAGCTGCCCCAAACACTGATACCTGGAGTATCAATAATCTGCAAATATAGGGAAATAGCTGCAATATCAATAGTGCACTGGGGCAAACATGTTGACAGCTGTATCAGTAAAACTGCGATACATTTTTGATGCATAAATATCTGGGCTTACTTTGCAACCCATAATCTTTGTAACCTCATCATCTGGCGTTGCTGGTGTTGTGGCAAGATCTGGATTGCTGTTGCTGATGCTCTTGGAGCGAGACAGGTTTAGACTGGTAGGCCTGGCAGTAGCACGGGATAAGGTGGCATACTGAATGGATCCTGCATAAGAGGGGTTGCTTGGTCCTGAAATAGGAAAATAAATCAGAATTCAGGATAGTCTGGCCACTATATTAGTTTAGCATTTTGGTAACAATGCAACAAGGAGAAAAGTTAGAACTTCAATAATACATTTTAATGTGCCAAATAAACCTTAGCTCATCCTCTTCCAGGATTGATCCTGACACCCAATACAGGAGAGTCATAAAACACAGAAACAGACTGTTCGATCCAATTCGTCCATGCTGACATGACATCTCAATCTGACCGATTGTACTGAAGGGGCACTGCATTGTTGAAAGTGTAATCTTTCAAGTAAAACACTGTGCAGACATAATCAACCCGACCTACAATTTTGCAGAAATCTTCCAGTTATCCTCGCCAATATGTATCCCTCAAACAACACCCGTAAAGAGATTATCTTGTTATAATCACAATGTTTTTGAGAGCTTGTTGTGTGCAATTCAATTGCTGCATCCCTATTGTACAACATTTTAAAAGTACTTAATTATCTCGAAAGTACTTTGGATTGTTCTGAAATCATTAAATATTGATATAAATGCATGTTTTTTTCTGTCCTTTCAAACACTGCCAACTATTAGAGAGAGACCTGGAACTACCATAAAGTTATGCACTTAGAAATGCTTTTTCCAGAGACAACATACACTTGGAAAGCCAAAATCAGGCAGCTTTGAATAATCATAGCAGTCTTATTCTGAGACAGAAGATAGCTTCCAGATATCTTTAGTGTATAACCGATGGCTAGTGCTAGAGTAGGGACAAAAAGACTCGCATTTTACACAGCACCTCTTGGAGACCTTTCAAAGCAGCTCATATAAAAGAAAGAATGTGGAAGGAATGGGCATCGCTGGTGTCAACCACAAGAGCAATAACTTGCATTTACATGGCACTTTAACATAACTAAACATCTCAACAGACTTTGCAAGAGAAAATTTGATGCTATGTCACATAAGGAAGCATGACAAAAGGTGAGTCACACAAATGCTAAGGGATATGTAACTAAAGATATGGTTGAACATCCAAAAATATTATAGAGCAGTGACTTTCTTCAGCCACTGGGCGCACAGGATCCATAAGCAAGGTAGTTGACGAATTAATACTTTTTATTATGTAATATGCTGGTTGCGGGAGAACATGCTCGTGAGGAGAATGCTTTACACCTTTACACAGTACCACAGAATCTTTGACAACCACCTGAAATATTGCAACAGGTTCAATCTTTTAAATGCCAGCACCTCTGCTAGTGCAGTATTCCTTTGATACTGCACTGAAAGATCAGTCTTGATGGCATATCTAGCCCCTTGCGTGTGGAATGGAAACACTGGCAATGGCAGAGATATTTCAGTCAGTTGAAGACTTGTCTGTCTGTTCGAGTGAATAGACAAAAGCTGAAGCAGGCTGATATTCTGCACCAAATCCTATTTTTCCATCCTTAGTCATATATGGCAAGACATTTCCAGAAATCAAATGGACAAAGGATGAGAATTTCAAACACATTTCAAACTTTTGGGAACACTAAATGCAGGACACTATTATAAAGTGTCAATGTGGAAGACTCAATAAACTAACCACAGGGTTCAGTCAATAAATCACAGACCTCCTCTAAAGCTCAGACAAAAGGTAAGATTTTTGCCATGAATGAAGCAGGTGGTTTTATTTAGCTGGTAGCCTGACTCTTGTATCAGATAATGATGTTGCCTATTGCCATCAAGCTGTTAAGCACCTTTATATAATTTTCTAACTATAGCTTGATTACCAAATCACCCACTTAGTTCTGAAAATGCAGACAAGAAGAAACTAGATTTCTCTGTGCAACTGTTGAGGGGGAGAAAATAATTATTATTTATATCTCGGGAACATTTTGTGAAAGTATCAACTGAGCATTATGGGATGTCAGAGAGCTCAGGAAACCTGAACTGTGGCCCTTCTGGGCATCCAAAATCCTCAGGGTAAATCGATGAGGGAGTTAACATTGTCACACCTACTGGACCCTCCTGCTACTGCCTGAGCAGCACACTGGCAAAGTTCTTCACTCTTAGTTTCCATGTTTGTGATCTGCCCAGATGAACATGGCAAAACTGGTGTAACCAATGGAGCAACCTCTGCCTGGCCAATCCAATCCTTAGTGAACAGCAAGAGCAAATGTTTTACACACAGCAGTTAAGATAAACTCACCTTCACAAATCAAAATTTAAATTCAGCTCACTTTTTGACACCTGACTAAGAAATTTTCTACTTACACAATATGACTACTGAAATAACAAAATCCTGATCAGTCATAACTTGTTAAAAGATGCAGAGGCATTCCCGTATCTTGGTGACATTACAGGGGTTATATTGAAAATAATGAATCTTTACCCCCAGCTCATCAAAAAATAATTTGAAATAACTTTGAAAAAAAGTTCATAATCAATGCACTGAATTGTAACATGCAGTTTCTTTATGTCAAGTCACATTCCATTAAAAACTGTATTAAGCTTTTGTTTGTAAACTCATTCTTTTCATGTTTACTTCCTGGATTTCTTCACCTGAAGCTAGCTTTCATGCGCATGCATGTCCAGTTCCTATAGCGTCAGAGTCATCAACTGAGATAGGATTTTGAGATCAGAGATGATTGGATCAGGGAGCAGAATGTAATTCTGTCCTCATTTTAAAGTCAGACACACTGCCTTACTTTTTTGAGATTTCCATTATAAACCTGTAGCTGACATTTGATAATAGATGTTGCAAATGCACATTGCAACTTTAGGTTCTCACTGAAAGGACACAAGTTAACTTGATAGCAATGGGGTGCATGGTTCTCAACAGCTAGTGGAGATTTGCACATTATGCTAGAACACAGTCTGCATGGTTATGTATACGTACCGGAGAACTGAGGACAGTGGTCGGTGTCTGGAAGGTGAAACATGTAGTATATATAGGATACCAGCAAGCTGTTGCGCCCATGCTGATCTTGAGTGCCTTCCAAGTTCCTATGGATCTGGTTGACGAGCTGAGCCATGACCTCAAAAGCAACTCGACCCAGGTTTACTAAAATGTGAAAAAATGAAGTTTGATTTTCTGAGTTAAGTTCCAATTGAGTGAAATCATGCTGCTTGATATTACATAGGGCTTGTTTAACATTTGTCTTACTTTAACATGCACATTAGCACATTCATAAATAGGTTAACACTGTTAAGTAAAACTGCAAAGACAGCAAACTAATTTGGCACAATGTGATTTCATCGCATTTGAGCCTTTAAAAAGGTCTCAGTAACTTCCACACCATGACAGAACATGAAAAAATCGTCCAGATCACATAACACTTGAGAGAATTTGTAGTACATGGAATTAACTCCCCAATTTGTATAAGTGCGTATTCGTATGGAGCGAATGATGACAATAGTCTCTTATTTCAACCTTCCACATTGTTCAGGCGCCAACACAACGAATCAATCAAAAGAGCTGCCTGTGTTGGAGCTACAAAAGCCAACAGAATTTTTGTTTTTTTTCTAATAATTTCTGTGGGATGTGGACATTGTTGGCTGGCCAGTATTTATTGCCCATTCTAAGTTGACAATGAGAAGGTGGTGGTGGTGAGCAGCCTTCTCAAACTGCTGCAGTCCACCCGCTGTGGGTTGACCCACAAACCCATTAGGGAGGAAATTTCAAGATTTTGACCTGGTGACAGTGAAGAAATAGCAATATATTTCCAACTCAGCTTGATGAGTGGTTTGGAGAGGAACTTGAAAGTAGCGAGTTTTGAGAAGATTCATAGCTCAGGTTGAGGTTCTGGATGTAGGTTTGCTCGCTGAGCTGGAAGGTTCATTTCCAGACGTTTTGTCATCCTACTAGGTAACATCTTCAGTGGGCCTCCAGGCGAAGCACTGCTGCTGATTCCTGATTTCTATTTATATGTTTGGGTTTCTTTGAGTTGGCGATGTCATTTCCTGTGGTGATGTAGTTTCCTATTCTTTTTCTCAGCGGGTGGTAGATGGGGTCCAAATTGATGCTTTTGTTGACAGAGTTCCGGTTGGAATGCCATGTCTCTAGGAATTCTTGTGCATGTCTCTGTTTGGCTTGTTATAGGACAGATGTGTGGTCCCAGTCAAAGTGGTGTCCTTCCTTATTTGTATGTAAGGATACTAGTGAGAGAGTCATGATGTTTTGTGGCTAGTTGATGTGCACGTATTCTGGTGAGTAGTTTTCTGCCTGTTTGTCCAATGTAGTGTTTGTTGCAGTCCTTGCACGGCATTTTGTAAATGACATTAGTTTTGCTTGTTGTCTGTTTGGGGTCTTTCAAGTTCATTAGTTGCTGTTTTAGTGTGTTGGTGGGTTTGTGGGCCACCATGGGATGCCAAGGGGTCTAAGTAGTCTGGCAATCATTTCTGAGATGTCTGATGAAGGGGAGAGCAGCTGTGTTCCGTTGGTTTGTCTGTAGGTTTTGTTGTTGGAGGTGAAGTGTGTGGTAAGGCATAGGTCTACCAGCATGACGATAGCTGAAGGACAGTATTGTCAAGCTAGTGGACCTATGCCTTACCACACACTTCACCTTCAACAACAAAACCTACAGACAAACCAACAGAACACCCATGGGATCTCCGATATCAGGGTTCTTAGCAGAGACTCGAACAAACAGCTCTGCCAACTATTCAACCCAAACTTTGGGTCTGCTACGTGGATGATACCTTTGTCATCACTGAATGAAACAAATTAGAGGAAACCTTCAAGACCATCAATAATACCCTCACGGGCATAAAATTCACTAAAGAGGAGGAAAACAACAACAAACTGCCATTCCTCAATGTCACAGTAGCGCGAACAGCCAATGGGGAACTTCAAACCAGCGTCTACAGGAGAACAATACATAAGGACTAAATATTCAACTACAGAAGCAATCATCCCAACATCCACAAATGAAACTGCTTTAGAACATTATTTCAACGAGCCAACACACACTGCAGCACAGAGAACTACGCAGAGCAGAGGAAAATCCCCTATACTGTGTATTCAAAAAGAATGGGTACCCTTTGTCTCAGCATGCTCCTGCCCCACTGAACTCATCTCTACCTACCTCGACACTGTCCTATCTCCCCTAGTCCAGGAACTTCCCACATACGTTCAAGACACCACCCACGCCCTCCACTTCCTCCAAGACTTCCGTTTCCCCGGCCCCCAACGCCTCATCTTTGCCATGGATATCCAATGCCTCTACACCTCCATCCGCCATGACCAGGGCCTCCAAGCCCTCCGTTTTTTTCCTCTCCAGACGTCCCCAGCAGTACCCTTCCACCAACACTCTCATTCGTTTGTCCGAACTGGTCCTCACCCTTAACAATTTCTCCTTTGAATCCTCCCACTTCCTCCAGACCAAAGGGGTAGCACACATATGGGCCCCAGCTATGCCTGTCTCTTTATTGGTTACGTAGAACAGTTGATCTTCCGTATTTACACCGGCACCACTCCCCACCTCTTCCTCTGCTACATTGATGACTGCACTGGTGCCACCTCGTGCTCCCACGAGGAGGTTGAGCAATTCATCAACTTCACCAACACATTCCACCCTGACCTTAAATTTACCTGGACCATATCTGACACCTCCCTCCCCATTAATGACTGACTTGACACTGACATTTTTTTTTACAAACCCACTGACTCTCACAGCTACTTGGATTACACCTCTTCCCACCCTACTTCTTGCAAAAATGCCATCCTGTAATTCCAATTCCACCGCCACCGCCGTATCTGCTCTCAGGAGGACCAGTTCCACCACAGAACACAGCAGATGGCCTTCTTCTTTAGAGACCGCAATTTCCCTTCCCATGTGGTTAAAGATGCCCTCCAACGCGTCTCATCCACATCCTGCACCTCCGCCCTCAGACCACACCCCTCCAACCGTAACAAGGACAGAATGCCCCTGGTGCTCACCTTCCACCCTACAAACCTTCGCATAAACTAAATCATCTGCCGACATTTCCGCCACCTCCAAAAAGACCCCACCACCAGGGATATATTTCCCTCCCCATCCCTTTCCACCTTCCGCAAAGACCGTTTCCTCTGTGACTACCTGGTCAGGTCCATGCCTCCCTATAACCCCTCCCATCCTGGCACTTTCCCCTGCCACCGCAGGAACTGTAAAACCTGCGCCCACACCTCCTCCCTCACCTCTATCCAAGGCCCTAAAGGAGCCCTCCACATCCATCAAAGTTTTACCTGCACATCCACTAATATCATTTATTGTATCCATTGCTCCCGATGGGGTCTCCTCTACATTGGGGAGACTGGACGCCTCCTAGCAGAGCGCTTTAGGGAACATCTCCGGGACACCCGCACCAATCAACCACACCGCCCCGTGGCCCAACATTTCAACTCCCCCTCCCACTCTGCCGAGGACATGGAGGTCCTGGGCCTCCTTCACAGCAGCTCCCTCACCACCAGACCCCTGGAGGAAGAACGCCTCATCTTCCGCCTCGGAATACTTCAACCCCAGGTCATCAGTGTGGACTTCAACAGTTTCCTCACTTTCCCTTCCCCCACCTCACTCTAGTTCCAAACTTCCAGCTCAGCACTGTCCCCATGACTTGTCCGGACTTGTCCTACCTGCCTATCTCCTTTTCCAACTATCCACTCCACCTTCTCCTCCCTGACCTATCTCCTTCATCCCCTCCCCCATTGTACTCTATGCTACTTTCTCCCCACCCCCACACTCCTCTAGCTTATCTCTCCACACTTCAGGCTCACTGTCTTTATTCCTGATGAAGGGCTTTTGCCCGAAACGTTGATTTTACTGCTCCTCGGATGCTGCCTGAACTGCTGTGCTCTTCCAGCACCACTAATCCAGAATCTGGTTTCCAGCATCTGCAGTCATTGTTTTTACCAACCCAATGAACATAGTTTGCCGATTTCTCAGCAACAAACCCAAACAAGCAGACAAAATATGTCCAGAAACCCCAGCCACTCTCCCCTACATCAAAGACATCTCGGAAATGACTGCCAGACTACTCTGACTCCTTGGTATCATGGTAGCCCACAAACCCACCAACACACTAAAACAGCAGCTAATGAACTTGAAAGACCCCAAACAGGCAACAAGCAAAACTGATGTCATTTACAAAATACCATGCAAGGACTGCAACAAACACTACACTGGACAAACAGGCAGAAAACTACTCACCAGGATACATGCACATCAACTAGCCACAAAACGTCATACCCTCTCTCACTAGTATCCTTACATACAAATAAGGAAGGACACCACTTCGACTGGGACAACACATCCATCCTAGTACAAGCCAAACAGACATGCACGAGAATCCCTAGAAGCGTGGCATTCCACCGGAGCTCTATCAACAAACACATCAACTTGGACCCCATCTACCACTCCCTGAGAAAAAGAGGAAATGATATCACCACAGAAAATGACATTGCCAACCCAAAGAAACGCAAACACATAAACAGAAAGCAGGAATCAGCAGCAGTGCTTCGCCTGGAGGCACACTGAAGATGTTACCTAGTAGGATTACAAAATGTCTGGAAGTGAACCTTCCAGCTCAGCGAGCAAACCTACACCCAGGAACTTGAAAGTGGTAGTGTTCCTATACATCTGCTGCTCTTGTTCTTCTAGATGGAAGTGGACCTGGGTTTGGAAGGTGCTGTCTGAGGATCTTTGGTGAATTTCTGCAGTGCATCCTGTAGACAGCATACACTGCTGCTACTGAGCGTTGGTAGTGGAGGGAGTGGATGATTGTGGACGTAGTGCCAATCAAATGGGCTGCTTTCTCCTGGATGGTGTAAAGCTTCTTGAATGTTGTTGGGGCTGCACTCATTCAAACAAGTGCGGAGTACTCCATCACACTGTAGACTTGTGCCTTGTCAACAGTGGCCAGGCATTGGGGAGTCAGGAGGTGAGTTACTCACTGTAGTATTCCTAGCTTCTGACCTGCTCTTGTAGCTACTGTGTTTATGTGCTGCGACCAGTTGAGTTTCTGGTTAATGGTAACCCTCAGCATGTTGACGTGATGGGAACACCACTGGATGTTAAAGAACAGTGGTTAGATTGTCTCTTGTTGGTAATGGTCATAGCCTGGCATTTGTGTGACACGAATGTTACTTGCCACTTGTCAGCCCATGCCTGCATATGGTCCAGATCTTGTTGCATGGACCATTTCAGTGTTTCAGGAATCAAAAAAGGTACTGAATATATGCAATCATCAGTGAACATCCCCCATTTCTGACCTTATAATGGAGGGAAAGTCATTGATGAAGCATCTAAAGATGGTTGGGCATAGAACACTATCCTGAGGAACTCTTGCAGTGATGTCCTGGAGCTGAGATGACTGACCTCCAATAGCCACGACCATTTTCCTATGTGTCAGGTATGACTAATCACTAGAGAAATTTTCCCCGATACCCATTGATCCAGTTTTGCTAGGGCTCCTTGATGTCACACTCAGTCGAATTAGCCTTAATGTCAAGGGCTGTGACTCTCACCTCACCTCCAGAATTCAGCTCTTTTGTCCATGTTTGAACCAAGACTGTAATGAGGTCAGGAGCTGAGTGGCCCTAGCAGAATCCAAACTGGGCGTCGCTGAGCAGGATATTGCTGAGCAGGTGCTGTTTGATAACACAATAGCTAGATAGCTGCTTGATAGAACTGAGTAAAGATAATAGATGGGCAAATTCTGTTGCACGAGAAGTGGAGAACAGATTAGATTAGGGCCTATACTACAGATATTGCCAGTTTCCCTAAAGGAGACATCTCGCATGACCTAGTGTTCCAAGGACTCGCCATGCAGTGCCAGTAGAACACTGGTATTTTGAATCAATGCCCAGCTGATGTTCACTTGCTGTTAGCCATTGAGCACAGCGATGGAGAATAGAAGAACACACAAACTGCGGAAGTGAATATAAAGAAACACAGGTTAAGAGTTCCTCCACCAGGTCACAGCCATCGAATGAGTGATGGACAAAGTAACGTTGTCTAACTTGACATCACTCGAGTGCAGGAGAAAAACAATCTGAATAATAGTTACCAAAAGACCTAATTTTCTTGCCACTTTCCAAACCTTGTAGAATACACTAAGAGCAGCTGAAAAGAATAAATAGTTTATGTTTTCTGCAGAGACAAAAGTCTGCTCGTACCAATTTGTCCATTGATAACTGGAGGCCGGACGATTAAGAGGATGAGTTTGTTGAGGACATGGTGCACAAATCGGAGCAGAGGCTCCATCCGTGCTGATCGCAAGTTGGTTATACTGGCTTTCAACTCCGTTTCCACGTTATTCTCAGAGATTATGACATCCTTCAGCCGAAAAGGGAATGAGTATTCCTCCAGCACGTGCACCAGAGTGAAAAACTTATCCAGAAATTGGTCCTAAGGGCAAGAGAGAATCAATGGTTAGACAAGAATTTCTGTAATAATACCCTTTGTCCTTTTGAATGCACTTTGCTCAGCACCCCCTAAAACAGATTAGAAAATCTGAGTTTCAGGTATTATTATTCTGGTGCTCAACAGCTATACATGTGTATTTCTCTCTTCCCTCTCTCAGCCCCAAATTTAAATTCTTCCCTCATCTAGCAAAGATTCAGGATAGGGTTCACAAATGCCTATTAACATCTGGCGAACCAATGTAGGTATGAATGTTGACAGACTATTTAACTTTGGAGGTCATCACAGGAAATCTGTTGCTGTTTTTGCACACGTACATTCAACAGAGAACAGCAGATGATGGGTCTTGGTCAGTTTTCTCTTTGCTAACCTAACTGTCCTGGCCCATTTGACTGTACAGCCTAAAAGTGCATCCAGCATCTCCCCGGGTTGTACAGAATACCAAAGGTGCAAATATCTTCTGTTGAGAATACCAGGTGAAAGTTCAAGGGCAAATGCAGAACAATGAAAGGAAGAGTAAAAGCAGGCAGATTTCCACACAACTGAAGGTTAGGAAACATCTAAATAACTGGAACTCAGAGGCATGTGCTATAGTGTGCCGTCAACGTTGAGACAATAAAGCTGAGGAAGGGAGGACATCTAGATAACAAGCTTTGCCTTTCTGTGGAGCTGATATTAAAACACTTCTCAAATTTGAGAAGTACAAGATTAATGCACATTTTGAACAGATACAGACTGTAGTCTTCAAAGAGGAATCAAATAAATAATTTAAGGAGAAACAAATTGAAGATATTGAGAAACATAACCGATGGGTCTTATATTTGAAACAGCTAGCACAGTCTTGATGGGCTGAGAGGCCCTCTTTCATGCCGTAACAGTCTATGATTTTATGACAGAGTTCCTGGAGTCTAAGCTTCTTGGAAGCTCTGGTCGTGAAAGGCATGGCGTGAAAGTTCAATTTCAAATCTGAAGTTAGAGTGCTTGAAAATGTAAACTGATCATAAATTCAGACAAATTTCAGGTACTCCTCCCCAAGATGCGTACCACAGAAGGTTGGCCATGCCACTGGCCATGACGTCTCTTTGAAAGAGCTATCCAATAAGTTCCACTCCTCTAATCTTTCCCCAAAGTCCCGCAACTGATTCCTCTTCAAATATGTATCCAATTCCATTTTTAAGGTTACTCCACCACCACTTCAGGCTATGCATAAATAGGATGATCCATTTGCTCATGTCTGCAATGTTCCTTTGCTAATTAGCCCTTGAGTTCTGCTTTCAATTCTAGGTGAAATACTCTCAGAAAATACTAAGAGCACTTTTTCAGACAGTCCAGACTGTGATGTTTGTACTTTCAGCCCAAGGCTAAATAAAGATTTAAAGATGATTGTAGGGCAAGTTCCCAGCTGGGTTACGAGGGCCAGTTGGAAGAATAGTAAACGTGTATCTGAATGATCTTGATGACTTACAGTTTTTAGCTGCCAGGAGTACAGTAATGGTAATCTTCAGTCAGAGGATTTTATGTGTCAGCATTACCTTAGAAACTCTTCAATAACCTTGTTATGAAGCAGCACAACGGTCTGACATTTATTCTGTTGCTCTCTTGGCAATTCACAATTGTATGTATTTACAACTTTGTGACAGATCAGCTAAACTGACTGGTGAGCCAGAGATTTCTAACCATATTGTGTCTTTTACTGAGATCTGAGCTATGCTAGAATGTGAAGAAGAGCTGGCAGGGTGCAGGTTCATCCAAACAAGGTGAATGTACCTGGGTATGAACTGATGATGCTGCCAATACTTCGACATTAAAAACTCCTTTGTGGTTGTCAACCCACTTCATTCCAGGCAATTGGACCTATTGAGAAGATAAATTAAAAAGAAAACAATTATAACTGTACAGATTTGATCAAGAGCATTTCTCAGAGGCCTCAGAACACGTATTAGGAATCAAGCAAGTTCAAAGCCCAAAGATGTCCAACTAACACAATGTCGTGAAATTCATGTGGTAGAGTGCATTCAGACAGCTAAAACATTGTGAAAACATCACTGCACACAGATAAAAGAACATAGAACATAGAAAAGTACAGCGCAGTACAGGCTCTTCGGCCCTCAACGTTGCGCCGATCCAAGCCCACCTAACCTACACTAGCCCACTTTCCTCCATATGCCTATCCTATGCCCGTTTAAATGCCCATAAAGAGGGAGAGTCCACCATTGTTACTGGCAGGGCATTCCATGAACTCACGACTCGCTGAGTTAAGAATCTACCCCTAACATCAGTCTTATACCTACCACCCCTTAATTTAAAGCTATGCCCCCTCGTAATATCTGACTCCATACGTGGAAAAAGGTTCTCATAGTCAACTCTATCTAAACCGCTAATCATCTTGTACACCTCTATCAAGTCATCCTTAAACCTTCTTTTCTTCAATGAAAACAGCCCCAAGTGCCTCAGCCTTTCCTCAAACGATCTTCCTACCATACCAGGCAACATCCTGGTAAACCTCCTCTGCACCCATTCCAGTGCCTACACATCCTTCCTATAGTATGGCGACCAAAACTGCACACAATACTCCAGATGCGGCCGCACCAGAGTCTTATACAACTGCAACATGACCTCAGGACTCCGGAACTCAATTCCTCTACCAATAAAAGCCAGTACGCCATATGCCTTCTTCACAGCACTATTTACCTGGGTGGCAACTTTCAGAGATCTGTGTACATGGACACCAAGATCCCTCTGCTCATCCACACTACCAAGTATCCGACCATTAGCTTATCTATATCCCGCTGTAACCTGCCACATCCTTCCTCACTATCAACAACTCCACCGACTTTCGTATCATCCGCAAACTTGCTCACCCAACCTTCTAGCCCCTCCTCCAGGTCATTTATAAAAATATCAAACAGCAATGGTCCCGAAACAGATCCCTGCGGAACACCGCTGGTAACTGCACTCCAACTACTACCCTCTGTCTTCTTCCAGCCAGCCAATTCCTAATCCAAACCTCCAACTCACCCTCAATGCCATATTTTTTGCAATAGCCTACAATGGGGAACCTTATCAAATGCCTTACTAAAATCCATATACACCACATCTACCGCTTTACCCTCATCCACCTCCTTAGTCACCTTCTCAAAGAATTCAATAAGGTTTGTGAGGCACGACCTGCCCTTCACAAAACCATGCTGACTATCCTTGATCACATTATTCCTATCCAGATGTTCATAAATCCTATCCCTTACAATTCTCTCTAACACTTGGCCCACAACAGAGGTAAGACTCACCGGCCTATAGTTACTAGGGTTATCCCTACTCCCCTTCTTGAACATGGGAATCACATTTGCTATCCTCCAGTCTTCTGGCACTATTCCTGTAGACAACGAGGACATAAAAATCAAGGCCAATGGCTCTGCAATCTCCTCCCTTGCTTCCCAAAGAATCCTAGGATAAATGCCATCATCCATCGTCCTTTCCACTGCTGTAACACTATCTTTGACAAGCAATGCCACACCTCCCCCTTGGAACATTTTCACAAAAGATTGGAACAATTTTACAAAAATCATTTGTGGTTCGTCCAGAACACTCCTGAAAGTGTACAGACAGAACTAGTGCCCAATAATGACAGAGTTTGATTTTGAGAAAATTCACTGTAGCTATGACAATGCTGTCACATGCCCCTGCCAGACTGATGCATTAATGTGTAAATTGAAATTGGTTGGGAAAATAAATGGGAGGATTTTGAGGATGCTATCTGCTCTCACTGAACAAGATTCTACAATATCATTAGGTCAGCTCTCATTTACAAACTATGGAAAATGTAATGGTGTCTTAAATCTTAAAATTGAAAATTCAGCTCCAATGGTTTATTTTCTCACCAAAAATTTCAAGTACTCAATATCACACTTCCTATATCGAGTCTAGCAAGCCCAGAACCTGAGCTTCATTAAACCCTGAGTAGTTCCACTTGCAATGAAAACTAAAAGGGTAATAATCGATGTTCATAACTTTGACTTTGCCGAGATGGAGGAAAATAAAGAATTAGCAATTCAGGGACATCATCCTTGAGTTTGCAAACCATAACGTGCAGGAAGAAGGGCAGACTGACTTTAAGGGTTAAGAGACAGATCTTTGAGGAGGAGACGGAGCAATGAGTCATTATTTCAAAACAGAATGCAATACAGTGGCAAAGGATAAGGAAGCAGTTAAAAACACAGAAGGACGAAGCAATGTATTACTTAGATTATATTTACATTAGGGGTGGAGCAATGTATTGCTTAGATTATACTTACATCGGGGGTGAGCACTGAGTAACTGGGAGGTGGCTTGTCCACTGACACCGGGAGGCTGAATGGCCCAGTTCGGAGACGGCCGTGTTGCATCAAGGGGATCCACTAAATGAATGGGTTACAAGATTAGAATTTGGATAGTTGTCAGCAACCTTCATCACCGCGAAACACTGAATTTATCACTACCATTATGAGATTCAGAGGAATTGAGAACGGGAAAGAGCTGAATTAAAGTGATTGACAAGTTGCTACAATCCTCCGACTTCAACCACTGCTGATGCACTCCTCCATCTTCAACCACAGTCGCTACCTACTTTGAGGAGAAAGTGAGGACTGCAGATGCTGGAGATCAGAGCTGAAAACGTGTTGCTGGAAAAGCGTAGCAGGTCAGGCAGCATCCAAAGAGCAGAAGAATCAATGTTTCGGGCATGAGCCCTTCTTCAGGCCCATGCCCGAAACGTCGATTCTCCTGCTCTTTGGATGCTGCCTGACCTGTTGCGCTTTTCCAGCAACACATTTTCAGCTCGCTACCTACTTTACCTACCAGGGAAACTTAGACCTACTTTAGGTCAGATGTAGGACACCAGAGCAGTGTCTCTACACATGCCTGCTGGAGAAGCGTACCTATCCAATACACACACTCGGGCCAGGCATCTCCACATCCGTTTCCAAGAGAGATGACTATACCCACTGCAAAGAGTCATGTCACTCCAGGGAGCAAAGGTGCATTCCCAGTAGAAAAGGAAACCAGACAAACAAGAACACTTAAAACAAAAAGTGCCACATCTTACCCAAAGAATCAAGTAACATTATTGATGTACAGTATTGAATAATTATCCAGGAATACATACTTGAAACTATAGATAGCTTCTCTTTGCCACACTGAAACATGGTACCTTATAATTGATGACCTGCATTTTAATTTTGTTTTGTTTGTTTATAATTAGAGTCTACGGCATGATTGCAAGAAGCTTATTAAATTCAGTTTAATCTGTTACAACTTTGATTAAAAATCAATCATGGTATGTGGGTATTGTTGGCTGTACCAGCATTTATTGCAAATCCCTAGTTACCCTTGAGAAGGTTGTTGTGAGCTGTCTACTGGAACTAATGCAATCCATGAGTCTTAGATAGACCACAATACAATCAGAGAGGGGATTCCAGGGTCATACCCAGCCACACTAAAGGAACGGTGAACATTTCCATGTCAAGATCTTAAGTGGTTCGGAGAGAACATGCAGGGGATGGCGTTCCCATGTATCTGCTGCCCTTGTCTCCAGAAATGAAAATGGCCATGGGGTTGGAAGGTGCTGTCTTAGGAGCCTTGGTGAACTTCTTGGTGTATCTTATTGGCGATACACACTGCTGTCACTGAGTTTTGGTGGAGGAGGGAGTGGTAACCTGGAAGCCAACTGTTGGGGGTTTTCACAATGCTGGATTACAGAGATCAATTTATCAATTCACTGTTACTCACAGTGTAGCCAACTGGTGTCTCCAATGATGCACTGGGTTTCTGCTGACAGCTAATGTGGTAGAAAGTGAAGAGCAGGTGATGGTTATCTGTTAGGTTTGCTGGTATCTTCATTTTTACTTCCTCGTAAAACTCCGGCGATCTGCAAAGGTCACACAGTATGTCACAAATAAAGGCAGCAGAGCTCTTCAGTCATTATGCATATACAATTACCGCTACCTCATCCAAATTCATTCCACTACTTCGAAAAATGTTTCACTCCATCAACAACTTAATGAAGAGGGGATTAACTCCTTCATTAGCTTAGTGGATAGTTCAATTACACACCGAACTCTGTGTAAGAGTCAGCCACTTGAAAAGTGCCATTCCTCATTGCTATCCAATCGCTTTTGTAGACGTGTTTGCATGTGGTCAGTGGATATGGACAGATTTGGACTGAACTCTGGCTCTGTTGGCTGAATAGATTCCTGGCTGTCATAATTTAGACTCTCTGTAAGAAATGAACATTTTGACCTGGAGAAGTATTTCCCTTGTAATGAGATGGTTGCACCATCAGGAAAAGAATAAAATAAAAGTTCCAACATTCTCATAGTCTGCTTCAATTTTTTTTTATTTCAAGTTACTTTTGTCTGCAAGTCTCGCCACTTGATTAATTTCTGTGCCTTGCTTTCTTCATGCAAGTTTTCATTGTTCACTTATCATTTTATTATCATGAAGTCTACTAATTAGCACTGAATGAATACATACAGAGTAATAGAGAGTAGACTGCAAGTGATAATTGAGCTTTTGGGATTACATTGAACCCAGGGAAACCACTTTAGACAAGACAGGCTTTATGTCAAAGCTGCAGGCGGTATTGTTAGCATTGCCAGTTTTACTGCTTCTATTTTTTATTTCAGCCTCTCAGCTGAAGGCAGCAGGTCATGCTTCAAGCCTTTTATCAACACAGTTCAGATTGCCCACATGTGACTGCACTGCAATAGCTGACAGAAGCCATTTTTTTGTTTAAACTCACTGTGTTGCTGCAGGATTTCAGACAAATGCCAGTTTATAGCAGTGCACAGGTTAAAAGAGATTTGTTTTGAACTGTGTGGGAGCACACATGTACTCTCATTGCCATAGTCAGCTGCCAACAAAGCCTGTCACTCAGGAGAAAACTTTCTTGCAAAGTGGCACTGACAAATTCTAGAAGCAGGCTAGCAGCATGAAGGAAGAATGCATTTATTCAGAAAAAAATAGCAGAATGTGTACAGGCTGAAATACAATAATACAGGCTGAATAAATAATTCTCTAAGGAAGATGGTGGCATCATGGTAATGCTGCTTGAGTATTCAGAATCCCAGACAAAAGTTCTTGGGGATGTGGGGTTGAATCCCACCAAAGTGGATGGTGAAATCTGAATTCAATAAACAAAAATCTGAAAATACATGCTAATTTAACGGCGATCATTTAACAATGGTCATAATGCCATCCAGCTAGCAAATAACTTGATTCAAGGACAATTAGATGGACAATAAATACTGGTCTAACCAGTGAAGCTACATCCCATCAAAGAACAAAGTAAAACATGTACTGAACTTTTAAGGCTCTGCTGAGACCAGTCTTTAATAACTCACTTGTTGTGATACACCACAGCAGAGTATGCTTCTTTTGAAAATTCCGCACAGCTAGACTTCCCAAAGATAACCTGCATTTATATAGAAGAAACAAATGGTCAGTGATAGTGCTGGGCTAGAGAAGCACTGACTGATACACAATGGACAACAGAATCTAATGGTATAGTTCAAATGGCAAGTTGTGAACGGAATAAGGGATCCATTATTTATAACTTCACTTAAAGAGCTGAGGATCCATGGAATGCTCCAGCTCAGAGGGGTGAAGTTGCTGCATTACCAAGTATATTTAGACAGATTTATGGTCTCGTAGGGGTAATGAATATGGGGAGTGGGTAGGAAATTGGAATAGAGACCAAAGATCAACCATGATCATATGAATTGGTGGAGTAGGCTTGATAGGCCATATCATGTGCAGCTGCTCCTACTTAAGGTGTTCTTGAATCAAGCATTTTGATGGGCTTGCTCCTGAAAATTAAAGAATAGAAGCGCCTGGATTGTCAAAGGATCAAGTGGATGCAAAGGTGGAGCAGGTTACAGATTGGGGTGGGGGCAAAGCCGTAAAGGGATTTAAAGACAGAGACAAGTATTTAAAATGTGATGCATTGGAAAAAGCCAATCTTACAAGAATGAAGAAAGGAATAATGGTTAAGCAACATTTAGCACAGATGAGGTTATTCCTATCATTTGGCAGTTCATGCAGGATGAGAGTAGATAGCCACTGAGGTTAACAAAAGGCCAAATGTGGCACTTTGAAAGAGTTATTCTGAAAATAAGAGTGATTATGTTCGAGCAAAGAGAGATATTAATAATGGCGACTTTCCGGTAATTGGCAATTAACTAGTCAGAACTTGGGTGGGGGGAGGGGAGGAGGAAGCAGTAAATGGGACTCATGGAAAGAATGAAATATGGAATGAGGTTGAGTGACTAAATACTAGAGAGTATTGAAAAGGGTGTGCGTGAGAGGGGGAGTGGGTGGGGGTGGAAGGGTGTGAGAGCCTGCACGTGAGAATATCAAGCAAGAATTGGGCTGAGCTTAGTCACGAGGCATGTAATGGACAAGTATCATGACAACACTCACTCACCTCGCATACATAGTACAACAAAGTACAGTACTGAGTGACTACCGAGCTGTGGACCAGTTCAAAGGCAGCAGCCTCAGAAAGAAATCAGTAACATGAAACGAAGAAATCCAAAGTTGTACAAGAAGCATTGAAGAGAAAGACAGCTTTTGATGATGCACACGTCCATTTAGCTCTTGCAAAAATTGAGCTGCCTCATTCATTTCCACTATATTGAGCGTGATCTACATTTGCTGTCTCACCCACACAGCTACTAAAGCTGCTGTAATTGCCTCAAACCATCAATTTTTTTGTTCTTTCATACACTTTGGCATGACATGAGGCACAGAGTGTACTTCACATCACGTATTTATTGTTCATAAACGCAGAAACAGAGTGGAAAATCAATCATATAATTCTCAGTATCAAGAGGTGTTAGACTATAAACCTGTGAAAAGGAACACTCTGACTTGGAATAGACTCTGGGGGTTCATGTCATGTCGACTTAAGCGTTTGACAAGAAAGGAAAATTCTTTCCCCAAATAATATTTAAAACTCCAAAGAAGAATTAACTCATGCAAGTATGCTCCCATTCTCTCAAAGTTTTCACATTGAGCTGTATATAACAAAAAGCTGATTTCACTCTGGCTTCCAATACCTTCTACATGTACTTAACTACTTTTATTATCCTGTTGTTCTTGAAACATCTGCTCTCCTTCTTTTGAGCTGTAGATTCCTTTTCCTGATTGTTAAATTGAGACTTAACTTGCTGCCCCAGATGCAGCCTGTATTCCCAATTGTGCTGAACTTCAAAGACTACTGGATACTCAACAGCAGTATCCAGGATATAATCCAAGTTTATCCCAAGACCATCAAAATAGATTTACCACCTTGCTATGTGTGAGACTTTGCAGAACTGAAATATGGCTGCGGCTCTTTGCAGTAGAACTGCTACTGCATTTCTAATTAAGTAAGCACACAAAGTAAAGCAGTCTAAAAGATTTGAGAGATCAGCCACAAAGAAACATACCATTTTCTTCTTTCTTCCTCAAGGGGTACTCTGGTTTTTGGAACCAGGAGTCACAGCTTAATGACATGGGTAGACAATTTAGGACTAAAATAAGCAGAAATGTCTTTACCCACTGAGTAGTGGAATGCCCTGCCACTGGAAGTGGTTGAGGCCAAAGCATTTAATGTTTTCAAGAAGCAGCTAGTTCTTAGGGCCAAAAGGAGCAAGTTGTATGGGGAGAAACGGGAACAGAGTTGAGTTGAATGATCAGCCATGATCATATTGAATGCTGGAGGTGGCTTGAAGGGCTGATGAACAGCTTATGGTCGAAACTTCGACTTTCCTGCTCCTCGGATGCTGCCTGACTTGCTGTGCTTTTCCAGCACGACACCCTTCAACTCTGAATGGTCTGTATGTCTGCTGCTGTTTTCTCCATTTCTATAGAACCCAATTTTGTTAGCTCTCTTTCTGATTTACCTTACATTACCTTGAGCCACTGTGATGGTGTTCTATTATGCACCCTTCTCTTGGGCTTCTCAACAACAAACAAGAACTGCATGACTTTGAGATACATTTAATACCAAGTATGGCATTTGCATCTGTTTCAGGAAGATAATTGCTAAGATCCCCATTTAATACAAGGCATTTCTCACCGGCATGGCAGTGTTGGGGTCCTCGCCTGCCATAAACTGGACCTTCACTGTAATGTTCCGCACAGACCCCTGACGGCTGCTGAAATTTAAACTCTGTGGGTAGACGTATAGTAGATTCCTGAAAGGGAAAATGTCAGAGATAAGGAGTGTAGACAACACGTAAGTCTTGAGCCAGACTTACAGTGACTGCTGTCCTGACCCATTAATTTTGCTATGTCATAAATATACCCACAGATAACAGTAGCTGCAAACTCTCAAAGATATGGGAAACAGGACATATCCATGGAAGCAAGTCATTATCTGAATAGCAAAAAGAACGAAGAAACATCAAAAATGGAACAGCACCTCAGTTAAAGCAGTCAACTGACTGTCACTTGAATCACTCATAGAACATAGTGCCTTTTAAAATTTGGAAGCTTGGTTTTACCTGACATCTTACATCAAAAACTCAAATCAATCAGAATTCTCAATACACCAAAATAGAGATCAGCAGTGTTGACAATAAAGAAAATGCTGGGTAGAAAAGTTTCAGTGAAGAACTGAGAAATAGAACAGTATATATCATATGTTTATTGAATGCTGGTCTGGCTAGATCAATTCAGTGCTATATTTTGATTCTGTAATGCTCTAAGAATTCTGGCAATCTCCTGGCCCACTGGATATCACTTATTTTTCCAGTTCCCTTCCCTTGTGGTGCTTGGTTGCAGTCTCTCAGTCAGAGGCGTGACAGGTTCAACTACTCTTGTTTAACTACCAGAATCATTCATAGTAAGCTACTGAAGAGACAGAAAACAAGGACATGAACAAAGCAAGCAATTTTACTCAGTTGATCAAACACAGAAATAAAATAAGTCCAATAGTAACTCCATTATAGTAAATTCCAGTTAAAAATTCATGTGACTTGAAACCATTCTTTTTGCTGTGTCTTCTACTTCTCTTTTTTCAAACACCTAGACAACTCTCACCTCATTGCTTTCCTACCTGAGCCCTGAACCCACAGCTTTCCCTAGCTTCACTCTTATCTGTCCTTGGGTCTTGCCCATGAAGACTGGTCCTTGAAACCATTTCCTCCAAAATGCTGATTGTCAACTTCCCCTCCAGATCCATTGCATTAGTTGATTAAAACATCCCTCAACTATTGCACCTTTCTTTCTGATCCCCATCTCTGGCAAGAGTGCAATGGCATTGTCACTGGACGAGTAATCTTGAGAATAACGTTTAAGGACATGTTCTGGAATCTGAATCCCACCCTGCCAGATGTTGAAATTTGAATTCAATTCAATTCCGAAATCTGGAATTAAAAGCTATTCTAATGGTACCATACAACAACTGTCATGAAAGGCCACCTGGTTCAAGATTATATTTTAGGGGAGGAAATCCTGCCATCATTAACTGGTCTGGTCAACATTTGGCTCCAGATCCAGAACAATGTGGTTGACTCCACAATGAAGTGCCTTAGCATGTCACCCTGTTGTATCTAACTGCTATTAAAAAAAAATCTGATAAAGGGAATAAAACTGGACGGACTACCCAGCTGGAAACAACAGCATACACAGTCCTGTCAAGCCTGCAAAGTACTCCTTACTAATAAAGTGAATCTTGTATCAAAATGGAGAAAGCTGCAGACTACAGAGGAGTGACATAATAATCTAACATTGTCTGTAAGATTGTATGAGAAAGACTATGTCCCAGATGCCAACATCAACATCCTTAGGCATGCCCTATCCAACTTAAAGAAGAGACCAACCATAGGGCAGTGCCACAGTGATCTAACAGTAGAGAGGAAGGTACCATGGGAGTTCTTAAATTTGCCCTTCACACTACACAAGCCATTGACAAAGACCAACTTCAACAAGAGGAAATCCAACCATTTCCCCTTAATATTTGGAACGCAGCTATGCTCACCACTATACCACTTGATGGGTATATGAATAGAAAGGGGTTAGAGGGATATGTGCCAAGTGCTGGCAAATGGCACTAGATTAGGTAAGGATGGCTGGTCAGCACGGAGGAGTTGAACTGAAGGGTCGGTTTCCATGCTGTACATCTCTGTGACATTAAATAGCATTACTGTCACTGAAACCTCCACTATCAACATGCTGGGAGTTACCATTGTTATTAGACTTCTGAACAGGTCTCTCAAATTTCAAATCTAATGTTGATTTTTTTTTGTGCACCTTCTTTGCAGCTATAACTTTGTATTTCTCGCTCTGTTCAATCACCTTTTGATCTTTGTGTCTTTGTATGTTTATAATCTGCTGTACTGGTATGCAAAATACAACTTTTTATTTTACTTAGGTACATGTGGCAATAATAAGTCAAGTCAAAATCCTTGCTGCTTTGACACAATCAGGTTCTCTTCTTACATGCAGTACAACCCACTAGGGATCTATCTTTGGCCCTTTCCTCATCTGTACATGACCTGTAGATAACACCAACTGAAGTCACAACTAAGGTCCCATGGTACTGTATCAATACTTAGCTTGAGCTCTAAACCACATATGTTCACCCCTCCACTACCCATGATGTTACACCATGCCTCCCAGATCCAGTCTTGGAAGAGTTATAATCTGCTTCAGTTAAAAATGTAGAGGTATGGGTGGGTTGTGCTTCGGTGGGTTGGTGTGGACTTGTTGGGCCGAAGGGCCTGTTTCCACACTGTAAGTAAGTAATCTAAAACCCAAGATCCGCAAAGCCATTTGATATATAAATTTAATTATGCCAGTTTTACAACTATAAAACTATTCAGCATGTGAAGTTGGTGCAGACACTTGATGGTTCACCAAGCAGCATACTGGTAAAGGCCCAGGTTCAGGTGTGAGAAACTGCGCCAAAGCATACAGAAGGCTCTTATTTCCATGTAAGGGCCAACCTGTTGAAGTCCCATTGCTGAAATCAGGCTGCAGCTGCCACCGAATGGAACTATCTGCATCAATTTACTAAGTAGCAACCTAAATCTTTGACTTTTTCCCACAAGAAACTCCTCTTTCTGTAGCAGAAATTAAGGTTGAATGCAGTTAAAAACCTATTCCTTCTGTAGGCAATGATTCTAATTGATAGTAATACTGGAACCCAGAGTGAGAACTGGCTTGACAGGTCATAAGTTTAATTTTTCTGTTTAGCATGGAGATTGTTCATTGATCACATTCACATGAGGCCTCAAACATATTTTAAACAAAAGAACATTACGGTTTTTACTCAAAAGAAAAACTTTAAGTGTATTTCACTGTTCAAAACCTATGTGAAACACATTCTCATTATAAATATCTGAAACAAAGACAGAATCCTATTACTAGAACAACAATCTTACAAACACCCAAACCTCAGTGGTCACCCTTGTGTTCATGCTAAAAGCTCCTTGTTCAGTTCGTATGATTATAATTAGTTTCTTTTTTAACAAATTTTTGATTGACTCCATGCTATTTTCTTCTGTTAATGTTTCTTCCCAAATCTTTAAATAGCCGTCAGCTCTGCTCATTTTATTATTTAACATGGGTTACTTAACATCACATCTTCAACAGACATGTAGGATAGCTTTCTCTCTGATACTTCCACAGGCATCTGCTTCTACCATTTTGTTTTGAGAAGCACAACGGTTTTATTTTCCCTAGCCCCTGCAGCTTGTGTTGTGAAGGACCTCTTCTCTCCCAATCAACTTACATCCCTCTGAATGATCAGTTCTGATGAAGGGTCACTGGATGTTAACTCTGACTTCTCTCCACAGATGCTGCCAGACCTGCTGTGTTTTTCCAGCAGTTTCCATTTTTGTTTCTGACTTGCAGCATCTGCAGTTCTTTTGGTTTTTAACTTCTGAAAAAACTTGCTTTAGCCTAAATGAATCAGTTTCTGACGTATCATTTCTCAGTCTGTGCTGTGAAATTCAAGCATCCTGAGGAGACCTCTGCTTTCTGTTCAATTTGCTAAAGTCACATGATTTCCTGGATAAGCTTTTTTAAAAAAAAATTCAATTCACAATAAGTCCCAGGCGTCTTTTAAAAAAAACACATTATATCTTTACAGAACTGAAAACTAATATCCATTTTATCTTCACTTTCGAACCCAAGTTCCGAAATAGCAACAACACACAACGTACCTCCTCACACCATGAATTACAAGCTAGTTGCTGAAAACTGCCATGTCAATAACAAGTCATGACAACAATGAAGGCATAAATCAATCAGAATTGTATTACCAAGAATAATAGAGGAAGAATAAATGAAGAGCTGAGCTTGTGGTTGAGGATGTCATTCTAACTCATTCTTGGGACGTGACTGTACACACAGCAGCAAAGACTCAATGTGACACTGTTTGTCAGTGTGGAAACTCAATACAAAGAGCACCCTGGCAACCAACTGATGTCTTTTGTACAAAACATGTCCACCAGATTGCTCCGGTTGGCTCTGTGCCCACTGACTAGCTTTTGTTTTGACAGGTTGAAGAGTATGGCCTTAACCTCAGCTCCAAGAAATGCCTCTTAATAATCACTCTCCCGAATGAAACAATGCATAGCAGGCATGGTGAAACTATACTGTGAAAACTAACAAAATGGCATTGTCTGACATAAGTATTTCCTTATTACAATCATGCCCCAAGAATGAATGACAGTCTGAAACATAATCAGTCAGTCTCTTTTGTTGTTTTTCTCGACAGAAAGATTCTATTTGAATTATGTCATAGGAAGAGAAGGAGGTCAGTTAGCCCCTTAAGCATGTTCTATGAATGAATGAGATCAGGACTGATCTGCAACATAATTCCGTATCCCTTCATGCCTTGAGGCCAAAAACCTATAAACCTTAGATCTAAAATTAGCAATTGGCTTGCAACCAAATGCCCTTTGCAGAAGAAAAGTTATGACCTTTTATCATCCTTTACATGATCAAAGAATCCCTGATTTCTCTCCCGAACATTTTTAAAGACTATAGTCCTACACACATCAACCAGCAGAAATAGTTTGTATTTACCTGGTCATAAAGTCATATGCCTGATGAAGGTCTTATGCCTGAAACGTCGAGTTTCCTGTTCCTTGGATGCTGCCTGACCTGCTGCGCTTTTCCAGCAACACATTTTCAGCTCTGATCTCCAGCATCTGCAGATCTCACTTTCTCCATAAAGTCATAGAGTCAAGCAGCACGGAGACAGGCCCTTTGGCCCAAACTGGTCCATGCCAACTAAAATGTTAATCTGAACTAACCCCATTTCCCTGCTGTTAATGCACTTGCCTTCCATATATGTACCACCCTGTGTTTAAAAAAAAGCTGCCTGTCAGGCTCCTTTCTATTCTTTCCCCTCTAACTTTAAACTGATGCTCTCTAGTCCTTGATTCCCCAACCCTTGGGAAAAGACTGAGTGCATTCACCCTATCAATGCCTCTCACGATCTTACCTGATCTTATTCCTGTTAATGTCTTTAACTTTTCAATCAAATTACCTATGAATCTTCCAGATTCCAGCAATACAACCCTACTTTGTACAATCTTGCCTTGCAATTTGATTTTTGTTGTCAAAGTACCATTCTGTTAAATACATGCTGATTCCTATCAAGGCCAATATATCCTTTCTAACATGTGGTGCACATGTGACAAAACGTCTGGACATGAACCTTCCAGCTCAGTGAGCAAACCTACATCCAAAACCTCAACCTGAGCTACAAATCTTCTCAAAACTCGCTATGTGGTGCACAGCATAAATCACAGTACTCCAGGTAAGGCTTTGCACAGATGAATTATGACTTCACCACTAGCATTCTAGTCTTTTTGATATAATGGCATGTATTCCATTTTCTCATCAATTTTTTCTTTATGTCTTTACATCATTGTAATGATCCACATACCTGGATGCTCAAAACCAACACCATACCAAAGTGCAATCCTGACATTTTCTGAAGCAAACATTAATATGGTTCAAAGGAGTAAATCTCTTAAAAGGTAAAATTCTCTGAATGTGTTTCTGATTGTACAGACTCTAACCTATTTCCTTTGAGAAACAAGTGTTCAGTAATGAATAAGGAAAGCTCTCTTGTAAACAGTTTTAATGTATTAGTAAACATCACATTACACATCATCGTTGAAAATTCAGTGGTTAAATCACTTAACAGCCTTTACACACAGGAAAATGCTAATAACTCTCATTAATTTTCTTGAGGATACTTTAAATGCTGTACATTGGAGCAGGAACACTTACAGGAGCCCACACCATCACTTCCAACCTTAGGAAAATGCACAGGAACAAGTCTGTGTTGCATCTGCCCTAACAGCTGGCATTGCTCACACTGTCTGAAGGATTCCAGTACAATATGTATCGCACCCAAAACAAACACTACCCTTGGCACCGTGTTAACCCAGATCTGCAGAGAAGGCCAATTAAAAAGACAGACACACAAAACATGTGTTTCATTAGCAATTACTGGAATATGTGTTAAAACAAACACTTTTATAAATACACACCAGATTTTAGGTTTAACAGTAATTAATCAGAACAGGGAAATTAATCCTGCTGCTGGTTCTAATATTTCTGTTTTATACCCTTGCAAAAGTTTTCAGCTACCCCACACATACTGATGATTACCTTGTTTCTTACAGACTTACTTGACTTACGGAAATGCACCAGTCTTTTGTAGCAATATCAAAAATAATCATACCCGGTTGTATTTTAGACCAAAAATAAATTCATATAAAGTCAACTTTTGCTAGTGACACTTTTCTTAAACTGCATTTTCAAATTGTGTTAGGATGACAGTAGGGAATTAACAGGCAGGATTATTTCTTGTGAAAACTGGCCAGCCAATTAGGGGTTTAAAAGTTATACCGTGAGTTGCAAATCTCCAGAACGTGCATAGATGAATACAGTTCCAATGTCTCCTTGCACAAGCTACATTTCACTCCAAGCATCCCAGTTACTCTTCGGAATGCCATGGATTGACACATTAATTGCCCATTAAACTCACCACAAAAAGTTACATCCTGTAAACAGCAGTGCAAATATCCTTTTAACAACATCCCAATCAATCTCACCAGCAGAGAAAACTATGGCATCTCATTTCTTCAATTGTAAATAAAGATTTATTTTTGAAAAAGCCAATTTTTGAGCACATTTTGCTTATCAAATCTTTTTAACCTCTGAATTAATCTTTCATCACCCGATGTGGTTCAGATTTCCTATTCAGACATTCATATCTCTTTCTCAAATCTTAATTCTCATCAAATAAGGACATCCACTGTTGAGCCTGCCACTCATTGAATTCCCAGATGTCACAATACTTGCAGCACACACAATCAGCATATACTTTCCAAAAATGATGTTCAGATCTTTTGTGCGAAGGGTGGGACAGAAAACTCCAATAGGTTGCAGGATGTCCCATTTCAGGGAGCTTCTCTTTGGATATAGTGAAAATTAAAATTCAACACCAGAGATTCAGCATCTTCAGGAAAACTTAGAAAAGTTCAAACATTCACCTGCTGCCACAAGATGGCACTCTAACTAAACTGAGGACTTTGAGAGGCCAAATGCCAGTTTTACCTTATTCTAACAATGTTAATTTCCACAAATCATCTGAATCCTGTGACTATGAGTATAATACACCTCAAAGAAGGCTTCTTGTGACACACTGGTAGTGCCACTACCTCTGAACGAGGAGGCCCAGGTTCAAATCCCACCTGCTCCAAAGGTGTGTAATAACATTTCTGAATCAGTTGCTTAGAAAACATCTACAGTATACCACAAAACCTTTCTGCAGTTGCAACCTCAGAAGTTGCTACCTTTGTCTCAACTTTTATTGAGTTCTGACCCTGAAACAGGAAGTGCTCACACTGACGTAGTGTTTGAGCACAAATTCCAGACTGTTCAGGATTGAAAAAGAAAACAAACGTGTATTTATGTAGCAACTACCTGACCCCAGAACATCACATCTTGCAAAATGTCCAGATTACAGAGGAGGAAGTGCTGGATGTCTTCAAATGGTTAAGAGTGGATAAATCCTCAGGACCTGATCAGGTGTACCCGAGAACTCTGTGGGAAGCGAGAGAAGTGATTGCTGGGCCTCTTGCTGAGATATTTGTATCATTGATAGTCACAGGTGAGGTGCTGGAAGACTGGAGGTTGGCAAACATGGTGCCACTGTTTAAGAAGGGCGGTAAAGACAAGCCAGGGAACTACAGACCGGTGAGCAAGTTGTTGGAGGGAATCCTGAGGGACAGGATGTACATGTATTTGGAAAGGCAAGAACTGATTAGGGATAGTCAACATGGCTTTGTGCGTGGGAATCATGTCTCACAAACTTGATTGAATTTTTTTAAGTAACAAAGAAGATTGATGAGGGCAGAGCAGTAGATCTGATCTATATGGACTTCAGTCAGGCATTCGACAAGGTTCCCCATGGAAGATTGATTAGCAAGGTTGGATCTCATGGAATACAGGGAGAACTAGCCATTTGGATACAGAACTGGCTCAAAGGTAAAAGACAGAGGGTGGTGGTGCAGGGTTGTTTTTCAGACTGGAGGCCTGTGACCAGTGGAGTGCCACAAGGATCGGTGCTGGGGGCCCTCTACTTTTTGTCATTTACATAAATAATTTGGATGCGAGCACAAGAGGTACAGTTAGTAAGTTTGCAGATGATACCAAAATTGGAGGTGTAGTGGACAGCGAAGAGGGTTACCTCAGATTACAACAGGATCTGGACCAGATGGGCCAATGGGCAGATGGAGTTTAATTCAGATAAATGCGAGGTGCTGCATTTTGGGAAAGCAAATCTTAGCAGGACTTGTACACTTAACGGTAAGGTCCTAGGGAGTGTTGCTGAACAAAGAGACCTTAGAGTGCAGGTTCATAGCTCCTTGAAAGTGGAGTCACAGGTAGATATGATAGTGAAGAAGGCATTTGGTATGCTTTCCTTTATTGGTCAGAGTATTGAGTATAGGAGTTGGGAGGTCATGTTGCGGCTGTGCAGGACATTGGTCAGGCCACTGTTGGAATATTGTGTGCAATTCTGGTCTCTTTACTATCGGAAGGATGTTGTGAAACTTAAAAGGGTTCAGAAAAGATTTACAAGAATGTTGCCAGGGTTGGAGGATCTGAGCTACAGGGAGAGGCTGAACAGGCTGGGGCTGTTTTCCCTGGAGCGTTGGAGGCTGAGGGGTGACCTTATAGAAGTTTACAAAATTATGAGGGGCATGGGTAGGATAAATAGACAAAGTATTTTCCCTGGGATCGGGGAGTCCAGAACTAGAGGGCATAGGTTTAAGGTGAGAGGGGAAAGATATAAAAGAGACCTAAGGGGCAACTTTTTCAAGCAGAGAGTGGTACGTGTATGGAATGAGCTGCCAGAGGATGTGGTGAAGACTGGTACAATTGCAAGATTTAAGAGGCATTTGGATGGGTATATGAATAGGAAGGGTTTGGAGGGATATGGGCCAGGTGCTGGCAAGTGGGACTAGATTGGGTTGGGATATCTGATCGGCATGTACGGGTTGGACCGAAGGGTCTGTTTCCATGCTGTACATCTCTATTACTCTATGCTGTTGTCAGGTAGGGAAGTGGTAGGCAATTTGTGCACAATAAACTCTCAGAAAATGTCATGCAATACTGGTTTATCAGTTTCCATAATGTCAAATAAAGGATCGATATTGACCTAAGGCAGGGGTAAGAACTCTCTGCTCTTCTTTCAAAAAGCGCCATGGGATTTTTCACATTCACCTTAACAAGCAGGAAGAGGACCTTTGTGGAACCTCCTATCCAAAGGACTGAGGGAGCATTGTACATTCAGAGATATCATCTGGTTGAAATGTTAAAAGCAGTCCCAGACTGCCCTCTTGAGGTAGTCATGAAAGATTCTATGAAATTATTCGGAGTAGCTAGAGTATCCCTGTGTTCTGCCCAATATATACCTCTCAAGCAACATTACTGACTCATTGCTGATATTGGGACCTTACTGAGTGCAAATTATCTGAATTTCCCAATTATAGAACAGCATCTACAATTCCAAACAAGGTCAGAGGTGGGGATGGCACCATGCCCAGTCCCAACTGCAATACTTAAATAATGAAGCAGTTAGTGTTGATACACAGCAAGACCTGGACATTATCCAGGCTTAGCTGATAAGTAACAAATAACATTCATGCCATACAAGTGCTGGTGTGAGTCTAACAATCTGCCTATGATGTTCCATATCGGTTTTAATGCTGCATTTCTTACAATCAACAATGACCAGAACCTGAACTGGACTATCCATCTAAAAATTGTAGCTACAAGAGCAACACAGAGGTTGGAAGTTCCACAATAAGTCACTGATATTATGATAAAGCCTGTCCACAATCTACAAAGCACAAGCATGATGGAATATTCTGCACTTGCCTGGATCTGTGCAGCTCCAACAACACACAAGTTCAACACCATTCAAGACAGTGCAATTTAGACTGATTAGCATTCCATCTATCAAGCTAAAAAATTTATTCCACCTACCACTGTGGAAAGCACAGTGGAACTGGGTAGAGGTAGTTCTTCTATAACATGATGGCTGTGTTCTTGTGCACCTGCACATTATAGAAAAATCACACTTAAAGTATTGGCAATGTAATCATATTATAGCTAACATACATTTTAAAAGTTTGCACTTTAGAAAGTGTCCCCAATTTGTCAATCACATTAGTGACTTCACGTTAACAAAGCATGTATTATAGCACAATGACCTGTACCATACATAAGATGTGCAACTTGTAAAGTCTAGTTCAACAGCACTTTCTATAACCATGGCCTCTACCATCTAGAAGGTGAAAGGCAGCAGATGTATGGGAATACTACCATCTGCAAAGTTCCCATCCAAACCACACATCATCCTGCAAGAGAAACTCATTGCCATTTTTCACTATTGCAGAGCTCCCGGTACCTCTGAGACATGGACTGCACCAGGTCAAGGTGTGGTTTACCACCACCTTCTCCAGGGAAACTGGGGCAAAGTCCAGTCTCGCCAACGACACCAATGTCACATGAATGAATGGGGAAAAGAAATTCCCAAAGAGAATTTCTTTGCAGCCATTGAAGAGGAACAGGACTGAAAAAACGTTGTTTTTAAATATGAAACTTCTATACCGCCAGCACACCTTGATGCACTTCATAATCAACGACATAGGGTCACTGTTCAAATCTAAAGTAGTACTATAATCCACACATGCTCAGCAAACACCTGCAACCGTTTTGACATCCTGAGAATTTGAGAGGCAAGCACAACATCGAAGAAGTTCACCATCAGTGAATAATAAAGTATAGAGAAGATTCTTCTCCCATCCTGCCTTCTGCCTTGCATTGACACTGAGGTGGTGATATGATTGAGATCGATTGTTACCTGTACGCTGTGTAGGGCACATAGACCTCTCTTGCTGGAAACTCCAGGATTTCTTTCGTTGGGCGGACTCGAGGATCTGGGTATGGTTTGACATGAAGCAGCTCAGGGGAGAGGCAGTAGTGTGGACTTTCGGGAGCCGGAGATATATCAATCTTTAATTGAGCTATAAACATAGAAGACATGTTATTAAGATAAATAGGCAAACCAAAGATACAAAGGAAACATGAAGTTATAGATTCTCCTGTTCTAAACCAATGCAGTCAATCTGATGTGGAACATCCACAGTGGTGTTAGGGTGTTCCAGGATTCTCAACTCAGCAATTGGGAAGGAATGGCCAATACAGTTCAAAGTTAGGGACAAGCATTGTTGCAGCTGTCCTCAACCAGGCAAGTGGACAGTTTTCCATCATTCTCCTGAATTGTATCCTGGTTGCTTTGGGAGTCAGAAATTAGTTGTTCCCTCCAGAATTCCCAGTACTGATGGACTAATACCACATCAAATACCTTAAACATTCACTCTCTTCACAGTCAATGCACCGTGGTTCCAGTGTGTATAATCTGCGAGATATGCTGCAGCATCTCACCAAAGTTCCTTCCAAATCTGAGCTCTCTGCCACTTAGAAGAACAAGGGTGGAGATACCTGTAAACACTGCCACTTGCAAGTTCCTCTCCAAGCTACAGACCATGCTAACTTGGAACCAAAACTCTTTCACAGTAACTGAAACAAAATCTCAGAACTCTCTTCCCAATGGCACGATAGGGTACATGCACCAAATGGAGTGCAGCAGTTCAAAAAGGTGATTCATCACCATCTTTCTCTAGGACAGAATCCAGAACCCAGGAAAGACATTTTGAAAAAAGGGCATTCACTCTCGTCATCACTTAAATTTAGTTCTTTTGCCCAGAAATAGGCTAAGACTGATCAAATGAGGTCAGAAATTGAATGATCCTGGCAGAACCCAAACTCAGTATCAGTGAGCAGGTTATTGCTGACTATGTACTGCTTAATGGCATTGTCACCTACACCGTCCATCACTTTTTGATGAAGAGCCTATGCTCGAAACATTGATTCTCCTGCTCCTCGAATGCTACCTGACTGGCTGTGCTTTTCCAGCACCACACTTTTTGACTCTGATCTCCAGTATCTGCAGTCCTCACTTTCTCCTCCTCCACATCCCATCACTTTGCTGATAATTGAGATGACTGACAGGGCAGTAACTGGCTGGACTAAAACTGCCCTGCTTTATAGAACACCATATACCTGGCAACTTCCCACAGTGTCATGTCATAACTGTAACTGATACAGTTTAGCTCAGGCATGAAGCATAAATTCTCAGAACTATTGCCAGAATGTCAAGGTCTCTGCTGAATCTGGTGCCTTCTGCCACTTCTTGATCTCACATGGAGTGAATCAAACTACCTGAGGACGAGCATTTATCATGCTGGTGCTCAGGAAGAGAGGAGTACACATTTAACTTCGTATCAGTCAATGCCAGGTTGAGCAAGTTAAATAATAAGCATTTCCACAAAAGTAGCAAAGTGCTTTGGTTTGCTGCTTCCTCAAAAAGCTATTGCAATCACTTGTCTCAGCCCAGTGCTCACCCTGCCACTTTTAGCTTCAGAATTCAACAATTTACCAGTCACGGGTCGCAGTCTCCGCAGAACAGATGAGGGCCTTCTCATGTCGGCCAGGAACTTGTACAAGTCTTCATCACTTAAACGATCCCCTTCCTGACGAAACAGAAAAGGACAGCAATCCACTATCAAACTCCCAACTTGAGAATGATTTTTAACATTTCATAAGGAGACAGTCTATAAAATCAGAGTGGGGTGCTGGAAAAGCACAGCAGGCTAGGCAGCATCCGAGGAGCCGGAGAATCTATGTTTCATCTGTGTGGAGAGAGAGAGAGAGAGAGAGAGAGAGAGAGAGAGAGAGAGAGAGAGAGAGAGAGAGAGAGAGACATACTGTTTCAAGTCAAGTGTGACTCCTCTTCACAAGAGAGGGCGTGAGTTCTGATGAGAGATTATACCGGACTTGATATGGTGGCTGTTTCTTACTCCACAGATACTGTGAGAAGCTGTACCTCTCCAGCATCCTCTGTGCTTGTTTCCCAGGTTTTGTACCAAGCAAGACTGAAATCTCAAGCAATCTTCGACATCTCACATAGCGCAAGTATTCTTTGCAAGATGTTTCAACTCTAATAATGAAACTACCTGTGGTCATTTGTAGGCAGGATTGATTATGCAGAAAACAACTTGCGAACTTCAAGTGGGCTAATGATGGCTTGCAGGTCCCTCAAATTAATGACATTTGCTTGCCTTGGACCACTTCTTCAGAGTTTGACATTTCTTTTTATCGTTTACCTGTTTGAAGAAGTTTGTGACAGTCAGGGTAGCTGGACGGAAGTTCGTATAATTGCAGGCATCTTCTCCAATACTCATCCGCTCCAATGTCCTTTTCTTCCGATCAGTCCACGTTCCCTTTCGCTCTTGTTAGAAAGCATAATAAAAAGAGCAGTCACTTCCCTTTGTACCAAACAGCACCCTCACTTCCATTTAAAATAGTGTTTACAACAAAAAGTCTTGTCAAATGTGAAGTTTCAACTTTTCATGTTGAGTTCTTTAATTATTCTATTGCCCTTTTCTCGAATGCTTTTCAAACGTTTATTCAATTCCTTTTTAATTGTTACAGTCTCTGCTTTAATAAGAACATGCAAAAGCCATTTTCCATTCTGTGAAAGATTCTGGGCCAGTCTAACATCATAAAGTAATAAATTCACTCACTTGGATTTTCTAGTTGAATGAAGCTGTAAAATCAACTTGACAGAAGCATACGCTATGGTTACAAGGTTACAGTAGGTTTACTAATCCAGTACACGCCCAGTTACCTGACTTAGAACAACATTAATCAAGCAATGTTTGCAGATCATGGGAAATACTTAGCCTCTTGAACAGAAATTGAACAGGTTCAGTGAAAAACTAAGGGGAAAGATTTAGGTACAGCCAGAGATTCTGCATCTTCAGATCTCTCCTGGGGCTTGCTCCTTCTCATTTCTAACATTTCTGAAAACACCATCAAAAACTTTCAGTCATCCAATCCTGGCTCCTTGTGCATCCTTGACTTGCATCACATCAGCAGCTAAGGTCTAAGCACCAGAATTCCCTTCTAAACTTCTCACTCAACTCCTTTTAGATGCTCCTCAAGATTGCTGATAATGGCTCTATCCATCATTGTGAAGCAGAATTTACCAAGCTCTGGACACTTGCCCGCTGAATAGGGAATGCGAGTTGGGATCAGATTGGTCATGAGTCAAGTTAATTTTAAGGATCTGAAATGTTTTTGCAATAATAATTCTGCCCAGTATGAGAGGAACTGTAGGTCCAGACTTGTTCCCTGTTTTAATATCTCCTAGTGTCAAATTTCTGATGTTCTTTTAAAGCTCATGGGACATTTTACAATATCAAAGGCACAATGTAAATGCAAACATCGTTTCTAGAAAGATAATCTCAAAATGCATACTGATACCAATATCCACTTGTAAATATGAATTCGTCTTGCGTCTAACTAATCTCATTAATGGACCCAACAATGTAAGGGATTAGCTTCAAAAGGGCAGAATGGAACCATATGTTGTTTCTCACCACTTTCCGAGTCTGAGGAATCACGCTCCAGGCTCCCTGCGCTGTTCACAATGTTCATGAGGTGGATTGCAGTCCAAGCAAAGGGCATTCGGAATTTTCCCAGCTTGTTACAGAACTGCTCTGCCTGATTCTTCAACTTCTCAACTTTCTCCTTGTGCTGGGCAGGTGACACAAACAATAAAAATGTTGTGTTCAGTTATACTTCAGAAAAATGTGGGAGTGTGAGAAAGAAAATGGCACAACAGGAAGAGAGAGAGACAGACAGATTAAGACAAATAACAGAGAACTGAAAACTGGCAGAGATGTCAAAGGCTAGCAAAGAACTATATTCCATCATAGATATTTTTAAGAGGATAATATAACTTGTGAAACAATGACAAGTTAGATGCTGCAACCATTATGTGGACAGCAAAATCCATGAATCAAGAATTAAAAAAATGACTAAATTGGCACTTAATGGTCTGAGATGAGGGAGGAAAGTTGGCCAGGTCACTGGGAAAACACTCTTATCTCTACATTCTGCCATGGGATCCAAACTGCTGGTACAGACCAGTGATGAAGCAGCACTCCAATAAGGATTAGATGGTAGTGTCTTAAATTAATTATCTTCCCAATCAGAGGCAAATGCTACAAACTGACATGCTAGAAGTAAAGTTTGAAAGTAAAAATACAGTACTGTAATTGTGTCTTATATCAATGTGAGCACTTAACAACCATTTACATGGTGACACTAAGAATGATGCACTCCCTGATGCGGTCAATGCTTTCTATGCTTGGTTCGAGCAGAATGCCAGTGGCGTGGTGTCACCTGCCCTGACAGCCCTGGATGCTCCTGTTCCCTCAGTCATTGCTGCAGATGTCAGATCGGTCTTCCTGGGAGTCAACCCAAGGAAAGCGACAGGCTCGAATGGTGGCCCTGCCCATGCTCTTAGACCCTGCTGGTGGAGGTATTCACTGACATCTTCAACCTTTCCCTCCTACAAGCTAAAGTCCCCATTTGCTTCAAGAAGACCACCTCCATCCCAGTACTGAAGAAAGCACATGCAACGTGCCTTAATGAGTACCCAGTGGATGTGGCCTCAATAGACATGACATGCTTCGAGAGACTGGTCACGGCCCTCATGAACTCTAGTCTCCTAGCCCTGCCTCGATCCCCTGCAATTTGCCTACCAACAAAACAAGTCCACAGCGGACACCATTTCTCTAGCCCTGCACTCATCCCTGGAAAACAAGGACACCTACATCAGATTCCTAATCATCAACTACAGCTCTGCCTTCAGCACCATTATCTCCACCAGACTAATCTCAAATCTGAGGGTCTCAGCTCCGCCGCTGCAACTGCATCCTCAGCTTCCTGATCCATAGACCGCAATCAGTGAAGACAGACAACTGCACCTCCTCCATCATAACACTCAATACTGGAGCCCTATAAGATGCGATCTCAGCCCCCTACTGTACTTCCTGTATATGCACGACTGTGCAGCCAAATTCCCACCGAATGCCATCCACAAACTTGCTGACAACACCACCATGGTAGGATGGATATCAAACAATGATGTGTCAGAATACAAAAAGGAGATAGAGAGCTTGGTGATGTAGTACAATGATAACAACCTCTCTCTCAATGTTGGCAAAACTAAAGAACTGATCATTGACTTCAGAAAGAAAGGAGGAGAACAAGCCCAATCTACATCAACGGAGTGGAGGTTGAGAGGGTTGTGAGTATCAAGTTCCAAGGAGTGATAATAACCAACAATTTGTCATGGACTTCCTAAGTGGATGTGACAGTCTAGAAGGCACAACAAAGCCTTTTCTTTCTCAGGCGACTCAGGAGATTCGGCATGTCCACAAGGACCCTCACCAACTTCTACAGATGCATCATTGAAAGCAGACTGTCTGGGTGCATGATGGCCTGGTACAGCAACTGCTCTGCCCAGGAACATAAGAAGCTATAGAAGGTTGTGTGTACAGCCTACACCATCACAGAAACCAATCTCCATCCACGGACTCCATTTATATCTCTCATTCTGTGGAAAGGTTGCCATCATCAAAGACTCATCCCATCCCGGTAAACTCTGCTATAACCTCTTCCGTCTGGCAGAAGGTACAAAAGCAACAACAGATTCAAGAACAGCTTCTTCCCTGTTGTCATTAGGCTGATGAATGGATTCTCTAACTTCAAATCATGTTAATCTTGTTAGTGTTGTTCTTGCCTTGTCCTGAGCAGTGTAATCTCTACGTCTCACTCTGTCCAAGTTTATTTCACTCTGCGATCTGTATGTCCTTGCTTACAATGATCTGCCTGTAATGCTCACAATAAAGCTTTTCACTGTGCTTATAGGTACGTGTGACAATCAATTAATGATTTATATAATCATCATTCAGCAATAGAACATGGAATTATGCTGTGATTTGCTGAGGTTCCATTCTCATCATGACTCAGCTAAAACATTATTCAGAAAATAAAAACATTGGAGGAGGATTTGACCATTCAGCCCTTCATTCCACTATTTGATATGATCATAGCTAATCCTCGACCTCAACTTCACATTCTGTCACTGTCTCCATGCCCAGTTCTCTTAGTATTTAAAATTTACTCATCTCAAGGTTGAATATGCTCAAAGTTGAAACATCCACACCAATTCTGAAGATTCTCAAACCTCACTGAAGAAATCTGCCCTCAGATCATTTTGAAACGGCTGACCCCCATGACATGAAACTATGACACATACTTTTGTAGTTCCCAGGCTAGGGAGACATGCTTCCAGCATCTACTTTGTTAATGACCTTAAGAACTCACTGCGTTTCAATTGGGTCCCCTCTTACCCTCCATGTATCACGTATATTTGTATACATGACAGTAGTACAATGCATTTTCCAGTGGCCAATAAAGTATACTCTACAGTTTAAAATGATTAGGCGGACATGTGCTCTCCTTACCTTGGTCGAATCAGACTCCTTCATGACCATGTAGGGTTCAGCACACTCCCCAATGTCACCCTGCTGCAGAACCTTTTCAAGCTGCAATAGGGAAAAAGTTGAAAGTGAGAATTGTTATAGATTAAATATAACAAAAAAGATCAGCAACTTCAAAGGTGGTGGAAACTCAAATGACAGGGTAAGAATTTTAAATCTCCAGATTCATAGAGATTAACTTCTTTAAAAAGTAAGTAAGTATTTCAGAGGGAAGCTCCAAGTTTACCTTAATCACCAGGAATATATCAGGAGAAGGATATGTTATGGAGAAGATGGTGGACCTGGCCATCGTTGATATTGCAGCATGGGGAATGTGAGATCGGAGCAAGCCCTTCATTTGGTCAGAATTCAAATCAAAATAGAAGTTTTCAGAAATCTACAACAAACAGCAGGAAAATAAAATTGTTAACTTAATCAAAACATTTGACTAGCTTCACACAATGAATTCGGTTAAGGTAAGGACTGCACTAGACAATAAGTTTTTTTGACAGAGGCATAAGAACTGAAGAAATAGAAGCAAGTGTAGAACATTCGGCCCCTCAAGTCTGTCCTGCCATTTAATAAAATTATGGCTGATCTGTCTCAATCCTCAACTTCTCTTTTGTGCCAGGTAAGTATAGCTGTCAATTCTCTGATACTTTAAAACTCTATCTACATCCTCTTTAAATGCCTTCAGAGATCTCAGACTCCACATTTCTCTCAGGTAGAGAATTCCAGACATTCACTGCTCTCTGGGAGAAGAAATTCCTTCACATTACATATAAAATGACTGTCCACTTATTCTATAATTGTATCCCCTAGTTTGACATTCCACCATCATGAAAACAACTTTTCAACCTTTATGTCAAGCCCCCTCAGAATCTTGTACATTTCAATAAGATCACCTTTCATTCCTGTAAGTGCTAAAGAATAAGGGCCTAATCTGTTGAGTCATTCCTGTCAGAAAACATGCAACAGTGTGACAATGTACAAGACAAAATACAGACCACAATAGCCTGACACACCCAACATAAAAGGCACGTATATTACAAACTGATAAATACACCAGATAAATCCTGTCAAAATTTGACTACAGCTGTCCTATTCCCAAAGTTAAATTCTCACAGTTAGGTGGATATTGTCAGCTGCTAGCACTGTCTTCCGTTCCTGGCAAGCCCAATTAATTCACAACTCCCCACAAGGAACAGCAGCAGCAGCCTGTGTTAAGGAATCAATTCAAAACATCCTAGAGTAAAGCTTCAAGATGATACAAAAATGCCAACCCAGAGCACCAGCAGGCCCATTCAGCACTTTGAGCCTATTTTGCCATTCAAGTAGATCACTGATAATCATCTACACCTCAACAACACTTTTTTATGCAATTCCCCAGCCCTTGAAGCCATTAGTAACTATCAATTGCTGTCAGGAACAAATTCAATGACTGAGCCTCCACTGCCCTCTGGGGTAAGAGACTGTGTCCTCTAGTCATAGAAGTAAACAAAAAGAACATGGAGCTTTGCTGATGATGGCTACAGAGAAGAGTGCGCTTAGCAGTGCTGCCTCAGAGCACCAGGGATCCAGGTTTGATTCTAGCCTCAGGTGACTGTGTCGAACATGTACATTCTTCATGTGTCTGCATGGGTTTTCTCCAGGTGCTTCCTCCCACAGTCCAAAGTTGTACAGGTTATGTGGACTGGCCATGCTAAATTGGCCATACTGTCCAGTGATGTGCAGACTAGCTGAGTTAACCATGGGAAATGCAGGGTTACGGGGATAGGGTAGGTCTTGGTAGACTGCTCTTTGGAGGGTCGGTAGGGACTTGATGGGCCAAATGGCCTGCTTCCACACCATAGTGATTCTGTGATACATTAAAAAGCCAGATAATGATGGACAATTTCCCAGTCGGTGCAGGACTAGGAACACGGTTAAAAACCATTATTGGAAGTTAAATCCAAAATCAATGATCTTTGCCGAGAAAGCAGCATTTTCTCCATCAGTTTGGTTTAGATTCCACGCTGTGTGAATAAATGTAAGTGACAGAAGCTACACATACAAGCCACTTACCTTCTTCTTTTCCTTTACATCATACAGGGCAAGAACCCCAAATATGGGCTCGATTTCAATTTCAAACCTTTGATGGAAGAGAAGAAAATAAGTCCATCACTCAGAGAGAGTTATGTTGCTACTGCATTTAAAGTCATTTGGATTAACAGAATAAATAATAAACTCCACAAATGATTGACAAGAAATTGAAACACTTCTTAACCCTTACAAATGGTAACAATCATATCTTTACAAAGGATCTAACACTCTGCCCAGGTGTCTAAATAATTAAGTTCTGACAGGACTTGGGAAAGAAAGCTCTGGGATCAGCCCAAAAAGGTACAAAACTGTTCTCACACCTGAAAGTTTGGGCTGTCTTAATCTAGATTCGAGAAAGCAAAATCTCAAACTTTCTTTGTCTGAAGGAGCAGTCTATTCGCCAGAGCAGCTCGGCAGCAGAAAGCACATTCTTGGCTTTTTTTTTGTGACTGTGTTTGTGGCCAGTTATTGAATTTTAGACGACACTAAATTTTCTTGTAACCTATTCTTTATCTTCAGAAATTGCTGGAGACACTCAGTAGGACTTGCAGCATCTATGGGGAGAAAACAGTTTTGTTTTGAATCCAGTGACTTCGTGACAAATGATTGGAAAAGTCTTATTTGTGCAGAAGGCAGACAGGGCAAGAGTGAGATATGAAAGGGTAGACAGATGGGGGGGGGGGTGAGATTACTGACAGTAAGGCAGGACTAGAGAGAAACTGAATAAGTGATAATGAGAGCTAACAAGAGGGAAGAATGTGTAGGTTTGCTGAAGGTAGCCTGTGTAATGTGTTAATGGGACTAAAAGTAGGTGAGAATAGGCTGGTGTGCTGAAAGTAACACGTCACGTCAAGACGAGTGTATAGGGTGAGTGAAAACACAGGAAGGACGTAATCAGGCTCTAAAGTTATTCAACTCAATGTTGAGTTCTAGATGTCCCAGTGCCCCAAGCCAAAGATGAGATGCTGCTCTTCAAGCATGTGCTGAAACTCGCTGGAGCAGTAATGTTGATGTGGGAACACTGTTGTGCAATGACATAGCAGGCAACTGGAAGCACGGGGTTATTATTTTGGACAGAATGGAGGTATTCAACAAATATTCACCAGGTCTACATTTCATCTTCCTGTGTAGAGGCAGCCATGTTGTGAGTAGCATTTAGAGTTGACTTGATTGAAAGAAGAGCAGGTTAATTACTGATTCACTAGGAAGGTATGGTTTGGGCTGTGGAGTGAGGAGGTTAGATTAGAATACTTAGTGTGGAAACAGGCCCTTTGGTCCAACAAGTCCAAACCAATCCGTCGAAGCACAACCCACCCAGACCCATTCCCCTACATCTACCCCTTCACCTAACACTACTGGCAATTTAGCCTGGCCAATTCACCTAACCTGCACATTTTCTTTTGAATTGTGGGAGGAAACTGGAGCACCCAGAAGAAACCCATGCAGACACTGGGAGAATGTAAACTCCACACAGAGAGTCACCTGAGGCAGGAATTAAACCCGGGTCTCTGGCACTGTGAGGCAGCAGTGCTAACCACTGTGCCACCATGCTGCCCACAGTTCTTCTGTGATAGCATGGGGGTGTGGGGAGCTATTGAGAACGCAGGAAGATTGGACCAGACTGTCCTGGAGGGAACGGTCCCTACAATGCTAACAAGGCGGAGGAGGGGGTAATGTCCGAATTCTGGTGGCATTCCATTGGAGATGATGGAAATGGCTGCTTACGATCCTTCACAAGTGTGCTGGGAGGGTGGCGAGGACCAGTCGGACTGTATCATTGTTGAGGAAGTAAAGAAAAGTGTGCAGGCAGAATGCAGAAGATGGGTCGGACAGGGCCAAGGGCTTGTCAACCATGGTAACAGGGTATCGTCAATAAAGGATTCTGAGGCATCCTCTGTGGAAAGTGGCATCATGAGAACAGATGTGATGGAGACAGAGAAACTGTAAGAATGAGATGGAGTCCCTACAGGATGCAGGGTATGAGGATGTATCGTTCAGATAACTGTGGGAGTCATTGGGTTTGCTGGCCAGCCTATTCCCCAGAAGTGGGAAGAAAGATGTTGAGGTAGTGAAGGGAGGACTCAGATAAATTTTCTGATTCCAAGCAAGAGTTGGAACCAGCATCCTGTGCTTTAACATACCACCAGTGTTCCCACATGAGCATTTTGGTCTCAGGATTGCTGCAGTGCTCCAGAAAGCACAAGCTTGAAGAACAGTATTTCATCTGAGGAAGGTCACTGGACCCAAAACATGAACTCTGACTTCTCTCCACAGACGCTGCCAGATCTGCTGAGTTGGGAGACAGTGAGGACTGCTGATGCTGGAGACCAAAGTTGAAAAATGTGGTGCTGGAAAAACACAGAAGGCCAGGCAGCATCCGAGGAGCAGGAGAATCAACGTTTCGGGCATAAGCCCTTCTTCAGGAATGAGCTGGTATGCCAAGAGGGCTGAGATAAAAGGTAGGGGGGAGGGGCGCTGGGAATACGATAGGTGGAAAGAGGTGAGGGTGAGGGTGATAGGCTGGACAGGGGGTGGGGGTGGAGAGATCGGGAAGAAGATTGCAGGTCAAGAGGGCGGTGCTGAATCCGGGTGTTGGGACTGAGATAAGGTGGGGGGAGGGGAAATGAGGAAGCTGGAGAAATCTGCATTCATCCCGTGTGGTTGGAGGGTTCCTTGGCAGAAGATGAGGTGCTCTTCCTCTAGGCGTCGTGTGGTCAGGGTCTGGCGATGGAGGCGGCCAAAGACCTGCATGTCCTTGGTGGATTGGGAGGGGGAGTTAAAGTGTTCAGCCACGGGGCGGTTGGGTTGGTTGGTGCAGGTGCCCCAGAGGTGTTCTGCCGCCTTCACTAGGACTAGGACTTCAACTAGGACTCTCGCCCACCCTCTGATGACCCCTTCTCCCGCCTCCAACACACCCCATCCACCTGGACACCCTGTGCTGGCCTCTTACCCGCCCTCGATCTCTTCGTATCCAACTGCCGCTGCGACAGTGACCGCCTCAACCTGTCTACCCCTCTCGCCCACTCCAACCTCTCACCCTCACAACGCACAGCCCTCCACTCCAACCCCAACCTCACCATCAAACCAGCAGACAAAGGAGGCGCAGTGGTAGTTTGGCGCACTGATCTTTACATTGCTGAAGCTAGACACCAACTCGTGGACACCTCCTCCTACTGCCCCCTTGACCATGGCACCTCCCACCACCAAACCATCATCTCCCAGACCATCCATAACCTCATCACCACAGGAGATCGCCCATCCACCACCTCCAACCTTATAGTCCCACAACCCCGCACCGTCCGTTTCTACCTCCTGCCCAAAATCCACAAACCCGACTGCCCTGGCCGACCCATTGTCTCAGCCTACTCCTGCCCCACCCAACTCATCGCTGCATATCTCGACACTGTCCTGTCTCCCTTAGTCCAAGAACTCCCCACCTACGTTCGGGACACCACCCACGGCCTCCTCCTCCATGATTTTCACTTCCCCGGCCCCCAAAGCCTTATCTTCACGATGGACATCCAGTCCCTATACACTTCCATCCCCCATCACGAAGGCCTTTAAGCCCTCCGCTTCTTCGTCTCCTGCCAACCCAACCAGTACCCTTCCAGTGACACCCTCCTTTGACTGACTGAACTGATCCTCACTTTTAACAACTTCTCCTTCCAATCCTCCCACTTCCTCCAAACCAAAGGAGTAGCCATGGGCATCCACATGGGCCCCAGCTATGCCTGCCTCTTCATCGGATATGTGGAACAGTCCATCTTCCGCAGCTACACTGGCACCATCCCCTACCTTTTCCTCTGCTACATCGATGATTATATTGGCGCTATCTCATGCTCCCACGAGGAGGTTGAACAGTTCATCCACTTTACTAACACCTTCCACCCCGACCTCAAATTTACCTGGACTGTCTCAGTCTCCTCCCTCCCCTTCCTAGACCTCTCCATTTCTATCTTGGGCAATCGACTCAACAGAGACATTTACTACAAACCGACTGACTCCCACAGCTAGATTACATCTCGTCCCACCCTGTCCCCTCTAAAAACGCCATCCCATATTCCCAATTCCTTCGCCTCCGCCACACTGCTCCCAGGAGGACCAATTCCACTACCGAACTATCCAAATGGTCTCCTTCTTCAAAGACCACAATTTCCCCTCAGAAGTGCTCGACGATGCTCTCCGCCGCATCTCCTCCACTTCCTGCTCCTCCGTCCTTGAACCCTGCCATTCCAATCGCCACCAGGACAGAACCCCACTGGTCCTCACCTTCCACCCCACCAACCTCCAGATACATCGTATCATCCTCTGTCATTTCCGCCACCTCCAAACAGACCCCATCACCAGGGATATATTTCCCTCCCCAGCTCTATCAACGTTCTGGAGAGACCACTCCCTCCGCGACTCCCTCATCAGGTCCACATCCCCCCACCAAGCCAACCTCCACTCCCGGCACCTTCCCCTGCAACCAAAGGAAATGCAAACCTTGCGCCCAGTACAAAAGAATAGGTGAAGAACCTCATTCTATTCACTATGCAGAAGTTCTGAAGTTCAAATGTGACCACTGGCAAAAGACAGGGTTGATTGCTCCCTCAATGACCCAAACCGAAAAAACCTATTAACCTGCAGTGCGCTGAGTTCACATCCAAACAACTGCTGAATATGGTACGTTCAGTCGTGCAAATGAAGGAGGCAACTTATATAGTCTATTTGGTTAACATTATAACATTATTGGGAAAGTTAAAAAAAAAATTGAGCAGTCTGAAGAATTGTCTGATTGAATCCTGGGTGAATTATCACAAACAATATCCTGACTTTTGAGTCAGATTTCTGATACATTGAAATGTTTACACTGCTTATTAAACAACACCCAAGCCCACCTGCAATATCACATTCCACAGGTTAATATGTACATAATCCCATTTTGTGTCCTACATACTGAGGGAGAATATGGCAATTACTTCTAAGCTGTAAAGAGGCCCGACTCACTTCAATGACAGGCATTTTACAAGAATTCTTTGTCCAAAATGTTCTTTTGGGACTTCAGGAATGGTGCATCGTTCAATCGCTTCATCCTGTGAGTGGAAAAATACAATTAGTGTGTCTTGGCAGAAACACCTCATTGGTCAGTGTTCTTTCAAAGTTTAAAACATGCCCACATCTATTACCTGTTGCTAAGTGCAAATTCTATTTGGATACTGAGGCCAACACTATCGCCCAATTATGCATTCAGCAACCTCTGACAACCAAAAGGACTTGATGTAATTGTTGACAAGCTTTTAATCATCAATGCTTAGATCAACTTCAAGAGAGCTGAGTTCTAGGCTCAACAAATCCAATAAGCAAGATGGCAAGTGCAGATCACAAAATGGACAGTTACACTAATCAGCGGATTGGCAGCTGTAAGTTTAAGTATCTATCCATTACATAGGGCTTGTATTGTGCAGATAGTAAGAGGGTTGGTTAGCTCAATCAGCTGGACAACTAGCTTGCAACGCAAAGTGACACCAATAGTACAGGTTCAATTCCTGTGCCAACCAAGTGTCCCAGCTTCTTGACCTCGTGAACCTCAGTTTAAACCACTATGGGTCAGTTCTCTTGAACAGCAGCCCCTGCTGTCCTCTGGGTCTACGGCAACCGTACCTTTTATGTTTATTGTGCCAAATCATCGTCCAACAGCAAAATCTACATACACAGGAATAACAAAATCTCTCAGCCAAGTTGTTATATATCTACTGGATTGAGACCATCCAGAAGATGTACTAGTCTTCAACAGACTTATGAGTGCTTTGGCAAAGACCCCACTCAGCATGCCAGCTTCTAAATATGCCAGATGTCAACGACAAGATTCCATCAGAGGGTACACATCACCATGTCACCGTCTGCAACTGTTTCTTAAATGAAATCACAGTTTTCTGCATTGTGGTTTGTAGTTATTTTGAAAGCACCAAGCATGGAGAAATATGGCTTCACTCAAACTAACAGGAACCTAGGTGAGAAGGTTTGTGTTCAGGTTTTAGCAGCTCCACTTGGGGCCCGGCAAAAAATACCCATCAAAATATCTGGTTTTTCTGTGGTAGTACTGTCACTGTAACAACATCCTGAAATGATAGTTAGAAGGTTCCTTTGCCAAGTTTCAGGATATTTTTAATCAGTCTAACTTCATTGTTGGAGCCCCTTCACTCCTTGCATGTGGGAGATTTCACAAATGGTCTTCAAATACACAGAAAAAACCAACTCGTCCACAAGATGGTGCCAAAACACCCAGTATTACAGACAGCGATTGAGGAATTTGGGATTATAAATACTTTGAAAATGGGATTCAGGGCAACTATACCCTGGTCAACGTTTCTGTAAAGGTGATGTTGTATAATGTATGATACCAAGTATCAGATGGCAACAAAACAAAACAAAACTCAAAGTTCTGCAAAGCAGTTAAAGAAGTGGTACTTTTGATGGTTTCAGTTTCCTTCATCATTCCTGATTTTACAACTAGGCCATACCCTGGGTGAGAGTATGACACTACTCCATGTAAACTAACTACCAGAGTCTTGTTCCTCCTCCTGCTGCTCCAGTTAAGTTGCACCTCAATATGCACTTTCCCAACACCTTGGCTGAAATCAGGTTTGAGGCCTGGCTTGGAACGAAACCTAAGCTCTTCTCTAATCCTTAGAAGAGGGGTAGGATCTTTCTCGTGAAACTAGGGGAGAATAGCAATGAATTTTAAAGGATATTCTCATTACAACAGGGCTTCAGATGTGGTCTGAGGTAATACAAGTGCATTAAAATAAATTAACAGGAGATTACCTACTTGCAAGTGGGATTTGATGGTAGCAAAAATCTCTGATGGTTCAGTGGGCAAGTATGTAGACCAGTGTGAAAGTCAGCCACGTTGACCAGGAAGATCTAAAAAAACAACCTGCTTTTGTGCAGATCTTTTTTACTCTTTAATATCCAGATGAGCTGTGACATACAATAAGTGTGTTTTTCTTCCTCATCACCAAATCTACTGGGCTATTTTTGCATTTATTAAGCACAAATACATCACCCATGTTTCAACTTGAATACATTTAGAATTAGAAATAGAATCTCTACAGTGTGGAAACAGGCCATTTGGCCCAACAGGTCCACACCGACCCTTTGAACAGTATCCCACCCAGACCCTTTCCCCTGCACCTATTATTCAACATTTACCCTGACTAATGCACCTAGCCTACGGAGCCCTGAACACAATGGGCAATTTGGCATGGCCAATTCACCCTAACCTGCACATATTTGGATTGGAACACCCAGAGAAAACCCACTCAGACATGGGGAGAATGTGCAAACTCCTCACAGACAGTCGCTTGAGACTGGAATAGATCCTAGGTCCCTGCCGCTGTGAGGCAGCAGTGCTAACCACTGAGCCACCGTGCCGTCCCAAGTGAGAACAGCAATTGCTCCGTCCCTGGCTGGTCTCGAACCACCAACCTTTTGGTTAACAGCCGCACATGCTGACCAATTGCACCCAGAGACTGGCAAAAAGAGTTCATGCAAAGCCCAGCAAGGGCAATGCAAATCACTGTTAGTGGTGGTGATGACAATCATAACACAGTTGGTGCTTTTGCTTAGGTTGATGCTACTTTGTTAAGCACTTCAGCTCCCAATCACTAACTGATTCCCAGATGTAAGTCAATGCTAGCCATGCACTCCACTATGATGCCCTTTTGGCTCAAACCAAGTGCAAGTTCCAAGTAGCAAGTAATCAGAGAATTTTAAGATCGTTGGATTGTGATTGTAGATTGAAAGATCACCAGCGGAGCTGAGGTGTGATTGGTCGATCTTTCTGCTGGCTTTATCGTAAGACCAATTCAGTGTCCAGCCAATGGGAGCTATGACCACCACAAGTGCCAAGCCCCAGTCCACAGTAGTGGGGAATCCTCAGTCGAGGAAAAAGGTGTACATTTCTGAAGCATCCCCTGCGGAAACTGGCATCATGGGAACAGATGCCATGGACACGGAGGAACTGGGAGAATGGAATATAGTCTTTACTGGAAGCAAGTTGTGAGGGTGTATTGTCATAGCAATTAGGAGAGTAACTAGAGTTTGTTGGTGGCCAACCTATCCCCAGAAATGGAAACAAAGATGTCAAGGAAGGGAAAGCAGGAGTCAGAGATGGACTGGTTGAAGGAGTGTGTGTGTGTGTGTGTGTGTGTGTCTGTATATACACACACACACACACACGTGCATGAAGATATCAATAAACTCTTCCAATTCCGGATGAGAGAGGGAAGCAGCAACAATGATATCATCAATATATCAGAGAAACAGGTGTGGGTGACAGCAAGAATAGAACTAGAACAAGGAACATTTCATGTAAACAGTTAGTGTCTGGCCATCCTTCAGCAGCTCCCACTGCTACAGTCCATGTCCCAGGCTGCCATTCTGGCCGGAGACTTCAACTGCATCACTGATGCAGATGGATGTGCCAGAGGGGCTGGTAACAAATTAGACATTATGTCCACATTCCTGATGGAAACAATTAAAGTCATCAAGCTGCATGATGTCTTCATCACCTCAGCAGATGGAGTGCAGCAAAGACAGACCTGGTCACAGTCAGACTATCTGCTCAAGGATAGAAGCCCTGTTTATTTCCCGAGCATTTTCGGTCAGGTCCACTGACATCAAGCCGGTCTTCTTCTCTAAGTACTGCATCGCACGGGCTGTCACATACAGAATGACCAGCAGGCTGGCAAGGGAACGTGGAAGTTGAACGTGAAATTGTTGACCCCAGAACACACTGGAGGAGCTCAAAAGGGAAAAAAGATTGGAGAACTGTGAAATCTTTCTTAGAGTCTCAAACGGATGGGCAAGAAACAATCAAGGGGAACATAAAGAGGTTTTTCATCCTCAAAACGGTGTTCAAAAGGTGAGAGAAATCAGAAAAATAGTCAAACCCCCAGAAAAACATGCAGAACCTACTCCTTCTGCAAACAATGGTGCTTGATGTCAAAGATGATTTTCAGAAGGTGAAGAACCAGAAGCCTTGCTCTTTGCTTTGGAGGCCTCTGAGATGATCTTCCAGTCTGGGGTCCGCACTGTGGAGCAGGATGAGATATGCTCGGATCTCTTCTTCTAGAAGGTGCTGAAGGAGAGCACTATGCTCAGCAGCCTGGCTTGGCAACATCATCTCAGTCTGACATCCTGAGGATCAGCAAATCCTTTTATCCCGGATTGTATGACATGAAGCCCACAGAGAGTGCAGCCTCCCAGTCATTCCTGTCCTCTATCGTGGAGGTGTTAGGTGACAGCACGTGGGAGAGGCTGGACCAGCCATTATCCCTTGATGAGGTGACTGAGGTCCTCAAGTTCCTTGAAAGAATAAAACTCCCAGGAGCAACGTAGCAGCCAAGTTGTATTCAGCTCTGTGAGACTTGATTAACCAGGACATGCTGGAGGTGTACAACAGCATACTTCTGGCAGGTAGCATGTCCAAATCCATGAGGAAGGGTATCACCTATGAGTGGAAGGGGGGGAGGCGAGACCGGAAATTGGAAATAAGTCTCACTGCTGAATGCGACTACACCCCAGCAGATGGTGAAAAGCATTCTCTGGTCTGCTCAAACTAGCTGGTCTTCCGGTATAAAGACTTGACCTTGACCATGTGGGTGCATTCCAAGGTTCAAGACAGCTAAGGGATGCGCTAAAGCTTGAAGCAGCTGCTGTCAAGGCACAGTGGGGAAAGACCACCATCTAAGGTCTTCCTGCCAAAGTTTAACCAAGGTCTGTTCAGCTGACAGACACTCTCAGTGCCTCAAAATGAACATAAATAGTCACCTGCGTAAGTGGAAAATGTCTTGTTTGTAACTGTAGAGAAGCTCTGAGAAATGCCAAAATTTTAAGTTTTGTTTTATTTCTGCCTGCAAAGACGGTACTGAACTGATTTAGAACCTTTATATGTACTTATATATGTTTTTTATGAATAAAGTATGTTTTTGAAATAACAAACTAAGCAGCTGACCTTTGGTATCTGTGCCACATGTGAAGGATGAGCTAATTGAAGGCTAATGACCATAAATCTGAAACTATTGCCTTCAGTACAGGGAGATAAAATGTGCCTGCAACACGACAATTTTATAAGATCACAGAACAGCATTACACAGGAGGCCTGCTATTCAGTCTATCAATATACCACCCACTCCCGACTTCTTCTGAAGAGCAATCCAATCCCACCCATGTCCTATATCCCTGCAATTTTTGTCCAACAAAAGTTTTGTACAACAAAACATTTGTCCAACATCCTCTGGAATGTTGCTACTAAATCTGGTTCCACTATGCTATTAGCAATTGTCAGCAAACCTGGTAGCAGATTTCTAAAGGGACTGACTCTGTAGAGGATGGACCATTCTCAATGCCTGTAACTGCTGCATTACATCATCATATTACATAAAGCAGCTGATTTACCTCATCTGGTGGTGGAAAGAGTGCCAGCACTTCCCGATGTCTATTCTCTTTCCTCTGCTCCCCATTGCGTCTATCCACTTCTTCAGGGGCTGTGCGTTCTAGGAGGCTGGGAAGCAGCAAGTCTGCAGTTGAGTTCTTCAGGTCGAAGATACTGGAGGCCCAGCTGCCCCGTGGTGTGTCGTCCAGAGACACTGACCTTCGCTTCAATTCATCCTACCAGTGAAAGTGCAATAAGTCATTTGCAACTTTTATCTATCAAGTATTGCCCCTTAATCTCCCCAGCCAGCTCCAAGTTTCTATCCAAGGGAGCAGGTGAAACAGTGAAAGAAGAGGCTGGAAAACAGTCAGTACATGTAAGGAAATGGAAAACATTGACATTTTGGGTAACTGAACGTCCACAAATCATAGAACCATATATTCCAGGTCACCAACAGGTCCAATGCATCTTTCCTGTTTCTTTAACAGTTATTCAATTTGCCTCACTCCTGTATCCCAGATTCATACAAGTTTTAAATACTACCCAACTCTCCTTTGAAAGTTAGGCCTGATACATCAATGGTTTTTATTTTGAAGTGCTGCCTGACTTCACACAGGTTTCTTTGGCTATATTGTCTTTTTAAGTGATTGATATGAGTTTTAAACCCCGCATTTGCAATATGCAGCTTCCTTGCAACATATCTGCATACATCATCTGCTACAACTACTTTATACCAGCCACTCTTGCTCCAGCTGCGAGAAGCTGCACAAATGCAGCAGGGACAGCCCTCTCATTATTGGAAACGCAGGTCTTTGGTAGCCACCAGAATGATAGCAAGGAACTAGCCATCAGGTAACCACTGGTATAAAACTCCTCAATTGAAAGATAGTTGGAACAAGCAGATGACACCAAAATTGGAGGTGTAGTGGATAACGAAGAGGGTTACCTCAGATTACAATGGGATCTAGACCAGATGAGTCAATGTAGGCTGAAAATGTGTTGCTGGTTAAAGCGCAGCAGGTCAGGCAGCATCCAAGGAACAGGAAATTCGACGTTTCGGGCAAAAGCCCTTCATCAGATGAGCCAATGGGCTAAGAAGTGGCAGATGGCGTTTAATTCAGATTAATGAGAGATGCTGCATTTTGGGAAAGCAAATCTTAGCTGGACTTGTACATTTAATGGTAAGGTCCTAGGGAGTGTTGCTGAACAAAGAGACCTTGAAGTGCAGGTGCATAGCTCCTTCAAAGTGGAGTCGCAGGTAGATAGAATAGTGAAGAAGGCGGTTGGTATGCTTTCCTTTATTGGTCAGAGTACTGAGCACAGGAGTTGGGAGGTCATGTTGCGGCTGTACAGGACATTGGTTAGACCACTGTTGGAATTTTTTGTGCAATTCTGGTCTCCTTCCTATCAGAAAAATGTTGTGAAACTTGAAAGGGTTCAGAAAAGATTTACAAGGATGTTGCCAGGGCTGGAGGAACTGAGCTACAGGGAGAGGCTGAACAGGCTGGGGCTGTTTTCCCTGCTGCATCGGAGGTTGAGGGGTGACCTTATAGAGGTTACAAAATTATGAGGGGCATGGAGAGGATAAATAGACAAAGTATTTTTCCTGGGATCGGGGAGCCCAGAACTAGAGGGCATAGGTTTAGGGTGAGAGGGGAAAGATACAAAAGAGACCTAAGGGGCAACCTTTTCACGCAGAGGGTGGTACGTGTATGGAATGAGCTGCCAGAGGATGTGGTGGAGACTGGTACAATTGCAACATGTAAAAGGCATTTGGATGGGTATATGAATAGGAAGTGTTTGGAGGGATATGGTCCGGGTGCTGGCAGGTGGGACTAGATTGGGTTGGGATATCTGGTCGGCATGGCAGGTTGGACCAAAGGGTCTGTTTCCATGCTGTCCATCTCTATGACTCCAAATAATTAACCACATTTAAACATTCTCCTTCTCAAATACCTGTTCATCCTGGCTCGTTCGGTCATAGACAACTTCATCAGACTCGAAGATCTGCTTGGGCAGGCCCCGCTGCCTTTCGCGCTGTTTCTCCAATGTGTTAGGATTAAATGCAGTGCTCAGCTTTTGATACCTTTTTCAAAAACAAAATTGTAACAAAAATGAAGTAAAGAGAAAGAACAGAATGACTGACAGACTTATTCAGAACCTGTGTGTACACTGGGTCAATCTATTCTCATCCTGGATTTTCTCTTACTTCAGAAAAGGTGAGGCAAAATTATAATCAAAGGGTTAAGATTACAGAGATTTGTGGCCACAGTTTTAACATAGATTGTGTGAACTTACTAAAGATACTGTTCACAGATTGGAAATCATTCAAACAGATAGGCATAATGAAAACATTTGTGCACTGCTGTTTCTCTAAATATGATTGTCTTTAAAATAATCTTTAACAAAAGAATTCAAATTTATTTCAAAAAACAAAAAGCTATAAAGAAGTGTTAGAAAATGTTAGCTTCAACGTATTTCCCAGCAATATCGCCTTACAGATACACACAGAAATATCACTCATACCTCAAGCTTTGCATTTTGTACTGAGCTGACTTTGTTCAACTTCTCAGTTTTACATTGCAGAGACAATTTCATGACACCTCTCCAGTTCTGGTGGTCTGAACCTCTTTCAGTCCTGACAACTTGAAAACACTTTTATACAATTTCTCCTGAACTACAACCCTTCTGCTTAAGGGAAACTGCTCTTCTAAAGTTAACTCCAATTCTGCTGAAATGAGGTCAAACTAAATGAAACCTTGGCCTGTTTACTCTCTGTCATGAATCCAACAGTATAAACATTTAATCTATTAACACTGCAAAACTCCGATTTGATATTTAGCTGAATCACATAATTTCTTGGAAATGATGAATCTTGATCACTGTCCTTGTGGCTTGTGACCTTCTCAAAAAAGTTATTTTCACAGAAATATAAATCCAAATTCGTAATGGTAGCATATGTTATACACCATGATCACAATACTGATTTCGTGACAAAGCTGAGTCCAGACTCTGGCCAAATGGCCTCCATCTGCAACATATGGATTCTATAAATAGCATATGTTGAGGTGAAAGGTCTTGACTTACTGAAAAGGTAATATTAAACAATTAATCCAGAAATTGAAATAAAGCATAGAGTCATACAACTTTGGACCAATCAGTCTATGCTAACTATGTTCCCAAACTAAACTAGTCCCACCTTCCTGCATTTATCTCCTATCCCTCCAAACCTTTCCTATTCATGTACTTATGGAAATGTCTTTTAAACATTATAACTGTATCTGCATCCACCATTTCCTCTGGCACTTCATTCCACACATTAACTGCTATCTGCTTAAAAAAGTTGCCTCTTATGTCCTTTTTAAATCTATCTCCTCTCACCTTAAAAGTATATTCCCAACTTTTGAAAACCTCCACCTTAGGAAAAAGACCTGGGCTATTCACATTATCCATGCCCCTTAGGATTTTATAAACCTCTACAAGGTCACCCCTCAACCCCATATGGTCTAGTGAAAAAGTTCCAGCCTATCTTTATAATTCAATACAAACAACTTTGAATTGGATTCCCAGAAGTTCAGCCATTGTGAAAGAAACTATACATTCTGCTGCTTGGAGTTTTACTTGGCACAGAATAAGATGGTTGTGGTTGTTGAAGGTCAATCATCTTGGCTCCAGGACATCAGTGCAGGTGTTCCTCAGGGTAGTGTCCTAGATCCAGCCATCTTCAGCTGCTTCATCATCGATCTTCCTTCCATTATAAGGTCAGAAATGGGGGTGTTCACTGATGATTGAACAATGCTCAGCACCATTTGTGACGACTTAGATACCAAAATAGTCCATGTCCAAACACAGCAAGACCTAGACAATGCCCAGATTTGGGCTGATGCATGCCATGTCACTTCACCCCATGCAAGTGCCAGACAATGACCATCTCTGACAAAAGAGTAACCAACCATCACCCCTTAACATTGAATGGTATTACCATTGCTGAAGTTTCCCATTATCAACATCCTAGATGTTACCATTAACTATAAATTGAACCAGACTAGCCATTTGAATACATTGTTATAAGAACAAGTCAGAGGTAGGCATCCTGCAAAGAGCAACTCACCTCCTAATTCCCCAATCTACATGGCACAAGTTGAGAGGTGATAAAATATTTTGATTTTCCTGGATAAGTGCAGTTCCAACAACCCTCAAGAAGTCTCACATTATCCAGGGCAAAGACTTCCGCTTGATTGCCACCACATCCATAATGACCCACTCCATCACTACCTGTGCACAGTAGCAGCAGTGTGTACTATCCACGAGATACACAGCAGAAATTCATGCAATTTCCTTGAACAGCGCCTTCCGAACCATACACACAACTATGTAGAAGGTTAAGGATTTCAAAGTAGGTGAGAAGATTTGTAGCTCGGGTGCTCATTGTTGTGGTTCTGTTCGCCGAGCTGGGAATTTGTGTTGCAGACATTTCGTCCCCTGTCTAGGTGACATCCTCAGTGCTTGGGAGCCTCCTGTGAAGCACTTCTGTGATGTTTCCTCCAGCATTTATAGTGATTTGTATCTGCAGCTTCCATTTGTCAGTTCCAGCTGTCTGCTGCAGTGGCCGGTATATTGAGTCCAGGTCGATGTGCTTATTGATTGAATCTGTGGATGAATGCCATGCCTCTAGGAATTCTCTGTTTGATTTGTCCTATAATAGTAGTGTTATAGGACTATTATAGGACAAGCCAAATAGAGAACAGCCAGGGAATTCCTAGAGGCATGGCATTCATCCATAGATTCAATCAATAAGCACATCGACCTGGACTCAATATACCGGCCACTGTAGCAGACAGCTGGAACTGACAACCGGAAGTGGCAGGTACAAATCACAGAAGCGCTTCACAGGAGGCTCCCAAGCACTGAGGATGTCACCTAGACAGGGGAGGAAACGTCTGCAACACAAATTCCCAGCTCGGAGAACAGAACCACAACAACAAGAAGGTTAAGGATATTGGATACATAGAAACACCATCAACTGCAAGTTTCCCTCCAGGCCACACACCATCCCGATTTGTGAAATACATCGCTGCCCCTTTGGTCTCACTGGGTCAAAATCCTGGAACTCCTTTAACGGCATTGTGAATCTACCATAAGACCATAAGACATAGGAGTGGAAGTGAGGCTATTTGGCCCATCGAGTCCACTCCACTACCGAAATGAAATGGACTGCAATCAAGGTGGCATCTCACGTTCTCAAGAGCATCTTGGGATGGGCAATAAATGCTAGCCCAGCCAGTAATGCCCACATTCTCTGAATGAATAAAGAAGAAAAAAAACTTACAATGCCTGTGTCCTTATAATACAATCAGGGTTGCACAATGCATCACCATGTGCAGATACATTTTCTCTCATGACTCAAACAAGTATCTTACAGAGATCACATGTTGAACTATGATAAAATGTTGATTCATACTGCATATTTACCAATCACAACAGATTAGCCTTTTGTGCTTTATTATTTTACAAGTACAAAATTAAGAGTGGACTCAACCTTCAATAAATATTAAAAACCCACATAATCTCCAATCTTCCTTCTGCTCTCTTCATTTTCCTCCTGAAAGTTTTCTAGCTATTCAGCTTCCTCTCTTCTCTATCAATAACAAACATACAGCAAAAACTCAAATCAATCAGCAAAAATACAAAAAAAAGACTCACTTTCTGTGAACGATGATCCAGTCTTCTGTGTAGATTTGTACTGAGTCCCTCACACGAGGGTCCATTCCCCTGAAAAAGGATAGAATATTTAATTTGTTCAGGGTCAGCTTTTTTTTGTCATTTTTTTTGCCAAAAACCAATACCATGTCAATCCTGCAGTTGGTGCTGAAATGTATCAGGCCTTAACTCACATGACTTCATAAATCACTGTCAGAAGTCACACAACACCAGGTTATAGTCCAACAGGTTTATTTGAAATAACAAGCTTTCAGAGCGCTGCTCCTTCATCATGTAAATAGACAATAGACAATAGACAATAGATGCAGGAGTAGGCCATTCGGCCTTCGAACCAGCACCACCAATCATTATGATCATAACTGATCATCCTCAATCAGTATCCTGTTCCTGCCTTATCCCCATAACCCTTGATTCCACTACCTTTAATAGTTTTATCCATTTCTTTCTTGAAAGTATCCAGAGACTTGGTCTCCACAGCCTTCTGGGGCAGAGCATTCCATACACCCAACTCTCTCTGGATGAAGAAGTTTCTCCTCAACTCTGTTCAAAATGGCCTATCCCTTATTTTTAAACTGTTCCTCTGGTTCGGGACTCATCCATCAGCGGAAACAGGTTTGCTGCCTCCAGAGTGTCCAATCCTTTAATAAACTTTATGTCTTAATCGGATCCCCTCTCATCCTTCTAAACTCGTGTATAAAAGGCAGAAGTGGGTGCTGCAAATGCTGGAAATCAGAGTCTAGATTAGAGTGGTGCTGGAAAAACACAGCAGACCAGGCAGCATCCAAAGAGCAGGAAAATCGATGTTTCAGGCATCTTCCTGCTCCTCGGACGCCACCTGACCCGCTGCGCACCCCCCCCCCCCCAGCATACTCCAATCTCGACTCAAGTGTATACAAGCCCAGTTGCTCCAATCTTTCAACATATGATAGTCCCGCTATTTCGCGAATTGAGGGACACACTGGCTACTCAACAAGGAGGCCAACATTTGAACTCTAACTTCAAAATCACAAATTAGATTAGATTAGACTTACAGTGTGGAAACAGGCCCTTCAGCCCAACAAGTCCACACCGACCCGCCGAAGCGCAACCCACCCATACCCCTACATTTACCCCTTACCTAACACTACGGGCAATTTTGCTTGGCCAATTCACCTGACCCGCACATCTTTGTGACTGTGGGAGGAAACCGGAGCACCCGGAGGAAACCCACGCAGACACGGGGAGAACGTGCAAACTCCACACAGTCAGTCGCCTGAGTCGGGAATTGAACCCGGGTCTACAGGCGCTGTGAGGCAGCAGTGCTAACCACTGTGCCACCGTGCCGCCCCTAACTGTGCCACCGTGCCGCCCCTGTTAGCTCTGTTAAAGAGCAATCAGGACACAAAATTTAACTCATGCATAGACTATTAAGGTAGTCATTTGACTGAGTAACCTATTGCCATCCTGCAGGTAAAGAACTTTATTTTGTACAAGCCAGATGCTTCAATAACTTTACCCTTTACATAAAGAATGGGCTGACTATCATGCAAATCTGGAGGCATATAAGGACAAATGATCAAATGCTTGATTAAATGTTGGGTTTTAAGGTCTGTCATGAAGTGGGAGGGAAAGGGATAGAGGGGTAAAAAGAGGAGACTCCAAAGTTTTGGGCCTCAACAGTTGAGGCCACTAATGGTGGGGTGGGGACTGAGAGGCCAGACTTACTGCAGTGCATTTATCTTGGGGTTGTAAGGTTGAAGGTCATGGTGATGGGGAGAAGGACATAGAATCATAGAGACATACAGCACAGAAAAAGACCTTTCCGTCCAACTTGTCCATACCAACCAGCTATCCCAACCTAATCTTGTCCCACTTGCCAGCACCCGACCCATATCTCTCCAAATCCTTCCTATTCATGTATCCATCCAGACACCTTTTTAAATATTGCAATTGTACTAGCCTCTACCACTTCCTTGGGCCACTTATTCCACACACATACCACCCGCTGCGTGAAAAAGTTGCCCCTTAGGTCTCTTTTATATCTTTCCCCTCTCACCCTAAACCTATGCCCTCTAGTTCTGGACTCCCCAACCCAGGAAAAGACTTTGCCTTTTTACCCTATCCATGCTCATGATTTTGTAAACCTCAATAAGGTCACCCCTCAGCCTCCGACGCTCCAGAGAAAACAGCCCCAGCCTATCCAACCTCTCCCTATAGTTCAAATTCTCCATCCCTGGCAACATCCTTGCAAATCTTTTCTGAACCCTTTCAAGTTTCACAACATCTTTCCGATAGGATGAAGACCAGAACTGCACACAACACTCCAAATGTGGCCCAACCAATCTCCTGTACAGCCGTAATATGATTTTCCAACTCTTGTACTCTAAATTATATAAATTAAACTCCATCTACCACTTCTCAGCCCATTGGCCCATCTGATCAAGATCCCATTGTAATCTGAGGTAACCTTCCACTACACCTCCAATTTTAGTGTCATCTGCAAACTTACAAACTATACCTCTAATATCAGTGAGCAAAGGGGAGATGTTGAATGCCAGACACAGAATAAGTAAAACTGATACCACCTAGCTCACCATACTTCGTTTAGGCTCCTGCTAATCTTGCTCAATAGCCAAAGAGAGCAGATGCAGAAAATTCAGTGACCTTGGTGCCTGAATACTATGTAGGGATGCATGAACTTTCTAAAGTTCTTTTCAAAATTGCTTTAACAACAGACATATAGAAATACTCACATTTCGTCAGGAACCCCAGGCTCCACAGTTCGACATTCTCGTGGCTCATATACTAACTCTATATCGTCTGCAGGAAACTCAAGTAGCTCTCGGAGTGGGCCTGGTTCTGGGGCTGGAGGATGTGTAGTCAGATATTCTTCAAAGTCTACAGGCTCCACTACTTCAGAAAGGGGTACCTGTGAGAAACAGCAAATATGGCACTGTGATTTCATCTTATGATGAGAAACATCAGTAAAACAATTGCTTATATTTACAACAATGGAGACTGCTGTGACCTGTATTCTTGACAGGCAGGAGTATTGAGAATTATAGATTAGATTACTTACAGTGTGGAAACAGGCCCTTCGGCCCAACAAGTCCACACCGACCCGCCGAAGCTAATCCCACCCATACCCCTACATATACTCCTTACCTAACACTATGGGCAATTTAGCATGGCCAATTCACCTGACCCGCACATCTTTGGACTGTGGGAGGAAACCGGAGCACCCGGAGGAAACCCACGCAGACACGGGGAGAACGTGCAAACTCCACACAGTCAGTCGCCTGAGGCGGGAATTGAACACAGGTCCCTGGCGCTGTGAGGCAGCAGTGCTAACCACTGTGCCACCGTGCCGCCCTAAAGCAAGACAAACTGATGAATTTGATTCAGATTTGCTAGGATCTAAATGAACAGTGGAACAGATTTGAGGGGGTGAGTAACCCAAAATTTACTGCTGTGAATTGAGGGGTGCTGGCTAGAGGTGAAGATATAACCTAGGTCAATGTCCATCCATTTAACCGCAGGGGTGTGGTTATATTGGGCCTGGTTTTGGGAAATGAGCTCAGACAAGTGAGTGAAGTTTTTGGGGGGGGGGGGGGGGAAGGAGGTGGGAGGGGCGGGCACTTCAGGAACAGTGACCATAATATCTTGAGTTAAGAGGTACATGGATAGGGATAACAGCAGTTCTCAGGTGAAGGTGTTAACTTCGGGGAAGGTGAACTACAACAATATTAGGCAGGAATTGGAGAGGTTTGACTGGACGCAGCTGTTTGACAGTAAATCTACATGGAGCATGCGGGAGTATTTCAAATGTCAGGTTTCAGGAGCAGCATATTCCTGCAAGAATGAAAGATAGGTATGGCAAATAATGTGAACCTTGGATGACCAGGGATGTTATGATTTTAGTCAGAAAGAAAAATGAAGCAGGTGTAAAGTATCGGAGAGTGGGAACTGATGAAACCTTTGAAGTATATAAGGAAAGTAGGAAAGAACTTAAACAGGAATTAGAAGCGCGAAAAGGGGGCATGAAAAGTCATTACCATATAGGATTAAGAAGAATCCCAAGGCCTTTTATACATATATAAAAAGCAAGAGGGTAGCCAGGGAAAGGGTTGGCCCACTCAAGGACAAAGGAGAGAATCTACAAGAGTTTTGAGAAGATTTGTAGCTCAGGTTGAGGTTTGCTCGCTGAGCTGTAAGATTCATTTCCAGATGTTTCGTCACCCTACTAGGTAACATCTTCAGTGGACCTCCAGGCGAAGCACTGTTGATAATCCCTGCTTTGTATTTATATGTTTGGATTTCTTTGGGTTGGTGAAGTCATTTCCTGTGGTGGTATCATTTTATGTGGTCTTGTCATTTCCTGTTCTTTTTCTTAGGGGGTGGGAGATGGGGTCTAACTCGATGTGTTTGTTGATAGAGGTCTGGTTGGAATACCATGCTTCTAAGAATTCTCATGCATGTCTCTGTTTGGCTTGTCCTAGGATGGATGTGTTGTCCTAGTCGAAGTGGTGTCCTTCCTTATCTGTATGTAAGGATACTAGTGAGAGAGGGTCATGTCGTTTTGTGGCTAGTTGATGTTCATGTATCCTGGTGGCTAGTTTTCTGCCTGTTTGTCCAATGTAGTGTTTGTTACAGTCTTTCATGGTATTTTGTAAATGTCATCAGTTTTGCATGTTGTCTGTATAGGGCCTTTCAAGTTCATTAGCTGTTTTAGTGTGTTGGTGGACTTGTGGGCTACCATGATGCCAAGGGGACTCAGACAAGGGGTTTGGCCACAACATGACTAGTAGTATTCCACAGATATCAGTGCTGGTATCTCTGCTGTTCATGATCTACATAAATGATTTGGAGGAAAACGTAGCTGGTCTAATTAGTAAGGTTGTGGATGATACAAAGGTTGGCGGAGTTGTGGATAGTGAGGAGGATTATTAGAGGATAAAGCAGGATAATAGATCAGTTGGAGGCACAGGCAGAAAAATGACAGATGGAATTTAATCTGGCCAAATGTGAGGTGATATATTTTGGAAAGTCAAGTACAGGTGAAAATTATATAGTGAATTGCAGAATTCGTAGGAATATTGATATGCAGAGGGATCTGGATGTGCAGGTCCAGAGATCAATGAAGAAAATAAAAAAGGCTTATGGCATGCTTGCTTTCATTAGAAGGGGCATTAAGTATAGACAAGTTATGCTGCAGCTTTATAGAACTTTAGTTAGGCCACACTTGTAATACTGCATACAGTTTTGGACACGACACTACAAGAAGGATGTAGATGCTTTGGAAAGGGTACAGACAAGGTTTACCAGGATGATGCCTGCTGTGGGGGATTTTAGCGATGAAGAAAAATTGGTTAGACTGGGTTTGTTTTCACTGGAACGCAGGAGGTTGAGGGGCGACCTAATAGAAGCTTATAAGATTGTGAATGGCACAGATAAGAGTGGAAAGTATGAGATTCTTCCCAGGATGGAGGAGTCAATTACCAGGGGACACAGGTTCAAGGTGCAGGTGCGGGTGTGGGGGGTAATTAAAAGAGATGTGTGAGGCAAGATTTTCACACAAAGGGTGGTAATTGCCTGGAATGCATTGCCATAAGTAGTGGTGAAAGCAGACACAAAAGCAGCATTCAAGAAGCACCTGGAAGAATACATGAACAGGAAGGGAATAGAGGGATACGGAACCTATAAATGAAGAGAGTTTTAGCATGGAAGGGCAAAATGTGGCAGCCCAGGCTCGGAGGGTCTAAGGGCCTATTCCTGTGCCTGTACTGTTCTTCGTAACACCAGCTCAGTATGCCGGCAGGAAATGTAGCCTATAAGGTTCACTATAGCAATTTACCAGGTTAATTACAGCAGCTGCTCCTTTCCCTGTGATCTCCGCAATGTGAAGGTGCACATCAACCTGACTTAGACAGGAAGAAAAGCATCTTTTTAATGCGACCAGTAACTATGATCTGCATTGGGTGTCAAAGGGCTCTGGAGACAGATTCAATTGTGAATTTGAAAAGGAAATACAATAACAATTTGTAGGGGGAATAAATTTGTACAGACTGCTACAACACAGGGTAAACCCCACTGCTAACTTAAACAAGCCACACAGAAAAGATTCACCCCCTACTCTAATTTATTAACATTAGAGAGACAAATAACTATTCTCAAAATCACTATTTAAAGTACAAAAAAGTTAAGAACTTTACTCTTTAAGTCTAATAGAGAATATTAGCTAAGAACTATTTACAACTCCATTCTCTTAACATATCTTTTACTTCCCCCTCTGCAAAACTGGTCTGATAAAAATCCCAATTACATTGACAAAAAATTATCACGTTTCAAAACAAAAGATTGGTGAATGGGATTGGAGTAATTGCTCTTACAGGGAACTATCATGGGCTTGAATGCCTGATTGCTTACAATAATGAAAGAGACCATTCTCTCATTCTATTCTATAGCATCACTGCTTCATTGCTGATCCATCAATAACCTAGAGTTCACTCTCCAATGCTTTGATTGGTGAGGCAGGAAAGTGCAGAATTTAGTGATTCAACTCTTGTTACATACATGCTGACTATAAGTGTTTCAAGTTTTAAAATGATAGTCTGAGGGCTGAAATCATTTTTCAGACTTCAATTATTCATGACATTCATGAAACCACATATTGAATACTGTTTGTGACTTTGGTCTCTTTATAGAAGAACGCAAATGGATTGGAGGCAGTTCAGTGGAAATTAACTAGAATGATTCTGCAAAAGAGAAGACTATCTTATGAGGACAGGCTGAACAGACTCAGTTTACACTGGAGTTTAGAAGAGTGAGGGGTGACTTAATTGAAATGTGTAAGATCCTAAATTGTCTTGACAAGGTATATGTGGAAATATTTAGTTGCCTCTTGCGAGTGAGTCCAGAACTTGGGGGCATTGTTCTAAAATTGGGAGCGTTTGCTGACACTGATAACCACATCGGCACGCTCATTTGGGAACGCTCGGTTCCAAACACCGATGTCATCAAGTAAACTTTATATCGGGCGGCATGCACAAATGCATTCCTACACATTTTCAGGGAAGTGTGCACAATTTTGAACTGGGGAGAGGGGATGCTGGATTTGAAAGGGGTGGGGTATAGAAAATGATAACCTCTTGGACTAAGTAGGGAAGATGGCCCAGAAACGGGTTGGGAATAAAATGTAGAGTCTAGGGCAGTGAGGCTGGCACCCTCTCTCCCACTTCAGCACTACCCCTGGCTCTCTCACCACACTTCTCCTCAGTCCTTTCCCAGATTCATATTTCCTCACTCTACAACTTTCCCAGGTCCTCCTGATCTCTCTCCAACTCCTCCAACCCACCGATTCTATTGCAATCCCACCTTCTCTCCAGTTCCAATTTCTCCCTGTGTCCCAAACTCACTCATTCTCATTCTCTCTCTCTTAAATGCAAAATGTTTTTGTCTTGCAGGTGGAGAAGATGGGATTATTGAATAGTCAAAGTCGAGATAGAATGATTTCCTTGCTTAGTAAAATTTAAGGTTTTCAGGTGTAGCTGGCAGTGTGGAAACAGATCGGCCATGATCTTATTCAGAAGTGGAGTGGGCTTGATTTGCAGAATGCCCACTTCTGCTCCTAATTCGTAAGTTTATGAGACCAGTTTCGATATCTGGTTTCAATTCCTGACCAAGTGAAGAGGTTAAAAAGAAACTGTTAGAATAGATTTCACTCAGCAGACTTTGCACTTAGTGTTCCTGATGTCTCATAACTTCCTCTAATTAGCAACTGAATGGCAGGCGACAGGCTCAGGAAATGTGAAAGTTATATTGTCATTTTTCTAAGGCTGAGACATGACATGAAGCTTTCCTCTGAATCTGAATTGTGTTGTACCTACCATAAAAGTGTTTTATGAACTTGGATTTCAGGTACATTATTAGTTTGACACTGGCAACACCTATTTATTTAATCTGCATGGAACTGTTCAAAACTGTTCAAGTGGAAAGTGCTCCTTTTGCCCAGCCAATAAGTTATTTGAGTTCCATCACAGCAAAATATTAAAAATAACTAGTTTGATATTTTCATTAAGGCATCAACACGACACTTCCCAAACACAAAGCTTAGGTCAGGCTCAATGGAAAACCACCACCTGCAAATGTTCCCGCAGGTCACATACCATCCGGTCTTGGAAAGACAATGCTGTTCTTTCATTGCTGCAGGGGAAATTCCCAGAAATCCCGACCAAATTACACAATGGAAATATCTTCACCACACAGCTCTCACATATCAAGACAGTTCACAACCATTTTCTCAACAACAATTGGAGATAGCCAAATAAGCTGGTGTTGCCACACAATTAAGAACAAGAAAGGCAGCATGTGGTTTGATGACTTCCTTCAGAAACCACACTGAAAACCTAGACATCACTAGCTGCTACCACATCCGGTCTGCTCATTACTTACACATGCACCCTGAATGTCACAATTTCACTTAGTTCATAAGACTTTCAGTGAACAAATGATGCAGCTCATCATTCATTCACTTCCTCCTTTCCGCACAGGCTCCACCTGAGAAATAAGTCTGAGCAGCAAAGAACAATCTGCAGAAAGGGAAATTCAAGGACCTCGAGATGATTTTTAATACCATAACCTGTAGCTCTAATCAGCAGTGCAGCTCTGAGTGGTGCTTCACACTCACTTACAGTTCAAAAGCTATTAGGCAGAAGCGTAAACTTCAACACAATGTTTTCAGTCTCAACCTAACTGACTCCAGAATGTGAATTCCTCATTAGCTGGTTCTGCTTAAGTCCTGTGGAAAGTGACACATGTGTTATTCCTAAAAACAACGGGATCTTGAATACTTTCTGGATAGGTGACCTTCCCTCATTGGAAGTGAACTCAAATTCAATGTGATAACATTAAAGTGGAAAACTGCACATTTTTCCATTAAATTTCAAGAAAACAAACAAGAAAATAAGCCAGAGTAAACTCACTGTCTGGAATTTATTGTGGAATGCCAATTTACAGAGAAATCTCTGCAACCTAACATTAATAATGCATCCCAGAGGTTCCAAAGAGCAAATGAACAGAACAGAAACTACAATCTTCTTCAAAAGGGATGGTAAGGTGAAAGAACCTTGGGTGGACAAGGGATGTAGAACATTTAGTCAAGAAGAACAAAGAAGCTTACTTAAGGTTGAGGAAGCAAGGGCCAGTCAGGGCTCGAGGGGGTTACAATGCATCCAGGAAGTAACTGAAGAATGGGCTTAGGAGAGCTAAAAGGGTGCATGAAAGAGCTTAGCGGGTAGGGTTAAGAAAAACCTTAAGGAACTCTGCACTTATGTAAGGACCAAGAGGATGGCCAGAGTGAGGGCCGGGTCAATCAAGGATGGTGGAGGGAACTTCTGCCTGGAGTCGGAGGAGGTCTTTAATGAATACTTTGTTTCAGTATTCACTACTGATAGGGACCTTGTCATTTGTGAGGACAGGGTGAAACAGGCTGATATGCTCAAACATGTTGGTGTTAAGAAAGAGAATATGCTGGAAATTTTGAAAAATGTAAGGATAAGTACGTACCCTGGGCCAGTTGGGATAAAGCCAAGGTTACTACAGGAAGCGAGGGAAGAGATTGCTGCATCTTTGGAGATGACCTTTGCATCTTCACTGTCCACTGGAGTTGTGCTAAATGATTGGAGGTGGGAAATGTTATTCTCTTGCTCAAGAAAGGGAATAGGGATAATCCTGGGAATTACAGACCAGGCAGTCTTATGTCTGTAGTGGGCAAATCATTGGAGAGGATTCTGGGAGACAGGATTTATGATTACTAGGAAAGCCATAGTTTGATTAGAGATAGTCAGCATGGCTCACAAGCCTTAATGAATTCTTAGAGGATGTGACAGAACATATTTGATGACGGTAGAGCAGTGAATGTGGTGTACATGGAATTTAGCAAGGCATTTGGTAAGGTTCCCCATGGTAGGTTCATTCAGAAAGTAAGGAGGGATGGGATACAGAGAAATTCAGCTGTCTGGATACAAAATTGGGCAAAAGTGAGGACTGCAGATACTGGAGATATGTCTTGATTAGAGTGGTGCTGGAAAAGCACAGCAGGTCAGGCAGCATCCGAGGAGTAGGAAAATCGACGTTTCGGGAAAAAGCCCTTCACCAGGAATGAGGCCTCTTTCCTGATGAAGGGCTTTTGCCCGAAACGTAAATGTTCCTACTCCTCGGATGCTGCCTGACCTGCTGTGCTTTCCTAGCACCACTCTAATCTAGACTGTGGATATAGAATTGGCTGACCCATAGAAGACAGAGGATGGTAATAGATGCACAGTGTTCAGCCTGGAGTTCGGTGACCAGTGGTGTTCCGCAGGGAACTGTTCTGGAATCTCTGCTCTTTGTGATTTTTATAAATGATTTGGATGAGCAAGTGGAAGTGTATGTTAGTAAGTATTCAGATGACACAAAGGTTGGTGGAGTGATAGATAGTACGCAGAACGGTTTCAGGCTGCAATGGGACATTGAAAGAATGCAGCACTGAGTTGAGAAGTAGCAGATGGAGTTCAACCTGGAAAAGTCTGAAGTGATTCATCTTGGAAGGTCGAATTTGAATGCAGACTACAGGGTTAAGGGTAGGATTCTTCGCAGTGTGGAGGACAGAGAGATCTTGGGGTCCATGTCCACAGATCCATCAAAGTTGCCACCCAAATTGATAGGGTTGTTAAGTCGGCATATGGGGCATTGGCTCTCAAGAGCAGGCGGATTGAGTTTAAGAACAGCGAGGTTATGCCGCAGCTCTATAGAGCCCTGTTTAGACCACACTTGGAATTATGTGTTCAGTTCTGGTCGCCTCATTATAGGAAGAATTTGGAAGCTTTTGAGAGAGTGCAGAGGAAATTTACCAGGATGCTGCCTGGACTGGAGGGCATGTCTTATGAAGGTAGGTTGAGGGAGCTAGGGCTTTTCTCACTGCAATAAAGAAGGGCAAGAAGTGACTTGGTAGAGGTGTACAAGATGATGAGAGGCATAGATAGAGTGGATAGTTGGAGACTTTTACCCAAGGCAGAAATGGCTGTCACAAGGGAGCATAATTTTAAGGTGATTGGAGGAAGGTTGAGGGGAGATGTCAGAAGTTGGTTCTTTACACAGAGTGATGGGTGCTTGAAATGCATTGCCAACAGTGGTAGTAAAGTCAGATACATTAGCGACTCTTGAATAGACACATGACAGTAAAATGAAGGGTATGTAGGTTAGTTTGATCTTAGAGTAGGATATAAGGATGGCACAACATCAAGAGCCAAAGGGCCTGTACTGTCCTATGTTCTAAAACAAGCTGAGCAGTGAGGACAATAATACAGTAGGGGCCTTGGAGAACATAATAGGTTAGACACTGACCTTGACCAATAGCTCTGGCATTAAATCTAACTCAAACGCCTGCAGCTGCTGTATGTAGCTACCCTTGGCAGGAAATCTGCTGTCATGGTTTGCCATGCATGTCCATCTTGCACCAATCTCATATATCTACTATACATTTGTCAGCAACTGTTGTGGCATCTGTTATCCAACTATACCTAGGCAGACCCATCTTTCTGCTGCCCTCACTTTGTCCTCAAGAAGAATTTGCTGTAGCTTCTCAGCTTTAATCAAATACAAGTTATTTTTGGGATGCCACTTCCTTTTTCCAAGATTTTTTTCGTTCTTCAAACACTTGTTCACTTGTCTTTTGGTCTATATATGGAATGTTAACGTACACCTCAGCCTCCATTTCTCAAATGTTTCCAGGTTTCCAAGGCATACAACAAAGTGGATAGAATTGGCATCTCTTATAAGCTTTATTCCTTGTTTCAAACAAGAGTTTACTTGTGGTTAATATATCTTTCACCTTCACAAAATTACTTCTAGCTATCTCTGCATCTTTAAACCGAAAGCAACAACTCATTGAATCCTGTGGTCCAGACTGGTGCTATTGAACTGTGTTTCCCTGAACTATTTTTCCTTTTCTATACCCTCTCTGTTTTTGAACCTGAGAGGGAAAATCTAAGAATGGGTAGAGTTTAAGTTATAAAATTATGAGTTAGCAATTCACATTTCTTAATTCGCGCTGGTCAAATTCCATTCATTTACATTAAACTGTTACTTTCTTGTTAAGTACAAAAATTGGATTAGTATTTTCTTTTATCCTGAGTTTGCCAGTCAGGTAAACTGGAGACTTTGGGATAGCTTGATTAAATCTTTTTACACTTATGAGAACTTCAGTAATAATTAGGCTTAATTTCCAATGCCCTTCCTCAGTGTGTTATGACAACGTAAACAAATGTGAACATGCAGCGTGCTAAATTGGGCAAACTCACGATAAAAGAAAATAGCATTTCAATTTTTGTACTTAACAAGAAAATAACTGCTTAATATGAACAAATGGAATTTAACCAATGGCAATTAAGAAATGTGAATTGCTAACTCATAACTTTATAACTTAAAACTCGTTCCATTCTTAAATTTTCCCTCACATTCAAAAACAAACAAAATATAAAAAAAAGGAAAAACATTTCAGGGAAACACAGTTCAACAGCACCAGTCTGGACCACAGATTTGATGAGTTGTTTCTTTGAGTTTAAAGAACAAAAAACAGTACAACACAGGAAAAGGCCCTTCAGCCCACCAAGAACCGTGCCTTTCTAAGCTAAAAATCTTTTGCCTCTACACAGTCGCTGTATCCTCTGAAATTTCATATATCTATCAAAGTGCTTCTTAAATACTGCTAATGTATTTGCCTCTACCACCTCCATGGGCAGCACATTCCAGGCACTTAATATCCTGTGTAAAAGACCTGCTTCTCCCATCTTTAAGTTTACGAACTTTTAACTTAAACCCCTGTGCCCTAGTAATTGACATTCTCTATCCTCGGAAAAAAGACACTGACTACTGATTCTATCCATATCTCTCAATTTTGGAAACTTCTATCAGGTCACCCCTCATCCTTCGATATTTAAGTAAAACAAACCAAGTTTGTCCAATCTCTCTTCATAGCTCGTACCCTCCAAACCAGACAACATCTGTTAAACCATTTCTGTGCTGTTTCCAAAGTTTCGACAACCTTCTGACATTGCCTTCGAAGGTATTTTATTCTTCCTTCAACAGATTTGCAGATAAAGGTGAGTAGAAGGCAGCTGAAAGTTACTGGAGACTTTCTTTTATCTCCATTCAAGGCAGAGACTCATAGAGATTTTATTTTAGATGTTTTCTCTTCTCAGCTTGTGAGGAGCCAGTGAAAGCAATGCCATCTTGGCAAGAGACAATCTATATGGTGTCAACAAGTAATCAGCCTCCTCAGTTCAAATTGTGAAGTTACGCACTTTGATAACAAGAATAGAAGAGCTAAACATTAGTTAAAAGGAGAAAAACTGCAGAACATTGTGAAACAAATACATTAAGAGCAAGTGGGTAACTAGAGAGAGAGTAGGGCCTCAAAGATCAAGGACGTCATCTTTGTGTTGAATCCCAGGAGATGGCAGAGATACTAAATGAATACTTTGTGTCAGTATTTACTGTGGAGAGAAAGAAATGGAGTCAAGAGAATGCAGTGAAATAAACTTTGATGTTTCAAAAACAATTCACATCACAGAAGACAAAGTTCAGGAGGTCTTAGAGATAATAAAGGTGGTTAAATCTCTGGGACCTGATCTAATGTATCCCAGAATGTTGTGGGAGGTAAGGGAAGAAATTACGAGACCCCTTACAGAAATATTTGCATCATCAGATGCCTGATGACTGGAGGGTGGCTAATATTGTAATTTTGTTTAAGAATGGCTCTAAGGAGAAACCGGGGAACTACAAACCTGTGAATCTGACTTCGGTTGTGGTTAAGTTGTTGGAGGCGGTTATAAAAGATAGGATTTATGGACATTAGAGAGGGGCAAAAATTGATTTTGGATAGTCAGCATGGTGTTGTACAAGGAAAATAGTGTCTCACAAACCTGATTGAGCTTTTTGAGGAAGTTATCAAAGAGGTTGATGATGGTAGAGCAGTAGATGTTGGTTATTTGGATTTTAGTAAAGCCTTTGACAAGATTCCGTGTGGTAGACTAATTAGCAAAAGTTAAGTCAAATGGGATTCAGGGTGAGCTTGCCAACTGGATACATAATTGGCTTAACACAGGAGACAAAGAGTAATAGTGGAGGGTTGCTTTTTGGACTAGAGGCCTGTGGCCAATGGTGTTCCACAGGGACCAGTTCTAGGTCCTCTGTTGTTTGTCATTTACATAAATGATTTGAATGAGAATATAAAAGGCATGGTTAATAAGTTTGCTGATGACATCAAAATTTATAGCACAGTAGACAGTGAACCAGGCTATCGAAGATTACAAAGGAATCTTGATAAATGGGCAGAAAAAATGGCAAATGAAGTTCAATCTGGATAAATGCGAGGTATTGCACTTTGGTACAGCAAACAATGGTTAGACTTATACAATTAATGGTAGGGCCTTGGGTTGTGTTGTAGAACAGAGGGACCTAAGGGTGCAGGTACATAATTATTTAAAGTTTGCATCACACAGAGACAGGTTGGTTAAAAAGGCATTTGGCACACTTGCCTTCATTGCCTAGTCCTTTGAATATAGGAATTGGGACTTTGCCTTCAACGGTCAGTCCTTTGAGTATAGGAATTGGGATGTTATGTTAAGGCTGTATAGGACATTGGTAGGCCTCTTCTGGAGTACTGTGTCTCTGGTCACTCAGTTACAGGAAGGATATTATCAAGCTGGAGAGTGTTCAAAAGAGATTTACCAGGATGTATGGAATGTTTGAAATATAAAGAAAGGCTGGGACATTTTTCACTGGAGAGTTGGAGGTTGAGAAGTGACCTGAAAAAAGTTTATAAAATAACGAGAAGTACAGATAGAGTTGATGGTAGTTGTCTTTTTCCTAAGATGGGGAATTTCAAGATTGGGGGATGCATTTTTAAGGTGAGGGGAGAGATTTAAAGAAGACATGAGGCAATATTTTTTACACAGAGGATGTTTTTGGTGTGGAATAAACTTTCTGAGGAAGTGGTGGATGTGGGTACAATTACAACATTTAAAAGACATTTGGATAGACACATAAGTCGGAAAGGTTTGGTTGGATGTGGGCCAGGAGCAGGCAGCTGGGACTAGTTTAGTTTGGGATTACGTTCAGCATGGATTGATTGGACCAAAGGGTCTATTTCTTTGTCTTATGACTCTATGACTCTATAACTGAAGGATTTGGGATCCTTGCATATGAATCACACAAGGTAACATAAAACTTAAGTGGTAGTAGAGAAGGCAAATGGAATGTTGGCCTGTATTTCAAAGGGAATGAATATGAAAATAGAAAAGGATGCTAAAACTACACAAGGTACTCATGAGATGACATCCAGAATACTGTGAACAATTATGGCCTCCTTATCCAAGGAAAGATACACTAGTATTGGGGGCAGTTCAAGAGGTTCACTCAGTATAGAGCAATTTCCTTATGAGGAGAGATTAGCAGATTGGGCCTGTACTCATTTGAGTTTACAAGAATGACAGGTGATGATACTTATACATGTAATGGGGCTTGACAGGGGAGATGTGGAGAGGCTGCTTTCCCCTGTGATAAAGTCTAGGACCAATGGACAAGGGGCCAACTTTTGAAGATATAAATGAGGGGAATTTCTTCTTTCAGAAGATAGTGAATCTGTGGAACACTTTCCTGTCAAGTTGGATTGTTAGAAACATTCAACGCCAAGACAGACACATGTTTAAGCAGTAAGGGAATAAAAGGAAGAAAAACAATAAAATGGGGCTGAGGATTATCATTTCAGCCATGATCTCACTGAGTGGCAGAGCAGGCCCGATGGGCTGAATGGTTTACTTTTGCTCCTATACCTTATTGTTTTTACCTATCAATTCGGGGGTGTCTGCTTTTGCGCTCACTGGTCCGGGAAAGGCAACACTGCACACAATGGAGTATGCTTCAGCAAACATGCTATTTAAGACTGTAGCCATCTCTTTACAATCTCCTTGGTTTGAAGCAGTATCATCCTTTATTTTAGTCCACATCCAAAAGTAAAGGAAATAAAAAAATATGGTCTTGACATACACATATGTGGGCGGCACGGTGGCACAGTGGTTAGCATTGCTGCCTCACAGCGCCTGTAGACCCGGGTTCAATTCCCGACTCAGGCGACTGACTGTGTGGAGTTTGCACGTTCTCCCCGTGTCTGCGTGGGTTTCCTCCGGGTGCTCCGGTTTCCTCCCACAGTCCAAAGATGTGCGGGTCAGGTGAATTGGCCAAGCTAAATTGCCCGTAGTGTTAGGTAAGGGGTAAATGTAGGGGTATGGGTGGGTTGCGCTTCGGCGGGTCGGTGTGGACTTGTTGGGCCGAAGGGCCTGTTTCCACACTGTAAGTCTAATCTAATCTAATCTAATGTGAAAGGGCTGCCAAATTATAGGTTATTTTCTTCAGAACAAATCTTATGTCAAGTGATGGAAAAGGATAGACCAGATCTAAAAGTTGAAGTTCTAAATTGGAGAAAGACCAATTTTAACGGTATTAGGCAAGAACTTTTGAAAGCTGATTGGAGGTAGATGTTTGCAGGTAAAGGGGCAGCTGGAAAATGGGAAGCCTTCAGAAATGAGATAACAAGAATCCAGAGAAAGTATATTCCAAGGTGAAAGGGAAGGCTGGTAGGTGTAGGGAATGCTGGATGATTAAAGAAATTAAGGGTTTGGTTTAGAAAAAGAAGGAAGTATATGTCAGGTACAGACAGGATAGATCGATTGAATCCTTAGAAGAGTATAAAGAAAGCAGGAGGATACTTAAGAGGGAAATCAGGAGGGCAAAAAGGGGACATGAGATAGTTTTGGCAAATAGAATTAAGGAGAATCCATAGGGTTTTCACAAATATATTAAGGACAAAAGGGTAACTGGGTAGAGAATAGGGCCCCTCAAAGATCAGCAAGGCGGCCTTTGTGTGGAACCACAGAAAATGGGGGAGATACTAAATGAATATTTTGCATCAGTATTTACTGTGGAAAAGGATATGGAACATATAGACTGTAGGGCAATAGATGGTGACATCTTGCAAAATGTCCAGATTACAGAGGAGGAAGTGCTGGATGTCTTGAAATAGTTAAAGGTGGATAAATCTCCAGAACCTGATTAGGTGTACCCGAGAACTCTGTGGGAAGGTAGAGAAGTGATTGCTGGGTCTCTTGCTGAGATATTTGTATCATTGATAGTCATTGGTGAGCCTGACCTCGGGCAAGCTGTTAGAGGGAATCCTGAGGGACAGGGCGTACATGTATTTGGAAAGGCAAGGACTGATTAGGGATAGTCAACATGGCTTTGTGCGTGGGAAATCCTGTCTCACAAACTTGATTGAGTTTTTTGAAGAAGTAACAAAGAGGATTGATGAGGGCAGAGCAGTAGATGTGATCTATATGGACTTCAGTAAGGCTTTCGGAAAGGGTCTCCATGGGAGACTGATTAGCAAGGTTAGATCTCATGGAATACAGGGAGAACTAGCCATTTGGATACAGAACTGGCTCAAAGAAGACAGAGGATAGTGGTGGAGGGTTGTTTTTCAGACTGGAGGCCTGTGACCAGTGGAGTGCCACAAGGATCGGTGCTGGGTCATGTACTTTTTATCATCTACATAACTTGATTTGGATGCGAGCATAAGAGGTATAGTTAGTAAGTTTGCAGATGACACCAAAATTGGAGGTGTAGTGACAGCGAAGAGGGTTACCTCAGATTACAACAGGGTCTGGACCAAATGGACCAATGGGCTAAGAAGTGGCACATGGAGTTTAATTCAGATAAATGAGAGGTGCTGCATTTTGGGAAAGCAAATCTTAGCAGGACTTGTACACTTAATGGTAAGGTCTTAGAGAGTGTTGCTGAACAGAGACACCTTGGAGTGCAGGTGCATAGCTCCTTCAAAGTGGATTCACAGGTAGATAGAATAGTGAAGAGGGCGGTGGTATGCTTTCCTTTATTGGTCAGAGTATTGAGTACAGGAGTTGGGAGGTCATATTGCGGCTGTACAGGACATTGGTTAGGCCACTGCTGGAATATTGCGTGCAATTCTGGTCTCCTTCTTGTCAGAAAGATGTTGTGAAACTTGAAACCGTTCAGAAAAGATTTACAAGGATGTTGCCAGGGTTGGAGGATCTGAGCTACAGGGAGATGCTGAACAGGCTGGGGCTGTTTTCCCGGAGCGTCGGAGGCTGTGGGGTGACCTTATAGATGTTTACAAAATTATGAGGGCCATGGATAGGATAAATAGACAAAGTCTTTTCCTTGGGGTGGGGGAGTCCAGAACTAGAGGGCAGAGGTTTAGGGTGAGAGGGAAAGATAAAAAAAGAGACCTAAGGGGCAATGTTTTCACGCAGAGGGTGGTACGTGTATGGAATGAGCTGCCAGAGGATGTGGTGGAGGCTGGTACAATTGCAACATTAAGAGGCATTTGGATGGGTATATGAATAGGAAGGGTTTGGAGGGATATGGGCCAGGTGTTGGCAGGTGGAAGTAGATTGGGTTGGCATATCTGGTCAGCATGGAAGGGTTCGACCGAAGGGTCCGTTTCCATGCTGGACATCTCTATGACTCTTAAGTTCTGAATGTGTGGTTGTTGCTAGCCAATCGGGGAGGCCTGCATTTGTTGTTGCACTTTCCTACTGGCACAGCTGACTCTAACATTTTTCTCTTTCTGCCGAACAATAATCTGGGACACTCTTTTATCATCAGGTTATGTTGTAACAGCTGAACACTCACCAACTGATGGGAACCACTGCGTTTCTTGGATAGCTGCGGTGAGCTGCTATATTGGCTGGACACTTGCTTTCTGACTTCAGCTGCCACAGTCCTGCAAAGAAAACAATAATTTGTTTCAGTGAATTTCATAACAATGAGAATTTGCCAACTGTAACTTCAGAACAGAGTGAGCCAACCAGGTCAGAGCTCTCTAGGATGATAATTAAAAGTTCTGACATAAACTCACAGCAACCAGTATAGCTTTTTGTGAAGCTCTCACCCTGTTTTGTTATTTTATGCATTTTCACTGCTTAAAAACATCTATAGCAGCCCAGTCTTGAGGAACAGGGCACTGAACATCTTCCTCTAATCTGAATATCACGCTGTATTGAGAAAGTGCAACACAACAACTCTTCACCTTTCTCTTTCCAAGACTCTGACTAAAACAACCTTATGAGGACCATAAGCACTGGCGTAGAGCCAGTGGTTCAAATGACCTGGTCTGTGCTGTGGAAACGTATCAAATGCAACAAATCAGAACACAGGCAAAAAAAAACAAGCAACCAATCTCCTATTTAAACATTAAGATCATATCCGACTCAATGTTATGCAGGGTTAAGGTAATAATTTACAATAAAAATAATGATGAAAAGAGAACCAAGAATGCCACTCAGTGGTTACCAGTCTATTTGGCTCTGGATCTGCATCTTGCTCAGCCATTGCATTAAATATTTAACCATCACTTCAAATGGAAGAAGCAATTAACCAGGGCTTGACCCAGTTCTACGAATAGCTAATAAAATGCATACCTGCTAATTATTCATTCATTAAATTCATTGGAATCAGGAAACAGTATAAAAATGAGAGCCAGGTTTAGCTCCGAAGCAAAACTCAATGCCAAATGCTTCCTTGGGATTCCTAATCTGTACTATGTTGTGTCTCCCTTTCAGTTACTTGCTAATTGCCAGGATCTGGTCCAGATCTAAGGGCAGCAGTGTGGTATCATCTCAAAGTAGCCAGTTCAGTTCCAATCCAGTCTCAGACATGGCCACAATGTCTTTGGAATCTTCTATACATGTTTGCGAAGAGTCAAAGTCTGTACTTGAAACAATTTCCCATTTGTGTCATCATGCTGCCAAATTACATATTTTTTCCCATGTTTCCTTCTCAAATTTGTTGGACAATACACGGGTGCCTGCAGTATTATAACCAGGTAGCTATTCTTTCACATTTAAGCCTTAGAGTGCCAGCATTTTATAAATACCATAGCTAAATTTCAGCCTATCTTCACAGAAAATCAAGCCTCATGCTTTCAACAGGCATCAGCAATTAGGAGAGGAAAATTATTTTCCACAACAGTACTTTAAATGTTATGAAAATACCCCACAAGCGTCATCGCGCTCAGTGTTACATGTAGTGGAAGGCCATTCGGATAACAGATGCCGTTAGAACATACCAGCCAGTGTTTTGAATATTTGCACTTTTCTGAGGTTGTAACTTGCCCACTCCACATCTGCAAAACAGCTCTAGTTTCAATTAATGGGTTGGATTTTTACTTAAAGAACTACCAAGATCAAAAAAGGTGGACATTTTCAATTTGAAGAACAAAGGTGACAATAAAATGACTCACAATGAACAGAGATCTGGCATCAATTTCATGTTCAAAGGTTGAAGGCATGTTCCCATATCTCTGGCAGCCTGGTATATAAAAGAAGAGCTCAGACTCGCCTGTCAGCCCACATGGGACCATCACAGGAACAGGAGCCAATCATTAGCTACAATCACTAACTGGCTAATGAAAATACACTGTGCAGAATCAGTTGAGAAGGCTCATTCCAAGTGTTGTGCACAAGTCCTAGTTGCTTGCTTGTGGCAAATCTGTAGCCCAGTAAGGAGGCCTTGAAGGCTGATGATCAATACTAGGAGCTCAAATGTGCAGAATCATGGTTTCCAAACCCACTCAAATATTGAAGGTAAGCCAGGGATTCAGAATATAAATAAACAGCCAATTAGTTCACCAGGAAACTTCCACAAAGAAACAGCTAGCACAAGCTACTTACACTACTCTATAATAGAAATTTCTATCCAATGAAATTGTCTCAACTGTGATCAAAGTCAGAAATCACACAACACCAGGTTTAATCCAACAGGTTTCTTTGAAATCACAAGATTTTGGAGCAGTGCTCCTTTGTCAACTGTAGTGGCTTCACCTAATGAAGGAGCAGTGCTCCAAAATCTTGTAATTTCAAATGTACCTTTTGGATTATAACCAAATGTCGTTACTTCCAACTTTGTCCACCCCACTCCAACACTATCACCTCCACCTTATCGGTCATGACTGTGCAGTTCTGATTTGAAGAAATGAAACTCTTGGAAATAATATTTCCACTTTAAAATCTGCAATCTGAAAAAACATACTCTATCCTGTGAATTAAGTTTTGAAAGTTGGCAAATCAAAACCTATATTATCCAAGTACGTTGTGAATCTGTGTTGTTATCGCAGCTTCAGTCACAAAAGGAGACATTTTAAATTTGATGAATCTTTGGACAACACAATGGATCCTCCTAAAATGTGTAAGAATTCAAAACTTCTGAGAGAACAGGAGACTGTAAGGACACCAGAGGGAATTCCAACATCATTATCTTCTTCGCCTCGTGGAACAATAGATTAATTGAAATTTAAAGAGCAGCTTTTTGCTTTGGTTTTACTCAGACTTTAGATGGCTCTCTTTTCAGAATTGCAAACTCACTAACTCTCTTGGAGTTCAGAGTTCACAGCAGGGAGGTAGAAAAGACAAATTAGGGAAAGGACCGCTGTATTCAACCAGGCTACAAAGGATGCAACTTATAGTGCTGTAAAAGCAAAATAAAAAAGGACCTTCACTCTCATCCAGAATCTTTCCTGCTTAGTCTACGTTTGGGAGAAACAACTAACTAAATGGCTACAAAGACAAAGACAACCACACAGATGAATTCTGAGTTCAAGTTTTCAGCTCCTTCACCTGATCTGAATGTATCCTACTGAATGACTGAGCAGTTTTGAGTGGCCAAAGAACCCACTCCTGTTCCTGTCTCTCATGCTCTTTAAGCATCTTTAACTGAACTTATTTTTAATATTTGTATGGGCAATTCAGCTAATAATTACTACTTTTTCAAAAATATAAATAGCTGGAGAAACTCAGCCAGTCTGGCATTGTATCTGTGCAGAGAAGATTTCTGTTTTTTCTGCACAAATGCTGCCAGGCCTGCTGGGCTTGCTCAGCTCTGTTTTTGTTTCAGATTTCCAGCACCTACAGTTCTTTGTTTAATTCTTTAATTTTCATATTTTACTGAGTAATTTTCAATAGTAGCTGTGTAATAACCTAACCGTTTTTGAAGAAGTAACAAAGAGGATTGATGAAGGTAGAGTGGTAGATGTGATCTATATGGACTTCAGTAAGGCGTTCGACAAGATTCCCCATGGGGGACTGGTTAGCAAGGTTAGATCGCACGGAATACTGGGAGAACTAGCCAATTCGATACAGAACTGGCTCAAAAGTGGAGGGTTGTTTTTCACACTGGAGGCCTGTGACCAGTGGAGTGCCACAAGGATCGGTGCTGGGTCCACTACTTTTTGACATCTACATAAATGATTTGGATGCGAGCATAGGAGTTACAGTCACTAAATTTGCAGATGACACCAAAATTGGAGGTGCAATGGACAGCGAAGAAGATTACCTCAGATTACAACAAGATCTTGATCAGATGGGCCAATGGGCTGAGAAGTGGCAGATGGAGTTTAATTCAGATGAATGGGAGGTGCTGCATTTTGGGAAAGCAAATCTTAGCAGGACTTGTACACTTAATGGTAAGGTCCTAGGGAGTGTTGCTGAACAAAGAGACCTTGGAGTGCAGGTTCATAGCTCCTTGGAAGTGGAGTCACAGGTAGATAGCTGCAAATGTGTTGCTGGTCAAAGCACAGCAGGCCAGGCAGCATCTCAGGAATAGAGAATTCGACGTTTCGAGCATAAGCCCTTCATCAGGAATAAGAGAGAGAGCCAAGCAGGCTGAGATAAAAGGTAGGGAGGAGGGACTAGGGGGAGGGGCGATGGAGGTGGGATAGGTGGAAGGAGGTCAAGGTGAGGGTGATAGGCCGGAGTGGGGTGGGGGCGGAGAGGTCAGGAAGAGGATTGCAGGTTAGGAGGGCGGTGCTGAGTTGAGGGAACCGACTGAGACAAGGTGGGGGGAGGGGAAATGAGGAAACTGGAGAAATCTGAATTCATACCTTGTGGTTGGAGGGTTCCCAGGCGGAAGATGAGGCGCTCCTCCTCCAGCCGTCGTGTTGTTGTGTTCTGCCGGTGGAGGAGTCCAAGGACCTGTATGTCCTCGGTGGAGTGGGAGGGAGAGTTAAAGTGTTGAGCCACGGGGTGATTGGGTTGGTTGGTTCGGGCGGCCCGGAGGTGTTCTCTGAAGCGTTTCGCAAGTAAGCGGCCTGTCTCACCAATATAGAGGAGGCCACATCGGGTGCAGCGGATGCAATAGATGATGTGTGTGGAGGTACAGGTGAACTTGTGGCGGATATGGAAGGATCCCTTGGGGCCTTGGAGGGAAGTAAGGGAGGAGGTGTGGGCGCAAGTTTTACATTTCCTGCGGTTGCAGGGGAAGGTGCCGGGGGTGGAGGTTGGGTTGGTGGGGGGTGTGGATCTGACGAGGGAGTCACGAAGGGAGTGGTCCTTGCGGAACGCTGATAGGGGAGGGGAGGGAAATATATCCTTGGTGGTGGGGTCCGTTTGGAGGTGGCGGAAATGGCGGCGGATGATACGTTGTATGCGGAGGTTGGTGGGGTGGGAGATGAGAACCAGTGGGGTTCTGTCTTGGTGGCGGTTGGAGGAGCGGGGCTCAAGGGCGGAGGAGCGGGAAGTGGAGGAGATGCGGTGGAGGGCATCGTCGATCACGTCTGGGGGGAATCTGCTGTCCTTGAAGAAGGAGGCCATCTGGGCTGTGCGGTGTTGGAAATGTTGTGCTTTGACCAGCAACACATTTGCAGCTGTGATCTCCAGCATCTGCAGACCTCATTTTTTACTCACAGGTAGATAGGACAGTGAAGGCAGCATTTGGTATGCTTTCCTTTATTGGCCAGAGTATTGAGTACAGGAGTTGGGAGGTCATGTTGCGGCTGTACAGGACATTGGTTAGGTCACTGTTGGAATATTGCGTGCAATTCTGGTCTCCTTCTTGTCAGAAAGATGTTGTGAAACTTGAAACCGTTCAGAAAAGATTTACAAGGATGTTGCCAGGGTTGGAGGATCTGAGCTACAGGGAGCGGCTGAACAGGCTGGGGCTGTTTTCCCTGGAGCGCTGGAGGCTGTGTGAACCTTATAGAAGTTTACAAAATTATGAGGGGCATGGGTAGGATAAATAGACAAAATCTTTTCCCTCGGATCGGGGAGTCCAGAACTAGAGAGCATAGGTTTAGCGCGAGAGGGGAAAGATATAAAAGAGACCTATGGGGCAACTTTCTCACGATAAGTTCCAGTATTTGAAAACCACTAGTTTTGAATAACGACTGAGTATTTATCAACTCCAACTATTCCACCTCATACTATTTATCTGCAATTATGCAAATTAGAGGTGGGTCAAAAAGATTTTAAAGGATCACCTGATGTTCGTGCCTAGGGGCTTTTACAACTGCCATTTTAATTTGCAGAATCATGTGTAATTAGTTGCTACATAATTTACATAATTTATGTGTATGGAATGAGCTGCAAAGTAAGTGGTGGAGGCTGGTACAATTGCAACATTTAAAAGGCATTTGGATGGGTATCTGAATAGGAAGGGTTTGGAGGGATATGGGCCAGGTGCTGACAGGTGGGATTAGATTGAGTTGGGATATCTGGTCGGCATGGACGGGTTGGACTGAAGGGTCTGTTTCCATGCTGTACATCTCTATGACTTTGTGACTTTACCTTAGCTTATATAATGAATAAAGCTTTTCTTCTCATTCTTAAAGGAGCTCAACAAGCAAGACAAATTTATATTTCATGGCAACTCTGAGGGCTTGCCCAATGTGGTCAAAGCATTTCACAGGAGCTAGTGACCACGGGATAACAGCCCACTGGCCTCTTCACTTCCATTAAGTCACCAATGTTGATTTTAAGATCTTTGTTCTCAAAGTGCTCCATTCAGCACTTTTTTTTTAGTGATGTATCAATACATCTAACAAAAGGTCATCGACCTGAATTGTTAATTAACAGTTTGTCTCCACAGATACTGCCTGACCTACTGAATTTTTCTTGTTCTCAGATGTTCAATTGTTGAACTGTACAAGTGGGGAAAATTAAAAGGATTAAACTGGTGATTTGACAAGGGCACAAGTAAAGGCTGCAAGTTTGGAAGGTGGATGGAAAGGGAGGATTGCTACAGTATTCTGTGCCTTCATGTACAGTTTATGAACTTTAGATATTTGCCAAAAGAATAAAATTCTTGTTTGTGATATTCCCCATAGTGAAATAGTTTTTTCCCCAGCCATTGCCATTCACTTTGGGTGAATCGAGGCAAGTGCTGAACAGTAGAGAATCTCACTCAACATAAAAGCTGGATACCCTTGTTCAGGTTGAAGAACTGGGGTGAAAATGAACAAGTACAGTGGTAACTGACTCCATAATGACACTGGTCCCATACAAAACGTGATCCTTACTGCAAGGTTTGTAGCTCAGATTGAGGTTTAGGGTGTAGGTTTGCTCGCTTAGTTGTAGGTTTGATATCCAGACGTTTCATTACCTGGCTAGGTAACATCATCAGTGGCGAACTCCAAGTGAAGCAAAGCTGTTGTCTCCCGCTTTCTATTTATATCTTTCTCCTGGATGGGGTTCCTGGGGTTTGTGGTGATGTCATTTCCTGTTCGTTTTCTGAGGGGTTGATAGATGGTATCTAGATCAATGTGTTTGTTAATGGCGTTGTGATTGGAGTGTCAGGCCTCTCCGAATTCTCTGGCATGTCTTTGCTTAGCCTGTCCCAGGATAGATGTGTTGTCCCAGTCGAAATGGTGGCTTTTTTTCATCCGTGTGTAGGGCTACGAGGGAGAGAGGGTCGTGTCTTTTTGTGGCTAGCTGGTGTTTGTGTATCCTGATGGCTAACTTTCTTCCTGTTTGTCCTATGTAGTGTTTGTGGCAGTCATTGCATAGAATTTTGTAGATGACATTGGTTTGGTTTCAGAAATGACAGCCAGACTACTCAGACCCCTCGGAATCCTAGTAGCACACAAACCCACCAACACACTCAAACAAAAACTAACAAATTTAAAAGACCCAGTACAACCCATGGACAAAACCAACGTCATCTACAAAATTCTATGCAAGGACTGCCACAAACACTACGTAGGACAAACAAGAAGAAAGTTAGCCACCAGGATACATGAACACCAACTAGCCACAAAAAGACACGACCCTCTCTCCCTCGTAGCCCTACACATGAATGAAAAAAACCACCATTTCGACTGGGACAACACATCTATCCTGGGACAGGCTAAGCAAGGACATGCCAGAGAATTCCTAGAGGCCTGGCATTCTAACCACAACGCCATTAACAAACACATAGATCTAGATGCCATCTATCAACCTCTTAGAAAACGAACAGGAAATGACATAACCACAAACCCCAGGAGAAAGATATAAATCGAAAGCGGGAGACAACAGCTTCGCTTCACTTGGAGTTTGCCACTGATGATGTTACCTAGCCAGGTAATGAAATGTCTGGATATCAAACCTATAGCTCAGCGAGCAAACCTACACCCTGTGATCCTTACTGTCAAATGTTTTGACCTACCAGCATAATATAAAACAAGTGACTCTAGAGGTTTAGGAGACATTGAAGTGAGACAGCGGTGTGAACATGATATACAAAGGAGACTGAGGGTTCAAAAATTTAAATCCAGTTGAACAGGAAATAGCTGATACTACTTTGAAGAGAACAAATCACTAAATAATAAATGTTTTATGCTATAAAACACACACTGAAGCTGGCCCATTTTTGCGACAAGTTCCAGTATTTGAAAACCACTAGTTTTGAATAACGACTGAGTATTTATCAACTCCAACTATTCCGCCTCATACTATTTATCTGCAATTATGCAAATTAGAGGTAGGTCAAAAAGATTTTAAAGGATCACCTGATGTTAGTGCCTAGGGGCTTTTACAACTGCCATTTTAATTTGCAGAATCATGTGTAATTAGTTGCTACATAATTTACATTGCATTTCGAGCATGAACTGATGTAACTTTGTTAGTAACGATGGACTCTGCTACCAGGCTGAATGAGGCAGTTTCGATAGATCCAAAAACATAATTTTGCCTAAACCCTCATCATGAACAGTTAGCATTAAAAATATTACAGAGAATTATCACATCTGAAGAGGTCAAAGAATACAATAAACAACTATGCAAGACACTTTTCATTACACAATTCTTGCAAGATTTCTTCCTTTTTCTCAAGAGGCCAATTCTTCCTGGGGTTCATCTCCAGAAATATGAACCACTCTTTCACACTCTTCCCAAGTGTCAGAGCACAGGTCCTTATTCCTCATGTCTTGGGTCAACACTGATATTGCAATAATTTTATACATTTAAATAAAGCTGAATCATTTAAAAAGGCACTACAGCCTTTTGTCTTTTGTCCCACCTCTTCCCCACTTTTTTAATAATACCATAACTGGTAATATGATCACTTATACAATAAGATCTCTTGAGAAACCTCAATAACGATGATAGGATAATAGAGATATTTACAGATCCATGATACTCCAGTCGACACTTTTCTCATCTACAACATGAGAAGGGACTATTGAATTAAATAACTACTCATTTCCTGTACTGAAATTCCTGTCATTCACTATCCCTTTGATAGCATCATGATGATTCCACAAAATCTAATAAAAGATTCTAAGCAATTCTAAAAGAACTACCATGTGAGGTATGAGTGCTCAGCTCCAGATGGAGAGAAGGATTGTCAAAAGATACAGCGGGATAGAGATGGACTGGAGATTTGGGCAAAGAAATGGCAATTGGAGTTTAATCCAAGCAAATGCGTTTTTAAAGATAAAATTCAAGTGCAAATTATACAATAAATGTCAAAACCCTTGGAGCAGTTACATACAGGTCCAGAGATCTATGAAAGTGGCAACACAGTGGATAATCTTCGAGTAAAAAGTGAGGTCTGCAGATGCTGGAGATCAGAGCTGAAAATGTGTTGCTGGTTAAAGCACAGCAGGTCAGGCAGCATCCAAGGAACAGGAAATTTGACGTTTCGGGCCAGAGCCAACAGAGCCTGATGAAGGGCTCTGGCCCGAAACGTCGAATTTCCTGTTCCTTGGATGCTGCCTGACCTGCTGTGCTTTAACCAGCAACACATTTTCAACACAGTGGATAAGGTGATCTGGAAGGCGCACAGCATACTTGCCTTCATGGGCTGGGGTATGGAATACAAAAGTTTGGAAGTTATGTTACAGCTTTACGAAACTTTAGTGAGGCCACATTTGGAATATTACATGCAGTTCTGGTCACCATACTACCAGAACGATGTGGATGCTTTAGAGAGGGTGCAGAGAAGGTTTACCAGGATGTCACCTGGTGTGGAGAGTTTTAGTTTTGAGGAGAGGTTAAATAAACTGGATTGTTTTCACTGGCAAGACAGAGGCTGAGGGGTCGCCTGACGGAGGTCTACAAAATTCTGAGAGGCACAGACAGGGTTAGAGGCTTTTCTCCCAAGGGTAGAAAGGTCAACTATAAGCAGACACAGGTTCAAGGTGAGAGGAGGAATGCTATAAGGAGAAAATTTCTCACAGAGATTAATGGGAACATACTGGCGGTGGAAGCAGGCACATTTAAGGCGTATCTTGATAGTTACATGAACGGAGGAATAGAAGCCCTATATGGGCAATAAGTAGTGAGTCGAAATAAGGACTAGAAATTGGCACAGGTTTGATGAGCCAAAGGGCCTATTCCTGTGCTGTTTTGAATTGAATACAAAAAATTGAACATAAATAGAATTCCCAAGGCAATAGTGATGAAAATCCAATATTCTCATCCTTACACTGTACAGTCATAGGACGGGAAGAGGTGTATAAATACTGCAGCTGCTTTAACATGACTTTGTGCAAATACTGTAGGTTCCAGATCTCTCCAGCAACCCTCAGTGAAGAAATAAGTTGCAATTATATTGAAGTTGTCACTCAACAAGGACGACAAAGCCTGCATTTGTAGCGAATCTATCATAATCTTAGGAGGTTCCAAAATGCCTTACAGACAATTAACTACTTTTAGTGTGTAGTAAATGTTATAATGTAGGAATCACAGCAGCCAATTTGTGCAGAACAAACTCACGAAAACAGCAATTTAGATAATGACCAGATCATTTGATTTTGGCATGCATATTGGCGAGGATACAGATAAAAGAGTGAGGAATTCATGCCATAGAATCTTCAGAAAAAGATCTTTTAATCTAGCACCTTTCATAACCTCAGGCTATCCAAAAGCAGTTTAAAAGCAATGAAGTATTTTTGAAATGTGAGCTCAATTGTCATAAGAAACATAGCAGTCAATTTAAGTACAGCAAGTTCACACAAACAGCTAAATGAGGAGTCATTTTTAAAGTCCTGGCTGATGGATAACTATTGTTCAGGATATTGACAGGTAATAACATTGAACTCATTTTCAAATTTGTGTCATGGGATCTTTTGCATTTGCCTGGATGTGTAGACAGAGTCTCAGTATAACATACCTCCGAGAGAACAGCACTTCAGTACTGCACCATAATGTCAGTGCAAGAATATAGGTTTAAGCTTCTACTGACATGAATGCATGACCTGACTCAAGACTACTACTAGTTTAGCGGAGGCTAAGACTTCAAAAAATAGTTTACAGTACTTGTCCATAGATTTCTATTTGAAAGAAATCAGAACCTCACCATCAAATCTCAGAAATGGATGGTGGAAAGCAGGATAGTACTGTAATGTCACAATGTATAGTTTGCTCATCTTTACAGGGAGCTGATGTAACTCAACTGCTAATTTCGTGCACAACCAAGCTTACCTTCATTCTAAGCAAATGCAACGGCAGAGATTCTTTTCAGTAAGAAATGTCAATAAATTGATGAATAAGTTCCTAAATTTGAGTTTTAAAACTCATATCCTAATAATCATGCATTCATAGAGCCAGCTTCATTTGCTGAAGTTCAAGTATTCACAATTCCAGTGGCACATCCAAGGATTATTTTTTTAATGTGTGGAGACAACAAAACTTATTCTGAGCATCACAATTCATGAAACTGCTCTCACTCAAGCTCACACCTTAAGTTTTTCTTCAGCTGTTAGGCTTAAAACTAACAAGAGTGAAAAGAAACATTCCAGCCATTTTCAGATTGCCATATAAAATCTATCCATCACATAAACACTGATTGCGTCGTCTCTGGCAGGTGACTGTGCAACGCAATTACATATATCATTCATGAGGTGACAGTGCAGTTTAACCATGACTGTTCCTCACTGATTACATAACAGCAAGGCAACCAGTAAAGAACTATTGATTCACAAAGTTCAAGATTATCGTGAATTTCGAAGCTCATATACTATAATATTTTCCAGGAAGATGTATCTTGAGTCAGTGATGTATCAGATATGAATGTTGCAACCTGTCAAACTTGTTCATAGAAAAGTCAGCCATACTGACAAGCTTTAAATCCATTCAATCGTGTCTTAGGTTAACAACAGGAATTGATTTATTCTTTGGCAAGAACCAAGGAATGGATAATGCTTACTCATACAATTCTTTGTGCTCCTAGTCTTCATAAAATGTAATTCGTTCACTGTGAGAAAAACAAATGGTGCACCATTATTGTGTTAAAAGACCATCTGTAACACATGACAAGCCAATCAGGAATTTGACCCAAAACTCCTAAAGATTTAGTGGCTTCTTACCAACACTAAAATGAATAACTGAAAACTCAACAACAGCCCTTCCAGGAAACAATCATAAACCCTTTGTGTATTACTTCATATGAGAAATCAAACTGGATGAGAAGAACAAAGCCTGCACTGTAATTCCCACAAGTATTTTTTGGCACAAGTAGCAGTCCAATTTTTTTCTCTGCAGATACTAGCATTTTATGAAGGAGAAGGAATGAAAGTCAATGTGCCATTTCCCTTAACTTGGCTGTTTTGTCTGTTCATCCTTCAAATAAAAGTACATAGTTGAGCATCTGAAATATTATAACGTTCAAAGTTGTAGGCCTAGTGCTAGAAAGCAGGATAGTAGATTTAGCATAGTTTTGCCAGTACAGATTCGATGAACCAAAGGGCCTTTTCTAAGACTGTTTCTGTATGTCACGAATACAAGGGCCAATACTAATCTCTTTGTTAAAACCCTGGTCAGAAACCTCCAGTCACACAGACAGCCTTCTTCCCCACCCTGTGTTGTCTGTCCTTAAGTCAATTTTTGCTCCATCTTGCCAAGTTATCGCATGTTATTTTAGCTCCTTTATCAGTTTCCCATGTGGGACCTTGTCAAAGGCTTTGGTGAAATCTATATAAACTACATCAAATGCACTACCTTCATCTATACACTTGGTCACCTCCACAATATTCAACCAGATTTGTTAGCTATAATGTCCCAGAGACAAAATCATGCTGACAATCCTCAAATAAACTTGGGTCTATAGATAGGGATTAATTCTCTGCTTCTGCATTTTCTCCAGCAGGTCCCTACCACTCACTTGTCTACAATTCCCTGGTTTGTCTTGACCACCCTTCTTTAAAGAAGGAACATTAACTGGTCTCCAGTCCTTTGGCACTTTCCCTGTGGCCAGAGAGGAATTAAAAATTTAGATCAGGACACCTGTGATTTCTTCCTACATCTCCCATAGCAGCCTGGGATACAATTTATCGTGATCTGGGGGTTGATCCACTCTTAAGCACCACCCCCCCCCCTCAAAAACCTGGTCAACAATCTCACAAGCCACCTTTCAGAAATCTGTATTACATCCTTTAATGCCAGAGTGAAAATACATGTGAAGTACAGATTTAACACACCACCAATGTCCTCCAGTGCCACACACATATTTCCCCCTTGGTCCCTACTCTTCCCCTGGTTATTCCCTTCCCCTTGATATAGATTTGTAGAAGATCTTAGATTTCTCCTTAATCTCGCTCGTCAGTGTTTTACTTTGCATCTCTTTACTCTCCTAATTGCTTTGTTAAGTTCCCCCATGCACATAAATATTCCACTCGGGTCTGTTGATTTGTTCTTTCTGCACCTGTTCTGCTTTTAATTTTGGAATTTACTTTGGGTGGTGAACCAATAATAAAGAATTTCTTCCTGATTGCTTGAACTTACTTCGAAGTTTCATATTGTTTTCTTAGGTAAAATTGGATAGAGAGATGAGCCCAAATTATTCATGGGACATCATAGGGCAGTCTCTTACAGACATGATGTACAAACGCCTCAACATCTGATTTTTGGAACAACAGAAGTAAAGGCTGTATAATTTACATTTTTCTTCAGGGAGTCACATAAAGCCCTTTTTGAGCTTGAACCAGTTTTTTGCTTTTGATTGGATATGTGGCAATGTATGAGCAGTTACCACACTGAGGCTCTTACAGACTGTAGGAGAAAGTAAGGACTGCAGATGCTGGAGATAAGAGCTGAAAATGTGTTGCTGGAAAAGCGCAGCAGGACAGGTAGCATCCAAGGAGCAGGAGAGTCGACGTTTCAGATTCCTGAAGAAGGGCTCATGCCCGAAACATCGACTCTCCTGCTCCTTGGATGCTGCCTGGCCTGCTGCGCTTTTCCAGCAACACATTTTCAGCTCTTACAGACTGTACTCATCGATTGATTTAACATTACTTTTGACAAAATCAAGATCACAATTGCTCTGCTCACTAAGAATCGCCCAACAATTTTAATGTCTGTTCTAGGAAGGGTATTATTAAATTAGAGAGGGTTCAGAAAAGATTTACCAGAATGTTGCCGCGAAAGGAGGGTTTGAGATATAAAAACAAAATAGGTTGGATAGGATGGGAGTTTTTTCACTGGAGCATAGGGGGTTGAGAGGTTTATAAAATCATGACAGGCATCGATAAGGTGAATAAGCAAGGGTCTATTCCGAACAGTGGGGGAGTACAAAACTAGGGGGCATATTTTTAAGATAAGAGGAAAAAGATTTTTAATAGGACATGAGGGGCAACCATTTTTTTAAAAAACAAGAGAGTAGTTCATGTGTGGAATGAACTGCCAGAGAAAGTGGTGGATGCGGGTACAGTTACAACGTTTAAAAGATATTTGGATAAGTTCACGAATAGGAAAGGTTTGGAGGGATATGGGTTAAGCGCAGGCAGGTGGGACTAGTTTAGTCTAAAATTATGGTCAGCATAGAGTGGTTGGGCCAAAGGATCTGTTTCCATGATGTATGTCTACTGCCACCTAAGTAACTGGTACCACAGTAATAAAGTAATTTTCAAATTTTGCTCAACTGCATTAAATGAGAATCTGACAATGAGCCCCACATGAATTGTTAACTGGCTTGATTGTCACATTTTCCCCTAGTTTTCTTCACTTATATAGTATTTAAATTGAAAACTGCACTTCACTACCTCTCCAAATTTACTTTGGTATTTTGTACAGATTTTCTATCCCTTTTCACACACAGAATTAAAGCTGAAAAACGCAGAGAGACAGATCCAGAGCACATTTCTGAGGTAAGTATTCACTGTGCCTCAGATTGTGTATTGATGGACAAGCGTTTTAGGGAAATATAATGCAACTATCTCCCATGGTGGCAAAAAGGACAAAGGCAAAGAGCTTTTTTTTCCCTGACACTAATAAACAAGAAAAAGGGTTTTAATTATTTTTAAGCTAGTAGTTGAACATTTCAGCCACTGATTAAAGGATTTAAACAGCATCAGTTCTCAAGCATTAACTCATGTAGTCTGTCCAGTTAACTCAATGTCACAAATATCCATACTCTATTCAACTCATTTATTTCACCCTCCTTGTGTCAGACTGTCTCAATTCATTTTCAACTGACTACTAGAGTCACAAGGCCACTTAATCATCAAGGTTTCGACAATTGAGTAAAATCATATCCACGCTGACATGTGCACATCAGACTACAGGAGCTCTAAGTAGCAATCAAGTAACCCAGGCTGATTTTCTTTTCCTGGACACTGCAGCCAAATGAATAAATCCAACAAAGGCTAAACTCAGCTTTGTTGAGTGATCAAATCCGGACATTTCTTGTTTGGATGACTTAGCACTACATTGGGTGGGAACCTTCATCAGGCTCTTTCAAAACAATTCTTCCAAACTTGGCAATGAATGGGTTAACCTTGGGAAACACCTGGACTTAAATCAACAAGGTAACAACATAGACAATATGTTCTGCTCAACTGTTATCAATCAAACTACTGGCAGGAAACCACAGCCCATTTCCTGCTATTCATAGCGTTGGTTTATCACAACCACCATCTGTGGTAACATCAAGACACTGAATTGGTTTAATTCACTGTGTTTATGTGTGTAGTATGTTCATGTCCTAGAGTGAATCCAAAGCCAGCAATCAATCAGAGCTTTCCTGCTTTGGATAAAACCAGGAAGGATATTGTAATGCCCTATATGACTTAACACAGAGAATTCAGCAGGCCAGAGATCATTTCTGATTTAAACTATGAACTGCTTTACTTAACTGCCATTTGGTTTGGATTTTGGAATCCCTTTACATGCAAATTTCTCCAGGTGTTTGTGCAGATGAGTTTAGTTCCCTTGTCCAAGTCGGGGATTCCACGGCCTTCAGTCCAGTTCAATGAGTTCTGATACAGCATTTGACAAAGCATGGCATTGAGGAGTCCTATTAGGATAGCTACAGTCAATGGGAATTGAGGAGGGAGGGGGGAATCTCTCTTCTTGTTGGAGTCATACTTGACACAAAGGAAGATAGTCTCACAAAGATGAACAGCATGGAAACAGACTCTTTGGTCCAACATGTCCTTGCTGACCGGATATCCTAAATTAATCTAGTCCCATTTGCCAGCACTTGGTCCATATCCCTCTAAACCCTTCCTTTTCATGTACCCATCCAGATGCCTTTTAAATGTTGTAATTGTACCAGCCTCCACCAGTTCCTCTGACAGCTCATTCCATATGTGCACCACCCATTGTGTGAAATGTTGCCCCTTCAGCCCCTTTTAAATATTTCCCTTCTCACGCTAAACCTATGCTCTCTCATTCTGGATTCCTCCACCCTGGGGAAAAGACCTTGTCTATTACCCTATCCACCCCGTCAGCCTCCAAAACTCAAGCGAAAACAGCCCCAGCCTGTTCAGCCTCCCCCTATAGCTCAAACCCTCCAACCCTGGCAACATCCTTGTAAATCTTTTCTGAATGCTTTCAAGTTTCACTACATCCTACTGTTAGGACGGAGACCAAAATTTCACACAATATTCCAAAAGTGGCCTAACCAACATCCTGTATAGCTGCAACATGACCGCCCAACTCCGATATTCAATACTTTGACCAATAAAGATAAGCATACCAAACACCGCCTTCACTATCCTATCAACCTGAGGCTCCAATTTCAAGGAGCTCTGAACCTGCACTCCAAGGTCTCTTTGTTCAGCAACGCTCTCTAGGACCTGATCATTACATTTATAAGTCCTCCCCCAGCCTTGCCTTTCCAAACTGCAGCACCTTACATTTATCTAAATTAAACTCCATCTGTCACACCTCAGCCCATTGGCCCAGGCACGGTGGCAATGGGCAGCACAGTGGTTGTTAGCACTGTTGCCTCACAGCCCAGAGACCCGGATTCAATTCCCGTCTCAGGCGATTGGCTGTGTGGAGTTTGCACATTCTCCCCATTTCTGCGTGGGTTTCCTCCTGGTGCTCCGGTTTCCTCCCACAGTCCAAAAATGTGCAGGTTAGGTGAATTGGCCATGCTAAATTGCCCGTAGTGTTAGGTGAAGGGGTAAAATGTAGGGGAATGGGTCTGGGTGGGTTGCGCTTTGGCAGGTCGGTGAGGACTTGTTGGGCCGAAGGGCCTGTTTCCACACTGTAAGTAATCTAATCTGATCAAGATCCCATTTTACTCTCAGGTAACCTTCTTTGCTGTCCACTACACCTTCAATTTTGGTGTCATCTGCAAACTTACTCACCATTCCTTCCATATTCACATCCAGGTTGAAGATTTGTAGCTCGGGTGTCCGTTGTTGTGGTTCTGTTCGCCGAGCTGGAAGTTTTTGCTGCAAACGTCATGGAACATCAGCTAGCCACAAAACGACACGACCAGCTATCCCTAGTAGCCATACACTCAGACAACCAGGAACATGAATTTGACTGGGAAAACACTACCATCATAGGACAAGCCAGACAGAGAACAGCCAGGGAATTCCTAGAGGCATGGCATTCATCCACAAACTCCATTAACAGACACATGGACCTGGACCCCATATACAAACCACTACAGCTGAAACTGACACCCGGAAGCGACAAGAACAAACCACTATAAATACCGGAAGAAACATCAAAGCAGCGCTTCACAGGAGGCTCCAATAGCACTGATGATGTTCCCTAGCAGGGGAGCGAAACGTTTGCAGCAAAAACTTCCAGCTCGGCGAACAGAACCACAACATAGTTACATCCAAATCATTTATATAAATGATAAAAAACATCTTTTAACTTCCTGAATTGGAATTATATTACCATTCCTTCAGTGTGGCTGGATCAAAATTTTAAATCTCCCTTCCAAGTATCATCATGTATGTAACTATCCCAAATGAACTGCAGCACTCCAAGAAGGATGTTCACTACTATCTTTTCTAAGACAATTAGGGAGTGGCAATAAATGCTGGCCCAACTAAAATGTCCACCGTTCCATGAATGGATTAAGAAAACACATGGAACTAATTCACTTCCTACTGTACCATGATGATATGAAGCTGCAATGCTCTCAAGTAGAATACGAAAGAGGACAGTGGTATTGAAGTACAAACTGGTCAAGGTCAAGTTCTTGATTGACGTCAGGAAACATTTCAAAAAGTGATTAGCAACCCAATTAATCAAGATTAACCGGTGAAAGTAGGTAGTGAAGATGAAGCATTCAATCCTTCATGAGACACTGGATACATTATGCCCTTAAAATTGAAGTAGCAGCACCATCACAGCAATTTTTTTCCAGATTTTCCTGGCCAGCTGTGCGTCTGAGTTTGTAAGTGCTGTGTTCTATTGTAAAATGGGTATATCTGTACAAATATATCTGGGAGATGATGCAAAGCCTAACCATTTTTGAGTAGCTTTCATAGCAGAAATGAAACAACATTCAGAACAGTTTTACACTACACAAAGTTTCAAGTTTCTATCCAATCATTTTAATACAGAAGTTACAAACCTCAATGAAACTCAAGCACTAACATTACTGTAGGAATCAGAGCATGTAAGAATTTCTTTATGCATTCTGTCAACTTCAGAAAATGTAAACTTTCCTGCAACTAAATTACATTATGTGAGAATTTTAATATTAAGCAGGGTAGATTCAGAGTGCTTCAGGTACTAATAAAAGTATTTTGATTTAAAATAATGACTAATTCAATCATTTGTAATACGTTCTGTCAACATAATAATACATAATCATCACATGCTCTCTTATAACTGTTTTTATGTCACAAACATTGAACATCTCCTCACTCAATGTTAGTGGGCCACTGGAATCCATCATCCAATCTCCAAAGAAAACTGAGTCCCCCGATTCCATTCTAAGGATCCATTACTCCAAATAGGCCTTTTATTCATATATAAGCAGCAAGATGGACTTCAGTAAAGCGTTTGATAAGGTTCCCCATGGTAAACTAATGGAGAAAGTGAAACAGGTGGATAAAGAACTGGTCGAGCAATAGGAGACAGAGATTAGTAGTTGAAGGAAGTTGCTTGACATAAAGAAAGGTGACCAGCGGCATTCCACAGTGATCGGTGGTGAGGCTACTATTGTTAGTAATATACATATATCATCTGGAACCGGGCATTGTTGGTCTGATCAGCAAGTTTGCAGATGACATTAAGATCGGTGGAGTAGCAGAAAGCATAGGGGACTGAAAAAGAATGCAAGAAAATACAGATAGACTGGAGAGTTGGTGGAGAAGTGGCAGATGGAGTTCAATCCAGGTAAATACAATATGATGCATTTTGGGAAGTCTAATTCCAGAGCCAACTATACTATAAACAGAAGAGCCTTGGGAAAAATTGATGAGCAGAGAGACCTGGGAGTTCAGGTCCATTGTACCCTGAAGGTGGCTGCACAGGTGGATAGAGTGGTCAAGAAGGCATATGGTATGCTTGCCTTCATCAGACAGGGTACAGAGTATAAGAGCTGGCAGGTCATGTTAAAATTGTACAAGACATTGGTTTGGCCGCATTTAGAATACCGTGTACAGTTCTGGTCGCCACATTACCAAAAGGATGTGGACGCTTTGGAGAGGGTGCAGAGAAGGTTTACGAGGATGTTGCCTGGTATGGAAGTTACCAGCTTAAAGAAAGGTTGAGTAGGCTAGGATTGTTTCCATTAGAAAAAGGAAATTGAGGGGGGGTCCTGATGGAGGTCTAAAAAATCAGGAAGGGTATAGACAGGGTGGATAGAGATAAGCCTTTTTCCCAGGGTGAGGGATTCAATAATGGAGAATTCATGCGTTAAAGGCGAGAGGTGAAATGTTTAAGGGGGATACACACGGCAAATACTTTAAACAGAGGGTGGTAGCGCTTGGAACGCGTTGCTAGCAGAGACAGGCAAGGTAGAGTCATATAAGGTGCACCTGGACAGATACATGAGTAGATGGGGAGCAGAGGCATACAGATGCTTAGGAATTGGGTGAGAGGTTTAGACAGTGGATTTGGATCGGCTCAGGCCTGGAGGGCCGATGGGCTCGTTCCTGGGCTGTAAATTTTCTTTTTTATTTTAAATAACATCACCTCAACCCTTCAATTAGATTCTAGACTCTTCAGTGTCTATTATTTAGTATGTAAATATAGTGTATTATGTCTCTCCCTCTAATACTTTGAATGTTTTAGTGCATGATAAACCATTCAAACTTAGAACTGTTAGCAAACTTACAGTTCTTTGAAGGTTACCTCAAAAGTTAGTTTTTGTCTGAGAAACTTCCTTAAAACTGATACAAAGAATTACATGGATGTTTCAACCTCTGAAGGGAAAATATCTTGCATTTAAAACTTTTAAAATGCTGTATCTTAGATTTAGCATGTAAAGCACCATTTTAACAACCAAGACACCTGTGAAGCGGTTAATTTTATGAGGTCTTAGTTTCTGACATCACTTGGAGCTTCATCGGCATTTCATGTGACCGACAGTGACTGCACTGGTTAAAATGAAGGAGGTGAGCTCCAACCCTCAAAAACAACCAGATGTGACACGGGCTATATAAGGAAAATATTGAAACATTGCCTCTATCAAATCCAAGAGGCTTAGTTTGTAATACAGCCATCAAACACCATCCCACAAGCTCAAGGAGCCTCTCACTCTGGCAAATTGTACACTTGAAAGCAATAAATTACAAAGATCAAAAAGTAACCATTCTGAGCAGAACTTAACTCCATTAAATGTGAAACAACTCCTCTTTCTTCTCTAAAACACAAGAATTGTTTGTGGCAAATGCTGAGGCTGAATTGTTATCTTCAAACCTCTGGCATAGGTTGAATTTCTTGCAATTGGTGTCAATTTAAATCAGACAGGCTGGCTGAGACTCCAAATTTACCAGATGTGAAATTGGAGAGGGAGGCCAAAGTTGTTCAAACTACTAGTTTGATGGGCTTCAGAGTAACAGCTTTTTACTTAAATTGCTTTTTACACTCACAATATAATGCCACAATGGGAATTACTGTTAGATTAGATTAGATTAGATTACTTACAGTGTGGAAACAGGCCCTTCAGCCCAACAAGTCCACACCGACCCGCCGAAGCGCAACCCACCCATATCCCTACATTAACCCCTTACCTAACACTACGGGCAATTTAGCATGGCCAATTCACCTGATTCGCACATCTTTGGACTGTGGGAGGAAACCGGAGCACCCGGAGGAAACCCACGCAGACACGGGGAGAATGTGCAAACTCCACACAGTCAGTCGCCTGAGTCGGGAATTGAACCCGGGTCTCAGGCGCTGTGAGGCAGCAGTGCTAACCACTGTGCCACCGTGCCACTGTGCCACCGTTAAGTACTTGCAATCTTTTAACTTCATTTCTTAAGTTAAAAAAATTAATACAATGCATTCAAAAATCAGCTTAAATGGTTCTCAAATGATAACACAAGCGAAAGCCTGAGATATTTGTTTACATCATTCACGAGTCTCAAAGTCAAATCACAAATTTGACAGGGATGCCAGAAAAACCAAAATGAAATTGGTGTGAGAAGGTGGTGCTGAGAGAAAAGCCAGCTGCTTTACTTGATTTTAAGACATCTGTAGGACGATTTTCACTATCTATCATAATTGCCCAGAAGATATTGACAAACTTTCCTGTTTCGCTGCAGTCTGTTTGGTAAAGATTCACTTTCAAGATTTTGGAATTTTATGAAGTTTCTCCATTCTGTCTGCACAGCAGGCTCAGTGTGACCAGCATTACAAGCCCAATGGCAAGGGGAATTTGAGTTTTTACTCCAGACATTTGAAGCAGTTTTAATGCTGTTTTGGTGCTGCTGATTGACAACGCATAATGTGCAGCAACCCCTAAGTGAACTTACCAGATTTACTAAAACCAACCTAGAACACCAAATGTAATTTAAATGTATCTTGCATTTAAAGGACTGTAAAAGAGACAAGTCACCCAGTCAGTGGTGAAAAATAGATGGGGCGTACTCTGATTTTAGAAATTGGTCAGTAGGGTGTAGCACAGCTCATGGTTTAGATGATGTCACAAACCACAGGATAATAGGTTACACTGTTTATAAAAGATTTCTGGTTTCAGAGAAAAAAAATCACAACCATCAACATAATCCATTACTGGTTTCTACATTTATATTTCATGGTATGCATTTCCATATTTTAGAGCTACTATATATTGTATACTATTTGCATCATGCTTAAAGATGGGGTACATTGATAAAGGCCTGCTATACGAAGGAGTAAAGCAGGTAAATGGTTAAGGAAGCTTATTTGGTCATGTCTCTGGGGTTAATTAGAATTGGGTGGAGAGGGGCCTTACAACTGATGGCAAAATTCCTGGCAGGCATAATCTTTTATACTAATGGATGAGTAATTGTGTTGAGGAAAGAGTAATGATAAGAATTCAACAATTTTGCAAAAGCAAAGCCCTAAAGCAGTATTTCCCACATTCTCGAGCCCGAACCTCATTTACACAACTGTTTTCGATGCTATGTGTTTTAAGCATATTGTTGTGAAGAGACCTTCATGAGTAGCCAAGCTCCAATAGCCTTGTTAATGGATAGTCTCGTGTCTGAAACAGATTTAATGTTTAATTGATTTTACATTATTGCCTTGTGGAAATTCAGGACATGTAATTGAAAGAATTTGTAAACTACAAAACACATTAGTAACAGCTTTCATGTCAATGACCAACTTTCTTGCAAATAAAGTATTCTGTGGCATCTGATCTGTAACAGACATGCACAAAATACAAGACTTGTAAATCTATCTATAAATCTATAAAGTTGGCAAATTTGGCATGCATTTGTCCATCACATTTAAAATGTCATACAAATATATACATTCAGTCAACTGATTAATCATCAGAAAATAAAACCACCAGTAAGGCTGAGAAACCAAAGAAAAAAGTTGCAGATCCAAACTATCCTAAGAATCATTTCAGACATAAATTTGGGTTTCCTGCTAAACTAAGCAGTTGCTACAAGATGACATCTTTAAAACATAAAAAGTACAACCTTTACAAGAAAATGTTTTGATATAATGTTTGTTGTTTGAAATGCAAATTTCCTATCAAAGATCTTGACTTTGGAAACAGCACAAGAATCAAAATTTGACCGAATTCCCAGTTTCTAGCCAATGACAGACATTCTCATGAGCATCTTCTGTTTGACAGTGGCAATAGCCATTCATTCACCAGAATACAAAGTTTTGGAAGAGAAAAAAATAACACCTGCACCTTTTGTCCTAAATTAGAATGCAAAGTGAATCAAACACAAGGTTCCTGATATTAACTTTTCTGCGTCAATTTATCATACACCAACCAAAATCTCTAACTTGGAGACAGACTACCTATTTTAAACAAGAGACTTTTCCAAGAATGGCCAAGACAACCAATATGTCTCAGACACAAAGAGCAGCATATCAAAACATGTACATAAATAAAACATAGAATAGGTGTGTACTCAGGCAACTGGACAGACACTACGTCATGTGTTTGGTCTACACTGATGCAAGACGTGCTCTTTTTGTGTGAATTTTGTTTTACATTCCATTACATATTGAGATAGAAAAAAACCCCAACTTAATCATGAGAGAAAATGCTTCATTATCAGAGTCATACAAAAAGGAAACAGACCCTTCAGTCCAACCAGTCTATGCCAAACATAATCCCAAACTAAACTAGTCCCATCTGCCTGTTCCTAGCCCATATCTCTCCAAACTTTTCCTACTCGTGTATCTACCCGTGTCTTTTTAATGTTATAATTGTACTCACATTCACCACTTCCTTATGAAGTTCATTCCACACACTAATTCCACCCTCTGTGCAAAACATTTGCCCATGTCTTTTTTTAAAGCTTTCTCCTATCACCTTAAAAATGTGCCCCCTCATCTTGAAATTCCCAGTCGTAGGGAGAAGGCAACTTCCATTAAGTACCTAGACCCCTCATTATTTTATAAAATTCTGTAAGGTCTCCTCTCAATGTCCTATGCTCCAGTGAAAAAAGTTCCAACCTATACAGCCCTTCTTCATAACTGAAACCTTCCATACCTGGCAACATCCTGGTAAATCTCTTCTGAACCAGGACACATAGCCACTGAATAACTACAAGCTGTGTCTTATGACTTCAAGACTCCACTATCTTTACATTCGTACCTTAATAAACTGTGGTGCAGTGAGAAGAACCTCACACACAACTTGTGAAAACATTTGAGTAACTCACTTACCATTATTGAGTGCTTATGTAAGAAAGGCACATCTATTGCACATGTGCAGTTTGGTGTTAATGTACATAAAATTTGCACATCATAATTGCATTTCACCAGCAAAATAAACAGGGTGTCAACACCCCATCAGATCCTGCGACACTGAGACACAACAGTTATAATTAGACAGAAGGTTATTATAAGACCATAATGTTGTTTAGAAGATACTGGCTCCAGCAATCTTGAGTAAAAACCCATTGTCTCAGCCTGCTCCTGCCCCACCGAACTCATCTCCCAATACCTCGACACGGTCCTGTCCCCTTTAGTCCAAGAACTCCCCACCTACGTTCGGGACACCACCCACGCCCTCCACCTCCTCCAGGATTTTCGCTTCCCCGGTCCCCAACGCCTTATTTTCACTATGGACATCCAGTCCCTGTACACCTCCATCCCCCATCACGAAGGACTCAAAGCCCTCCGCTTCTTCCTTTCCCGCCGCACCAACCAGTACCCTTCCACTGACACCCTCCTTCGACTGACTGAACTGGTCCTCACCCTGAATAACTTCTCTTTTCAATCCTCCCACTTCCTCCAAACTAAAGGAGTTGCCATGGGCACCCGCATGGGCCCCAGCTATGCCTGCCTCTTCGTAGGATATGTGGAACAGTCCATCTTCCGCAACTACACTGGCACCACCCCCCACCTTTTCCTCCGCTACATCGATGACTGTATCGGCGCTGCCTCGTGCTCCCACGAGGAGGTTGAACAGTTCATCAACTTTACTAACACCTTCCATCCCGACCTGAAATTCACCTGGACTGTCTCAGACTCCTCCCTCCCCTTCCTAGACCTTTCCATTTCTATCTCGGGCGACCGACTCAACACAGACATCTATTATAAACCGACTGACTCCCACAGCTACCTGGACTACACCTCCTCCCACCCTGCCCCCTGTAAAAACGCCATCCCATATTCCCAATTCCTTCGTCTCCGCCGCATCTGCTCCCAGGAGGACCAATTCCAACACCGCACAGCCCAGATGGCCTCCTTCTTCAAGGACCGCAGATTCCCCCCAACGTGATCGATGATGCCCTCCACCGCATCTCCTCCACTTCCCGCTCCTCCGCCCTTGAGCCCCGCTCCTCCAACTGCCACCAAGACAGAACCCCACTGGTTCTCACCTACCACCCCACCAACCTCCGCATACAACGTATCATCCGCCGCCATTTCCGCCACCTCCAAACGGACCCCACCACCAAGGATATATTTCCCTCCCCTCCCCTATCAGCGTTCCGCAAGGACCACTCCCTTCGTGACTCCCTCGTCAGATCCACACCCCCCACCAACCCAACCTCCACCCCCGGCACCTTCCCCTGCAACCGCAGGAAATGTAAAACTTGCGCCCACACCTCCACACTCACTTCCCTCCAAGGCCCCAAGGGATCCTTCCATATCCGCCACAAGTTCACCTGTACCTCCACACACATCATCTATTGCATCCGCTGCACCCGATGTGGCCTCCTCTATATTGGTGAGACAGGCCGCTTACTTGCAGAACGCTTCAGAGAACACCTCCGGGCCGCCCGAACCAACCAACCCAATCACCCCGTGGCTCAACACTTTAACTCTCCCTCCCACTCCACCGAGGACATGCAGGTCCTTGGACTCCTCCACCGGCAGAACACAACTACACGACGGCTGGAGGAGGAGCGCCTCATCTTCCGCCTGGGAACCCTCCAACCACAAGGTATGAATTCAGATTTCTCCAGTTTCCTCATTTCCCCTCCCCCCACCTTGTCTCAGTCGGTTCCCTCAACTCAGCACCGCCCTCCTAACCTGCAATCCTCTTCCTGACCTCTCCGCCCCCACCCCACTCCGGCCTATCACCCTCACCTTGACCTCCTTCCACCTATCCCACCTCCATCGCCCCTCCCCCTAGTCCCTCCTCCCTACCTTTTATCTTAGCCTGCTTGGCTCTCTCTCTCTTATTCCTGATGAAGGGCTTATGCTCGAAACGTCGAATTCTCTATTCCTGAGATGCTGCCTGGCCTGCTGTGCTTTGACCAGCAACACATTTGCACCAGCAATCTTGAAACAATCTGCATTTGCAAGCTGCACCACACTCAAAAACTACACTCAACAAACTTTTAAAAGAACAAGAAAACAAACTGTTGAAGCCAAACTGGAGGGAGAAGAAAGAATGGGATAGAAGGGTGAACAGCACATAGGCATAGGAGACAGCGAGGTCTGCAGATGCTGGAGATGAGAATTGAAAGTGTGCTGGTGGAAAAGCACAGCAGGTCAGGCAGCATCCAAGGAGCAGGAAAATTGATGAAGGGCCTCAGCGCATAGGCATAGTCAAACTAGCAAGTTTCAGCAAGCGTGGTGAAACAGTGAAAAGGAAGAGTTCAGAAAGCAGCAATTAAATTGCTAATGGCGGAAGAGCTGAGACAGAACCAGTGTCAGAAAGCATCTAAAAGGAGTGAAATGAGCCAATATGACTCACAAACTCGGGATATAGCTGAATTGGTGTATGAGGCAAGGTAGTGGTGAGAATTAAAATAGAGGATGTAGGAAACACGCAAAGCCTGCCAACGTGAAAGGAAATGGGTGGAACAACTTGGTTAAAGTGAGAGTATGGGCTACAATTAGTTACAATTAATGGAGGTAGAGATGTAGAAAGCACATAATGAACAATCTGACAAAACTGCACCTTCATCCTCAGTCAGAAGAAGCATTTTGCTCAACTGGTAGTCAAAACAAAACAATTATAGAATGTTGATTAAAACTGCCAAAATAAGTCGATTGTACTTATTCTGGAGGATACATTAAGTTACCTGCTCACCGTTCTATCAAAATCAATTCTCTTTAGAAAGCAAGTCTCATAATAAAAAATGGTCCTGGAGATCAAGCAGTTACAAAGGAATAACTTTGAACATCATTCTCAATTACTTTTCCCCAAATGGTTTTAAACAGTAAATACCAATTACATCTTGATAATTGGTCTTAATGCAATAAAAAAAATTAACACATTTATAAAATTGCATTTGGATTCAGCATCATTACACTGTCAAGTCTGGTTACTTCTTCAGTCATCAACATTTGTAAACACCTCACACACCAATTGAGTAAACTCAAATGCAAAGAAAACCAAAATCAAGAAGGGACCACAAAATTAAAGGGATGCAATCCAGAAGGGAATCAAAGCACTGTTAACTGAACAGCAATTAGTTATTGTGGAGGCTGTCAGATGCAGCTGCACTAGTGTCAGCCAAAAGTGCAAAACACATCATCTCCCAGCTTTTATTTGGCTGTAAATTTGAGGAGAAAGATTCCCGTCTGTTGTGTGATAATTGCCAAATGGTGAAATTGTCAAGTATGCCAAAGTGAAAAAGATAAGCAATGGAAATAACTTCCAGAAAGTCCATTTGACTTGACAGTTCTCAAACCCTATATTTAATCCTCCACTCATCCTGTGCTCACATTTTCCATCAAAATTACAGAATTAGTCATGACGAAGCTAGGGAGCAAAATATCATAGACGTCAATCAATATGATATGCAAGATGTTCAATTAGAAAAAAAAAGGATGGGAGGCAACTAAGGGAGGTGCACAGTGAAGTTGTTCAATAACTACTTGTGTTCCTTTGCATTCAGTTTTGCAAAGCATGCAAGCAATGCCTACAGCTATTTAATGGCTTCATCCCAGGTACATTTGCAATTGCAGATATAAATTTCTAGTGAGAGATTCCACTTTCTCGGGTTGGAGGGGAGGTTCAAACAAACAAAGCAACAAGTTTTGAAAATACAAAGTTTGAAAAATAAAAATAATCCAAAATTGAGAGTCTGGCTTAGGTTACTTAACTTACGTTAAAGGAGCATCAGCACAAAAGGACACCAGGCTACTTTCTGTTGTATCTATATTTATTTCTTCCTTCTACTCTGCCTCATATCCAACCTACTGCCTTCATGTGAATGCTTTCCTAAGTACAGCTCCATTGGTCCCAAGATTGCACTAGTACCGTGTGTTATGAAAGTGTAGGTATGTACTGTACCTTTAAAAGAAAGTGAAAGCTGGCAAGGACTGACTGAAAGCAAAGAGTTTGCTGAACAATTTAAAAATGTAACATTTGGTTGTGAAACAAATAACTGGAGCTGCGTTGCAATGGTACGCAACACATTTGAATTCGGCCAATCACTTTAAATTATGCCCCAAGATACCAAAATCCAATCACATTTGAATTTTAATATTTTGATTACATCAAATCAATGAGATGGTCCGATGTTTTGGGGTATATAAAATCGGGTATGTTGAACAATTGGGGAGAACAGCAAACAGCAGCCAAGCACCAACAGACTGCTCGCTGAATTGCTCTCTGAAAGGTACCTGCCCATAAGAAATTTGTGCAGCGGAAGACCAAAGAAAAGACAACCCAGGAAAAGCTACAGAGGAAAATCAACAAAGGAGAACTGACACAGCTGGCTGGTTTTGAAACGTGATTTTTTTTTTGTAAGTCTCAATCGGGGTTTTTTTGTCGGACCAGTATGGTAGAGTGGGAAGTAAAAGATAGGTTTAAGGAAAAGAAGATGCAAATAGTTGTTGTCTCATGTTCCCTTTGGACTGAAAGAATAAAATTGTCAATGTTTTCTTTAAATAGAGATATTTGGGATAGTTCTTTACCACACGAAATTTAACAGATTATAAGGAGAGGTGAGCTTTTCTGTGGGTCAGGTTCAAATAAGCAGATGGGTTTACCCTGTGTCATACGGCATGCACTCAATGCTTTCTATGGTTGATTCAAGCAGAATGCCAGCAGCGCAGTGGCACCAGCCATGACAGCCCAGGATGCACCAGTGCCCACTGCCACCACTGCAGACGTCACATTGGTCTTCCTGGGAGTAAACCCAAGAAACCTGGATGGCGGCCCCAATCATGCACTCAGATCCTGTGCGGACCAGCTGGTGGAGTTATTCACCGACAGCTTCAATCTGTCCCTGTGACAAGCCGTAATGCCCAGCTGCTTCGAGAGCATCATCATTCCAGTACCTAAGAAATCACACACAACGTGCCATAATGAGTACCACCCAGCCGCTCTGACTTCCATAACCGTGAAGTACTTCGAAAGGCTGGTCATGGACATGATTCTTGATGAAGGGCTCTTGCCCGAAACATCGATTCTCCTGCTCCTCGAATGATGCCTGACCTGTTATGCTTTTCTAGCGCCATACCTCTCAACTCTGATCTCCAGCATCCGCAGTCCTCACGTTCCCCTGGTCATGGACCACATCAACTCTCGGTTCCCAGCCTGTCTCAACCCCATACAATGTGCCTGCCGACATAACAGATCCACAGCGACATCATAATGACAATGAGAAGAGGGATGGTTAATACAGGACTGAAGGTGTTTATTCTGAATGCACGCATTTAAAGGAATAAGATAGAATGAGCGTGTGGCACAGATTGAAATTAGTAGGTATGATGTGGTGGGCATCAGAGACACGTGGCTGCAAGGGAATTAGGATTGGGAACTGAATATTCAAGAATATACATCCTATCGAAAATATAGACAAACTGGCAAAGGAGGTGTGGTTGCCTTATTAGGAAAAATATGAAATTAAATCAATAGTAAGAAACAAAGTATGGTCAGATGGTGGAGAATCTGTGTGGGTAAAATTGAGGAACCATCAAGGTAAAAGAAACCATAGCTGGAGTTACGTACAGGCCTCCAAACAGTAGGCAGGAGCTGGGGCGTAAGGTATACCAGGAGTTAGAAAAGATGTGTAGGAAAGGCAAAGTTACAGTGATCATGGGGGATTTCAATATGCAGGTGGACTGGAAAAATCAGGTTGTTAGTGGATTGGAAGAAAAGGAATTTGTGGAACGTCAACGGGTTGGCTTTTTGGAGCAGCCTGTGGTGGAGCCCACTGGGAAGCAGCCAACAGAGTTGTGTAATGAGGCAGACTTGATAAGGGAGCTTAAAATGAAGGAACCCTTAGGAGGCAGTGATCATATTACAATTTAATTTACTCTGCAACAGCTGAGGACAAAGAAGCATGGTACTGGAGAAGTCAGGGATAGCATAAAAGCAAACAGGAAAGCATATAATGTGGTGAAGAGCAGTAGGAAACTAGAGGAAGGGGAAACTTTCAAAGGCCAACACAAGGCAACAAAAGAAGAAATAAGGAGGAAGAAGATTAAATGAGGGTAAGCGAGCCTGCAATATAAAGGAAGACTGTAAAAGTTACTTTAGATACATCAAGGGCAAAAAAAAAAGGCAAAAGTGGACAGTGGGCTGCTGGAAAATGGCGCTAAAGAGATAATAGTGAGGAACAAGGAAATGGCTGAGGAACTGAATAATTACTTCATTTCAGTCTTCACAGTGGAAGGCACAAGGCATATTCCAAAAACTCAAGAGTGAGGAGACAGAGCTGAGCATGGTGGCCATCACCAAGGAGACATTGCTAAAAAAACTGAATGGCCTCAAAGTGGACAAATCGCCTGAACCAGATGGACTACACCCCAGAGTTCTAAGGGAGATAGCTGAAAAGATAGTGGAGGTATTAGTGGTGACCTTTCAGGAATTGTTAGAATCAGGGAAGGTCCCAGAAGGCTGGAAAATCGCTAACATGACACCCATTTTTAAAAAGGGAGTAAGGCAAAAGACAGAAAATTACAGACGAATTAGCCTACCCTCGGTCATGGGTAAGATCCTGGAATCCATTGTGAAGGATAAGATTTGTGAATACTTGGAAGTCTGTGGTAAAATAGGGCAAAATCAGCATGGTTTCAGCAAGGGGAGGTCATGCCTGACAAATCTGCTAGAATTCTTTGAGGAAGTAACAAGCAGGTTAGACCATGGAGAATTAATGAATGTTACCACCTGGACTTCAACTAGACCTTTGACAAGGTGCCACATAGGAAGTTACGAAGTAAGATAAGGGTCCATGATGTCAGAGGCAAGGTGCTAGCATGAATAGAAGCTTGGCTGTCTGGCAGAAAGCAGAGAGTGGGGAGAAAAGAGTCCTTCTCAGGGTGGCAACCAGGGACAAAAGGTGTTCTGCAAGGCTCAGTGTTGGAATCACAACTTTTCACTTTATACATTAACAATCTAGATGAAGGAATTGAGGGCATTCTGGCTATGTTTGCAGATGGTACAAAAATAGGTAGAAGGACAGGTAGCATTGTGGAGGCGAAGAGGCTGCACAAGGACTTGGAACAGGTTAGGACAGTGTGCAAAGAAGTGACATATGAAGTACATTGTGAGAAAGTGTGAGGTCACATACTCTGGTCAGAAGAATAGAGGCACGGACTATTTTCTAAATGGTAAGAAAATTCAGAAGTCTGAAGTGCAAAGAGACTTGGGAGCTTTAGTCCAGGATTCTCTCAAGGTAAACTTGCAGGCTGAGTCAGTCGTGAGGGACGCAAATGCAATTATGGCATTTATTTAGACAGGACTTGAATATAAAAGCAGGGATGTACTTCTGAAGCTCTAAAAGGCTCTGGTCAGATCACATTTGGAGTATTGTGCGCAGTTTTGGGCCACATACCTCAGGAAGGATATAATGGCCTGGAGTGTGTTCAGAGGGGTTTCTCGAGAATGGTCCCAGATGTGAAAAGCTTAACATATGAGGGACATTTGAGGACTCTGGGTCGGTACTTTAGAAGGATGAGGAAGGATCCAATTGAAACATACAGAATGCTGAATGACTTGGGCAGAGTGGAGGTTGGAAAGATGTTTCCATTGGTAGGCGAGACTCGGACCTGAGGGCACAGCCTTTAGAACGGAGATAAGAACAAACTTTTTCAGCAAGAGAATGGTGAATCCATAGAATTCATTGCCACAGAAGGCCAGGTCATGGACTATATTTAAGACTGAGATAGGTCGGCTCTTGACTATCAAGGGGATCAAGGGTTACAACGTGAAAGCGGGAGAATGGGGTTCAGAATCTCAGCAGCCATGATTGGATAGCAGAGCAGACTTGATGAGTTGAATGGCCTAATTTTTGCACCTATGTCTTATGGTCTTATATCCCTAGCCCTGCACTCAATCCTGGAAAACCTGGACAACAAAGACACCTACGTCAGACTCCTTCTCATTGAATACAACTCCGCTTCAATATCTCTAGATTACGCTCAAAAGTCTGGTTGGCCTCGGCTCCTCCCTCTGCAAATGGATCCTCAGCTTTCTGATCCACAGAACGCAATCAGTGAAGATAGGTAACTGCACCTCCTCCACAATAACGCTCATTACTGGAGCTCCCACAAGGATGCATCCTCAGCCACCTACTAAACTCCGTGTACACCCAAGACTGTGTTGTCAAATTCCGAATGAACATCATCTATTAGTACCACACTACCGTAATAGGACTGATATCGAACAACGACAAGTCAAAGTAGAGAAGGGAATTCAAGAGCTTGATGCCATGTTGCAATGAGAACAACCTCTCTCTCAACATCAGCAAAAAGAAAGGAAGGAGAAGAACATAGCTGAGGTTAAGAGGGTGGTGAGCATCAAGTTTCTTGGAGTGACGATAACCGACAACCGTCTTGGACTTTCTACATAGATGCGACAGCCAAAAAGGCACAACAATGCCTCTTCTTCCTCAGGCGGCGACACACCACTGACAGCAAACTGTCTAGGTGCTTAACTATCTGGTATGGCAGCTGTTCTGCCCAGGCCCATAAGAAACTGCAGAATATTGTGCGCACAGCCCAGACCATCACAGAAGCCAACTTCAGATCCATGGACTCTATTTACATCTCTCATTGTTGCAGAAAGTCTGCCAACATTATGCAAGACCCACTGCATCCCAGTGATAATCTCCTACAACCTCTTCTGTCAGGCAAAAATACAGAAGCTTGAACTCATGCACCAGCAGATCCAGGAACAGGTTCTTCTTGGCCATTATTAGACTGACAAATGGACTCTCTAGCCTCAAATAATGCTGATCACGCTAACGCTGATCTCACCTAGTGCACACTCTGTGCAATACAACCTGTATGCCTAAGTTTTTTTAAACAACGTTTGATCTGTACACCCTTGCCTAATATGATCTTCCTATATGCTTGTAAACAAAGCTTTTCACTGTACTTTGGTACACATGACAATGAAATCAATTCAAACATTATTCATGTGCATTGCCATACACCAAAACCCTGAATTTAACTAGGAATAGTAATCAGATGATTGGGGAAATTTTAATTGAGGTATAATTGTGGAGCTGGTGGAGGCATATCGAAACTGCCAACAACTGTAAGATCGGGGTCATTCTTACCAATGTGGAGACATTCTGCAAAACAGTCACCCAGTCTGCATTTGCTCTTGACAATGTAGAGGATTGTATTGTGAGCAGCAAATACAGTAGATAGATTGAAAGAATAATTAAATCTGGAAGGTGTGTTTAGGACATTGGATGGTGAGCATCCAGCGGAAAAAGGCAAGTGTATACTGATTACACAACTTGCACTTGCTTAGAAAGGTGCCATGAATGGCAGGATTAAATTAGGTATAACAGAAGAGTGGACAAAGAGAGGGAACAGCCACTATGGATTGCTGGTAGGGGAGGGGGACAGGAAAATTCTGATTGGTTGCAGCATCCTGCTGGAGGTGGCAAAATTGGCAGAGGATGATCTTTCGAATGTAGAGGCTGGTGGAGTGGAAAATGAGGAAATTGTTCTTCTGGAAGGGATAGGAATGAATGAGAGCAGTGTGTGGAAAATGGATTGGGCAAGACTGAGAGTCCTAACAACCATGATGAGGAAGAAGGATCAGTTGAGGAGAATGGAAGACATGTCAGAAACAACTCTGCAGAAGGTGGCAGTAATGAAAAAGATACAACAGAGACAGAGAAACTGACAGAATGGAATGACACTCTTTCAGAAAGCAGAGTGTGAAGAAGTGTAGTCAAGGTACTTGTGGGAGTCAGTTCGTTTGTAGTGGATATTAGTAGACTACCTAGCTCCAGAAATGCAATCGGAGAAATCAAGGGAGGGAACAGTGAGTGGTGGATCAGGGCAATGTACAATAAGGAGAAAGTGAGGACTGCAGATGCTGGAGATCAGAGCTGAAAAATGTGTTGCCGGAAAAGCGCAGCAGGTCAGGCAGCATCCTAGGAGCATGAGAATCCACGTTTCTGGCATAAGCCCTTCTTCAGGAATGAGGAGGGTGTGCCAAGCAGGCTAAGATAAAAGGTAGGGGGGAGAGACTTGGGGGAGGGGCGTTGGGAATGTGATAAGTGGAAGGAGGTTAAGGTGAGGGTGATAGGCCTGAGAGGGGGTTGGGGCGGAGAGGTCAGGAAGAAGATTGCAGGTCAAGAAGGACTTCCCCCCACACCTCCCCCCTCACTTCCCTGAACAGTCCATCTTCCACAGCTACACTGGCACCATCCCCCCACCTTTTCCTCCGCTACATCGAAGACTGTATTGGCGCTACCTCATGCTCCCACGAGGAGGTTGAACAATTCATCCACTTTACTAACACCTTCCACCCCGACCTCAAATTTACCTGGACAGTCTCAGACTCCTCCCTCCCCTTCCTAGACCTCTCTATTTCTATCTCGGGCGACCGACTCAACACGGATATTCACTATAAACTGACCGACTCCCACAGTTACCTAGATTGCACCTCCTCCCACCCTGTCCCCTGTAAAAATGCCATCCCATATTCCCATTTCCTTCACCTCCGCCGCATCTGCTCCCAGGAGGACCAATTCCATACCGAACAACCCAGATGGCCTCCTTCTTCAAAAACCACAATTTTCCCTCAGAAGTGGTTGACAATGCTCTCCACCGCTCTCCTCCACTTCCCACTCCTCCGCCCTTGAACCCCACCCCTCCAATCGCCACCACGACAGAACCCACTGGTCCTCACCTATCACCCCACCAACCTCCAGATACATCGTATCATCCTTCATCATTTCCACCACCTCCAAACAGACCCCACCACCAAGGACATATTTCCCTCCCCTCCCCTATCAGTGTTCTGGAAAGACCACTCCCTCCACGACTCCCTCATCAGGTCTACACCCCCCGCCAACCCAACCTCCACTCCTGGCACCTTCCCCTGCAACCGCAAGAAATGCAAAACTTGCACCCACACCTCCTCCCTCACTTCCCTCCAAGGCCCCAAGGGATCCTTCCACATCCGTCACAAATTCACCTGCACCTCCACACGTATCATTTACTGCACCCGATGTGGCCTCCTCTATATTGCGGAACATTTCAGAGAACACCTCTGGGACACCCACACCAACCAACCCAACCACCCCATGGCTGAACACTTGAACTCCCCCTCCCACTCCGCCAAGGACATGCAGGTCCTTGGCCTCCTCCATTGCCAGACCATGGCAACACAACGCCTGGAGGAAGAGCGCTTCATCTTCCTCCTAGAAACCCTACAACCACAAGGGATGAATGCAGATTTCTCCAGCTTCCTTATTTCCCCTTCCCCCACCTTATCTCAGTCCCAACCCTCGGACTCAGCACCGCCTTCTTGACCTGCAATCTTCTTCCCGACCTCTCCGCCCCAACCCCCTCTCCAGCCTATCACCCTCACCTTAACCTCCTTCCACCTATCACATTCCCAACCCCCCTCCCCCAAGTCCCTCCTCCCTACCTTTTATCTTAGCCTGCTTGGCACACCCTCCTCATTCCTGAAGAAGGGCTTGTGCCCGAAACGTCGATTCTCCTGCTCCTTGGATGCTGCCTGACCCAATGTACAATAAAAATGGAAATTGGGAGCAAAATTAACTAATTTTTCCAAATTCGACTTGGAGCTGGAAGCAGCAATGATATCAATGATGTGCCGGAAATAGAGTTGTGGGACGAGGCCCTTGAACAGGAATGACGAATGTGCCCAATACTCCACAAAGACATCTCCATAGGCACTCCTTTTACTTGGGAAAAATGTGATGCGTTAAGGGAGAAATTATTCAAAATGAGATAGGCAAAGGAGGGTGTAAGTGGATGGGACCTCATTTCAAGGAAGAACGCGGAAGCCTTCAAACCATCCTGACAGAAGATGGATACATAGATGAATTGCACATTCGTGGTGAAGAGATGGTGGCTAGGACAAGAACACTAGAAATTGTGGAACAGATATTGTCATACAGCATACAAACAGTTCCTTTGGTCCGACAGTCCACAATGACTATGTTCCCAAACTAAATTTGTCCCATTTGCCTGCGCTTGGCCCATGTCTCTCAAAATATTTCTTATTCAAGTACTTGTCCAAATGCCTTTTAAATGTTGTAACTGTACCGCATCCACCACTACTGCCTCTGACAGCTCATTCCACACATGAACCACTCTGTGGAAAAAATGTTGCCTCTTGTGTCCTTTTTAAAACCTCCTCCTGTCACCTTAAAAATCTGCCGCCTAGTTTTGAACTCCCGCACCTTAGGGAAATACCCTTGTTATTCACCTTATCTACACCCCTCATAATTTCATAAACCTCTGAGGTTACCCCTCAATCTCCAATGAAAAACGTCTCAGCCTATTTTTATGACTCAAACCCTCTATTCCTAGCAACATCCTGGTAATCTTCTCCAATTTAATAATATCCTTTGTGTAAAAGGGCAACCAGAACTGCACAAAGAATTCCAGAAGTCTCACCAACATCCTGTACAACCTCAACTATTGTAAAGTGTCAGAAGAATCAGGAATCTGAGTGGGAAAAGGAGCCATTCTTTACCTGCTCTGAATCAGGTATTACGTTACTCACTGTGAGGCAGGTATAACTAAAACCCATAATTCAAGAGCTTCAGCTAACGTTTGAAGTGCACTAGCCGACAGAATCTTCTTCATTTATCTCCAAAGACAGGGGCAAAGTGCACTTTCTCAATAACACACAAGTCAAGAACACCCCCAAGTTACGGTAATTGGTTAATACTCCACATGTTGAGAGTGTAGTGCTGGAAAAGCACAACAGGTCAACAGCATCAGTAGAGCAGGAGAACAGACGTTTCGGGCATAAGCCCTTCATCAGATTTTCTGATGAAGAGCTTATGCCTGAAACGTTGATTCTCCTGCTCCTGCTGTGCTTTTCCAGCACTACACTCTCGACTCCAATCTCCAGCATCTGCAGTCCTCACTTTCTCCTATTACTCCACTAGTCGAATGCTGGAGTTTTATTAGAGATATTTTCCAATCTGTTTGTTCAGAGAAGTTATTACACATCTCTGGAGGATGTGGGAATTGAACGCAGGCCTCCTGGCCCATAAATAGGGACACTACCACGATACCACAAGAGCCCTTTGGCATTTTATTAAAGAATTAAATAAACTGGCAGGCCCTCGAACTCTATTACAGGCATGATATTGTGCAGCTGTTGTGTTTATAACAGATTGTTCTTTAGGAGTCTCTACACACTTCTCCACTGTCCATTAACCAACTGTTGGTGAGAGGGTGGAAGTGTGACAAACTGTTTGGGATCTGCCAAAGCTGCTCTTAGCCAGCCACTGGGACATGGATGAAACATTTCCATAACAAAGCAGAGGGAGGGAAAGGGAGAAAATAAATACTTTACAGGAGTTTCGATTAGATTAGATTACTTACAGTGTGGAAACAGGCCCTTCAGCCCAACAAGTCCACATGACCCGCCAAAGCACAACCCACCTAGACCCATTCTCCTACATTTACCCCTTCACCTAACACTACAGGCAATTTAGCATGACCAATTCACCGAATCTGCACATTTTTGGACTGTGGGAGGAAACCGGAGCACCTGTAGGAAACCCACGCAGACACAGGGAGAATGTGCAAACTCCACACAGTCAATCGCCTGAGGCGGGAAATGAACCCGGGTCTCTGGCGCTGTGAGGCAGCAGTGCTGAGTTAGAAGAGTGGAGATAAAAACAAGAGTGCTATTCCCTCTGACCTTCCTTCCCTGAGTCTGAGGAAGTATGTGCTGCTGATAAGTCAAGATATTACACCCACTGTAATTTCTTTTACCTGAAAGGGGAGGATGAATGGTACATGAAACTGGGCCTGGGTATAACTTAGAGCAATGTTTCTAACACAAGTCACAATTAAAGGAGTGAACAGCATCAGTGAGGTTATGATCATATAACTCAGTACTTCATGTATTCAATTTAAACTTTGCACTAAGCAACTAATTAAAAGTTACTTTTAAGTCGAAATGAAAGAAAAAATCTTCCATACATCTAGTGTTTTTGATGACCACAGGATGTTCCAAAGCACTTTAGAGACAATTAAGTACTTTTGAAGTTCTTAGTCTTACAAATCCCTCAGAATCAATGACAAATTGCTTCCATTAGGCTTTAAGTGTACTTATTGTTCTTAGGTAGGAAATGCTGCATCCAAATTGCGCACAGCAAACTTCCACAAACATGTGATAATAAACAGATGGACATTTTTGTGATGTTGACAGAAGGATAATTATTTAACCCAGATAGCAGGGAGAATGCCCCTGCTCTTCTTCCAATTAGTACCACGGTAACATCCATCTGAGAAGATGGTTGGCCCTCAGTGTAACACCTCATCTGACAGACAGTACTGTAGCACTGACAGCATAGACTGACTCGATAATTCATTGAAATGTCAGTTTTTGGCTTTTGTGCCCAAGACCTAGAGTGAGACTTGAACATATAACATTCTGACTCAGAACTGAGAATACTACCAAAGCCAGAGAAAACGTCAACAGTATAATTACAATCTACTGTAGACAGAAATGGGACCGACAATAAACTGCAAGCATCTTCCCATTCTAATCCTGTCACCAAAGGCACGGAAAACTGAATTAATATGACATCATCAAAAACAAGAGGCTTATATTGAAAACTTGATGTGGATCTGAACACTAGAAATAAAGGGAAAAAACCCAGCAAGTTTACTTTTCTACTGGCCCTGAGAAAGTAATAGAAACTTCCAACAAGCAGGGAAATAATCAACGCAATGCAATCACATTCAATCTGCCAAAGTTTCTGCCAAAAGATGTTTTAAAAATTAAGCTTCATTAAAAAATACCCAATCTTGTGATTACACTTTGTCCTTTCCTTCAACGTGTGCTGAAGAAAGCAAATACACTCTTGCAAAGTCACAAACTGAGCCTCAAATTGTCTGTTGTGAGCCTCGCCTAATGAAAACACAACAGCTCTCCTCAAAGTTGCTGAAAGCAGATACTTGTGTTGTACTCGATCATCATAGCCTATGGCCAGATGGCTGGGACAAACAAAACATGTACTTACCCAGGGTTTCAGATTACATCACTGATAGTCAATGGGGTTACAGAGGTCCTAGAAACAACTTCGCCAAATTTACTGATTATAGATTAGTGTAATAAAATAAATCCCAATAAAATGAGCTGCCATAAAATAACATGATAGTTAAATGTAGTTCTTACAAATAATATGGATACATACAGTCTTCTTATGGTATAAGGACATCCAATGAAAGCAACGACCACTTGCATTTATATTGTGCTTCTAATGTATGAAAGGCGCTGCATAGGAGTGTAATCAGAAATAAATTGAGGAACCAAAGAAGGACTAAAATATTGGTTAGAGATAGTTTGCAAATGAAGAGCTTCACTGAAAAGAGGAAGGTGGAGTGGTTTGAGGAAGGAATTCCAGATCTCAGACCTAGACAGTTGAAGGTATAGTTGTCAACACTTTTTGGATGCAGCTTACAAAGAGGCCTTAGTTGCAACAAAAGAGTACTTGTAGTGACATCCAAGTGGAGAAGGTTAGAGAGATATGGACGGACAAGACTACTGACTTGATAATGGGTATAGCAATTTAAAATCTGACCAGTGGATCAGGAATCAATATAAGTTCCAGAGCACAGGATTGATGGGCAAATGGAATTGGGATGAGTTAGGATATGAGTAGCTGAGTTTTGAATGAGTTCAAGTTTACAAAAGGTTGTAAAAGTAAAAACTGGCTAGGAGAGCATTTGAATAGTCAAATTTGAAAGGATTAAGGTTTCAGTTGCAGGTGGGCAAGTGGAGGATGACCCAAAATTACTGGCAGGGGAGAGGTAGAGACATTCAAGTGGAAGATAATGGGATCACAGCCAGATCAGCAATGATCTTTCTTACTGGCATACGATCAAAGAATCAGAGAATTAATTTCAGTTCAGAAAGAGGCCATTTGGCCCATCACGTCTGCACCAGCTCTATTACCTAGTACAAATCTCTTGCCTTTTCCCCATATCACTACATACCATTACTATCCAAAAACTAATCTAATCCAGTAGGCTCTACAGGCCAAATGACTGACTCCTGCTTCAATGTGAATCCATACGAATGTAGGGATGTTCCCTTCAGAATCACACTCAAAGCTCATGCATGAGCCTAAGCACTGTCACCAGTAGATTTGACCAAAGGGCACCATAGCCAAATCTAATCTGGTCTTCATTTGAGTTTCACACACCCTGTCAATATTGTTGAGGATTTTGATTTCAGCCCAAGTTTCTTCTGTTCATCCAGGTGCACTAAAGTCAAATGAAATATTCTGTCCCACCGAGCAGGTCCTCCTGTGGCACAGTGGTAGTGTCCCTACCCCTGGACCAGGATGCTGGAGTTCAAATCCTACCTGTTCCAGCGTGTAATAACATCTCTGAACAGGTTATTGGAAAAATAGGTCTGTCTCACTGAGATTAGCTACAATATCTCAGTACAGTCTGGACAGGTTATCACTAGAGCCTCAGCACACTTTTTTTAAGCAAATTAAATATTAAACCATAGACAATGCTAGCTGCTGAAGTCAAGATGATAATTTTGCTCTTGGACTCTGATGTTACAACCCTGTCACAATGCTTCCAACGCCATCAATATTTGCATTCATCTGTTTGAACCATCAAAGACTGGAATATCATTGCTTTAACAGTACATGATATAAATATGCAAACGCTCATTGATTATTACAAATAAATCATAGGTGATTTTGTACAAATGCAACAAGAAACAAGGGTGTTGTTAAATGTATTCTGTTGGAATTGCAATACAGTGTAAAGCATTGAGAGTAGTAAAACAGATAAAGGTTTCTGGGATAACTCGTGTATCTCATCAACTTAGAATTATGAAGTTCCTTTAGCAAAGTGAAATTTTCCAAAGCAATTGTCAAACAAAATGTGACACATACCCACATAAGAGACTTAACTGAGAAGAAAGAGACGGACAGGATTATGGAATAGCTAAGGCAACTAAAGGCAGGGCTACTCCAAGTGAAGATAGACTGGAGTGCTGCACCTGAAACACAATTTCTCATTTCTCTTATTTGTTTGAGAAATATCCAGATGAAGATCAGACCATAAGCAGAATAAACTCCCTCACAGAAACTCAATATATTAAATAACAATCATCAGCAGACAACAACTTTCGGTTTGGAATTTAATCTTGAGTGGTGGTTATAAAATGGGAACAGTTCACCTGAGTATGATGTTACCTGAACCTGAATAGATTTAATCACCCTTTTACTATTCACTTGATTTCTGTGCTATACCTGAAATTCAGCTCTTCAAAGCCTGTGCTACAAATAACAATATCACGGAACCAATCTACTAGTTAACTGAAAAGGACTGATCAAAACCGAGAAAATTTGAAGGGGAATAAACAAAACATAGTAGCTTACATACAGAAATACTATCAGTTTAATTTCAATACCATTTCTCTTTCTATAAACTAAAATAAATAAAACGTATGTCCCATACGGCACTCTTAGTGGCTGTAACCATGCAACCTCTCAAAAGACTCATACACTTCTGTATATTCTAAATAAGTCAACATTGTATATCAAGCCAGGTTCTTTGTTTCTTTCATATGCTAGTTAATGATAATGCAACCAGTTAGTCTGATGGCTCAATGTGCGCAAGTGCATTCATCTTGATCTGGAAGACAAACAATGATCCCCCATGGAAAGGGAGGGATTAACACAACCAGGATGCCAACTCCTGCTAACTCATTAAGAAACTCCACATAAGTGGGAAGACAGAACTGGTGTGGGCTTTGATGCTCCACACAAGTGATTGTCCATCTGACGTGCAATTAATTTAATAAAAACAGGAACTCCCCTTAGGGTTACCTCATCCCCTTTCTGCCATTGATAGATTTTTGATACCTTAAACTTATCTAAAGACAGATCTTCAGCAGCTATGATAGAGAATTCCAAAGGTTCACAACCTTCTGTGTAAAATCATTTCTTCTTGACTCAGACCTAAGTGGCATCCACTCTTTTTTCAAAATGTTATCCTCTGCTTCCAGACTCCCTAACCAGGGAAACATCTTACCTGCACCTACTTTCTAACCCTTTCAGGATTTTCTAAGTTCCAATGCGATCATCTCTCATTCTTCAAAATGCTAGAAAATATATGACCAACTTGCCCAATCTCTCTTTTTATGGAGGTCCTACCAGTCCAGAAACAAGGTTGCTGAACCTTCATTGCACTCCTTCTACAGCATTAAACTTTTCCCTTAATGCACTCAGAACTGCACACAACACTCCAGATACCTCAGGACATCCCAAAGAATTGTATATTACAAATGCAGTACTTTCATAAAAGAGGCACTGTTGTAATGTTGGAATTATGACAGTCAATTTGCACACAGCAATGTGACAATAAACAGAAAGTTTACTTTTATGATGTTGATTCAGAAATAAATATTGATTGGGACAGTGGGGATAACCCCCTTACACTTAATGGCAGGAAGATCGACGTTTCGGACAAAAACAATTCCTGATGAAGGTTTTTTGCCTGAAACGTTGATTTTCCTGCTCCTCAGATGCTGCCTGACCTGCTGTGTTTTTCCAGCACCACTCTAATCTTGACTCTAATCTGCAGTACCCACTTCCACCCTTGCTCTTAGTGCCTTGGTAATATTTTACAGCCAACCTTAACAGCCAGGCAGGTTCAGCATCCCTTGAAGAACGATTCTCTGACAGTGGAAAACCTTCTCAATATTGCACCTGGCATGTCAGCGATGATTTTTTTCGGGCTCTGCACTGGGGTTTGAACCAACAAATCTGTTGTGTTGAGAAGTGGGGGCAAAAAGGAAAAATTCCTGTCCCTAAATCGTGTAATGTTGGGTTAGAGGAAAGGCATTTTTGGGGGGGTGGTGAAGAGAACCAAAACTCCACCCAACTATCACTCCAGCTCACAAGAGAAACTTCACCTGGTGGACCCAGTGATGGCCAGTACAACAAGGAGCTAGCCAAGGAATAATTAGCGGTGGGTGAGCCCAAAACCGACCCGAATTTAGGGAAGGCAGAGAGATTAAACACATGAGAGAGAGAGAGAAGCTTATTCGTTGGAGGAACAATTGGAATCATGTTTTTTTCCCCCCTCTGATGTTTGGCTTCTTCAAACCCAGGCAGCCTCAGGTAAAAAGAGGCGGCTTGACACCTGCGCCAGTGCCACTTGGGCGCAGCTCCCACCCCAGATCAGGACGGGCCTGGCCGGGCCTGGCCCTCTGCCCGCCGCTGTCTCCCATTGTTTTCAGCTCCTGAGGTAAAATCTCAAGCTTTCCAGTCACTGACTGAATTCAAACTTCAGACTTTCCGGCAACGGCGCCTTCCCCCGCCCCTCCTCCCCTCCACCTCTTACTGCTCGGAACAACACCCCGTCCCTCCAACCGGTCAGAATACAATTAAAAGTTACTCCCGGCCGACGAAAGTTGCCTTGGGGGACACATCGTGCTCACTCACCGGTTAATTTTCTGAGCGAAAGCGCGGCGCTCCGTTGAAGTGGCCATCGCCTCGCCGACAGGAACCTCTGACCGCGAGCGGCAGACTCAACCTTCTCCGCACTTCGGCAGTTCCCGCCAATACTCGGCACCGGCGGGGCTGGAGGACTCGGGGTTCGTCGATCTCCGGCAGACTCAACCTTCTCCGCACTTCGGCAGTTCCCGCCAATACTCGGCACCGGCGGGGCTGGAGGACTCGGGGTTCGTCGATCTCCGGCAGACTCAACCTTCTCCGCACTTCGGCAACACTCGGCACCGGCGGGGCTGGAGGACTCGGGGTTCGTCGATCTCCGGCAGACTCAACCTTCTCCGCACTTCGGCAGTTCCCGCCAACACTCGGCACCGGCGGGGCTGGAGGACTCGGGGTTCGTCGATCTCCGGCAGACTCAACCTTCTCCGCACTTCGGCAGTTCCCGCCAATACTCGGCACCGGCGGGGCTGGAGGACTCGGGGTTCGTCAATCTCCGGCAGACTCAACCTTCTCCGCACTTCGGCAACACTCGGCACCGGCGGGGCTGGAGGACTCGGGGTTCGTCAATCTCCGGCAGACTCAACCTTATTCGCACTTCGGCAATTCTCGGCACCGGCGGGGCTGGCGAACTCGGGTTCGGCAGTTTCCGGCATCCCGTGGACTCTGCAATCGTGGGAGAGCCGAAGACTCGAGTCTGGGTTCGGCCGCCTAGTACTCGGCAACCTCCGGCAGCCCCGGGACCATGGATTCGGCAATCTTCGGCAGCCCCGAGGACTGACAATCTGGGAGAGATGACATATTGTCATCTGGGAGAGATGACACATTGTCTGCAACTGTGGTGATCTATCATTGTAAAACTTGGCATTCTTCCTCCCCTCCCCATATATTCCAGTCCAGCTGTTCTCTAGTAAACACTCAAGGATTTGCATTTAGATGATGAAAAAAACTAAAAGGCTGCGGATGCTGGAAATCGGAAACAAAAATTAGAAATTGCTGAATAAACTCAGCAGTTCTGGCTGCATCGTGGGACAGAAAGCAAAGTTAACGTCTCGGATTCAGTGAAGGGTTCTGAAGAATAAACTGGACATGCAATCCTTTAATTGTTTAAACAAGCCTTGCTTTTTTTTCTAAATAGACTGCCTTTGATCATATTTTGTTAAGATATATGTCTGATAATCTCGTCTGGCTCTGATTCGTTTCTTTTTTGCAATGCTAAAGTGTATTTCTCGGAATTGGCCCAATGTTCTGTTCTAAATCATCTGAATCTGTTCTTCTATGAGTTAGTGATGTAAACTGGGAGGGCTGTGCTTCTACATTTAGTCCAACGGTTACCACCTAAACCTCTTTTTCTTAATTTCAAAAATTAAAAATCTTTAAGTTTATACAATGTCCTAAACGCAGTTTGATTCTGTGCAATAACATTATTAAGAAAACAAGCAAACATCGGAGTTTGACTCTATCCAACAAACAAACCCCTGATCAGCGATGGATAACTGAATGCATTTATATGGTGCCTTTTATGATTCATTGATGTCCCAAAACGCTTTGCAACTAGGGAGCGCTTTTGAAGTCTAATTACTGTTGTACGGTAGAAAACGAAGCAACTAATTTGTACAGAACAGGCTCCTACAAACAGCAATAATGTTAATAAACAATAATCTGATAATGACCAGATAATGTGTTCTCGCACTGCTGTTGAGCTGAAGTTGGTTTGCGCAGTTACACACGCTGTGGTTACGCTTTTGGCGACATTGAAATGCAGGAAATTTCACTCTGAGAGTGACATTTGTCGTTTAACAACAGCTTGTGCAGAAAGTAGGTCCTTTGACCAATTTATGCAGAGATATACATCAGAAAAAATAGGCTAACTGGAATCTGTTTGGGTCGCAGGCTCTCTATTTAAATAAACTCTGCACCAAAGCAGTTATTGAACTAGGCGGTGTCAAAAGCGAGTAGTTTCGAGTCGTTGCTGGGGTAGATGTTTCGATAAAGTCGTTCATCAGCATCTACCACATTGCCCCAACGATATGTTGAACAGTGGAAGTGTGCTGGGATCCGTTGCAGCTGAAAACCAAAACAAAAACACACACAGCCCAAAGAGAGAACATAAATAAACATTTTGAGAGTAAACTCAGCATATCATGCAGGTCACTGAAGGGGCAGTGAACTACATAAAACATGCAGACATTGCCCTCTTGTGACAGCAGGCAGCCAGCAGATGGATTCTTAAGCAGGGACTTAGTGAGAAACTACAGTAGCTCGTTCTCATAAAGTTGCATAGACTGTCATGACCGCTGTGTTATCAATGTCCCAGTTTATACGTACCACAGCTACTGGTACAAAGAGGCAGCTCCCCAATCTTCTCAAGAGCAGCTCAGGAGAGGCAATGAATGCTAGTGAATTAATGAATCAAAACAACATGCCCTAACAATTTACATTTGATATACAATTATTTTTTGTTAAATCATTGGGCAGAAACAAGTCTCGTTATTAGGTTTGCAGATTACACCAAAATTAGTGGTGTACTGGATGGTGAGGTAAGTTACCTCAGAGTACAATGATGGGATAGGATCAGATGAGCCGATGGGTCGAGGAGTGGCAGGTGGCATTTAATCTATATAAATGTGAGTGCTACATTTTGGTATGTCAAATCAGGACAGAACTTATATACTTGGGTGGCATGTTGGCTCAGTGGTTAGCACTGCTGCCCTGCAGCATCAGGGTCCCAGGTTTGATTCCAGCCTCAGGCAACTGTTTGTATGGAGTTTACACATTCTCCCCGTGTCTGTGTGGGTTTCCTCTGGGTGCTCTGGTTTCCTCCTACAGTCCAAAGATGTGCAGGTCAGCCATGCTAAATTGCCCATAGTGGAAGGTGCATTAGTCAGAGGGAAATGGGTCTGGGTGGGTTACTCTTCGGAGGGTCAGTGTAGACTTGTTGGACTGAAGGGCCTGTTTCCACATTGTAGAGAATCTAATCTTAATGTTAAGGTTCGGAGTTCATATTGCAGCTGTACAGGACATTATTTAGGCCACTTTTGGAATACTGTATTCAAGTCTAGTCTCCTTGCTATAGGAAGGATTTTGTTAAACTTGGAAGAGTTCAAAAAAATTTACAAGGAAGTTGCCAAGGTTTGTGCTCGAGGGAGAGGCTGAATAGGCGAGAGCTATTTTCTCTGGAGTATTGGAAACTGAGGGGTGACCTTATAGAGGTTTATAAAATCATGAGCGGCTTGGATAGGGTGAATCATCAAAGTCTTTCCCCATGATAGGGGAGTCCAAAACCAGAGGACATAGGTTTAAGGTGAGAGGGGAAATATTTAAAAGGGACCTAAAGGGCAATATTTTCATACAGAGGGTGGTGTGTGTACGGAATGAGATGCCAGAGGAAGTGGTGGAGGTTGGTACAATTACAACATTTAAAAGGCATCTGGATGGTAATATGAATAGGAAGGGTATGGATGGATATGGGCCAAGTGCTGGCAAATGGGACAAGATTAATTTACAATGTCGGGTCGGCAAGGACGGGTTGGACCAAAGGGTTGCTTCTATGCTGTACATCTCTATGACTCTATCACTCTAAGCATTTATGAAAGGGAGCTTGTTTTTTTTTAAGTGTGTAACTCGAAGGGTATAATATTTCAACCAGTATTGAATAAGATGATGTATGAAAGTTTGGGGTAGCTGCCATAAAGACTCAGTGGGGAAAAAGCCACAACCTATAGCCTTTCAGTTGCTATACATCAAGTGACTGGAAACAGAGTATGTTTAAACTGATAATTAATCACTTAAGTGTAATTATAAAAGTAAAGAAAAACTGATATAGTTTGCAGCATATTTAATGTTAAATTTGAACAATTAGGTAAATTATGGCTATAAATTTTACGACAAAAGTCTATTTCTGTAAAATAAATTGTTTATTCAAGGTTTGTGCGAAGATTTGTAGCTCAGGTGCTCGTTGTTGTGGTTCTGTTCGCTGAGCTGGAAGTTTTTGTTGCAAACGTTTCGTCCCCTGGCTAGGCGACATCATCAGTGCTTTGGAGCCTCCTGCGAAGCGCTTCTTTGATGTTTCTTCCGGTATTTATAGTGGTCTGTCCTTGCCGCTTCCGGTTGTCAGTTTCAGCTGTCCGCTGTAGTGGTTGGTATATTGGGTCCAGGTCGATGTGTTTGTTGATGGAGTTTGTGGATGAGTGCCATGCCTCTAGGAATTCCCTGGCTGTTCTCTGTCTGGCTTGCCCTATGATAGTGGTGTTGTCCCAGTCGAATTCATGTTGCTTGTTGTCTGTGTGTGTGGCTACTAGGGGTAGCTGGTCGTGTCGTTTCGTGGCTAGTTGATGTTCATGTATGCGGATTGTTAGCTGTCTTCCTGTTTGTCCTATATAGTGTTTTGTGCAGTCCTTGCATGGTATTTTGTACACTACATTAGTTTTGCTCATGTTGGGTATCGGGTCCTTTGTTCTAGTGAGTTGTTGTCTGAGCGTGGCTGTTGGTTTGTGTGCCATTCTGAGTCCTAAGGGTCGCAGTAGTCTGGCTGTCAGTTCAGAAACGCTCCTGATGTATGGTAGTGTGGCTAGTCCTTTGGGTTGTGGTATGTCCTCGTTCCGTGGTCTTTCTCTTAGGCATCTGTTGATGAAGTTGCGCGGGTATCCGTTTTTGGCGAATACCTTGTATAGGTGTTCCTCTTCTTCTTTTTGCAGTTCTGGTGTGCTGCAGTGTGTTGTGGCCCTTTTGAATAGTGCCCTGTTCAACTACAACCACAGGGATGCCAAGACAGCAGACTTCCTAGCAGCACTGGAATGCACACTCAGGAACAATGGACTGACAGAAGAGACACAACAAACAGTGAGACAAACTGTCGTACCTATGATGATAAGGAAAAGACAAACACATAACCTCAACACCAGGAAGAGGGAAGCACTGAAAGCACTAAGAAACGATAAGAACATAATCATACTACCAGCAGATAAAGGCAGAATGACGGTCATCCTAGATAAATCAGATTATATCCGAAAAGCACAACAACTACTCGCAGATACCAACAGCTACCAAATGAAGGAATTTGACCCCACACCACAACTCACCAATAGAATAAATAACACACTAAGGAATCTACAAAAAAAATGGACAGATAACCAACGCTGACCTACAAAGAATGAAACCGGAAAGCAACAACACCCCCAGATTCTATGGACTACCTAAAGTACACAAACCAGACATCCCACTCAGACCCATAATATCACTACCAGGAACACCATCATACAAACTGGCCAAAGAACAACAACAAAAACTGAAACACCTGGTCAGTGGATCCAAACACTCCATACAATCAACACAGGAATTCTTGGACATCATCAGAAATATACACATAGACAAAGAAGAAACCATGATCTCATTCGACGTGACAGCACTGTTCACTTTGATTGACAAAACCCTAGCCAGAGAAACAATAGCCAACCTACTGGACATACAGAACAGAAAACAGGACGCGGAACCTATCAACAAAGACGGCATACTTAAACTACTGGACTTGTGCCTCACTACACACTTCACATTCAACAACCAGATATACGAACAAATCAACGGAACACACATGGGATCACCAATCTCGGGACTCATAGCAGAGGCAGTTATGCAAAGGTTAGGACAAACAGTCCTACCACAAATTCAACCCAAACTCTGGGTCAGATATGTCGATTACATGTTTGTAATCATTAAAAACACGGAAATAGAAAAAACACACCGGATCTTCAACGCCACACTCACAGGAATCCGATTCACGAGAGAAGAAGAAAAGGATAGCCAACTCCCATTCCTAGACGTGATGGTACAGAGAACACCGAACGGAGAATTCACCACAAGGGTACACAGGAAAATAACACACACAGACCAAGTCCTAAACTATGAAAGTAATCACCCCAACACACACAAACGAAGCTGCATCAGGACACTATTCAAAAGGGCCACAACACACTGCAGCACACCAGAACTGCAAAAAGAAGAAGAGGAACACCTATACAAGGTATTCGCCAAAAACGGATACCCGCGCAATTTCATCAACAGATGCCTAAGAGAAAGACCACGAACGAGGACATACCACAACCCAAAGGACTAGCCACGCTACCATACATCAGGAGCGTTTCTGAACTGACAGCCAGACTACTCCGTCCCTTAGGACTCAGAACGGCACACAAACCAACAGCCACGCTCAGACAACAACTCACTAGAACGAAGGACCCGATACCCAACATGAGCAAAACTAATGTAGTGTACAAAATACCGTGCAAGGACTGCACAAAACACTATATAGGACAAACAGGAAGACAGCTAACAATCCGCATACATGAACATCAACTAGCCACGAAATGACACGACCAGCTATCCCTAGTAGCCACACACACAGACAACAAGCAACATGAATTCGACTGGGACAACACCACTATCATAGGGCAAGCCAGACAGAGAACAGCCAGGGAATTCCTAGAGGCATGGCACTCATCCACAAACTCCATCAACAAACACATCGACCTGGACCCAATATACCAACCACTACAGCGGACAGCTGAAACTGACAACCGGAAGCGGCAAGGACAGACCACTATAAATACCGGAAGAAACATCAAAGAAGCGCTTCTCAGGAGGCTCCAAAGCACTGATGATGTCTCCTAGCCAGGGGACGAAACGTTTGCAACAAAAACTTCCAGCTCGGCGAACAGAACCACAATAAATTGTTTATTACCAAGATTGAGGTTGAGTGTAATAAACTAAGCTGAAAATGTGTTGCTGGTTAAAGCACAGCAGGTTAGGCAGCATCCAAGGAACAGGAAATTCGACGTTTCGGGCCAGAGCCCTTCATCAGGAATGAAGGGCTCTGGCCCGAAACGTCGAATTTCCTGTTCCTTGGATGCTGCCTAACCTGCTGTGCTTTAACCAGCAACACATTGTCAGCTCTGATCTCCAGCATCTGCAGACCTCACTTTTTACTGTAATAAACTAAGATCAATGTAGGATTGGTTAAAAGACAGGAGACAGAAAGAAAAAATAAATCAGTTATTTTTAGGTTAGTAGGTATAAGGAGTAGGGGACTTCAGCTTTTTACTATCTATTCAAAGGCACCAAGCCTAATGGATCCAGATTTACTGATTTTACAGAAGGAAGTAAACCATGGCAACAATACAAAAGATGAGCCGTGAGGTTAAATCAATGGGAAAATGAGGATTATAATATGAGGTTATTCAATTTAACAGGAAGAGCAGAAAAACAAAATATTTTTTAAATGGAAAGAAACCATTAAGTGTTGGTGTTCCAGCGGAAGTTGTGGATGAAACACAGCAAGCTAACATGTCGGAGAATTAGGAAATGGGGAACAAATGTTGGTTTTGCCAACAATGCCAGTGTCGCTTTGAAAACTAAACAAAAGGTTAAGCAAGCAAATGGAAATGAAAATGGTACATTAGCTTTATTGAGGACTTGATATACAAATGTTGCTGCAAGAATTCAGGGATTTGGTGAGATCACATTGATTAGCCACCAAAGTTCTGTAAGATTCAGTGGGCTGAATTTGTTGGTTTTGGTGAACTGCAAGTAGTCATGTTGAGTTTATTGGAGGGATTCTCAGTGAGAGGCTGATTAAGATTTCTCACTATTTCTTACTAAAAATGTCTCATTCACCACCTACCCCACCCCATGGCATCCAGAGTGCCTGATTCAATCTTAACCACATGCCTTTCCAAGAACAAATCAGCACACAGCAAATGTGGCATAGCAGTCTCAAAGCTACACTGCACAAGGCATATGGATGTTAAACCTCAGGGCATCAATGTGGACTTCACCAGTTTCCTCATTTCCCCTTCCCCCACCTCACCCCAGTTCCAAACTTCCAGCTCAGCACTGTCCCCATGACTTGTCCTACCTGCCTATCTTCCTTTCCACCTATCCACTCCACCCTCCTCTCTGACCTATCACCTCCATTCCCACCCCCATTCACCCATTATACTCTTTGCTACCCTCCCCCACCCTCCTCTCTGACCTATCACCTCCATCCCCACCCCCATTCACCCATTGTACTCTTTGCTACCCTCCCCCACCCTCCTCTCTGACCTATCACCTCCATCCCCACCCCCATTCACCCATTGTACTCTTTGCTACCCTCCCCCACCCTCCTCTCTGACCTATCATCTCCATCCCCACCCCATTGTACTCTATGCTACTTTCTCCCCACCCCCACCCTCCTCTCATTTATCTCACCACCTTTCAGGCACTCTGCCTCTATTCCTGATGAAGGGCTTTTTCCCGAAACGTCGATTTTCCTGCTCCTTGGATGCTTCCTGAACTGCTGTGCTTTTCCAGCACCACTCTAATCCAGAATCTGGATGTACATACAACTCCATTCTCTCACTGTTCAACACCAGTTCATATGCTTTACCTGTCCATAACTACATCCTATCAATCCTCTCTACAACACAGATACTTTGTCCCCAAGGCCATTGCAGATGTGTATCTTTGTCGTCTACTGAGGGGAACATCACATACAGACAAACAATCAGACAACTCCAAATGTGAGCTTTTATTTGTAACTGCGAAAATGAACACAAACAAAATCAGTCAAGGCTGCAGTTCACCCCCACAATACAAACCAAATGCTGGTGTTATGGTGAAGGACTAGGTTTCAGTGTAAGATGGTCTGCTGCTGACAGCCCTCACCCACTGGACCCATGTGTCAATCAACTCCCATCTACCTTGTCACACTCATACAGTTCAGCCCTGTCATCAGCAAGGAGACCTTTCCCCTCCTCAATATCCTCCTCCTCCTCGATCTCAGAATACTGCTCCCATTCATAGAGTCATTCAACACAGACACAGACCCTTTGGCCCAACTCATCCATGCTGACCAGATATCTGACACTGATTTAGTGCCAATTACCAGCATTTAGTCCATATCCCTCTAAACCATTCCTATTCATGTTCCCATTCAGACGCCTTTTAAATATTGTAATCATTCCAGCCTCCAGCACTTCCTCTCATTCCATTCATGCACCACCCTCTACATGAAAAGGTTACACTACAGGAACTTTTTAAAATCTTTCCCCTCTCACCTTAAATCTATGCCCTCTAGTTAAGAACTTCCCTATCCCTGGGAAAAAGACCTTGGCTATTCACCCTATCCATGTCTCTCATGATTTTATCAACTTCTATGCAGTCAGCCCTGAGTCTCAAATGTCAAGTATGTGGCAGATGCGGTGTAAGGTAATGCACATTGGTCACTAAAACAGGAAGGCAGATTATTATGTGAATGGTGATAGATTGGGAAAAGGGGGCGGTGTAATTAGTGCTGGCTGTCCTTGTACATCAGTTGCTGAAAGTAAGCATTGCAGGTGCAGCAGGTGGGGAAGAAGGTAAATAGTATGTTGGCCTTCAGAGCAAGAGGGTTCCAGTACAGGAGTAGGATGTCTTTCTGTTACTGTACTTGGTGAGAGCACACCTGGAGCATTGTGTACTGTTTTGGTCGCCTTATCTGAGGAAGGAAGTTCTATGGAGGAAGTGCAGTGAAGGTGTACCATTCTGATCCCTGGAACCTGGAGAGATTGGATCGGTTATGACTACCAATTACTGAATGTAAATCACCTACAATCAACCTTTAACACCTTTACTCTGCATGGGGTTTGCAAATGGCTACTTTGTGAATTTGCCCCTTCAATAACCTATCATCCTTCTAACATGGATCCTGCACTTTCGCCCATCAAAGTGGCACTGATTCTGCCTACACTGGGCACTGTCCCTCCTACTCTTGGGTCACATTTAGTATTGAGAGATGACAAGTGAAGGCAGGGAACACAGCTCATGATGGGCACCATCAGCTCTGCCTGGCAATCAGCTACCTCTGCAGAGCCTCCATGTCCCTTCCACCTCATCCTACCTGAAAAGCCCATTTCCTCCTGAGCTTGGGATGTGGAGAGCCACCACTTCTCCTGCCCCCTGAAACCTGACATTATACCTTAAGGCTGCCATCCTGCTCTATAATTCATTGTCAACTTAATGCTAACAAGTGAGATACTTGCCTTGCCATTTGACAAAACATAAAAGAAGCAGCGAGATGCTCCAGATGTCGAAATAGGTGTTGCCAGAGGTCTAGCCTGATAGTGCCACAAATGACACCATAGCCCACATTGTTCAGATTCTGCCCAGTCTCTTTGTTACAAATTTCATGAGTGAAGCATGTTTTGGAAAGAAAAAGAAAACCTCTGAATTTATTGCTTACTTTTGAGAGGGTTCGCTGGATTGATTCATGGGATGAGACAGAGATTGAGCAGAATGGGCCCAAACTCCTGAAGCATAGAAGAACAAGAAATGATCCCCACTGAAACTTCCAAAATTCCAGACCGGCTTGACAAGATAGGCAGCTTTTGCTGACAAGAAAATCTAGGACTGGGGGATATAGTCCAGGATGAGATATTGGTTATTTTGGACAGTGCTAAGGATACATTTACCTCCGAGAGTTAAATATCTTTATGATTCTCCACCCGGAATAGTGATGGATGCTCAGCTGTTGAAGTTTGAGATTATTCTGAACACATCCAATTTTATCACCAAAGTCTGCATGAAATGAATGGCTTCAAAACCCAACACAATTTGATTTTTGATTCATTATTGTCACATGTACCTAGGTACAGTGAAAAGTTTTGTTTTGAGTGCAGTACAGGCAGATCACACCATACAAAGTGCATTAGGGTAACAGAACAGAGCGAGGAATACTACTGTTACAGCAACAGAGCAGGTGCACAGAGAACAAAGTCAGCATTAGATTTAAATTGACAGGTCCATTCTAAAGTCAAATAATGGCGAGGAAGAAGCTGTTCTTGAATCTGTTGGAATGTGTGTTTAAGCTTTTGTATCTTTGCCTGATGGAAGAGGTTGGAAGAGTGTATAATCGCGGTGCTGATGTTGGCTGCCTTCCTGAGGCAGCAGGAAATGTAGGTGGAGTCAATGGATTGAAGGTGACTTGTGTGATGGACTGGGCTGTGTTCACAACTCTCTGTCCTTTCTTACAGTCTTGGGCAGAGCAGTTGCCATACCAAGCTGTGATGCATCCAGACAGAATGCTTTCTATGGTGCATCTGTAAAAATTGGTAAGAGTCTTTATGGACATACCGAATATCCCTCACCTCCTGAGGAAGTAAAAGCATTTGTTGTGCTTCAACATGGGTAGACCAGGACAGATTTTTGGTGACCATCACTCCTAGGAACTCAATACGCTCGACCCAGTTGGCACCAGGAGAGACTTTCTTTTCATCTTCTCGTGGATTTCAAAGTGTGGAGGCTGAAGGAACAGTCACCAGTGGTAGAACCAAAGATCGGAGCCATCAGAATGCCGAGTTTAGTAGAGCAGGAGGATCTGAGGAGGGAAGAGTGAGGAGGAATTCCTGGAGGAATCTCCAGAGAAATCTGAAAATGTGAATTTGGAGTTAGTGGGAGGAACTGGTAAGGAATAAGTGAGAAATCATGGCAGAGGTGAAGTTCAATGAGTGTGGAAGCTGAGCAGCTAGTCAGGAGAGGATTGTGATTGTCACCCTGGAGGAGAGAGAAGTAGAAACTCAGTTGGAGCAGGGCAGAGACAATGCTGACATTGTAGAGTTGGGAGTAAGTGGTCCTTACGATGGAGAGAAAATGGAATCTGATGCTCAAGACACCAAAAACAGCGGCTTCAGTTTTGTCGGTGTTTTACTAAAGGAGGCCAGACCAGCAAACTCTGAGGCAGTCGAGAGGCTAAAGAGGCACTGGGATGGTGGAGCTGAGTGTCATCAGTGCATGTATCAAACCTGACCTCAAACCGCCGGTAGTATGGTCTAAGCACCAGCATGTTGGGATAGAAAATGAATGGGAGGAGAAGCCATTGCTGGAGATTCAGGGAGAAAGCGGGAGAATGGTGTTGAGAAGCTTATCAGCCAGAATTGAATGGCTAAGCAGACTCAATGGCCTACTTTCTGCTCCTCCGTCTTATGGTCTAATGGTCTTCTGGAGATGATCTGGCTATGATTGGACAGTTAAATGTGAAATGAAAGGATGACAGTCATAGAGTCACACGGCGCCCAAAAGGTCCATTAGGTCTGCACATACATAATTACTTCTAATCAAATCCCAATTCCCTGTATTTGTCCCACATCTTTAAATGTTATTATATTTCACGTGTTAAAGGTTGGGAGGTTTCCATCCCAGATTCTCACCTGTCTCTGAATCTCCTGCCCCTTATCCTAAAATTATGTCCTCTTGTGATTCCTGCCAAGTGGGAAACTGAGGGCAAGGATGGGAGGTGTGGATAACCATGTGAAAGGGTACAGGCTGAGGAAGGATGGTGTCTCACACTCTGAGGGATGAGGGATTGACTGAACGAGGTGTGACTCAGAGGGAATTTGAATTGCGACTTTCATGAGATCCATTTGTTGCTGTGTGGGAGGAATGGATAACTGATCAGACGCGATGTCATGGGAAAGGTAGACACGGATTTGGGAAGCACCGGACACATCCAAGAGAGGAAAGGGACATTGAAGAGGTGGATTGCAAATCCAGAGCACCGAGGGTGGTTCATTTTGTTGAGAGACTGATGAGCTAATTTTGGTAAGATAGGGTAACAGAAAGGGCAACACTACAAGGTGGAATAGTAGAAACTGAGCAGTTATCACTTCTAGGGGATGGGGACAAGAGGTGAGTAGCATGGGTGAATTCAGACGAGGAAAGGGACATGTGAAGTTAGGAAGAAGGTAGAATTCAAGGCTGAGCTAAAGGGGAGTCTGGAGGGAATATTAACGGGATGAGAGAGGAGGGGCTGTAACGTAGAGGCACCTGCCCAATTATTCTCAATCACTGTGACAAAAACATCCTTACACCTGTTGGTGAAGTCTGAGTGCATGTGTTGGTTCCAAAACATTAGGTGTACACATGTCACTCTAAATAACTTGTTCAATGATGTGACAACTCAGCAGGGTACAATTCCCATTGAAATACACCATATTTCCTCAGTTCCAGTATTTCATTTCTGAGTAGTGCCTGACCCTGAAATCCAGTACCTTATCATTGGCTTTGTCTTCACTGACAGCTGTAATCATAGCTCAGTTGAATAATGAGAAGTTATTGGATTGCTACTCCCCACCCCCCCACCCCCCCCCCCCCAGCCATAACTCAAAAGCTTTTCCTTTCAAAAAGTTTAAATATTTACTTTTAAGCATGCTCTGCCTACTTCACAGCGCTTCTGTCTCATTCTGTTCAGCGGCTGATGGATGGCTTTCCAATTGCTAAAGTTGTTAACAACACCCAGAGTAAACATTTACTTTTTAAGATCTTGTTCATGAGTTTGTGATTAGCTCAATGCTACTCCCTCCCCTCCCTTTCTCAGCCTAGCACTGATTGGGACTGGGATCCCACACACAGCAATCCAGTCAGGAACCTTATCACAAGTCTTCACATTCATGATCAGTGCTGGCTCCAAGTGACAACTGAATTAATCTTAAAAGGGCAGATACTCATTGCAATTTGCTGATTTCATCAGAACTCACTCACTGAAGCCTCAGATTGTGTTTTCAATATCATTTCCAGGATTCGCTTCTCACTTGGGCGCGTTTTAACCAGTTTGCCCTGGAGCCTAAGGTAAAAATTTTGATCTTTCTATGTTCAGAAGTGATTTTTTAGAAGATCACTTGGGGGAATCATGGGCATCGCTAGTGAGAATATTGATTACCCATTCCTGGAGATCTTTAAGAATATAGGACTATAGGAGTTGGGATGTCGTGATGAGGTTGTATAAAATGTTGGAGTCTCTTCTGGAGCACTGCGTCCAGTTCTGGTCACCCTTTTACAGGAAGGAAATTATTAAACAGAAGAGATTTACCAGAACGTTGCTGAGAATGGAGGGTTTGAGTTATAGGGAGAGGCTAGAAAGGCTGGGACTTTTTTCACTGGATGTTAGAGGTGTGACCTTATTGAGGTCCATAAAATCATGAAAGGTACGTTTAAGGTAAACAGCAGGTATCTTTTCCTTAGCGTGGGTGATTTCAAGACTGGGGGGAATATTTTTAAGGTGAGAGGAGAAAGATTTAAAAAGGACATGGGCAAGTTTTTTACACACGAGTGGGTTGTGTGTAGGATGAACTTCCAAAGGAAGTAGTAGATGTAGATACACTTAGAGCCATTTAGATAAATTCATAATTAAGAAATGTTGGGAGGGATATAGGCCAAGTGCAGGCAGGTGCAACTAGTTTGGTTTGGGATTACGGTCAGCACACAAACGGTGACACCTTCCTCACCCAGACACGAAACATTAACTCTGATTTCTCTTCGCAGATACTGCCAGACCTATTGAGCTTTTTCGTCAACTTCTGTTTTCATTTCTGATTTACAGCATCCGCAGTTCTTTCAGTTTTAATGGCCGGCATAGACTGGTTGGACCGAAGGGTCTGTTTCCATGCTGTATGACCCTACGGTATTGGTGAACCTATACAAACTACTTCAGTCTGTATTGTTTAGCCAGTCCTACTGTACTGTACATTAGGGAGTCCCAGTACTTTGATGCATTCATGGTGAGGCAATAGTGCTATATTTATTTGAGAGCTCTGACCCAGTATAGTCAGAACTCACAACATCCCAATTTTTAAAGTATAAGTCATGAAGGATTATACACTAAGAGATTTCTGATGAGTTACATGATTTCAGTACCACTTTTCGCTATAGAAGCCTTCTATTGGATCTGGGGAGCACAGAAAGGCTCCCCAGCCTGAACTGTTTCCCTGACATTCTGCTGGAGATTACAGGAGTGCAGTTATTGGGTGAGAACAAACCTGCTCTTGAGCTTGGACTTGGTGCAATGCCACTAAAATGGAATGCTCTCTTCGTGTTTACTACAATGGGAGTTAATACTTTCAGCAGAACTGAGACAAAGTCAATGAAAGGGAGAAAGCACGGCACAAGGGAAACATAATGTCATTGAGTTGGACATAAAAATCTGTCAGCCCTAGTGCTTCGTTATACCTGTCTTGTTTAAATCTATATCCCTTTTTGTTTCCTTATTTGAGAATACATGCAGTATGGCATGCCTTTATAGTCTATTTTAATTCAAAGATTTTACTACACTACATGAACAGCACTCAATGGCAAGGATAGAAAGACTTGCATTTATATAGCACCTTTCATGACATCCCAAAGCATTTCATTGCCATTGAGTGCGATTACTGTTCTAATGGGAAATATGATAGTCAACATTCAATTCTCTCAAACAATAATGTGGTAATGATCAGAAATCTAAAGATATTAGGAACACAAGGTGTAAATCCCTTCCAACTTTCATCATTGAGAAACAATGCCTAGAAATTGTAATCTTTATGGATATGGACAACACCCCCCTCCTCTTCCCCCATCACATATGCGCTGTCGCCCTGCTATGTACTATTAAGAAGATGTACTGCTGCAGTTTTTACCAAGGTTACTTCAACAATATCTCCCAGCCCCATTTGTTCTGCACCAAAGCATAACTATATTCATGCAGAATTCAAGTTCACAACTGAGAGCTTCATGTTAATTAGGTACATTTCAGCAAACTCCCACCCCACTGATGACTGGCTCCCAATATTTATATAATCAATTCAAACCCAATCCATCACTATTCCCTGGTCCTATTCAGTGTCAGGTATTCCTTCAGACTATATGAGATGATAACGCAAAGAAAGACAAGGGCAGTAATCAGGTCACACTCTCCACCCTGACTACATCATGTGCCATCACTAGCAATGCCCACCCCCACCCATTCGAATACTACCATGGGGATAGGGTGGGTGGGAGGGGGAATAAAATGCCAATTTGTAAACACTTCAAAATGGTAAAACACAATGACCCACCGAGGTTAGAGGGGAAAGAATAAAAGGGAATGCAGAGAGTGGTACACATATGGAATGAGCAGCCAGCAGATGTGGTTGAGGCGGGTACATTAAGAACATTTAAAAGGCATTTGGACAAATACATGGATAGGGAATGTTTAGAAGGACATGGGCCAAGTGCAGGGAAATGGGGTTAGCGGGAATGGACAATTTGGTCGGCATGGACTGGTTTGGGCCAAAGGGCCTGTCTTTGAGCTGTAGGTCTCTCTATGACTCTGCCTCTCTATGACCAAGCCACATAAGAGGATAGTAGCATAGATAAGCAGAAGCTTGATCAAAGAGATTGCGTCAAGAAGCTTCGTAGAGAAGAAAACAGATGAAGAATCTCAAAAAGATTTTTTAAAAATCCTATCAGGAAGGTGACAGAGGACCAAGCTCTCTTTTACTGACATTACTGACCTCCACTGTATAATCTCAGTATTGTCAATACTATCTTATCTCCATTAAGTAAAGTTTTGATTTTAAATTCCTATCCTTGTTTTCAAATCCCTCTCTCCCTCCCGATAGAGTCAGAGAGTCCCACAGTATGGAGACAGGCCCTTTAGCCCAAACCGGTCCATGCCGACCAAAATGTCTGCCCACGCAAACCCCATTTCCCTGCACTTGGCCCATATCCTTCTAAAATTTTCTTATCCATGTATTTGTCCAAATACCTTTTAGATGTTGTTAATGTACCCGCCTCAACCACTTACACTGACAGCTCATTCCATATGCATACCACCCTCCGTGTGATAAAGTTGCCTGTCAGGTTTCCTTTAACCTTAAAATGATGCCCTCTAGTTCTTGATTCTCCAACTCTGGGAAAACGACTGAGTGCATTCACCCTATCCATGCCTCTCATGATCTTATGCACCTCTATAAAGTCCTCCTTCAGTCTCCTATGCTCCAAAGAAAAAAGTCCTAGCCTTTCCAACCTCTCCCTATAATTCAAACCGTTGAGTCCAGGCAACATCCTTGTAAGTTTCTTCTGTGCTCTTTCCAGTTTAATAACCTCCTTCCTATTAACAAGGTGACCAAAACTGAACTCAATACTCCAAGTGCGGCCTTTCCAACATCCTGTATAACTGCAACATAACTTCTCAACTCCTATACTCAGTGCCCTGACAGATGAAAGCCCGTGTGCCAAAAGCCTTCTTCACTGCCATATTGTCAATGCTATCTTGTCTCCTGTTGTGGTTCTGTTCGCCGAGCTGGAAGTTTTTGCTGCAAACGTTTCGTTACCTGGCTAGGGAACATCATCAGTGCTATTGGAGCCTCCTGTGAAGCGCTGCTTTGATGTTTCTTCCGGTATTTATAGTGGTTTGTTCTTGTCTCCATTAAGTAAAGTTTTGTTTTTAAATTCCTATCTTTGTTTTCAAATCTCTCTCTCCCTCCCAATCTCCCAATTCCTCCAGTCCCACAATCCTCTTAGATATTTGCACTCCACTACTTCTGCACCCTTGGAGAATAATGCAGGAAAATGTGAAACTCTCTATTTTGACTGGAAGAATAAATAAAAAATGTTACCTACACGCTGAGGGAATGCAGGTCTGTGAGATGGAGAAGGTTCAGGTCGTCTTGGTGCCTGAATTGGAAAATTATTCAGGAAGCGAATGAAATTTTAAAGTTGTGAGGAGAAAGATTTTTAAAAAAACATGATGGGCAACTTTTTTACACAGACGGTGGTTCATGCATGGAATGAACTTGGAGAGGAAGTGTTGGTTTGGGTACATTTACAACGTTTAAAAGACATTTGGATAAATTCATGAACAGGAAAGGTTTGGAGGGATGTGGGCTCAGCACAGGCAGGAGGGATCTAGTTTAGTTTGGGATTATGGTCAACATGGACTGCTTGGACGGAAGGGTCTGTTTCCATGCCGTATGCCTCTATGGCAAGTTCCTGCAGAAATGCAAGAAAACAGGAAAGATCCCAAAAGGACTATGGATCATGAACCCACTCAAGTCGACCTACAACACAAGGAAAGGCTGGACAGACTAGGCTTGTATCTGCTGGAGTTTGTATCTGTTTTTTAAAGTAACAGATGTCTTGATTGAAACATAAAAGATCCTGAAGTGTTTGAAACATTACGGTTTATAGCAGGGGGAATTGAATGCAAAAGTGTGGAGTTTATGCATCAGTTATACAGAGCAATGATGAGACCACATCTGGAGCACTGTGTACAATATTGATCAATTTATTTAGGATGTGGAAGTGCCAGTGTTGGATGGGCGTGGACAAAGTTAAAACTCACACAACACCAGGTTATAGTCCAAGAGGTTTAGTTGGATGTACTAGCTTTCAGGTAGCTCGCAGGGCGGGATCATGACACATAATTTATAGCAAAAGATCAAAGTGTTACACAATTAATGCAAAGTATTGAACAAACCTAGACTGAGTCTGTGTTGTAGGTCGACTTGAGTGGGTTCATGATCCATAGTCCTTTTGGGATCTTTCCTGTTTTCTTGCATTTCTGCAGGAACTTGCCAAGATGACCGGGCATATCAACACAGACATCAAATTTCTGCAGCGTTCCAAAAGCTTGTACTTATAAATAAACCGGTTGGACTATAACCTGGTGTTGTGCGATTTTTCACTTTCTTGAAAGAGTAATGTAAACACATTTCAGCAAATGTTTATGAGATTGTTCCATTGATTGTCTATCGAGGAAAGGCTGGACAGATTAGGCTTGTATCTGCTGGAGTTTGTATCTGTTTTTTAAAGTAACAGATGTCTTGATTGAAACATAAAAGATCCTGAAGTGTTTTGAGAGGGTGAGGGTAGAGAGGGTGTTTTCACATGCAGGGGAATGACCCATCTCAGACAGAGATGAGGAGAATTTTTTTTCTCTTAGAGAATTTGAAATTCTCCTGAAAAGACAGTGGAAGCCAGGTTGGTGAATATTTTAAAGGTAATTGTTGATAGACTGTTGATGAGTAAGGCAATGAAATGTTAGTTATAATCGGCAGAAATGTGGAATAATGAGATTTACCGTGATCTTACAGAATGGTTGAACCAGGCTGAGTGGCCGACTCCAGCTCTGAATTCATTTATTCTTCCGCATGTTCATATGTACCTAATTTTAAAACTTTCATTATCCATATTCTGACCTTCATCATATGTTCTGACACTCCCTGTTGTAAATTTCTCTGAGTCTCTTCATTTCTTACCTCACTTTGAAACCGATCCTGATTTGTTAGGTCAATGGGCTAAGGAGAGGCAGACAGAGCTTAATTTGGATAAATGTGAGGTATTGCATTTTGGTAAAACAAACAAGGGTGGGACTTATACTTATAAAGTAGGGCCCTGGGTAGTGTTGTGGAACAGAGAGACTTCGAGGTTCAGACTGATAATTCTTTGAAGTTTGCATCACAGGTAGACAGGGTGGTTAAGAAGGTGTTTAGCAGGCTTGCCTTTATAGAACATAGAATATAGAAAAGTACAGCACAGAACAGGCTCTTCGGCCTCCGATGTTGTGCTGAAGATTATTCCTAGTCTAAAATAAAATAACCTAACCATGTTACCTGTCAACTCACTGCTGTCCACATGCATGTCCAGCAATCGCTTAAATGTCCTAATGACTCTGCTTCCACCACCACTGGCAACACATTCCATGCGCTCACAACTCTCTGCGTAAAGAATCTTCCTCTGACGTCTCCTCTATACCTTCCTCCTAACACCTTAAAACTATGACCCCTCGTGGCAATCTATCCTGCCCTGGGGAAAAGTCTCTGGCTATCGACTGTATACATGCCTCTCATTACTTTGTACACCTCGATCTGGTCACGTTTCTTCCTCCTTCTCTCCTGAGAGAAAAGTCCGAGCTTAGTCAACCCTTCTTCATAAGACAAGCCCCAGTCCAGGCAGTATCCTGGTAAACCTTCTCTGCATGCTCTCCAAAGCCTCTGTATCTTTCCTATAGTAGGGCAACCAGAACTAGACACAATATTCCATGTGTGGTCTCACCAGGGTTTTGTAGAGCTGCAGCAAAACCTTGCGGCCCTTAAACTCAATCCCCGTGTTAATGAAAGCCAACACACCATATTCTTTCTTAACAACCCTATCCACTTGGGTGGCAACTTTGAGGGATCTATTCCCTTGAACACCAAGATTCCTCTGTTCCTCTACACTGCCAAGAATCCTGTATCAACATTCAAGTTCGACCTTCCAAAATGCATCCCTTTGCATTTATACGGATTGAACTACATCTGCCATTTCTCAGCCCAACTCTGCATTCTGTCAATGTTGTGCAGCAGCTTACAATAGCCCTCAATACTATCAACGGTACCTCCATTGGCAAATTTACTAACCCACTCCTCATCCAAGTCATTTATAAAAACTACAAAGAGCAGGGGCCCAAGAACAGAGCCCTGCGGGACCCCACTCAACACTGACCTTCAGGCAGAAAACTTTCCATCTACAACCACTATCTGCCTTCTGTCGGCCAACCAATTCTGAATACAGACAGTCAAATCTCCCTGTCTCCCATTCCTCCTGAGCCCACCATGGGGAAACCTTGCTGAAGGTTCTTGCTGAAATGCCTTGCTGAAGTCCATATACACCAAATCCACTGCTCGACTTTCATCAACTGTCTAGTCACCTCCTCAGAGAACTTAATAAGATTTGTTAGACATGACCTGCCCCTCACAAGGCCATGCTGACTGCCTTTAATCATGCTATGCTTTTCCAAATAGTCATAAATCCTATCCCTCAGAATTCTTTCCAAAACCTTGCTGACCACAGCCATAACACTGCCTGGTCTGTAATTGCCAGGGATTTCCCTATTACCCTTCTTGAAAAGAGAAACAACATTTGCCTTTCTCTAATCCTCCAGTACGACTCCCGTGGAGAGTGACGATGCAAAGATCTTTACCAGCAGCTTAGCAATCTCCTTTCTCGCTTCCCAGAGCAACCTGGGATAAATCTGGTCTGACCTTGGAGACTTATCAATCTTAATGTTTACCAAAATTTCCAGCACATCACTTCCTCAATCTCGATCTATTCAAGCCTGTTTCCCGGCTCCTCAAAGTTCTCATTCACAACAAGTTCCCTTTCCTTAGTGAAAACTGAAGCAAAAGACTGACTTAGGGCTTCCCCTATCTGCTCAGACTCCACGCTCAAGTCCCCTGCCCTAACCCTGACCGGCCCTGCCTTCTCACTGATTATTCTCTTATTCCTTACGTATGAGTAAAATGCCTTTGGTTCTCCCTAATCCGTCCTTTTTCCTGCTCCTCCTGGCTCTCCCCAGTCCATTTCTGAGCTCCTTTCTAGCAAGCCTGTAATCCTCTAAAGCTGTGCTAGACTCTTGCTTCCTCCACTTTACATAAGCTGCCTTCTTCTTTTTAATGGGAAGCTCCTCTGTTCTGGTCATCTAAGGCTCCTTCATCTTACCCCTTCTTACCTGTCTCAGGGGAACAAATTTGTGCATCACTCACAACAACTGCTCCTTAAACAGTCTCCACATATCTGCTGTGCCCTTTCTGTGGAACAATTGCTCCCAATCTGTACTTCCCAAATCCTGTCTGACAGCATCATAATTTCCTTTTCCCCAATTAAATGTCGTCCCATGGTAACTGCTCCTTTCCCTCTCCACAGCTATGATAAATGTCAGGCAGTTATGATCACTGTCACAAAAATGTTCTCCCACCATGAGATCTGACACTTGTCCTGGCTCATTGCTGAGCACCAAATCCAAAATGGCCTCTCCCCTCGTCTGCCTGTCTACATACTGAATGAGGAAACCCTCCTGAACACACCTGACAAAAACTGCTCCATCCAAACCATCTGCACTAAGGAGGTTCCAGTCAATATTGGGAAGTTGAAATCACCCATAAAAACAACCCTGCTACATCTGCATTTTTTCAAACTCTGCCAGCCTATGAGCTCTTCGATCTTCCTATTGCCATTACAGGGTCTGTAGAAAACCCCCAAAGAAGTGGCTGCTCCTTTGCTGTTCCTAACTTCCACCCATACAAACCTTCCTTGACAACCTTGGTTTCTGTAGCTGTGATGCACTCTCTGATTAGCCATGCTACACCTCCTCTTCTTTTTCCACCTTCTTTGTTCTTTTTAAATGTTCTAAACCCTGGAATATCAAGCAACCATTCCTGTCCCTGTGAAACCCACGTCTCCATTATGGCCACGACATCGTAGTCCCAAGTACTGATCCATGCTCTAAGTTCATCACTCTTATTTCTGACACTTTAACCGATCCGTTTGTTTCATTAGATGAAAAACCTTCCTGATAGATTGCTCAGAATTTTGAGTGTACAATTTGGGACATCATATTGAGGACATTGGAGTATCATATAATCCCTACAGTGTGGAAGCAGGCCACTCAGTTCATACTGACCCTCCAAAGAGCATCCCACCCAGACCCACCCTACATTTCTAACCGTCCATTTCCCATGGCCAATCCACCTAACCTGCACATCTTTGGACAGTGGGAAGAAACCAGAGGAGACCCAGCCAGACACGGGGAGAATGTGCAAACTCCACACAGACAGTCACCTAAGGCTGGAATCTAACCCGAGTCCTTGGTGCTGTGAGGCAGCAGTGCTAACCACTGAGTCGATGAGCCACCATGTTGCCCACTACAGTGTCCAGTTTTGATCCCCTGTTACAGGAAGGATAGTATTAAGCTATAAAGGGTTCAGAAAAGACTTACCAGGATGTTCCCAGGAATGGAGGGTTTGAACAATAAGGAGAGACTAAATCAGTTGGAACGTTTTTCACTGAAGCGTAGGAGGTGACCTTACGGAGGTTTATAAAGTAATGAGGGGTATAAATAAGGTGAATGGCAGGTGTCTTTTCCCTAGGGTGGGGGTTTTCAAGACTAGGGGGCATATTTTAAGGAGAGGAGAAAGATTTACAACAGATATGAGGGGCAAATTGTTTTTAACACTGACTGTGATTAGTGTGTGGGATGAACTTCCAGAGGAGTGGTGAATGCGGGTACAGTTACAACATTTGAAAGACATTTGGATAAGGACATGAAAAACAAATATTTGGAGGGATTAGGGCCAGATGCAAGCAGGTGTCACCAGTTTAGTTTGGGATTATGGTCAGCATGGACTGGTTGGACCGAATGGGCCTGTTTCCATGTTGTGTGACTCTCTGACTCTCTCTCTTTGACTAAGCTTTTGATCATTTGCCCTCGTAAATAGCTGTATGGCTTTGTGTGACAAATTGCTTTATATGCTGCTGTGGAGCGCCTTGGGCTGTTTCACTACATTAAAGGCACGATATAAAGACGACTTGTTGTCAACCTGTATGAGGAATTTGAAACAACGATCTCTCTCAGTTAAACAACCATTCAGTCAACTCCTGCAGATCAACACACATAATAGGTATGTTATGGACCAGACCAGACCCCTCAAAATATTTTAAAGTGGTCACCTCAACCCTATCTTTTTCTTTTTATAATGGCAAATTAAAGAGTTGTGTTCCAACGTGGCTGGTCAAAATACTCAATGTTAAGCAAACCACATTTTATTCAAATACTATAGCTAAAATAGAACAAAAGAAATAAGAACTTAAATTAACTTAACTCTACTGGAAAGCTTAACAGAATAATTAGTAACTATTACTAATTAACTTCCAACACCGTAACATCCCATAACCACCCCTTAGGCAAAAAGGCAAATTCAGAAAGCTCTCATGTAACATCTGACAGAGAAAGAGAAACCCTGGCTTCCATTTGTAATCAAGAGAGGGGACAAAATAGCCTTTACTTCTTAAAGCCTACAGCAGCTTCTGCTGAACCCAGAAGTTGAAAAAAAACAATCCTGGACTCTAAGAGCTGGCCACACCCATCCAGGCTGCTTCTATTGTTCCAACTTCTTAAAATAAAACCCAAGGTCTCATAGGCTGTTTACGTTATCACAGATGGCTCTCGTTCAATCTCTCTCTTAACACAAACGAGGACAAAACACACCTTTAAAAGCAACAGCATCGTCACAGGTGTAACAATAGAGTACTGTGTAAGTGTGTTGGGGATACTGAATGCTATGTTTCTTGTGTTGCAGGAACAAGTTATGAGCAAAGATCCAGTCGATAGTTTGCTGAGTTTCACACAGCTCAGCATGGACAAAAGAAGGAGTGAGAGCTCAGTTCTCGCCAGAGGCAAGGAGAAACGATCGTCTATCTCAAGTAAAGCAAGAGCCAACAGCCTTACTTCAGCATGTAAAGCAACAACAACAGAGGTAACAAAAAATCACAATGTAGCTAAGCTGCAGTCAGAACGTGAGAAAAACATCAATAGCTCCATTCAATTATAATGTATTGGTCACACTTTTCTTTCCCTAATGTTCCCACATTGTCCAAACTAATCCCAGCTTGGCGCTAATCCCACTCTTGCTTCACAGATGTTCAGAGTAGCAGTCTCAGGATGACGTTCTCTCACTATCTGAGCATGGCAGATATTCTGAATCAGACAGCACAGATGGAGGTCGTTTGGCCCAATGCGCCTGTGCTGACTCGTGATGGAGAAATTGAACTTCTCATTTCCGGATCCTTTGTCTATATGCTGCGAATTCCTTCTTTTCAAGTACAGATGGAAAGCTACTATTGAATCCACTTCATCTGCCATTTTAAGCAATGCATTCCAGTCAGAAAATAAATGATTCTCAATTCTTTGTTCCTTTTGCTAACTATTTAAAACGTGTCTCTGTAAGGGCAAGAGCAGCCTATGCAACCTTTGTATTATTGTTGGGTATAAATACCACAGTGTGGGTGGAGTTAGAAAAGGTAAAAACACTGACTGCAGATGCTGGAAACCAGATTCTGGATCAGTGGTGCTGGAAGAGCACAGTAGTTCAGGCAGCATCCAAGGAGCAACGAAATTGACGTTTCGGGCAAAATCCCTTCATCAGGAATAATGAAGGGCTTTTGCCCGAAACGTCGATTTTGCTGCTCCTTGGATGCTGCCTGAACTGCTGTGCTCTTCCAGCACCACTGACCCAGAATGGTGTTAGAAAAGTCTGGCAAGAACATTGGAAGAAGTACGTTAGAATGTGTGATGACCTGAAAGAGACAAAGAGAGCATATTGATGTGAAAACTCCATGAAGACAGATTAGGAGTTATGTATTGTAACTGTAAAACAGAGCTTGGTATAAGATTAGCATGTATCATAGCGTCTTGTATAAAGCCTAATAAGTAGTGTGACTGAAGAATCTGCCCGAAGATGGTTCTTCACTTTGCCTTCTCCCCTACCAGTTTGTATCAAATCCAAAACATACCCCATGGCATAAAAACTTGTGACAACAGAATCTGCAATGGAAACAGGAGCAGGAGTAGGCCATTTGGCCCTTCAAGCCTGCTCCACCATTCAAAAGGATCATGGCTAATCATCCAACTCACTCCCCTCTTCCCATTTCTCTCCCTTCACTTCTTGTCCCCTTTAGTCCAAATAACAATATCTAACCTCTCGTTGAGAACATTCAATGTTATGGCATTCTGTGGTAGAGAATTCCACATGCTCATCACTCTCTGGGTGAGGACATTTCTCTTCAGCCCAGTCCAAAATGGCCAACCCCATATCCTTACACCAGATGCCTGGTTCTTATTTACTTGAGATATTTCCTGAGCAAGCTGTTCTGAGATGTTATTACATACCTCTGAAGTAGACAGGATTTGAAGCTAAGCCACCTGGCTGAGAGGTAGAGACACCACCACAGCACCACATGCTCTCAGAACATTAGTTTAAGGTTCTGGATGACTAGTTCAGTGGCATGACTGCAATGCCACCACCTCTGACCCTCTCTTATTTGGATTAACAAATCTTTTCATCACTGAATAACTTGACTTTCGGAACTGGTCTGGTTAAAGATATAAACTCTCCCATTAATAAAGGGATCTATAGTGCGAGACTCTCGCACCTACCCCTCACTACACTTCAAAAATGCACTTGACATTAGTTCCTTAACTCCCTCTAACTCTCTATTGCAGGTTGGAGGAGTGAAAGGGGGAGTGCCACTGGGGAATGTTTTAAGTGTGACACGCCCTCCTGCATTCACCTTCAGTGGGATTGTCGTTGCCAGGAGACTAACGAAGAATTTAAAGGTGATTGAAGTTTGAAGTTAAAGAATTCCAAATTCACTGTCAAAGCACGAAACTAACTTTTGTTTTCAAATTGCTTTTATGATGGAAGGAGAGAACAGCTTTGAAGCGAGCTGCAAAGATACCAACGGTTACCAAGATTATAAACGAACAGGTCTGTAATATTCTCTCCATCAATAAGAGTGCTGGCAATCCTCCATTGCTTTTGTCACTGCTGATAGATTAACTGTTTTGTCAGGATTGCCAAGTTTGGGTGAGTGTATCACTGGATGTCTTGATAAATGACCTTTGGCCTCCAACTACAACCCCCCACCCAGCATCTACCTTCTGCTAGGTTCTTGTGTTTGGTTACTCTTCCCTCACAGTACCCCAACCAATCTGGAAAGACAAAGATTCTTCCTTGCCAAATTCGATTGCTGAACAACAGCCTTTTCCACTATGCCCCCCCACCCAGCTCCATAAATTGACATGGGTGGAAAACAGACCCAATTTATTCCAATGCCCTTATTCTTTTTTCAGTTTTTGCTCAAGACAATGTCCAGAAAATGTGTCATGAGTCCTGGAAATCCAGGTCAATCCTGGATGTCGGTAACCCTACATGCGATGCAGGTTCGGGGGTGACGAGTCCTCCTTTGACTACCTCTCCCTCTCTGGGAGATACATGGAACCTCAACGTGACAACAGCACTGCAGAATCCAGGCATTCTGATTGGGATGTTGAGAAACATGGGTGTGAGTGCATTCTAGTTGCTCTTTGAAAAGAAACAAAGCAGTTGTAATTCAGAGGATGCCTTCAAAATACAAAGGTTTGGGTTCAAATCCCACACTAGGACTTAACTCAAGGTTGGTGTTCCATTGTTGTGCTGAAGGAGTAAAGCTAAAGTTGCCATAGTCCCAGAAGGCTACTCTTTCATTAGAGAGACAAACTGGTGCTGTTTAACCTGAGGGTCACCATGCCTCAGGCGAGGGGAGAGGTTGAGAAGGAGAAAGACTGAAAGACTGAAGCGACTGGGCTTGTATACCCCTGAGTTTAGAAGACTGAGAGGGGATCTGATTGAGACATATAAGATTATGAAAGGATTGGACACTCTGGCAACAGGAAACATGTTTCCGCTGATGGGTGAGTGCCGAACCAGAGGACACAGCTTAAAAACACGGGGTAGACCATTTAGGACAGAGATGAGGAGAAACTTTTTCACCCAGAGAGTGGTGGCTGTGTGGAATGCTCTGCCCCAGAGGGCAGTGGAGGCCCAGTCTCTGAATTCATTTAAGAAAGAGTTGGATAGAGCTCTCAAAGATTGTGGAATCAAGGGTTATGGAGATAAGGCAGGAACAGGATACTGATTAGGAATGATCAGCCATGATCATATTGAATGGCGGTGCAGGCTCAAAGGGCTGAATGGCCTACTCCTGCACCTATTGTCTATTGTCTATTGTCTATTGAGAATCCTTCATGGTAATCTCAGTTGGTGCGGGCATTGAACCTGCGCATCGTTCTAAATCACAGACCAACCAACTGAGCTAACTGACCCCGAACTGACAGATTGCTGCATTGCTGGAAGTGCTGACTTTGAGATGACACATTAGTCCAAGACCTTGCCTGCTAAAAAAATCCCATAGTGCTAATGGAAGGGGAGCAGGAGAACTCCCCCTTCACATCCTGGCCAATATTTATCCCTCATACACCATGTGAAGGTGGATAATATCCTCATCACCTCATTGCTGTTTGTGGGATTTTACTGTGTACAAATTGGCTTCCCTTTAACGGTCAACATTAGCTGCTAAGTTTCTGGAAAGAACGAAAGAGTTGCATTTGCAAAGCATTTTTTTTATGACCACTAGATGTCCCAAGGTGCTGTACAAACAGTGAATTTTTGTGAACTCACTTCTGTGAATTATAGTCACCATTGTAGTTTCAGAAACGAGGTAGCAAAATGTATAATAACTCCCACAAGCAGCAATCTGACAACAACCAGGTAACCTGTTGTTTGTAGCTTTTCATTCTCCTGTCTAGATCATTATCCACTCCTTTGTCTATCCAAATGTTCTCTCTTTGAGCTCTACCTGCACCTGATATTTACTCCTTATTTCCTCCTCCCACCTTATCGTCTGCATCAAAAACAACTTGTTTTGAATTACCATCAGTTCTGGGGAAGGATCACCGGACTGGAAACATTAAGTTTGGGTGAATGTATCACTAGATGTCTTGATATATGACCTTTGGCCTCCAACTGCAACCCCCACCTCTACCTTCTGCTAGGTTCTTGTGTTTGGTTTGATTTCCCTTCACAGATGCTGCCAGACCTGCTGAGCTTTTCCACTTTTTGTTTCTGTTTTATTGTGCTGTTGTTGGGGAGCTCTCATGATCAAGTAAGTCTATTAGCCTGTGCTCAGGTAGGAACGATGTCAACGCTTTGGGGAGGGTGCAGAAACGATTTTGAGAATGGATCCAGAAATTGGAGCCTTCATTGATGAGGATAGATTGAAGACACTGGAACCCTTCTCCTTGGAGAAAACAAAGCTGGGAGGAGATTTGAACGAGGTTGGGTAGAGGAGATAAGGAAAAGCTGTTCTCGTTCATAAAAGAGGAAAGAACAAGAGAATACAGATTTAACGGGATGTTCAGATGAAGCAAAGGTGATGTGAGAAAAACTTCTTCACGCAGCGAGTAGTGAGAGAATGGAGTTGACTGTCTGGAAATGTGGTGGATAGGATCGCAGAATCCCTACAGTGTGGAAGCAGGCCACTTGGCCCATCAAGTCCACACTGACCCTCTGAACAGCATTCCACTTACACCCATTCCCCTACCCTATATTTCCTATGGCTAGTCTATCCAGCCTGCACACTATGAGCAATTTAACATTGGCAATCCACCTAACTACACATCTTTGGACAGTGGGACGAAACCGGAACACCTGGAGGAAACCCACGCATACACGGGGAGAATGTGCAAACTCCACACAGTTGCCCGAGGATGGAATCAAACCTGGGTCCCTGGCGCTGTAAGGCAGCAAGGCTAATCACTGGGCCACTGCGCTGTGGATATGAGGAAAAGGCAGGAAATTGGCATGAGATAATTGATGGGCTGAATGGCTCCCTTCACCGCTATAATAATTGACTGATTCTGAAGTCTCTGTGGGATTGGTAACCACATCTGCTGACTCCCTGAGGCAACAGTGCCACTCAGACACTGTAAGAAACTAAGGAGAAACAAAATCATTTAATTTAATTCACCATCTCTCACCTGGGTGAACAGGAAAATGGAAAGAGGAACAAGAAAAAACCATTCAGCTCTTTGAGTCAATTCCATCATTCAGTTAGATCATGGATGCTAATTACCTCAATCTCCATTTTAGCACATGCTTGCTCAGTGGTTAGTATTGCTGCCTCACAGTGCCAGGGATCCAGGTTCGATTCCAACCTGTCTGTGTGGGATTTGCACATTCTCCCCGTGTCTGCGTGGGTTTCCTCCGGGTGCTCTGGCTTCCTCCCACAGTTCAAAGATGTGTGGGTTAGGTGGGTTGGCCATGCTAATGCCCATAGTGTCCAGGCTAGGGGGGTTAACTATGATAAATGTATTGTTACATAGATAGGGTGGATGCTTTTAGGAGGGTCAATGCAGACTTGCACTGTAGACACTCCACCACAAAGAGATCTTGATCGATGGGGTCAATGGGCTGGGGACTTGCAGATGGAGTTTAATTTGGATAAATGTGAGGTTTTGTATTTTGGTAATACAGGACTTATACAATTAATGGCAGGGCCCTGGGTAATGTTGTTGTAAAGAGGCCATCAAATAACGCTGGGGAGCATCTCAGAGACCTCCTCATCCAAGGGTCTGTCATCAATCTGAAGACCCTTGAATGCATCCCACAGCAGACTAGATACCACGAGCTCAGCAACACCCAGCCCTGAAAGAAGAAGGCCTTCCACTGGCTTAAGAACAAGGCAGCTGGAGCAGACAGTATTCCCACTGAGGCATTGAAGTGCAGAGGCACGAGCTCCCAGAGCAGCTACGTGCCCTCGCCTGCCTTATCTAGAAGGAGGGGAGCATCCCAGGAGAGCTCCGAGATGTCACCATCGTGAGTATTCCCATAAAAGGAACATGTTCATCTGTGGTAACTACAGGGGAATCTCCCCGCTGTTGGCCATTGGAAAAGTCATCGTCAAGGTCCTCCTCAACTGTGTCCTCCCTGCGGCTGAGGAACTCCTGGAATCGCAGTATGGCTTCTGGCCACAGGGGGGCAGAATGGATGTGATTTTCATGATGTGACAACTGCAGGAGAAAAGTAGAGAACAGAACCTTCTCCAGTACATGGCTGCCCCGACCTTACAAGGACTTTTGACACCATCACTCAGGAAACAATATGGAGTGTCCTTCTCCACTTTGGCTACACCACGAAGTTTGTCCCCATCCTTCGCCTGCTCCACGATGACATGGAAGTCATGACAAATGGCTCCCCCATCGACCCATTCCCCGTTCGGACCGGGTTCAGGCAGGGCTGTGTCATTGCGCCAACACTGTTCCTGATCTATCTCGCTGCAATGCCTCACCTCACCGCCGACAAGCTCCCCGGTGGAGTGGGGCTAAGATACAGAACCAGCAGGAAATTATTCAACCTCCCCCCGCCTTCAAACCAAAACCAAACTCACCCCAACCAGCGTCATCGAGCTGCAGTAGGTGGTTGATGTTTGTGGGTGTGTGTGTGTGCAATCTCAGAGGGCAAAGTCCAGGTTATTGTCAGCTTCTTTCCAGAGGCACGTAAAAGCATGAGTCTCACCCTGAAGGTCCTCCACCAACCTGGGCCGGTATTGCAGAGCTGACCCCTGATCATCAAGGTCAATGGCTAGGCCTTAGAGAAGATTGACCACTTCCAATAACTTAGCAGTGTCCTGTCGACCAAAGCAGATATTGATGCAGAGATCCAGCACTGCCTCCAGTGTGCCAGCACAGCCTTCAGCTGCCTGAGGAAAACAGTGCCTGAGGACAACAATACCAGATCCCAACACCAAGCCCATGATATATAGAGCTGTGGTGGTTCCCACCCTCTTAGATGGCTCTGAGACGTGGACGGTCTACAGCAGACAGCTCAAGGCTGTGGAGCAGTCCCACCAACACTGCCTCCGCTAGATGCTGCCAATCCGCTGGGAAAACAACGTACCAACACCAGCGTCCGCGACCAGGCCGACATCCCCAGCATTGAGGCACTGACCACCACACACACACACACACACACACACACACACTCCAATCCCCTCCCTCTTGATCGGAGCATGGCGTCCAGGTGACTGACACGAGACTCTTGAGCAGGTGCTCTATTCCCAGCTCCAAACTGGTAGGTGAGCCCCAGGTGGACAGGAGAAGCTGATACCCTCAAGGCCTCACTGGTGAAGTGCGGCATTCCCACAGACACTTGGGACTCACTGGCCCAAGACCTTCCTGAAGTGCAGGAGAGGCACCTTGAGACTTGTCATTGGGAAAAAGTAGAAGTTGGGTGCAAGCAGCAGAAGTAGCGCGCTTCTACCCCAATACCCCACCCACCCCTTCCCTCGACCACCTTCTGCCCAAGTGTAACAGAGCCTGTGGTAGCCTCATCGATCCGTACAGCCACCTATGGGCTCACCCTGAGAGTGGAAGAGAGTCATTCTCGTCTGTGTGGGACCGCCAATGATGATGATGCAGAACAGAGAGACATTGAGGGGTTCAGGTACACAATTCTTTGAAATTTGCATCACAGGTAAACAGGGTGGTTAAATAAACTTTTAGTATGCTTGCATTCTTTGCCCTGACCTTTGAGTATAGGAGTTGGGACATCATGTTAAGGTTGTACAGGACATTGGTGAGGCCATTTTGGAGTACTGTCCAACTCGTCCATGCCAATCAGATATCCTAACTTAATCTAATCCCATCAGCCAGCATTTGTCCCTATTCCCACTAAACCCTTCCTATGCATGTACCCATCCAGATGCCTTCCAAATGTTGTGATTGTACCAGCCTCCACCACTTCCTCTGGCAGCTCGTTCCATTCACATACCACCCTCTGCATGAAAAAGTTGCCCTTCAGGTCCCTTTTCAATTTTTCTCCTCTCACCCTAAACCTATGCCCTCGAGTTTTGGATTCCCCTACCCTGGGGAGAAGACCTTGTCCATTCACCCTATCTGTGTCCCTCATGATTTTATACACATCGATAAGGTCATCCCTTCAGCCTCTAATGCTCCAGGGGAAACAGTCCAAACCCTCCAATCCTGGAAACATCCTTGCAAATCTTTTCCGGACCCTTTCAAGTTTTACAACATCCTTTCTATAGGAGGGAGACCAGAACTGAACACAGTATTCCAAAGTTGGCCTTGTTTGCAGAAAGCAAACTGATTACACCCGAGCCAAAATCTTGACCCTGGAGGTGGGGTAGTTCTTCATAGAGGTTTGATTAGCTGTAAAGGTAATATTGGGGTAAAGGGGATTAACTGTCCTTTCTGAAGCTTATAGAGAGATAATTTCCTAGGTATTGTCTAGTGTAATATAGTTTGTAGTTTTCTTCCATGTAATAAACTTTTATGTTCTTTTGTTGAAAGTACATTGGCAGCCTCTTGTGGATATGTTCTCCATGGTAAGCAGAAGAATAAGACGAGAACTTATTGAGGCAGGTTTCACTTTAGGATCTTATTTATCCTGTATTACCATCCTGCGAAATAATAACAATATATCCAGTGACAGAAATATCTAAATGGAGCAGAAAGTTAATCATCGGACTCGCTTCTCCATTCTCCAGGTGCCACCATTTTCCTCGAACCCCCCTCAGAAGTTCTGCACCTTCCGTGTTCAAGGGTTCCTGGAGGAATACCTGCCCGACAAGCTTCGTGGCATCACTTACGGCCCTGCCCTCGCCAGTCAGCTCTCGAAAGAAATGAGTGACGAGATTAAAACGTTTGCAAAGGGGATTCTGCCGCCCAGATACAAGCTGGTGTGCATGGTAACACTGGGCGAGAAGAGAAATGAGGATGCTGTGTTGACCAGCCGGGCACTCTGGGACAGTTACGCAGACACCTTTGTGTCCCATTGCTCTGAGTGTGGCACCATGTTTTGTGTGGCCTGCATCTTCGCTGTGTACTGTGAGTGAACAACTCTTGGGCTGGAGGCTTACAGTATCCGAAGGATTACATCAGCTTGGGTTGAATAGAGGAGATTGCTGGGGTCTAACTGCTGTGCTGAGAGGTAGCTGGAGACAATTGTTTTCCTTTGGTGTGAGGGAAACTCTTTATCAACTGCTTTGTCCACCTGTTCATTGCTCTGAACCCCTTCTAAAACTGTACCCGTTATGTTGTGTTGTCTGCTCGTGTACCCTGTTATGACACAGGTAAACCCTTCTGCTAATTTAACCAAACTCACAGAAAAAGTCACCTTGCCTCGGAATCTGTTAAAGTATGAGTAATAGAGATCTACCCCAAATCTCACCGTTTAAAGACAAAGAAACAATTTTATTCTTTAACTCCAAAAGAGATAATTAAACAATTATCGACAACTGTATGCCTCCTTTGTCTTAACGATTTATCTACCTCCCACTCTATAACAATATACTGACCCGATAATGCCCCTATTAAATTTATGGAAAATCAATTTTCAAAACCAGCCAGCTGTGCCGATCCTCCACTGTGTCTTCCTGGGTCATCTTTGGTCTTCTGCTGTACAGATTCTTCAATCCTTTTAGAGAGAAGGATTGCGGGCAGTCTGTATGGCAGTAGGTGCTCTTATCTCTGGCTAACTGTCCAAAATGCCTGCTTTTTATACCCCAAAACACTGGATCATCTCATTGGTTTGATGTTGTCAAACTAGCAAAATTCAAATTCGATTGGGTTTTAGTATCTTGAGGCATTATTTAAACTGATTGGTTGAATTCAATCTGCTGTGAAAACGATGAGGTATCTTTTGTTACAGCTCAAATGTTACATCTTCCAATTATCCAGTACACTCTGAGCCTGCAGTCAGTCACATGACAGGCTTGTCAGCTTTTCAACTTTCACTGTAACTTAAAGGTACAGTGCACACTTTCAACTCCACAACAACCCAAAATGTCTCACCTCATAATGTGATGCCCAGAACGACCCACAGTAACTCCAGGTTTGACATTATCAGTATGCTGAGGCTTGAGTTCTGTCCTCTTGTATTCTACCCACCTTGATATATAAAGGTCATAAGTCAATCCTTCTTTAGTTTCTGTTCATGCCATTTTAATGATTTGCACACCCCGGTCCGCAGTCTGTTTTAACATCCAATGCACCCCTGCCCATCTGAGCAAACTCTACAGACCAGGTTCAACAGTCTTCATGGCTCTGGTAGGATATCCAGTTGTTTTCAGAGAGCAGAAAGTTCATTGGTTACCAATCTATGCTCTTCCATGGAAACAGGACTCCTTGGATTAGGAAGGGGGGAAAAGTCATTCTGAGATCTTCCTCCAGTAAAGCGACCACCTGCCCCTTAGCTATAAATGTTGAATGTGAACAGGATTGAGTTTGATGCATTGCTTTACATGGGCAGTTGAAGACAAATGGGATAAAGGGATCAAGGGTAGGATTGTTGCTTGCACGGAAGATAACCCCTGTATGATTGGGCTGAAAGGCCTGGTTCAGTGCTGTCTGAAGTCTAATTAGATGAACATCACAGCTTACAAGTGAGGAACATGGCCTAGGGATGCGCCTGGTGATTGGAAATCTGGTGTTTATGAAAACGTGTTGCCTTCAGGGAATGAAGAGATGAAGCATAAAGCGAAACACCACATCCATGGGATGCATTGCGATGACCCCAGTACAAAGCCTTCAGCCACCCAGTTACTGTGAAAACCACATGCATTTTCCCATTCCTTACAGCACTCCAAGACCCAGCTTTGGAGCAGGTTGCTGTGGCTGGGTGGGTGGGTGTTTTGTTACGAATGGTCCTCAGGTCCTGTATGACCTCAGTGCTGCTGGAGGTTCCCAAATACCAATCGGAGTGAGCAGGCTGCATGGTTGTAAAGCCAGGCATGCTGGGATATGTCAACTGTGACCCTGCTTTTTCATTGACTGAGGTGGAAGTGTCAGGCCACATTGTGTCAATTGTTCTCATGGCAACCGGTCACCCTGGGGTAACTCGTAGCCAAGTGAAAACATCTCAAAGCAAACAGCTTTTGGTTAAGTTGCTGAACAAGCTTTGGACACTGTTAGGGTTCATCATAAAAGAAAGACAGCCATTTGTTTGATTGCTAAAGCACCACCTCTGTATGTCCTATTGTCCTTCAGTCAATGACATTTGGTTTTGAAGTATAGTCAGTGTTGTCATGTAGGAGAAAGTGAGGACTGCAGATGCTGGAGATCAGAGCTTAAAAATGTGTTGCTGGAAAAGTGCAACAGGTCAGGCAGCATCAAAGGAACAGGAGAATCAACATTTCAGGCATAAGTCCATCTTCACGAATGAGGAGGGTGTGCCAAGCAAGCTAAGATAAAAGGTAGGGAGGGGGGACTTGGGGGAGGGGCGTTGGGAATACAATAGGTGGAAAGAGGTTAAGGTGAGGGTGATAGATCAGAGAGGGGGTGGGGGCGGAGAGGTCAGGAAGAAGATTGCAGGTCAAGAAGGCGGTGCTGAGTCTGAGAGTTGGGACTGAGACAAGGTGGGGAGACGGGAAATGAGGAAACTGGAGAAATCTGAGTTCATCCCTTGTGGTTGGAAGGTTCCTAGGCGGAAGATGAGGCGCTCTTCCTCCAAGCGTCATGTTGCCATGGTCTGGCGATGGAGGAGGCCAAGGACCTGCATGTCCTTGGTGGAGTGGGAGGGGGAGTTAAAGTGTTCAGCCATGGGTTGTTTGGTGCAGGTGTCCCAGCGGTGTTCTCTGAAATATTCTGCAAGTAGGCGGCCTGTCTCCCCAAGAAAGAGGAGGCCACATCGGGTGCAGCGGATGCAGTAAATGATGTGTGTGGAGGTGCAGGTGAATTTGTGACGGATATGGAAGGATCCCTTGGGGCCTTGAGGGAAGTGAGGGGGGAGGTGTGGGCGCAAGTTATGCATTTCTTGCGGTTGCAGGGGAAGGTGCCGGGAGTGGTAGTTGGGTTGATGGGGGATGTGGATCTGACAAGGGAGTCGCGGAGGGAGTGGTCTTTCCAGAACGCTGATAGGGGTGGGGAGGGAAATATATCCTTGGTGGTGGGGTCTGTTTGGAGGTGGCAAAAATGACGAAGGATGATACGATGTATCAGGAGGTTGGTGGTGGAAGGTGAGGACCAGTGGTGGCGATTGAAGGGGCAGGGTTCAAGGGCGGAGGAGCGGGAAGTGGAGGAGATATGGTGGAGAGCATTGTCAACCACGTCCGAGGGCAAATTGCGGTCTCTGAAGAAGGAGGCCATCTAGGTTGTTCGGTTTTGGAATTGGTCCTCCTGGGAGCAGATGCGGCGAAGGCGAAGGAATATGGGATGGCGTTTTTACAGGGGCAGGGTGGGAGGATGTGTAATCTGGGTAGCTGTTGTCATGTAGCCAATTTACACACAGTATGATCCCACAAAAAACAATGTGTTAATTGCCAGCTAAATATAAATATAGGCCTGGGAGGTAAGGGAGATCTCCTTTCTTCATCTTCCATTATGGGACTTTTTAACCGACACCCACATTTTACCTTCATTACGTTTTAACTCTGCATGTGGAAATGCTACCTCTGATAGAGCAGTACTTGTTCAGGATTGCATACACTTTATGTTCAAGTCCATAGAGTGGAACCGGAGTCCACAACCTTCTGAAGCCGAGGTGAGACTGTTCCCAGCTGAACTGAGCTGGTCACAGATAATAAGAGGGGAGCTAGAATCATTACAGAATGATTACGGTGCAGAAGGAGACATTCAGCCTGTGGTACCTGTACTATCTTGATTATCTAGTGTGAATCTCCTGTCTTCTTCCTATCTCCCTGTACAACGTCATTAGTGAAGAAACATTGCAGCTCAGTGGTTAGCACTGCTGTCTCACAGCACCAAGGACCCAGGTTCGATTCCAGCCTTGGGTGACTGTCTGTGTGGAGTTTGCACATTCTCCCTGTGTCTACGTGGATTTCCTCCCAAAGTCCAAAGATGTGTAAGTTAGGTGAATTAGCTATTCTAAGTTGCCCATAGTGTTAGGTGCATTAGTCAGAGGGTAAATGGGTCTGGGTGGGTTAATCTTCGGAGGGTCGGTTTGGATTTGTTGGGCCGAAGGGGCTGTTTCCACACTGTAGGGAATCTAATCTAATCCTATGAATCTCTTGGATGCCACAATCAAACCCGCCTCAACTTTATTTCCAGGCAATAGCCTTCCAATCTCAACCACACAGTGTGTGAACATGTTTTTCCTCACAATACCCTTGCTTCATTTGCATATCACCTTAGACCTGTGCCCTCTCCTTATTTCTTTTACAAGCTGAAACAGCTTCTATCCGTTCTGTTTGACTCATTCATGATTTTAAAAGTTTCTGTCAGGTCTCCCCTCAGCCTTCTTCTCATCCCAATTAGGGCAGGGACCCAGGTTCGATTCCAGTCTCGGGTGACTGTCTGTGTGGAGTTTGCACATTCTCCCCGTGTCTGTGTGGGTTTGCTCTGGTTTCCTACCACAGTTCAAAGATGTGCAGGTCGGGTGAATTGGCCATGCTAAATTGCCCCATATTGTCTAGGGATATGTAGGCTTAGTCATGGGAATTGCAATGTTACAGGGATAGGTCTGGGAGGGATGCTCGTCGGAGGATCGGTATGGATTAATGAACTGAATGGCCTGCTTCCACATTGTAGGGATTCAATAATTCCCCAGTCAATATTGAAAGCTAATGTTCGTCGTACCTGGAACAATTCTAGTGAATTGCCTCTGCACGCCCTCCAATGCATTTGCCTCATTCTGATAACATGGCACCCAAAACTGTACACAATATTCCAGCTGTGGGCCAAACAAGTGTGCTGTACAAGTTCAACATCACCCACTTGCTCTTGTATATCATGCCCCTCTTATTAAAGCCAAGAACACTAAGCTTTATTTACTGCTCTCTTCACCTGTTCTGTCTCCTTCAATGATCTGTGCACATCAGTCTTCATCAGGAAAGCCACTGTCACTGAAATGAGGAAGTGTTAGATAAATTAGCAGTGAAGACAGCAGATCTCTGTATAAAACACAGAATGGGACAAATCACCAACAATTGTCCAAGTGTTAATCTGAAAGTGACGACTCAGTGAGCTGACCAGCAAAGGACAGGAGCCTTATGGGAAGCAAACAGTGAAAGACAAATTATATAATACGTTCTGATATTGCTGACAAACACAATACCAGAGTCATGATTTACTGTACAATTGTGGAGGATGGAAATAGATGATTTGGTAGAAAAAAATGAAGCTTCCTTTGCCAGTTTTGATTCCTCTCAACTGGACAGGATAACGAAGCAATAGCAGATTGGAGAGTGACTTATAGCCCTCTGTTTGCATTGACCTCAGTTGGTCAAAAAGCTATCCTGGGTCACTGTGTCTCTACTGATCCCTAAAGCTGCTCCAATGCTTGGGGACTGACACTGGGAACTCAGTGAGAAAGGAGGTCTCAAGTCTGTCTGACTATTGGCAAGTTAGAATCTGGCTGCCCTAATGTGCTGTCGCCAATGTGGGAACTCTTACCATAACCCGATCACAGGTAAATGCCGGGCAAATGGGAGGCGTATCTGTGATTGTTACACAAAATCCCGCATCCCTGTGGGGAAGGGAATTCCACAGTTTAATGACCTTCTGAAAGAAAAATAATTGTCCTATCTCTATCTTAAAAGGGAGACATAATGTTAGTGACCAGGAATTTCTAAATGATTGATGTAAAAGTCAATTTGTTTTCACTGGTATAATCAGTCACCTTTACAGTTACAAAATTTGACAATTTTCCAGGTGGCACTGCAGTGTGGCAGCATTTTACAAGCTGTCTATAGCAGATCTTTCTCTTACATGTCTTATAATTGTTCCGCTATTCTGAACCTCAATTCTAAATCGATCAGAATTACTAACAATGTTCTCTTAAATCTACTTTCAGGTTTAATCAGATTTTAGAGTGGACCTCTCAAATACTAATTCTGGCCTCTTTCTCTGCAGCTTCTCCAGGGCTGTAACACTGTATTCTGCACTCTGTTTTGCTACCCTGATACAATTTGCGTGGTATGCCTCAGAAACCTTCAACCCCAGGGCATCAATGTGGACTTCACCAGTTTCCTCATTTCCCCTCCTCCCATCTTACACCAGTTCCAGCTCAGCACCATCCTCATGACCTGTCCCACCTGTCAATCTTCCTTCCCACCTATCCGCTCCACCCTCCTCTCCGACCTATCACCTTTACCCTTTCTTCCATCCACCTATCGTACTCCCAGCTACCTTCTTCCCCAGCTCCACCCCCTCCCATTTATATCTCCACCCCCCCAGGTTTCCAGCCTCATTCCTGTTGATTATCTTGCTCCTCAGATGCTGCCTGACTTGCTGTGCTTTTCCAGCACCACTCTAATCTTTAATCTAATCTCCAGCGTCTGCAGTCCTCACTTTCGCCTTTGTGTGGTACGGTCTGCCTTAGAGCACGTAATACAATACTTTTCACTGTATCTCAGTGAATGTGACAACAATAAATCAATCAATTAATCAACCCGAAACATGGCAATATGGTGATTCTTATAATGTCTTTTCATTTTTGCATTATTTAAAATTGTGGACAGAATTGAGAAAAGACTGTTTTAAAACAAGTGTTTGAAAAGATTGCTGTATTATTTGAAAAGCAAGTAACCTAACTCTCATATCTTAAATAATTGCTTGAGCAAGCAATAATTGAAATTTTGATTGCAGGTAAATGGAGCTGTGCAATTCTATATTCAGGTGGAGTATTGTTTGACAAGAGGACAAGGATTGGTCTAAGGTCTAGTGACCAGTTATCAATGGTAAAGGCTTTACGCTTGCCAACAGTGGATCTCCACTAGTTCAGGAGATGTCTCTCTGAACTCTGAAGTCAAAACCCACAAAGGAAACTAGTTGATCTTTTCTTCAGCAATTGTTATGGTTTTTAAGAACTAAGTCAGAGATGTTTTCCAAGTGAATCAGCCACCCTGTGCCTTTCACAAACCAGAGCATTCAGGAGAAAAGCTGAGAATCATAGAATCTCTACAGTGTGGAAGCAGGCCAAGAAACCTTCAGATCACAAGAACCAATTCAACTGATCTTATGAACACAGAGTATTGTACCACTTTCCCAGTCTTCCTTTGTCTGTAACCTATTTCCCTGTCCATGTCTTTGTCTGCCTGTGGGAGAGTTCAGGGGATTAAAGTTTGCATTTGTTGTGTGATATACTGACAGTTTTTAACCATTTATCTGTGGCTAGATGTACTTAGGATGTGATTTCACCAAGGCCCTGTACAATAGAAGCATAATATCTTTACTTTTATGTTCAGTTCCTCTTGTAATAAAAGTTAGCTCCCATTAGTCTTCCTGATTACATATTGTAGCTGCATATTAATGTTTTGTGCCTCATCATCTAATCCTGCACCTGGGATTCTGCAGGGATTCTCAATTTAAGTAACATTCTGCAGTTTTTATTCCTACAGTCAGAGTGAACAAGTTCACATTTTCCCGTGTTATACTCCATCTGCCAGATCTTTGCCCTGTTGGATTGCATCACTAAGTCTACTTCACTTAACACTTTCCTCGCTATCTGAGTGTCATCTGAAACTTTAGCCACAATGCCTTTGATGCCCTCACCTAAGTCATTGACGTAAGTTGTAAAAGGCTGAGAGCATAGCCCAAACCCTTGCAAGCCCCCTCTCATCACACCCTACCCCTCTGAAACAGACCCATTTCTGCATACTCTCTACTTTCTGCCTGCCAGCCAATCTTCTATCCATGCTGATATGTTACCCCTATACCATGGATTTCTACTTTGCGCAGTGGGGAGTTGGTTGGCTCAGTTAACTGGATGGCTGGTGTAGATCTGATTGGTACCAACACCAATCTTTGTTGGGGCATGGGTGGGTTAGACACCTGTCGAGAGTGTGGTGCTGGGAAAGCACAGCAGATCGGACAGTTTCCGAGGAGCAGGAGAATCGACATTTCGGGCAAAAGCCTTTCATCAGCCCTTCATTAGATACCTGACCACTTGCCTTATCCTTAGTAGAGAGAACAGCGCTTTGGTTGGACCTCCAACTGGGCAGAGAGTCCAAAAGAAATCTGACTTAAATTTGCCTTCAACAAGGATAGCCCAGTCCACTTGGACTTTGCTATCAGGTGGCATGGGAGCTGTCCTCAAGTTGGCAATGATGGCACTGCCAAGTGCCTCACTTTAACGGATTCCAAACCTTTCAAAACCAATCTTTCAAACTAACAAACCATGGCATGGATGTTGTGTCCAGTGATGAAGGAGTGGTCCTTGCTGCTCACCTTACTGAAGACAGCCCACCAAGGGTAGTACAGGCTTTAGAGTGAAGACCTGCTCTAATCCTCTGGTTCAACATGCCACCTGCTCCATGACATCTCTGGTTTCTGTCTGAGAAGCTTTTCAATTAATCAGGTTGAAGAATCCTTACCGAGTCACAAAGAGTCTAAACTAGCAAGTTAAAATGGGAAAATTAGACCAAGTTTAATGAAAATGGGAAATATAGACTGCGTTTAATTCATCATAGGAGAAATCAAAGCAAAGGTTGGAAAATTCACAGAGAAGGATGGAACAGACATAATTTTTTTTGTTTAAAACAAGGCCAGGTCCTCTTCACACACCACAGTTATTCTCGTCTGCTTCCCCTCTCCCGCTTCACGTCATCACCTTCTGTAGCCTGGGGCAAAGGTAAAAGCTCTTCTGTCAGGGATGTCACTAATGGATGAGTCTTGTTGCTGGTGTTGTTGACAGACTGTAACACTGTGGACATCGCATCGTACAGCAATACTGTTGCAGGCCCATTTGATACAGGAGCCCTGCATGCCCTTGAACGTGGACATTCCAGGCTAATCTTAGAATAAACAGAGTCCTTAAATGGTGCTAGGAATTCAACGCAAAATGACTGGTTCTGAAAAAAATCCAAATTCTTATACTGTGAAAGGAAATACAAATCAGATGCGATTGAATTGACTCAAATGCCATGCAACAACATCTCAAAACACCTTCTACACTTTATTGTTGGTAACTTTACCATCAACCCATGTTTATTTGTTTCCCAAGGTGATTTCTCCTCACTAGTTCTGAAACCTTTAATCTACCTTCATGAAGGCACTCAATGTGACAACCATCATTTTAGTGGCAGACAGTAAGACATGGCTAACCCCAGCTATATCAATCTTCTGACAGTGTTTATTTCCGAGGGTCAGTTGAAGTCATATTCACTAAATCAGATACCTATTTCAAACAGCCATGCTAGACTGAATGGCCTCCTGTGCTGAACCGTTCCCTGATCCCATATCTCTGGCCCCAGCTTGATCAAACAAAGGGTTGGATTGTGAATTGCACCGTAGACACCCACAAACACAGAGACGTATCAGAATACTGCGATTTGATGGTGATGACAGGAATGAACTGGTACACTATTTTGTTGACCTCCATGTTCATGGATGCTTACAGGATCATTTCCAACTGAGGTTCAGTCATTGGTCACCCTTCAAGTTTAATGCCTTGACTGGATGAAAACTGTAGGAAGGAGCTGGTCTTGGCTCTCCTGAAAAGTACTTCTTTGCACAGATAATTTCCCCCAAAACATCGGTTTATCCCTCATTCCTTGGTCAGTCACCTTAAAGGAATTATCTCACTCATTAGCTCCATTGCAACTCTGTGGCAGAGCTTTCAGAAACTTGATCTTTAAGAGAGGAGGGAGTGGGAGAGGGAGCTGGTGGTGGTGATGGTGAGGGAGTGGAGAATTGTGTCCTTGAGTGGAAGCCATCAGCTTTCTGGTGGTGCCACTTCTCAAGGTGCCAAGGGAAGCAAACAATGCCCTTGACTTCACATCCAGTAGCAAACAGCATCATGGATAGATCCATTGTCAGGGGGTGGGGGGGAACAGGAGTGGTCAGTCAGTGGAGTTGTAGCTAAGGTGAGCAGAATCAAGTAGAAGCAAATGCCAGGACAGTTTGAATCTCCAGACAGAGGGTTACCTGAGGGTCCTATCAGCTACTGAACCCAGAGTTTTGTATCTAGCCAATCATCTGTACCAGTTCATCACCGTTGTCACTATCAAATTGCAGTGTTCTGACATGTCTCTGTGTTTGTGGATATCTACAGTGCAATTCACAATCCAACTCTTTGTCTGACCAAGCTGCAGAGAGATTTGTACCTATATGGGATCAGGGAACGGTCCAGCACTGGAGGCCATTCAGTCTAGCATGGCTGTTTGAAATAGGTATCTGATTTAGTCCCATGCCCTGTATGCCCTTCCCCAAAGCCCTGTGAAATGCTCTCCTTCATAAATGTGGCCAGTGGCAAAGTTATAAGTGGATCTGCTTCCATCAACTGTTCAGGCAACACACTCTTCACAACCTCCAAGATACCTCAGACGGAAGGAGTACTTTTTAAAGTGTCGTCTCTGATATAATGTCGGAGTCATGGCAGTTTCTTCATGCACAGCAAGTTCCCACAAACAGCAATTAATTCAATAATCACATTGTTTGTTTTATGTGTGGTTGAGAGGTACAAACGTGCCAGGGCACTGCGAGCTCTTACTTTCCCGGATTTAAAATAGTAACATGTTGTTCTTTCTACTCAGTTGGGAGGGCAGACAATGTCTTATCTGAAAGACAGCATCTGTCAATGCAATGTTGTTTTCCCATATATGTTCACCCAGATAACAGAGACTAGATTACAATTGAGACAGATGTCTTGAAGTTTATCAACAACTCTGACTGTACATTGATACAACATCTCAATCTGTGATGATGATGTGGCTTTAAGAAATGAATTTTTTTCCTGTTTTTGTTTTGAAGAGAGGTTTTAAGCCATAGGTACAAGTTGTCTCCTTTTAGTCAATATAATAGACAGGTTGTGAAGCTTTGGGGTTTTTTTTGTTTAAGTTGGAACAATAGAAGCAGCCTGAATGGGTGGGGTCAGGCTCCCATAGAATCAAAGTTTTAACTAAGCAGTTGTTAGGGCTTTGAAGCTGGTTGTGGAAGCTACTACATCCCTGTCTCTCAGCTACAGCTAAAAGCTTGGATTCTCTCTCTGCTACTGGAATCACCTGTGAGACAATCTATGTCACTGCTTTGCCTTTGCAAAGGGTGTGTTTATGGCAGGTTACTAAACTCAGACAGTTCAATTGCTGTTTAGTAGCTAAATAATCTATTACACTGTTTGGTTTTCCATTAGAGTTAAAGATGCATCAATTCTTCTTTATTTTGTTTATATTTTAACTGTAAGGTAAGAATAAAGTGTGTTTTGCTGAAAGTGAAGTAATGTAACCAATTGAATTACATCCGGAACGCAGCACTTTACACTTGCTCTTAAATAAAATAAAAGTTAGGATCTAGGCTATCTCCTCGATGGTCTGGTCCATAACAGTAGACAGTCTGGGTCATAAGCTCACTTACATTACTCATGCATTAGAGTTATAGTGGAGTGATTGACTTGCTGAACTAAGCTGCACTAACTGTTCGGTCTGGCTAACTGCTACAGATCAACTCACAGACTCTTGCAAGTAAGATGGTCACGAGAAGGTCACATCTCATGATGTCATCTAAGACCACCTACTTTAATCTCTGTGTCATCACCCAACTCTGTCTCTGCTCGTCTGTTGCTGAAATCCTCACTCATGCCTTTGTTACCTCGAGACTTGACTGTTCCAGCACACTCCTGGCCTCCCTATTCTACCTTCCGAAGCTGATCTCTTGTGCTGCTGCCTCTGCCAAATCTTGTATAAAGGCCAGTTTTACCATAAACTCCTCTGGTCCCTGACTAATGTTGGTTAAGCTCAACCTTGATTTAAAATTACTGTCCTCATTTTCAAATTCGTCCATGGCCTCAACTCTCTGTAAACTCCTCCACCCCACCACCTTACAAGATCTCTGCAGTGCTTCCATTTAGATTACTTACAGTGTGGAAACAGGCCCTTTGGCCCAACAAGTCCATACCAACCCACCGAAGCGAAACCCACAGACCCATTCCCCTACATTTACCCCTTCACCTAACACTACGGGCAATTTAGCGTGGCTAATTCACCTCACCTACACATTTTTGGATTGTGGGAGGAAACCGGAGCACCCGGAGGAAACCCACGCAGACACAGGGAGAATGTGCAAACTCCACACAGAGAGTCGCCTGAGGCAGGAATTGAACGCGGGTCTCTGGTGCTGTGAGGCAGCAGTGCTAACCCCTGTGCCAACGTGCCGCCCGTGAAGTCCTTGTGTATCCCTGATTATAATCACTCCGCAACCCACTCTCCCACCTTCAGCTGCCTAAGCGACAGGCTTCAGAACCTCCCTCCTCAGTTAGGGATGCTCCTTAAAATCCCCTTTGACCAAGATTTTGGACAAATACTCCAACTGTTACTCTCCTGAGAAGTCCTTGGGACCTTTTGTTATGTTCAAGGTGTTGTATAAATACAAGTTGTTGGTCTTCTGAGAACCCACCATTTTGTGACAGAATTACATTCTCACCTCTGCGGTTGTAATGATTATTAATTCGAGGTAATTCACTCGTATGCACCTTCTTTCAGGTGCATGCTGTTAGGTTGGCACCCTGTTGTTGTTGTAGATTGACCACTCGTGGCACCTTGTGGTATTTTCCACCTCTACCCATATTTGTACTGGGTAAGCAGTGTTTGAGGTGGCTCACTGTCACCAATCCTCTTTTGTATTTCCTTTGTCTTGGGTCAATCGGCTGACTAGTGGTCGAGGATATAGCACCATGAAATATCAAAGAGGAGACACTGATCTTAAATGACATGCATGGTGGCAAAAAATACAACCACATGTGGTTAAACATATCGGGTGGCAGAGTGGCTAGCTCTCTTAGCTCACAGCACTCAAGACCTGGAGTCAATTCCAGCCTTGTAGAATTTGAATGTCCTGTCTGTGTGGGTTTCCTCCCACAATCCAAAGATGTTTGGGTAGGATGCTCTTCAGAAGGTCCTTGATGGGCTGAATTACCTTTTTTCTGTAATGTAGGGACTCTAGTACTAAGGGAGCTAGTACAACTACAGCAGAACTCACCATCTCCCACAGATTCTTTTTATTTCAAAAATATATTTTATTCATTAAAAAAAATTATACATATATATAGTCACAAGCATGGTTTTGTTCTGTACGGTAGCTCATCAAGGGAACAAATAAACATTGGAGTTTGACTCTATCCAAACAAACCACTGGCATTTACTTGAAACAGACTATATCACACTGGGAGTGTTCAGTAACTTGATAGACCCCCATTTACCTTCAGCAGGATGACCTCAGGTGGTGGTCTTTTCCCACTGTGCCTTGGCAGCAGCTGCTCCAAGCTTTACTGCCTCCCTCAGCATGTAGATTAGATTACTTACAGTGTGGAAACAGGCCCTTCGGCCCAACAAGTCCACACCGACCCGCCGAAGTGCAACCCACCCATACCCCTACATTTACCTCTCACTTAACACTACGGGCAATTTAGCATGGCCAATTCACCTGACCCGCACATCTTTGGACTGTGGGAGGAAACCGGAGCACCCGGAGAAAACCCACGCAGACACGGGGAGAACGTGCAAACTCCACACAGTCAGTCGCCTGAGTCAGGAATTGAACCCGGGTCTCAGGCGCTGTGAGACAGCAGTGCTAACCACTGTGCCACCGTGGCGCCCATAACCATGGAATGTGCCAGTCTGCAACACTCAGTCAGGGTCAACTCCTTGCTCTGGTTTTGGCCAGACCAAAGAGTGTCTTTCACCGTGTTGATGGTCCTCCAGCCACAGTTGATGTTTGTCTTGGTGTGCGTCTTGGGGAACAGCCTGGAAGACCCACAGGTTTCGGGCAGATCAAAGAACATCTTTCACTGAGTTGATGAGAGCTCAGGTGCCATCTCCTATAGACGGTGCATAACCTCAGCAGAATGGGTGAAACCAGTGTAATGTTAATCCTTTCAGAACCATTACCTTACACAACATCAACCACCTCACAATTATTCTGCAGAAATAAACAGGCTGACAAAAGGAATAGAATGGGGTCAAAATCAAGAACAGAAAAATGAAAACGGAATTACATTTTATCTCCACTCTCCTCAATCCTGAAGATATTGTCTCTTTACGAGGTTAAAGCTAACTTATTGAAAACCCCTTAGAGAAATTAAGCGATTATTTATTTATACATAAGCTTCAAATTGCAGAGGTGACATTATTGTTTTTATAATGTTGCCCTGAAGAGGGCACTCTCACAGTCTCTGGCCATCAAATCCAATTGCAAATGAGTAAATCAGAACCTGCTGGTGTGAACCTATGAAGTCATAGAGAGAGTGAAACAGGATCTCTGAAAGTGGATAACATACACGTGAGTCAAACCACGAGAGTGGTATTTCTAACTGTAATCAAGAGGATTATAAACTAGGCCAGCCACAGGACACACCCATGAACAGAATACACTGTAGTTTAATGACAGCAACAGTCTTGCAGTAATGTTTCCATTTCTCCCACAGCTTAGTTTACAGGGAAGTGATGACCAGGTACAAGGAAACAGTCAAAGAATACTAAATGAACTGAAGCCAATCGTGAAATGTGTTACTGTATTGGCTAAAAGAATACATTGAATTTGAAATTACCGCTGAACAAATGGACCTGGGAACGCAAATTCATAGTTCCTTGAAAGTGGAGTCACAAGAAAATAAGGTAGTGAAGAAGGCGTCTTTATTGATCGGTGCATCGAGTACAGGAGTTGGGAGGTCACGTTGCGGCTGTACAGGACATTGGTTAGGTCACTTTTGGAATATTGTGTGCAATTCTGTTCTCCCTCCTGTCGGAAGGATGTTGTGAAACTTGAAAGGGTTCACAAAAGATTGACAAGGATGTTGCCAGGATTGAAGGGTTTGAGCTATAGGAAGAGGCTGAATAGGCTGGGGCTGTTTTCCCTGGAGTGTCGGAGACTGAGGGGTGACCTCATAGAGGTTTATAAAATTATGAGGGACATGGATAGGATAAATAGACAATGTCATTTCTCCGGGGTGGGGAGTCCAAAACTAGAGGGCATAGGTTTAGGGTGAGAGGGGAAAATTTTAAAAGGGACCTAAGGGGCGGCTTTTTCATGCAGAGGGTGGTGCATAAATGGAATGAGCTGCCAGAGGGAGTGGTGAGGCTGGTACAATTATATAACATTTAAAAGGCAGCTGGATGGGTATATGAATAGGAAGGGTTTGAAGAGCCAAATATTGGTAAATTGGACTAGATCGGGTTAGGCTACCTGGTCAGCATGGACGAGTTGAACCGAAGGGTCTGTTTCCATGCTGTCCATCTCTATGACTCTATTGCAGCTCAGGTGATTGCCAAATTGAGCCCAGGTAGGGTCAGCACTGAGCGATAAGTTCACAGCCTGCTTCTTCCGTGGGCCATGGGGCAGCATGGTGGCTCAGTGGTTAGTACTGCTGCCTCACAGGGCTAGGGACTCAGGTTCAATTCCAGCCTCAGGTGAATGTGTGGGTTTCCTCCCACAGTCCAAAGATGTGCTGATTAGGTGAACCTCTTACTTCATCCAGAGAGCCATAATATCTCTGAATAAATTGATTATGAAAATAGCTCTAAGCTGTTGTGCAGCATTGTGGGAGTGCCGTATGGTTGAGTGTGTTGCCTTGCAGGTGAACCTGCCTTAAACCAAGGTGTGATTGGACCTGTCAAGACAGTTTGAGAAACACCTAGACAGCACACTTCACCTGACAAAGGGGCACTGCTCCGAAAGCTGGTAATTTCAAATAAACCTGTTCAACTCTAAACTGGTGCTATGTGACTTCTGACTTTATCTGTCCCAGTCAAACATTGGCACCTCCACATCACCACATTTCAAAGAAGAGCCAATGTTTATCTTTCAATCAATATCACTAACAAAACAGATTATCTGTTCATTATCACGTTGTTTGTGTGAGCATGCTATATGCAAATTAGCTGCCACGTTTCCGTCATTACAACAGCAGTACCCCTTCAAAGGTACTTCGTTAGTTTGAAACACCGAAAATCATAAAAGACATGCAAAGAGTGCATATCTTATTTCCCCGCATTCTCTGACAGAACTGCATAGTAACTGCAGCACAACAGTCTCTCCATATTGAAAGTCATAGAGCCAGAGAGGTGTACAGTATGGGAACAGACCCTTCAGTCCAACTCGTCCATGCCGACCAGATATCCTAACTTGCCAGCATCTGGCCCATATCCCTCCAACCCCTTCCTATTCATATACCCATCCGGATACCTTTTAAATGTTGCAATTGTACTAGCCTCCACCACTTCCTCTGGCAGCTAATTCCACACATGCGTCACCCTCTGTGTGAAAAAGTTGGCCCTTCGGTCTCTTTTATATTTTTCCCCTCTCACCCTAAACCTATACCCTCTAGTTCTGGACTCCCCCACCCCAGGGAAAAGACATTGCCTACTTATCCTATCCATGCCCCTCATGATTTTATAAACCTCTATAAGGTCACCCCTCAGCCTCTGATGCTCTAGGGAAAACAGCCCCAGCCTATTCAGCCTGTCCCTATCGCTCAAACCCTCCAGCCCTGGCAACATCTTGTAAATCTTTTCTGAATCCTTTCAAGTTTCACAACATCCTTCCGATAGGGAGGAGACCAGAATTGCACACAATATTCCAAAAGTGGTCTAACCAATGTCCTGTACAGCCACAACATGACCTCCAAATTCCTATGCTTAATACTCTGACCAATAAAGAAAGCATACCAAATGTCTTCTTCACTATCCTATTTACCTGCAACTCTACTTTCATGGAGCTATGAACCTGCACTCCAAGGTCTCTTTGTTCAGCAATACTCCCTAGGACCTTACCATTAAGTGTATAAGTCTCCAACTGCAAGTTTCTCACTCCACGGGACTTCCACATACAGATTCAGTACAGGTTCAGTAACTTCTAGAGATAGTCAGGAAACAACAAGGAATAATGATTGTTCACCCCTCTCCAAACTGGCCAGAATTTTACTTTAAATTACTATACATTTTGAGATACTCAGGCGAGTCCTTGATTAAAAGGATAAGACAGGCTAAAATGAGTAAATATTGAAGCCAAATATCATACATTCTTCAAACAAGGCCTGTCAAAATGTGAAATAAATTCCCAGATATTGGCAAGAATAATGAAAGAACAAATTGAATGCTGCAAAGTCTAACTATTCTCACTGATGACATATTTATAACCAAAGTTTTGATTTGATTTATCAGTGTCACATCTAAGATATAGCGAAAAGTATTGTTTTACGCGCTATCCAGACAAATCATACCTTACATAAGTACATCAAGGTAATAGAACAGAGTGCAGAATATAGTGCTACAGCTACAGAGAATGTGCAGAGAAAGATGAACTCGAATGAACTCTAATATATGAGCGGTTCGGACATAAGTTTGATAACAGAGGGAGGAAGCCATTCTTGAGTCTGTTGATATGTGTTGTATCATCTGTCTGAGAAGCAACAGGAAGTAAAGATGGTGTCCATGGATGGGAGGCTGGATTACATGAAGGACTTGATTACTTTTGTACAAATTAAAAGGAGCAAGGATCACCTCACAGCTATGTACAACATTGGGCTTGGCTTTACATCAGGTCAGTTTCTAACTTTGTCACGTGCAGGGTATAGGCTGAATACATTTTCTCGTGCCAAGAGATTCTGAGACAAGAGATTTCTTCACTCAGACAATTGTCACGGTCTGAGATACACTAACAATACCTAAAAGCTGCAGCAATCAGATTCCATAGTCACTGTAAAAGCTGATCGGACTTTTTTGCAGGGGGTTATAAAGGGAAAAATGTAGGTGTGAGATTATACTAGACATCTCTTTCACTGCGCTGGCACTGACAAGAGACATTCCCAACAGCCTCCTTCTATCCTTTAATAATGCTTTTCCCTATGCCAGGATATCTCAAAGCACTTTACAGGGAATTAAATGCTTTTAAAGAGCAATTATTGTTGTGTTGCAGGCAACAGGACAACCCATTCACGCACAGCATGCTCTCGAAAGAGACACTATGAGAAAAGACGTAAGAACATCAGAACTAGGAGCAGGAGTAGGCCATCTGGCCCCTCCAGCCTGCTCCCCCATTCAATAAGATCATGGCTGATCTTTTCATGGACTCAGCTCCACTTACCCGCCCTCTCACCCGTACCCTTAATTCCTTTACTATTCAAAAATCTGTCTATCTTTGCCTTAAAATAATTCAATAAGGCAGCCTCAACTGCTTCACTGGGCAGGGAATTCCACAGATTCACAACCCTTTGGATGAAGAAGTTCCTCCTCAACTCAGTCCGAAATCTGCTCCCCCTTATTTGGAGGCTATGCCCTTAGTCCTGGTTTCACCCCCCTCCACCCACCCAGCCCCCACCCCAGTGGAGACAACCTCCCTGCTTGTAGCTAATCTATTCCCTTCACAATCTTCGATAAGGTCCCCCCTCAGTCTTCGAAATTCCAATGAGTACAGTCCCAGTCTGCTCAATCTCTCCTCATAAGCCGACCCTGTCCAGAATCAACTACGCTGCAGCTTTCTAAGACTTTGTATAGGCCAGACTGAACGTTTGTGTTCAGTTCTGGTCACCACATTATAGGAAGGATGTGGAGACATGGGAGTGGGCGCAGAAGAGATTAATCAGGATGCTGCCTGGATGAGAGGGTATGAGCTATAAGGAGAGGCTGGAAAAACTCAGGTTGTGTTCCCTGAAGCGGCTGAGGGGAGACTTGATCGGAGTTCATCAAACGACGAGATGCATAGATATGGTACATGGTCTGCATCTTTTGCGCAAATTTGAAATGTCTAAAACTAGGGGGCACGCATTAAAGATCAGGGTAAGTTCAAAGGAGATGTGAGGGGTAAGTTTCTTACACTAAGAGTGGTAGGAGTGTGGAATGCTCTGCCGAGGAGGTGGGGATTGCAGGTACTATCGGGGCATTTAAGGGGCTTGAACATGAATATGCAAGAAAATGGAGGGTTATGGACCAACGGCAGATGGAAGAGGTTAGTTTAATTTGAAGTCATGTTCAGCACTACATTGTGGGTCTGTTCCTGTGCCGGACAGTTCAATGTTCTAGACCAAGTGAACCTCCTCTGCACCCCGTCCAGTGCCAGTATATCCTTCCTCAAGTCAGGAGACCAAAACTGCACACAGCACCCCTGATACTCTGCTCGGCTTTGTGCTGTTAAGATAAAAACAATGACTGCAGATGCTGGAAACCAGATTCTGGATCTGCCGGTTGGATGCTGCCTGAACTGCTGTGCTCTTCCAGCACCACTGATCCAGAATTTGTGCTGTTAAGGTTCAACCGACAAAGGAATCGAGTGAAAACTGGACATTGGAGATTTCACGTTCAGTGGATTCAGCACAAAATGTGACCAGGCAGGTACATTGTCTCTGACTCAAGCTTGGGTGTCAATCATTTCTCAAAGAGAGCCGAAGACCATAATGCCACAGTGCTGAGTGTGAATCACACAGCCAGGGGGGAGGATGGTTATGGAGAGGTCCCCTCTAGATGGTGCTGTGTGTGTGAGAGAAGGCTGCAGGGATACCTGAGCCGGCTGAAAAATGACGAGTTGAGCACAGCCCAGCCTCCAGCTTCCCAGTGTGAGTCAGCGCGGTACCTGGATCTGAGGGCAGGCAGCGGGAGAACAACAGCAGCGCAGGCAATGGAATGAAATGGGAGCTTCTGAACCCGGCACCAGCGGCTGGCGGAACCGAGAGCAGAGCTAAGCGCAGATTCTGAATTGGACTCGCTCGGATTATCCTGACCGGACCCAGCTCTGCGGATGGCCGCTGTTAGTCCCTGCCATGGTCGATGTAGGTGAAATGAGGAAGACTTTCCTCGTCCCGGAGATCAAACCCCTGGACCAGTACGATTTCTTCAGAGCCAAGATTGCGGGAAGTCTGTCCTGGCTTCTGGTCAAATCCTACGGATCAGGTACACGGTTCTGACAAAACTCGAGGTGGAGGGGGGCAAGATTTTTGAGAGAAAAAAAATTCTTTTCATCTGTTGTGGCAATGCGCAACCGGAAGATGTTCTCATTTAATAAAAACACCACCCCCCTCAAAAAAAATGCCCTAGTCTTTGGAACTTGTCCTGTAATCTTCAGCTCCAAAATACAATGTATGCCACAGTTGGGGAGGGGAGGGGGGGACCCAATTTCTTTTTTTTCCTTTTTTTCCTTTTTATATAAAAAAAATGAAAAAAGTCATTAGTTTGTTTGTGGTCTGCGATATATTTTCTCTCTCTCTCTCTCTCTCTCTCTCTTTCCCGATAGTCAATATGTTAGAACCCTTTTTATCTCCCCCCCTCCCTTGATTTATGAGCCATTGTTAACGAGGGGTTTTGAATCAAAGCAGAGAGGAAAAAAAACACTGGTAGTAAATATAAAACGGGCCTGAAGCCGTGCCATTTCGCGATTCTTTATTGATTTAATGCACGGCCCATTAATTAAACTGGTTATGGGGATTAGGAAACAATTCTTAACTGGGCTTCAATTGTGTGTGTGTGTGGTGTCTCTCTCTCTCTCGGCAGACGAGGTGTTGCCGAATGAAATGGCCGTTTCCCCCCCTCTTTACATTTAATTCCCTGTCAATGACGCCATTAAGGTCTTCCACTGATTTTTTTTCCCTCTTAAAACCTGGGTGAAATTGCAGAGGGGCGTGTGTGTGTGTTGGGGTGGGGGGAGAGAGAAACCAGGTCAGTTTCACCGCTGTAATTGACAGCTCACCAGTCACGGGCGAGCGGGACCGTGCAATGGTTTCCTCACTGACGCTGAGGTGTGTGATTTCCCAAAGGACATTCATCCTAACCTCCCCGTTTGACGGTTCCGGGTCCAACCCTGGGCTAGTTTTGACCGCGCCTGATATTGTGTTACTGCACTTTGATCGTGACTCGAGCCAATTGTGTAACCACAGAGGCGAGGTCACCGTGCCTTAACCCTTTCTCCGAGAGCTGCTTGTTTATTTTTGAGGCCTGGACATCTGCAACCATGTGTGTTTTCATTCGCAAAGGGCAATACTTGTCAGATCACGATTTTTTTTAAGATAAAAGAAATTAAATCCACAGAATCAATGGTGGCCGGGACTATTCAGATGAGTTGAATCTCTTGGGAGGATCTGTGCAGAGAGATTGTGTGAAATTTATAATTGACCTGGTTTGGGGGGAGGTGGGGGGCTAGATTTAAATCATTCAGTCATAGTCATACAGGTTTAGGGTGAGAGGGGAAAGATTTAAAAGGGACCTAAGGGGCAACTTTTTCATGCAGAGGGTGGTACATGTATGGAATGAGCTGCCAGAGGAAGTGGTGGGGGCTGGTACAATTAGTATTTAAAAGGCATCTGAATGGGGACATGAATAGGAAGGGTTTAGAGGGATATGGGCCAAGTGCTGGCAAATGGGACTAGATTAGTTTAGGATATCTGGTCAGCATGGACAAGCTAGGCTGAAGGATCTGTTTCCATAGTGCACACCTGGGGTTAATTCCCTGTTGGTTCTGATAATAAACCCACGTTCAAGTTGGACCAAGGAAGGGGAGGGTCAGTCTTTAGCTGACATCCAACCTTGAGTTGATTATAAAACCAAGATAAAGCTGGAGAAACTCAGTGGGTCTGCTAGCATCTGTATATATAACTTGACATTTTCCTAGCTACCACCAGTTCTGAGCAAGAGTTGCTTGAGATTTCTCTCTCTACAGATGCTGCCTGGACCTGCTGAGTTTCTCCAGCATTTTCTGTTCGTTTCAGATAGCATCAATATTTTGCCTTTATTTGAAAAAAGGAAGGGGGGGGGTGTGGCCATGCTTGAAGCAACGGATGATTTGCATTGTTGGTATAACAAATCAATTAGGAGAAAGTGAGGACTGCAGATGCTGGAGATCAGAGCTGAAACTGTGTTGCTGGAAAAGCGCAGCAGGTCAGGCAGCATCCAAGGAACAGGAGATTCGACATTTCAGGCATGAGCCCTTCTTCAGGAATGAGGAGAGTGTGCCAAGCAGGCTAAGATAAAAGGTAGGGAGGAGGGACTTGGGGGAGGGGCGTTGGGAATGCGATAGGTGGAAGGAGGTTAAGGTGAGGGTGATAGGCTGGAGTGGGGGTGAAGAGGCCAGGAAGAAGATTGCAGGTTAGGAAGGTGGTGCTGAGTTCGAGGGCTGGGACTGAGACAAGGTGGGGGAGGGGAAATGAGGAAACTGAAGAAATATGAGTTCATCCCTTGTGGTTGGAGGGTTCCTAGGTGGAAGATGAGGCGCTCTTCCTCCAGCCGTTGTGTTGCTGTGGTCTGGCGACGGAGAAGTCCAACAAATCAATTGGCCGCATTGCAAATCAACTCAATAAGTGGCTCCTCCTGTTACTGAGTGACCCCACACAGGTGATGTGTCCTACATATCTAGTGCCAAACAAAGGCTGGTTTGCATTCTGATCCAGTGTATGAGTTTTCTGCTTTTACATGTTATAAGAGAGTTAATATTGAAAATGGTGTATCTTATTAAATGTCATGATCCTCAAAGGTTTTTTTTTCATTGAAAAAGTAACTTTTAAGAAGTTTTGGCTAAGATTATTGACAAGGGCTTCAGAAAAATCAATCCCCAATCTTAAAATGTTCACCAACATAATGTTTCTGAGAGATGGCACCTCTGAATAATGCAGTCAAAGCTGTTACTCCATTGCTGTCTTTTGTTTTCAAGCTGAGGAATATAGATTGGCGTTGACGAGGAGAAGGGGACCAGCCCTGGCCCCTCAAACCTTTTCCTTTTAACTATGTCCAAGCCACAATGATAGAGGCTGCTGCCCATGTGTTCAAGCTTAACTTTAACCAAGCCTGTGTGTTTGTATTTGATTTTTCTACCAGTCTTGACTGAGCCAGGGTTTAGTTTGCAGTCTGTAGCATGTGATCAGCGTGTCCCTGGAGCATTTGTGCTTGAAAGTTTCAGCAGGCTGTGGAACCTCCCAGCTGATTGGTGTTGAGCTTGAACAGCAGTAACTGGTTACCAGGAAGTATGAAATGAGGATGGGAGACTCTTCCAATGTCAGAACACACTTCATGGTGTAACTGGGTAGGCTTGATATTTAGGAGAAAGTGAGGACTGCAGAGGCTGGAGATCAGAGCTGAAAATGTGTTGCTGGAAAAGCGCAGCAGGTCAGGCAACATCCAAGGAGCAGGAGAATCGACGTTTCAGGAAGAAGGGCTTATGCCCCAAATGTCGATTCTCCTGCTCCTTGGATGTTGCCTGACCTGCTGTGCTTTTCCAGCAGCACATTTTTCAGGCTTGATGTTTAGGAAGGATGTGGTTAAATGCAATGAATGTTTAAGGTACAGTAAAGACCTTTTATGTTGTGGTTTGATTTAAGGATTATTGCCTGGTTCTTTAACTTCATCACTGTTTGAATTTAGTTTTTTAAAAATATATCTGTATGTTAAATTATTTTTCAGGTCTCAAATGTGATTTTTTTTTGATTTGCTTTATTATGGTCACATGTACCTAAGCACAGGGAGAAGTTTTGTTTTACGAGCAGAGCAAGTGCAAACATTTGAAACTTGACAACACGTTTGATCATGTAACTTCTGTCCCATTTCTCACTGTCTCCGTTGGCAGTGGTTGGGTTTGAATACACAAATAAGTGTAGTGAATTCAGTGAAGTCTCCTCCCCACAAAGAATCATCAGAGACTTAATTAGTTCAGTCTTAAAGTTCAGGATCTGACCTGAGCTGACCCCAGCTTTTTGTCTGAGATGCATCTACCCCATCTCTCCTTGAAATGAGAGGGGGAGAAAAGGGGGTTTTTGTGCTGTTTGATAAAATAATGCTTTGTCCTGCTTCACTGAGCCCTTTCTCACCACGTTATCCTTCAGTCCTGCCTCATTTCCATATTACAGTCTGGTCTGGGCATTCATCTTTCGCGGTAAGATCTGGGTCAGGTCACACTTCAGTTGTAGTGAACTTGACTGACATTCACTGGCAGTACTGCCACCGAATCCCCCGCGATCAATGTCCTGGGGATGACCATTAACCAGGATGTGAACTGGACCAGCCCCACAAATAAAGGGGCTGCAAGTTGAGACTAGGAATTCTAAGGTGATTCCCCTCCTGACTCTGCCAAGCCTGTTGACTGTCTATAAGGCACAAGTCATGGTATGTTGCAGTATTCCCCACTTGCCTGGATGACTATGACACCAAACAACGTTGGGTTCCTTTGGCCTGGGCTAGCTTCCATTGATTGGTAACACTACTTCAACATTTACCTCCTTGACCATGAGCACAGAGAAGCAATATTATGTACCTTGTAATAGATGCACTGCATTACCAAGGTTCCTCCAAAACTGTAACCTCTAATGGGAGGACAAGGGCAGCAAATGTGTAGGAAGGGAACTATCTACAAGTTCCCAATTCACACACATGGTCGTGTTTTTGTTTGTTAGTTTGTTCACGGAGTATTAGTATTGCCCGTTAAGAATCAAACTTGTGGAGTCACATGTAAGCCTGATTTCCTTCCCTAAAGGGTGCTAGTGAGCCAGATGGGTTTTCTTTATGACAAGTGATTACACAGTTACCATTAGACCAGCTATTTATTCCAGAGTTTTATTGAAGTAAAATTTCACCATTGTCAAGGGTGGGAGTCATTTTGCATCCTCTGTGCATTAGCCTGGTTTTCTGTGTTACTAATTGAGTGACTTAACCCCCTATGCCCTGCCTCCCTTATTATATCACCCGGTCCTTCACTGTCACTTGGTCAAAGCCTGGAATGCCCTTCCTAATAGCTCCGTGGATGGCCCTACCCACCAAGGACTGCAGTGGTTCAAGTAGACAGCTGGCCACTACCTTCTCCAGGGGCAATTAGGGATGGGCAGCAAAAGTTGGCCCAGCCCTATGACATCCACATCCCAGAAATGAATCCAAAGCCTCTTTTTTGAGATGACAGCGAGGTTTGACCAGCACCAGGTTAGTGTCTTTGAGTCTCTCTCATCTGAATAAACAGATGCAGGCAAAAACAAAGCAGGATTATATTAGAGAAGCGCAGTCAATTCTGTTCCCATACAAGTTTCCAGAGAGCAAATGGGAAGGCTGTACAAATGGTCTTGACCATTGGGACAAAATGTTTTGTTTGTGTCTATTGCAAGCTGTTTTAATGTTAAAGAAGGAAGCCTGAGTACGTTTGACTAGTCTTTGGGTAGGGGCCGTGGTGGGGTTTAGCGTTGAGGTCTAGACACAGATGCTCCTAAGATTTGTTTTTAATTTTAAAATATAATCGCCCGGGTCAGTGGGAACAGCCTTCCCTAAATCGTCAGAGATTTCTGGAACATGGAGACACTGTCAGTGTTGGTCTCCATTGGCTCTGTAGGTGATAGGTATGAGAGAACCAGCTGAAGAGGAATATTATGGTGAAAGAGGAAAGGGGTAATGGATCGTGGAAGAAAAGCCGTTTTTTTTTACAAGGACACGCTACTGAAAATTCTCACTGTTTTTCAATCCTTCCATGGCCCAGCCTGCCCCTGTCTCTGTAGTATACTCCATCCCCATAATCCTGTGTCACCGGCCCTTTTCTAATTCTGGCCTATTGTGTAATCCCAATGCTACTTGCTGCACCGTTTAATAGACATGACATCAGCTGTCTGGGCGTTAAGATGTAAGAGGTCAGAGGATGAGTAGGACCCTCAAGCCTGTAGTGCCTTTCAATGAGATCATGGCCAAACTGATGATCCTCAACTCCACTTCCCCACCTTTTACCCTGTGACCCTCCATTCCCTTCCTGATTTAAAAGCTGTCTGTGTCAGCCTCGGACCCAGCCCTGACAGCTGTAAAGAGGTCCACAGATTCACTACCCTCTTGAGAGAAAAGTAATCCTCCTCATAAAGTGCTGAACAATACAGCACAGGAACAGGCCGTATAGATGATGTTCCAATCCCCTACCCTTCACTAGACATCTTTATCCCTTCCTCCTGAACTCCATTACATTTGTGAGGCAAGACCCACTCTGCACAAGGCAATGCTGCTGCTCCTTAATAACTCAGCTCTGTCTTAAACGAGTGATCCCTCACACTGCGATAATATCCTGTGGTCCCAGACTGTCCCAGGAGAAGACATCGAGCTGGTTGAGCCCTTAGAATCACCAAGATCTCTTGTTCTTCTAAACTCCAGTAAGTACTAGCTCAGCATACTTGAGCCTTTCCTCTGCCTGCAATCAACCTAGTAATCTCTGCGCGCTGTCTCTTTCTCTCCAAGACCAGCATTCGTTTAAGAATGCACAGTGGCTCAGTGGTTAACAGCGTCAGCAACCCGGGTTCGATTCCAGCCTCGGGCGAACGTCTACGTGGAGTGTTCACGTTCTCCCTGTGGGTTTCCTCCCACTGTTGAAAGATGTGCAGGTTAGGTGGGCTAGTCCTGGGAAATGCTGGGTTACAGGGAGAGGATAGCTGGATAGGACCCTCTTCAGAGGGTTGGCGTCGACCCGATGGGCTGAATAGCCTGCTTCCACACAGTAGGGATTTGACAGTAAGGGTCCCAGAATCCAGTTGTGGTCTTGCTAGTGCAATATATAGTTTTTAATAAGACTTCCTTACTTTTATACTAGATTCGATTGGAAATAAAGGACAGTGGATCCATTTGCCTTTCATATGATGACTTTAGCTTCTTCTAATGCATGCATGAGGACCTCCAAATCCCTCTGTGCTGCGGCTTCCTACAGTCTTTTCCCCCATTGAAATAATATTCAGCTCTTCTATTCTCCCTGCCAAAATGCATCACCTCTTACTTTCTTACATTCTATTCTATCTGCCAAGTTTTTGCCCATTCACTTAATCTGTCTGTATCCCTCTGCGTCATCCCCACCACTGCCTTCCCATCTATTTTTGTAAACTTGGCAGTGGTACATTTGTTGCTGTCATCGAAATTCTGAATATTTTTGGTTATAGGTTAGTAAATTGACAGTCTTCAACTGGACTCACCACACAAATACAGTCAGAGGCCAGGAATACTGTGGCGAGTTACTCACCTCTTCACTCCCAAAAGTTCCGAAATGAGTTCCCCTCTCCGCTGTCCATCCCGACCGGGGAATGCGTCACTGTTTCTTCAGTGTCGCAAGGGTCAAAGTCCTGGAATTCCCTCCCGAAGGGCATTGTGGGTTAACCCACAGCACATGGACTGCAGCGGTTCAAGAAGGCGGCTCACCCACCACCTTCTCAAGGGGCAATTAGGGATGGGGCAATAAATGCTGGGCCCAGCCAGCAAAGCTCAAATCCCACAAAAATGAACGCTTTATTTTAATAAAGCACAACCCAGCTCTCTTGTGCCAGTACATTACCCCAGTACCCTGGGCTCTTAGTTTGCTGAATAAACTTATGTGCAGCACCTTAGTTTAAAGTAAAGTTAGGGGCCTTAAGAAATATTGTTATTCTATCCCTGTACCTTACTGCCTCTCAACCTCCCTCTCCTCTTTTAAGCCATCCATTTAAGAACTACCTCTACCGAAGCATTAACCATTTGAGCTAACATCTCTTGCTGTGGCTGAGTCTCATCCTTTGTTCTCTAGAGCTCCTGTGAGATCTGTGGGGTGCCTAATAATGTTGTTGTTGTTGTATAACAGAGTACTTTGCTTTCACATAACATTTATGAAACAAGAGCTACCACCCTATTGAGTTGCCGCCCAGGTGGATAGTGCTGTTTAGAAGGCATATGGTGCCTTCATTCATAGAGGGATTGAGTTCTGGAGCTGCAAAATCATGCTGCAACTATACACTTGTGCAGCCACACTTGGAATATTGTGTGCAGTTCTGGTCCCCATATTTCGGGAAGGGTGTGGAAACATTGGAAAAGGTGCAGAGGACATTTACCAGGATGTTGCCTGGTCTGCAGGGAAGGTCTTGTGAGGAACAGCTGAGGGACTTGGGTCTGTTCTCATTGGAAAGAAGAAGGCTAAGAGGGGATATGATAGAGACAGCCAAGGTGATCAGAGGATTAGATAGGGTAGACAGTGAAAGTCTTTCCTAGGATGATATCAGCATGTACAAGGGGGCATAACTACAAATTGAGGGGTGATAGATTTAAGACAGATGTCAGAGGCCGGCTCTTTAAGCAGAGGGTGATAAGGGCGTGGAATGCCCTACCTGCTAATGTAGTTAACTCAGCCACATTAGGGAGATTTAAACAATCCTTGGGTAAGCACATGGATGGTGATGGGATAGCGTAGGGGACCAGCTGAGAATAGTTCACAGGTCGGCGCAACATCGAGGGCCAAAGGGCCTGTTCTGTGCTGTATGGTTCTGTGTATGGAAGATAACCATAAGACATAGGACAGACAGAGGCCTTTCAGCCCCTTGAGTCTGCTCTGCCATTCGTTAGGATCATGGCTGATCCTGACACACTTTGTGTCTACTTTCCTGCATTAATTCCCCAGTGGGAATGAACTTGGTGATTTTTGCAGAACTTCAGTAGCTTTTCTGTTCGATGTCTCACTACAATTAGTGAATTTACTGACTTGAGTGTGTCAACCTCTGTGGTCATTCATTACCATAACAGACATACCATTGTACCCTTTGGAAATAATGGCCCTTTTGTTGTTTTTCCTCATATTTAGTACATTGTGTTGCTAATGAACTCACTGTGATCCTGGTAAGTTGTTTGTTGTATTGACGATGTTGAGGATAAGAATGTAAGAACAATGGATGTACAGGATGTTGGTGAGGCTTCTCCTGCAGTACTGTTCTGCTCTCCCTGTTATAATAAGTTTAAAAATTGCAACACCAGTTTATAGTCCATCAGGTTTATTTGGAAGCACTAGTTTTTGGAGCGCCGCTACTTCATCAGGCAGCATGAAGGCGGATGACTCATACTTCCAAATAAACTTGTTGGACTATAACCTGGTGTTTTGTGATTTTTAACTTTGTACACCACCTCCTCCACATCATGTTCTAAGAAGGACATAATTAAGCTAGAGTGGGTTCAGAAGAGATTTACCAGGATGTTGCCAGGAAGGGAGGGTTTGAGTTGGAAGGAGAAGCTGGATAGACTGGGACTGTTCTCACTGGAGCTTTGAAAGCTGAGGGGTGACCTTTTTTATTGAGGTTTATAAAATCATGAGGGGCACAGATGAGGTGAATGGTGCATGTTTTTTCTCGCCTAGGGTATGGGATTTCAAGACTGGTGGGCATATTTTTAAGGTGAGGGGAGAAAGATTTAAAAAAATGAGGGGCAATTTTTTTTTAACAGTACGTATATAGATTGAACTTAGAGAAAATGGTGGGTGTGTGTACAGTTACACATTTTAAGAAATTTAGATAAGTACATAGAACATAGAACAATACAGCACAGAACAGGCCCTTCGGCCCACGATGTTGTACCGAACATTTCTCCTTGCTTAAGCACCTATCCATGTGCCTATCCAATCGCCGCTTAAAGGTCACCAATGATTCTGACTCTGTCACTCCCACAGGCAGCACATTCCATGCCCTCACCACTCTCTGGGTAAAGAACCTACCCCTGACATCCCCCCTATACCTTCCACCCTTCACCTTAAATTTATGTCCCCTTGTAACACTCTGTTTTACCCAGGGAAAAAGTCTCTGACTGTCTACTCTATCTATTCCCCTGATCATCTTATAAACCTCTATCAAGTCACCCCTCATCCTTCGCCGTTCCAATGAGAAAAGGCCTAACACTCTCAACCTATCCTCGTATGACCTATTCTCCATTCCAGCAACATCCTGGTAAATCACCTCTGCACCCTCTCCAAAGCTTCCACATCTTTCCTAAAGTGAGGCGACCAGAACTGCACACAGTACTCCAAATGTGGCCTTACCAAGGTCCTGTACAGCTGCAACATCACCTCACGACTCTTGAACATAAGAAATGTTTAGAGGGACATGGGCCAAGCGCAGGAAGGTGGGACAAGTTTAGTTTGGGATTATGGTCAACATGGACTGGTTGGACAGACCCTATGACTCTAGAATCCAGTGATCTAAGATGAATATATGGTAGGGTAATGGGTCTGGGAGGGATACTGTTTGGAGGGTTAGTGTGAACTTGTTGGGCCGAAGGGCCTGCTTCCACACTGTTGGGAATCTAAACTAATCTAAACATTTGCTTTGTCCGAATGCACTTTTTTTTGTCAAGATTCTTGTTCTTTGTGTAGTAACGATAAAAGAGAGAGTGAATGACGATGCTCCAAATCAGAGGTTTGAGTGTGGAAATTAGGAGAAATTGCTCCTGGTCTAGGAGGGTCAGTAACTAGCTGTAATAAATTTTGAGATAATTAGCAACGTAATAGGTGAGGAGATGAGGATTTGCTTTACATAAGAAATTATGACCTGGAATGCACCGAGGCAGGTGAAAGCAGGTTGAGCAGTAATTCGCTAAGAAAATTGGATATACACCAGGGAGGGGAAGCCTCTGCAGACACAGAGTGGAGCTCGGAGAGACGTGGGTCGATTTTTTTTTTGTTGTTGTTTAAAATCGTGGTTCAGACAGGTGGCACTTGAACCTGGACCTTCTAGCCCAGAGGTGGGGCCACAGCTGGCACAGATATATTGGCTGATCCACAGAAGGCAATGGCCGAGTGGTATTATCACTGGGCTGATAATCCAGAGACCCAGATCACATTCTGCGGACCTGGGTTCAAATGCTGCCACGGCAAATGGAGGAATTTGAATTGAATAAAACAAGAAATGAGTCTAGTGATGACCTCTGGTTCATGTAGGCACAAGGTGTTACTGTTAATCCCTGTCTTCTGTAATCCATTATTGTTTGTGCCTTTAATTCATGACTGACAGCTTCTTCTTCTGATTGAGTGAATAGATTAGATTCCCGACAGTATGGAATCAGGCCCTTCGGCCCAACAAGTCCATACCGACCCTCTGAACAGCAATCCATCCAGACCAATTCCCCTACCGTATACATACTCCTGGCGAATGGACCTAACACTATGGGCAACTTAGCCAGGCCAATCCATCCTAACCTGCACATCTTTGACTCTGGGAGGAAACTGGAGCACCCAGCGGAAACCCACGCAGATACGGTGAGAATGTGCAAACTCCACGCAGACAGTCACCCAAGGTGGGAATTGAACCTGGGTCCCTGGCGCTGTGAGGCAGCAATGCTAACCACTGAGCCACCGTGATGCCCCTTCGGCCCACAGGATAGGTGAGTAGCGATTGGTCTGCTTCAGTGTAATTGTTGCCTCACTTGCGCCAGTCATTCCATTGAGAGAAACAGCACGATCTTGGGCAAAAGGAACGTCAGCCACATGGAAGCGTTTATCGTCGGTGGGTTTTGCCCACCATTTTCCTGTAAGCTGATTGGGTTTTGAGTGTTTGGCATGTGGTATCAGTATTGTGATGTATTCCGAGAGCTGGGGCAGAGGGTGAGTGGAACCAAGAACTTGTGCTGTCCTCGACCATGATTGACTTCAAGACCATTATGCCGGAAATCATCTGGTGATTTCATTGCAGGTTTGTCAAGGACAAAGGTAGTTCCTTGAGTGGAGGAGATCCAAGAATTCCAATATGCTGGGAAATTTGCTGGGTTAATAAAGAAAATCAACCAGGAAGGGTTTAATTGCCCCAAAGTGAATTTTGGGAAATGATCTGGATGCAATATGTTTTCATCACCATGCATTTCCATTTGAAGGATATTACCTGATCGTCCATTCAGTGTCAGTACTTCAGAAAGTAGTCAGGCTTCAATAATCATCATTCCCTTAAGGTGTTGTGAAACTTGAAAGGGTTCAGAAAAGATTTACAAGGATGTTGCCAGGGTTGGAGGGTTTGAGCTATCGGGACAGGCTGGGGCTGTTTTTCCTGGAATGTCAGAGGCTAAGGGGTGACCTTATAGAGGTTTACAAAATTGAGGGGCATGGTTGGCTAAAAGGCAAAGCCTTTTCCCTGGGGTGGGGAAGCTCCGAACTAGAGGGCATAGGTTTAGGGTGAGAGGGGAAAGATATTAAAGAGACCTAAGGGCCAACTTTTCACGTGGAGAGTGGTACGTGTATAGAATGCGCTGTCAGAGGAAGTAGTGGAAGCTGGTACAATTACAACATTTTAAAGGGCACCTGGATGGGTATATGAATAGGAAGGGTTTGGAGGGATAGGGCCGGGTGCTGGCAGATGGGACTAGAGTGGGTTGGGATATCTGGTCGACATGGACGGGTTGGACTGAAGTGTCTGTTTCCTGTACACCTCGATTACTCTATCTGATCGCGACTGTGACCAGTAGCTGTGTTGCCTGTAGTCAGATCTTTTCCCCCCACTGGCAACTCCAACAAGAAATTGTGGTGCTGTGGTACTGCTGCCACCTCTAGACCAGGAGCCCCAGGTTCAAGTCCCATCTGCTCCAGCGGTGTGTAATAACATCTCTATATGGGCTGATTTAGAAAATATCTTCAATAAGAAGTTGTATTTTTAAAGGAACTTCAGTGTGGCAAAAAAAACCCAAGAAAGTCCTGGAGTCATTATCAGAATGAAATTTGATTACAACGTCACTCCGTTTTCCTAGATCTGATTTTAAAATCATTCTTTAATATATTGAGGTCTGTAAAATGTGTGTGTGCTGCATCTGTTCCAGGAATAGTCTGTGCTTTTGGAATATTTCTGGCAGTTTGCGAGTTGTCAGAGTGGTCTCACCCTAGATCATCTGCCTTCGACAGGTCTCTGTAATCCTGATTAATCAGTCTGGTTTAGTCTGCTCTGACCTGCTGAACGAGAATTAGACTTTACAGTTGGGCTTTGATTTGTTTTAATTAAGCTGTAGAATTCTGCTATGTAGTTCTCCGATGGGCTAAGTTTGCTTTCTGGGTAAATTCTTTATTTTTCCAATAACTTTACACCTCCCTTTGCAAAAGCAGTTATGAGCTGTGCTCCTGCCATAGGCTCCAAAGGGACTTGTATATCACTATTCTGTGTTAGGCAGTGTTTATGTATAAAAATAGATTGCTTCTAAACCCCCTTTTCATTTAATGATTTTAAATTTACGCCTTCTAGCCGATGACCGGTGGAAATTGTTTTTCCTTGTCAAATCCCTTCACAATACCGATGTCTGTATTCTGGTGAAAAGAGCCAAGATTCAAGGGAAACACTTGAATGCATTCAATCCCTTATCAGAACATTATGTGACTGGTAGGCATGGCCATTTGAAATGCAATTGTAACACTGGGGAGAAAAACAAATTCTTCTCCTATGAAGCTGCTGCTCTGTGGTTGACTTCCTCACCCCTCCACAACTGCTATCATTTTCTCCCTCCTTTCCACAAGGTACTCTTCAGCCTGAGTTGCATACGTCTTGTACTCGTGTGTAATTGCTGCTTGTGGATAAAGGAGCAGATGCATCATGAGAAGGGATTAAACCAGAACAGAAAGGTCATTGGTGATTTTATTTTCAAATTAAGCCAGTAATCTTGATTTGAATGGCAGTTGAACTAAACAGAGACTCTTTTTGCCCTTTGAGAAGGGCAGTGTTTGTTTAAAAAAAACTAAAGAGACTCTTGTCAACAAAACTCACTCCTTGGTGCCCCTTCAAGTAGTGAGGGTATTTGTTCCAAAACAGAGCTCTCTTTTTAAAGAGAAAATGTGCATCTTCGACCTGACTGCAGACTGCAATCTTGCGAAATGGCCTTGATTTTTACCCAGAGTGATTCTGTGTCGTTGCACTATTAACTTTGTCATGAAGATCTGTTAGGATGCATGAATGAGAAATCTAGTCAGATTTTTGAGCTGCTTAAAGGTGAAAAGGTTATGTAGGCATCGCAGATCTCTTTTTGGCAAAAGGACATTACCTGGTCCCCACTCAGTGAGCTGTTAATTCCAGAAGTTAATTTAAAAAAATCAAATTTCCAATTTCATCATGGCCTTGAGGGTCCGGATTACTAGCCTATTTCAACATTGTCAGCAACTCACCAATTTGAATTCAATAAAAAGTTTGCGTGTTGGTGTCCCTATAACCAATATCAATTGGCATAAAAACCTATCTGCTCATGAATTCCATTTAGGGAAAGAAATCTCCCATCTTTCAGAATGGTGACAGGACTCCCCATGTTTGACTTTCCACTCTGGTAAGTAATCTCGTCTAATCTGTTTCTTTCTCCAAATGCTGGCGGATCTGCTGAGTTCCTGTAGCAATTTTGGGTTCTTGTTGCGAATTTCCCATCCTTACCTGGTCAGGCCTCCTTTGTGACTCAAGACCCAGCGACCAGCCCTATGGGCAACTAATGCTGGGCAATCAATCAACACCTTTTTTTTAAACTATACATACAATAAATATTTTTATGAATATACATAGTCACAAATGCAATTCAGTTCTGTACGGTAACAAATCAAGGAAACCAGCATTGGAGTTTGACTCTATCCAAACGAACCAAAAGTATCCCTTACTTGGACTAGACTATATTTTCATATATTTGAGATATTGGGAGGGTCCAATAACTGAATGGACCTCAGACGGTGGTCTTTCCCTGCTGTGCCTTGGCGGCAACTGCCCCAAGCTTTAGTTTATCTCTTGGTACATAGTCCTGGAACTTGGAATGTGCCAGTCTGCAACACTCGGTCAGGGCCAACTCCCTGCTCTGGAAGACCAACAAGGTTCGGGCAGACCAAGAGCACCTGTCACCGTGTAGATGGTCCTCCAGGCGCAGTTGATGTTTTTTTGGTGTGTGACCTGAGGAACAGCCCAGAGAGCACAGAGTCCCGCCTCACAGAGCTGCTCGAGACGAACCTCAACACAAACTACTGCATTTCTCCAGTCTTTCTTTGCCGAGGCAGGTTCCTGTTGGAGATGTGTGACGGTCTCTAGCCCCTCCAGCTGCTTTGGGGGCAGTATGCTGTAGAGAGAGAGTCCAGACGTACATGAAAGATCTCACAGGTAGTGCCCTTCTCACCACCAGCCAAGCGATATCTTGGTGCTCATCGGAAAATTCTGGTGATAGTGCGTTTTGCCAGTGACTTTGACAGTTGGCTTAGGGAACCATGTGACAGGACCCCCTCTCCTTTTCCTGTGGGGTCTTGAGGATGCTACGTGCTGACCACTTCCTGATAGACTGATGGGCAAAGGTGCTTTCGTTGTGCATGTCTCCAGGAAGGGGCGTGTGATACGGAACGGTCCAACCACTCGGGTGTTCCGCAACAATATGGTCAGTCCCATCCTTCCCAACATGGGGCACGGGAAGAACCTCAGTACGTAGTGACAGTCCACGTTTGCGTACTGAGGGTCTACACACAGCTTGATGCAGCCACACACTAAGGTGGCCATTGGGAGGGGGATGGCACCGGGTATGAACCCTCACCCTGTGCAGAGTTTTGTATATGGAGTCCCAGCAGACCTGGTCTATCTTAGATCTCCAAATGAAGTGGAAGATAACGCGAGCGGTGAGGTGACTGAAACAGCGCAGTTTTGGGCAATGGGCCAGATCTGTGCCATGTGGAGACAGTGCCTCACACCTGATGACCAGGGTTTTGCCTGCAATGAAGAGTGAGTGGCGCTCCCAAAAGGCCAGTTTCTGCCTCCCCTTGGCGATCTGCTCCTGCCAAGATTGTGTGCACGTCCTGGCCCCTCTGAACCACATTCCCAGTACCTGTAGGAAGGTTCTAATCTCTGAGAGACAGTCAAAATTGCAGGGATAGTCTGCCCACCTGTTTTGGTGGTGTTGGCTGAGGGGTGACTTCAGTTTTATTACAATGTGAGCGACCCCTGTCATAACAGTGATGTGTTCTGACCAAATGCCATTAGTGAGCAATGCATAACAAGCTACAGTGGTCATGGATCACATTCATCTGCATAACACCAATGTCTTACTCACTTAAAGCGTGTACTCAATAATGACTTCAAGCCCGCCAGTTCAAATTGATTACAGGTTACTTCACAAAGTGCAAGTGCCCCTTGCTGTAAGGGTATTAAATATTTAAAGACCTTCAGCATTTCGAGGAAAAACTCAAGACCCTGCACTATCTCCCAACAATGTAATCTGATTCGGCAAATGTAAAATTATTTTTGCGAGGAACTGGGTGATGCTGCTATCAGACATGTTATGTCTCTCTGTTGCAAGCCAGTGCTGGATGGTTTTGCTGGACTGCCCTTCAGTACAGGGAGAGAAGGATTTTGAAATCCGAGCAGTGGAGTTGCCTGGGAAGCTTCCCAACTCCCACACGCGATTGTAACAACCACCGATCTGCAACCAAGTTTGTAAATGCTCAATTGTGCGCAGATTTGGAATAGGAAGGACTTGAATTTACTTAGCGCCTTTCATAATCTCAACTTTCACGTCCCCAGCACATTCCTTAAGGGGAAAAAGTGTCGTCGCTGTTGTAATGTAGTAAAAACGCAATTTGTATACACCCACCCACTCTGATATTCAGACAGTAAATCTGTTTTCATCAGACACACCGGAAAGAGGTTCTCCACTTCCAATCTAAATTTTGTAGGAATTTTAATTTTTGGGGACCCTGTGACAGTCAGTGTCACTGAGTGGAGGGTGTGGGGACCCTGTGAAGGGCAGCACAGTGGCTCAGTGGTTAGCCTCGCAACATCAGGGTCCTAGGTTCGATTCCAGCCTCTGACGACTGTCTGTGTGGAGTTTGAACATTCTCCCCGTGTCTGCGTGGGTTTGCTCCGGTTTCCTCCCACATTCCAAAGATGTGCAGGTCAGGTGAATTGGCCAGGCTAAATTGCCGTAGTGATAGGTGCATTAGTCAGAGGGAAGTGGGTCTGGGTGGGTTGTTCCTCTTCGGAGGGTCAGTGTGGACTGGTTGGGCCGAAGGGCCTATTTCCACACTGTAGGGAATCTAATCTAATCTTTAAGTGCTACATCCAGCCAGCTGAGATTGCAGGTGGAATCTTAGTTTTGTGTTTTATCACCTCTGCCACTGTGGCACTGCTAGAACTTCAGCTTAGCTGTTGGGATTCGAATCTCTGATATGGTGTGAACCCTTTATCGCCTCACTCACTCAAGTGAGCGAGCGTGCTACAAGGTCAAAGGATGACATGACCCTCTTTTGGAAGAAGGATGTCAGCCGGACCTGCCCTCCTCTCATTTCCCACAGCTCAACGTAAAAGAATTATTGGATTACTGTCACAGAATCATCTCCACAGTATATTTTCCCCCATTTCATTAGGCCATGCTCTTCAAAACAAAATGTCCCTGATTTGCTTGATTTATGCTGAAAAACACTTCAGGACGTCCTGAGGTTTTTGAAAGGCCCGACCCACATGCACGTTTCTTCGCTGTCAATATTTTAAAGATCTTGATAGGGGATGGAAATTGGGGAGGGGTTGGCATTGGTTGGACAGTATGGTTTTTATTCCCACACCCCCCCCCCCCCCCGATTCCCCTCAGTGTGGAATGTCCATGTTTGGTGTCAGTTCTTCAGCTGAACAATGCAGACCACAGAACAATGTGGCCTTGTACCTTTAAAACTGTGTGGTACACGATATACCTTCACTGCAAATTCCTGGCTCTACTGTCAGACTCCTTCTATGGGCATCCTTCAGTATCTAGAACAGTTAGTCCGTCTTCTGACGTGTATCTGTTTAGTTGATGCATTTCTGTGGTGTCTGTATCCAGCGGTTTGAATGAAGGGCTGTGTCTTTCAAAACATTTGAGTCCGGAGACCTCAGTACTGCATCCTTCTACCCATGTTCCTCGGGCCCTGCCACCCTGTGAGAGCTCCACGTTCCTCCGAATCCGGCCTGTTGGCCATTCCCTCAACCCTGGATATACCTTCACCGACCCCAGTCTGCAGCCTGAGGCTTCCAAGACGTAGGTGGCCGCTTAATGCGTGGCTCCCGGTGTTTTCCAGATGGTTCAAAAGATTACGAGAGAGCCTGAAAAGTAAGACCTGTGTCTGTGGATAAAACTCCAAATGAGCTGCGTTCTACAAGATAGTTTTATTGTAACAAAAGTCGTTATTATGCTCTAAGTAAATCTGTTTGGGGTCGTATAACCACACTGGTTGTAGCGCTAGGTAATATCTTATATCAATAACTATTAGAGTCATAGAGTTGTACAGCAAGGAAACAGACCCTTCGGTCCAACCCGTCTATGACGACCAAATATCCTAGCCTAATCTAGTCCCGTTTGCCGGCACTTGGCCCATGTCCCTCCAAACCCTGCCCATTCATATACCCAACCAGATGCCTTTTAAATGTTGCAATTGTACCAGCCCCCACCACTTCCTCTGGCAGCTCATTCCATACATTCACCACCCTCTATGTGGAAAAAGCTGCCCTTTAGTTCCCTTGCATATCTTTCCCCTCTCACCCTAAACCTATGGCCTCTATTCCCCCACCCCAGGGAGAAGACCTTGTCTATTTACCTTATCCAGGCCCCTCATGATTTTACAAACCTCTGAAAGGTCACCCCCTCAGCCTCTGATGCTCCAGGGAAAACAGCCCCAGCTTATTCAGCCTCTGTCTATGTCTCAAACCCTCCAACCCTGGCAGCACGGTGGCTCGGTGGTTAGCACTGCTGCCTCACAGCACCAGGATCCCAGGTTCGACTCCCGCCTCAGGCAACTGACTGTGGAGTTTGCACGTTCTCCCCGTGTCTGCGTGGGTTTCCTTCGGTGCTCCGGTTTCCTCCCACAGTCCAAAGATGTGCAGGTCAGGGTGAATTGGCCATGTTAAATTGCCCATAGTGTTAGGTGCATTAGTCAGAGGGGAGTGGGTTACTCTTCTGAAGGTCGGTGTGGACTTGTTGGGCCGAATGGCCTGTTTCCACACTAGGGAATCTAACGTAAAACATCCTTGTAAATCTTTTCTGAGCCCTTTTGAGTTTCACAACATCCTTCCAATTGAACTGCATGCAATATTCTAAAAGTGGCCTAACCAATGTCTTGTACAACAGCCCCTGATTCCTTTATTCAATGCTCTGACCAATAATGGAAAGCACACCAAAGGCCGCCTTCACTATTGTTTCACATAGATGTGGGATGTGCTGTAAGAAACGGTCTACAATCATTAATAGAATTATTTTAAGCCCCCAAATCATCATTGTTCTAGAGATTACTGAAAATCATTAAGTAATAACTGACTAATTGACTGAACTCTATTTAACTTAGGACACCTCAGTTCAATATGCACATTATCAATTATATTTACAAACAGGTGGGCTGCAGCGGTTCAAGAAGGCAGGTCAAGGGGCAATGTACACTGCCCCAGTCAGAGACGCCCATATCCCACATATGGACACTAAAAAAAAATTGCATTCAACCAGAGACCCTTGGAAATTGCTAGGTACTCGGTTTAGCAGTGCTGACTTTTCACCTTGCAATTCTCAAGTTTTATTTCGGCTGAAACTTTTTTTTAAGAAACGTTCCGGGTCGGAAATTGAGGTCCTAAACTCGGGGAATCCTTCTACCTCCTGACATTTATGTCACTGACCAAGCTTTGAGTAATCTCTCCTCCCTCTTTGGGTTCAATTAGTGACTTTTTTGTGTCAGATGACACTGTGAAATGCCTGAAGTAAATTTCCTCTAAGAGTTATTATGTAAATCCATCTCTTTCTGGTGGCGCTTAGTCATGCTATCAGTTGCTGGAAATCCTCAACAAAAGGGCTTTGCTGCAAAAATGATTGACTTGTTTTGTATGATTCACTCCTATTTGGAGGTGACAGGAGTGGGTGGATTGTTTTAGATCAGTCTGCTGAGCATTAATCTGTGAATAATCAGAATAATTTATACTTGAATGGGAAGCAATGAATTGCCAATAGGTTTATTTCAAATGCTGATTTAAATTGGAACATTCTTTCATTTAGTTTTTTTTTTATTCGTTTATGGGATGAGGGTTTTAATAGCTAGGCCCAGCATTTAGTGCCCATCCCTAATTGCCCAGATGGCATTTAAGAGTCAACCACATTACTGTGGGTCTGGAGTCACATGTAGGCCAGACCAGCTAAGGATGACGGTTTCCTTCCCGAAAGGATATGAATGAACTAGGTGGGGTTTTCCCCCGACAATCGCTTTGTGGTCATCATCATTAGCCTCTTGATTCCAGAGTTTTATTGAATTCTGACTCCATCTGTTGCAGTGGAATTTGAACCTGGGTCCCCAGACCATGACCTGGGTCCCTGGGTTAACATCCAGCGATAATACCACTGGGCTGTCCTGTCCCCAAGTTCCACTTACAGGGAAATGTTGCAAGCCACTTAATGTGCAAAATGTTCCATGTTGGGACAGCAGTCTGGAAAAGAGATTGATACTTCAATCCATTTCTTTCTTGCAACTGTGGGCTGAAGGGTTTGTCTGCTTCTCTCTCTCTCTCTCTCCACCCTCCCATTATGAATTGTCCTGAACCTGTCTGACAAGGTTAAAGTCATACCTGCCCTCTGCTTGAGGCAGGAGTCCCCAGTTTGTACTGAGTTTGACAACAGACTGGCTGGTTCCTGATCATATCAGGATGGATGGCGATTGGCTGTTCCTGTTGCTGTTGTCAATATTTATGGCCACTGCCTCTGTTGTCACTGAGTGAGGCCTCAGTGTATTGGCACTCCCATTGGCTCTACCCTCCAGCATCTCCTGTAGAACTGGAACTGAAAAAGCCAATGTCCCAATGCAATTACACTGACTGGAACCTGAGAAAGGTGTGGGAATATTTAAATTAAATCTTTTGTCCTGTTTTTTAAATGTTTGACTTCAGAAAACCAGTATAATTTACCCAGGGATATGGGAGGCAACATCTAACTAACTGAAGAATTTTGGATTAATTGGAAATCAGCTTATGTATTCGAACCTTACGCAAGAATTGAGGTTAGAGGATGGGTTGCTGAGGGGAGATTGAACAGAAGTGCTCAATGCTGAGGGGATTTGATGGACTAAATTGGTGCAGGGTTCAATCAGCAGGAGAGCCAAAATGTAAGGGAATTGGCGAAAGTGGAAGGTTGAGAGACAGAGAGGATAAATCTTCCTAAACAGTAAGTTGTGATTGTCGGGAAGGCACTGTCTGAGAAAGGGGTGGAAGTGGGTTCATCAGTGATTCTCAAAAGGTCACAGAATAAATATTGAGCAAACCTTGACAAATTGCCCCATTTGGAAGGGTAACGGGGTAAAATCCGATAGGCTGAATTGCTGAGGTTTGTCTGCCTCTGTTAAACTATGAATCAAAGTCTTTCGGGAAGGTAGTGAAGAACCTGAATTGAACAAAGAACAATGTTCTCCTCAGAATCTCGAGCTGAATACTTGAGAGAGGGAAGGTCTCGTGTTCTGAAACTTTCTGATGAGAATAAATTGGCAATTCAACCCCCCTGGCCAGGGTTGCAACTCTGTGTAATGGTATAAAGGGAGGTTTAGGATTTTTTTAGTTGTATAAAGAGAAAAGTTAGAAGAAACCCAAAGTTGTGAGAGTATTCACCAGTTGAACACAAAGTAACTTGCACCGACTGATCTGATCAGGGGTTAAAGCATCCTGCTGATGCTGGAGGGAAGAAACAACAAGAGGGAAGGCAAGGTTGCATGGAGTAGGAGATGATGGAGTGACCACTTGAGTGGAGTTCTGTTCCCTTATCACTCTGAATCTTCAGCTGTTTTAGCGGTGAGTTGTTGAAGGATGTGGGAAGCAAATGTTCAGCTTTGATTTTGAGGTTTACCCTCTGGGCGGGGGAAGTGGTTTCTCTGCAGATGATGTTGACGCTGAGAGTCCAGGTAGTGTGCAGGTTCTACTAAATGTGCAACTTTAATGTTTGTTCCATCAGTGACTGTACCAAAAATATTCTGTTGGCTTTGGCTCATCCTGAGGTCAGGAAAGGCATGAAATAAATGCAGGCTCCTTTCTTTCTGGAATTTATTTTCCCCAGTTTATTTTTCATTTGGGCACCCACCGTTTCCTAATCTCGAGTAGACTGAAGAAGCGAAAACCAGAGATGTTTGCTGCTTTTTTTCCCTCTGTTATCTTTGTCCACTTCTGTTTCCTTCCTCTCGCAATGAGTGTGCTCCTTCACGGTGCGACTATCCAACGTTGTGTCCAAGGACAAACTTTCCCACCATTCCCAGGCGAATTGTCAGCACTCCTGAATTACCCTCCACTTTCCTGGAATTCAAGACACCGCCTGCAGGTCACTCCCACAACTGACTCCATGGGACACCCATCGAAGCTATTTCTATTTTTAAATTTAGAAAGAAAATTGTCTTACTGTCGACATGGTGGACATGATGATGAGGGGATGATGCTGATGAGAGTTACTAAGACTGTTACTTTCTTATGATTTCTATGTGTCACAAGTGTGATGATACTGAGGCTTACAAGAGGTTAGTTTGTCCTGAGTATTGTTTTGAAATGAGATTAAGGTAGAGGTCCGATTCAACTACTGAAAACCACTTGAGTAAATAGCTTCAGTTTTTTTTAAAGCCTGGTCAGAGAGCTCCACCTTTTCAATTTTTTTTCTCTTTGTAGTTCTTAGGTTTAGCTTTAAGTAGAAGCTTTCAGGGCCTCCATAGAGTTGGGAAGCTTCCGTGGATATTTTCTGGCTGCTGCTACTCTGAATTTTCTCTTGGAAGTTCTTTCCTCCTGGATTGGAGAACTGCATGTGAGAATTTGTCTGAAATTCCCTTTTTTATTTTGCTGAGGGGTGTGTTTATGGGATGTTACTGTATTGGAACAGTTAAAGAAATAATTTCTGTATTTATTATTCAGTTACATTTTCCAAGTTGTTCTGAATTCTTCTTTCTTTTTCGGTTGTATTTTAACTACAATCGGTTGTGATCTAACGTGGTCGTTTCTTTCTTATGTGATCTCTCATTATGAGAAAATCGTGCAATAGCCACCCCATCTAAACTGATGGGGCTGGAATCACGATATATCCAAAATGGGTAAGGAAAGTTTGCGTTCTACAAATAAGCCTAAATTCTTCAATCACGTTAAAGCCAATTTGCATTGAAAAAACACCAAGTTACAGCAGAACTGACTGTATTGTGTTTTTGCTTGGTGTGGAATAGTTTGACTAGTCACATCACATCTGGAACAAGGATACTTCATATTTACCTTTTAAAATAAGAACAAGTTAGAGTCCAGGCTACCTCCTTGATATACTTTGAGGGGGTCTAGTCTGGGTCCACATGTAAAGATGAACAGCCAGTCAGTGTGGGTGTTGCTGGTGGCAGTGGGTCACATGATCTGTCCAGGAACATGTCTGACCCTGCAGGTTGGAACCCATCATGCTCTGCTGTGCTGTTTAGCCTCTATCCCCAAATAGGGGGCGCCATATCTCGGCTGACTTACCGGCCTGTCAGGTAAGTATCTCCAATGCTTCAAGATGGCTCCTCCTGCAGTCTCGCTCTGTTTTATGCAGTCTGTATACTCTTTCAGAATTCCACCCCCCACCCGCTTTCCCAGGCTTTGCCCAGCCCAGCAACGCTAAACAGATTCTTGTCATCAAACGTGAACCTGCTGGAGGTTATGGGGTGGCTGCAAGGAGGGAGGGGTAGAAAGACCGTGAGAACTAGTTCCAAACAAAAACAGAAAAGAACTGTGGATGCTGGAAACCAGGAACAAGAACAGAAATTGCTGGAAAAGCTCAGCAGGTCTGGCAGCACCTGCGAAGAAAAATCAGTAAACGTTTTTGGTCTGGTGACCCTTCCTAAGAGCCCCAGACCTTGTTCCAAAGCAGAGTGTTTTTCAAAGGATAAAAACCACCTTGCGTCCCTCGTTCCAACTCTCCCCACCCCCCAACAGCTGCTGCTACTAGAAGGCAGCACTAGATGCGCATTGGCTTTAACGCAGCAGAGGCTGAAGGTACCCTGTGTACAAGACTCTGAAAGTATTCACACTGAAAGCTTGGGGTTGGTTATTACAGTTTAATTTGAAAAAAGAGTGAAGCAGCGTAGGGTTTGACCCAAACATCCAGTCATGCAGCATTTGATGAGAGTTTCTGGAACTCTTGTTCCTGCTGTAACTTGAATGTGCCTGTGTGACATTTGCCTGGCCCATTAGAGATTCACTTTATATTTTGGGAATTATCCTAATGTGTCACAGAGACTGACCGTCACCTTCCCTGAGCAACTGAGATTGACTTTGGTTCCCTATCCATTACCTCTTAGCATCCTCTCAACGCTGGTACCTGGCAGGATGCTTTGGCACAAGGGGTGGCACGGTGGCTTAGTGGTTAGCACTGCTGCCTCACAGCAGCAGGGTCCCAGGTTCGATTCCAGCCTCGGGCAACTGTCTGGGTGGAGTTTGCACATTCTCCCCGTGTCTGTGTAGGTTTCCTCCCACAGTCCAAACATGTGCAGGTGAGGGTGAATTAGCCATGCTAAATTGCCCACAGTTGTTAGGTGCATTAGTCAGAGGGAAATGGGTCTGGGTGGGTTGCTGTTCGGAGGGTCGGTGTGCACTTGGTGGGCCGAAGGGCCTGTTTCCACACTGTAGGGAAGCTAATCTAATCCAATGTCCGAGATGATATGATTGTGGTCTTGCAAGGATCATGACTCTGAATACAAGCTGATTTTTCTCCACCCAGACCTTCCCCCTTTGAGCGTGATCCTGTGAAGCGACCCAGGTTGGCAAGGCAGTCCGGAAGTGCACCACAGGCCAAAGCACATGTGCAACTTTCCTGTTGTTATGAGGACTTTTGTTTTCTAGTCCGGAGTGGGTGATTGGAGAGACTGCTTGGTTAAGAGCCATTCTCTGCGTCTGCATCCGGGATTGTTTTGGAAGTTGCCCTGTAACTCTGTACAGTGTCGGAGAGTTTTCCGTTCGGGAAAGTCCAGTTCATTGTCACTTCTCTGCCCCACCACCATCCCGCAGAGTAGCACAGAGGTCAGGCGCTTTTAAATCATAATTCAGTTCTAGTGTTTCCTCTGTAAGTACTGCCTGCTGTCTGACTGCGTGGGGCTCCCAGTTCTTAGCCCAATTTCCTTTTCAGCTTGACATGGTTAAATGGTCCTTGACTTCAGTCTGTCACGTGTTTTGAACGCAGTGATGTGTAGACTTTAAGAATCCTGTTCAATGTTGCTGCAAGACTGTGTTCATTTGAACTTCACACTTTGCCTGTACGTGTCTAATGTCTGCTGGGATATATTGGTGTACTTTAGCACAGGGTTGTCACCATCTTTGTACAGCAGTCTTTGTCGTTTGCTAGTACAGAGCTTGAGTGTTTGATATTTTGTCAAATCTTTTTAGCTTGTACTCATCAGCAACTCCTAAGAATGTAACTTAAGGAGAAGCCAACATTTTGTGGTGTAGGTATCGAGGAGGAGAATGCTCATTGTTGGCAAGGGGACTCTGGTACGGCTGTTGCTATGGAGAGTGCACCTGTTTATGGTTTATGGTTAACTGCCAGGCTTTGTTTAACTGTTAAACCAGGCAGTTGCACTCTACCTGATCAAAGGCATTGCCCTGAGAGACGAGTGGTTGACTGTTGTGTGTCTTGTTGCATTGAAAAAGGTGCAGTGTATGTTAATTCTTGCAGACAATAGGGCCCTGTGTGTTAACGTATGTGAGTTGGAACCTAGAGGAATACCACCCAGCCAGCCAGTCTGAGTGACGATCTGAAATTGGGTTCGCAGTTGGGATGATTGACCAAATGTTATCCATTTGCAGAATACTATCTAATGTTGGACACTCTGTTGCCTGTTCTGTGTGTCTGATGTGGTATTTATTGGACCGGGATGGATAAAGTCAGAAATCACGCAACACCAGGTTTGTTTGAAATCACAAGCTTTCGGACCGCTGCTTCTTTGTCACCTGACCAGCACTTGTGTTGCTATGACAATGTAACAGGATGAAACCGATATGGGCCAAACACCTTGAGGTACCTCGAGGGTCATTTGGGAGGTCTGAGAGTCCAAATGTGAATGGCTTTTCCTGGATTTGTGTGACTTATACTGTGAGCAGTGATCTGATCACTGGGTAGCCTTTGTTGCTCAGGATGTCTTTGTTTAGCCTTATTCAAGTAGCTTAGAACACTATAGTGCAGTACAGAGGGCCTTTGGCCCTTGATGTTGTGCCAACCAGTGGAACCAATCTGAAGCCCAAATAACCTACACTATTCCATTATCATCCAGATGTGTATCCAAAGACCATTTAAATGTCCTTAACGTTGGTGAGTTCACTACTGTTGTAGCTGAAAATGTGTTGCTGGTTAAAGCACAGCAGGTTAGGCAGCATCCAAGGAATAGGAAATTCGACGTTTCGGGCATAAGCCCTTCATCACGCCCGAAACGTCGAATTTCCTGTTCCTTGGATGCTGCCTGACCTGCTGTGCATTAACCAGCAACACATTTTCAGCTGTGATCTCCAGCATCTGCAGACCTCATTTTTTACCTCACTACTGTTGTAGGCAGGACATTCCTTGCTACTCTGAGGAAAGACCCTATCTCTGATATCTGTCTTATATCTATCACCTCTCAATTTAAAGCAATATCCCCTTATGCTTGCCATCACTATCCGAGGGAGAAAGGCTCTTACTGTCCTCCAGATCTATGTTAGGTTTGTTTTTTTTCTGAGATACTTCTGACACATTTGATGCAACAGCAAATGCCAACTTCTTTCAACAAGCAAAATTTTATTCAGCACAGTACAATACGAGCTTTGGAAAAACCCTGAACCCTCTTCGCCATGCTTGCAAAGCGTGTCCAGGGAAGCTCTCTGAACAAAGGTAATAGTCCTTCCTTTGTACAAAATCTTTACATCACAGTCAGTAATGCTCTCCCTAAAACTCTGTTACAGTCACATGCCACACAAGTAACAAAGCTGTAACCACATCATCTCCAGAAACAATGTAATGCAAATCATCCCTTAGGAGCCAGATCTGGTGTGAATTGTATTTTTGAACTATATGGAGTAGTCGAATTCTTACTGTAGTGTTCTTACTGATTTCTGAATAGGAGATGACAATGTAAATGGCAAGGAAATGACCACATAAAAGGTTCAGAATAATCGGAGATGATAATATAAATTTCTTATGCCTCTGACTTGCAGATAGATTATCCCATCCTAGCCTTGGGACATACAATTTCCTGCAGGTAATCAGAGCAAATGAATTCTTTAATATCTAACCCCTCATTACCTTGTCAATTGAGTCATCTCTCAACCTTATTCTCTGTAATGAAAACTGCTTCAAGTCCCTCAGCCTTTCCTCATAAGACCTTCCCTCCGTACCAGGTTACATCCTAGTAAATCTCCTCTGCATCCTTTCCAATGCTTCCATGACCTTCCTGTAATGTGGCGACCAGAACTGTACACAATACTCCAATTCCAGCCGCATTGGAATTTTGTACAGCTGCAACATGACCTCATAGCTCTGAAACTCAATCCCTCTACCAATAAAAGCTAACACATCGTATGCCGCCTTAACAACTCTATCAACCTGGGTGGCAACTTTCAGGGATCTATGCACATGGATACAAATCTCTAACCTTATCCAAGAATGTTACCATTAGCCCAGTACTCTGTATTCCTGTTACTCTTTCCAAAGTGAATCATCCCACACTTCACTCCATTCCTCTCCGATGTGAGTGCACATTTTTCTTCAAAGTTGGAAGAGGAGTTAACGAATGAGTGAAGAATTGTTCTTCATAGAGATGCTTGGCTGAAGGTTGTATCGCAGAAGGAGGCGACCTGCTGAGCCGAGAGGTTGAATGAAGGTGGGGAACAGAAAATGAAGCAATATAGCTGACCAATTTGAGCTTGCATCTGCTGGAGCCAGGACAGCAAAGGGTTAAATTAAGGTTGTTCATAGTTAGCAAAGTCATTTGGTTTCCTCTCCCATACCCTTTCTTGGTGGCTTTGTGCCTAGCTTATCTGGATGACTGCAGGTTTTTTTGACATCGAGTGACAGTCGTAGAGTAATAGATGTACAGCACAGAAACAGACCCTTCAGCCCAACTTGTCCATGCCGACCAGATATCCTAAACTAATCTAGTCCCATTTGCCAATGCTTGGCCCATATCCTTTGAAGCCCTTTCCTATTCATATACCCATCCTTGTAAATTCTGGTTGTTCTTATTTGTCTTGAAGTGTACCACACCCTGCAGAATGGAAACTGATTGCTTTAATTCAGAAAGTTGGGGGGAGATTGAAGTCTGTCCATTGTTAGCTTTCCAATCCATGTTCTCTAAATTCCTCTGAGTAAATCCGACAGGGAATTTGGGAAGCTGTTCGCTCAGCAAGTGAGACAGTGAGGCTCACCCTGTAGTAACTGAAATATGTCCAGATTGAGGAATGGGACAAGTCAGTGGTTCAAGATGGGGTCCTGTGGTTTGACATTCTAGAAAGGTAAAAGGACCATGATATTATTTGTGGTTTTGCAGTTCACCGTGGCATTTAGTTGAAGGCTACGCAGGCAAATGATTAACCGGATAATGCATTATTCCTGGCGCTCTGTTTCAGTCAAGGTTGCTTCTGCTGTGGAAAGGGACGGTATCTGTCAGGAGTCCGAGCTAATATTGATTTTACTCGGGAGATATTCATTAAACCCAGTAAGTGGGCTGTGTAGTGGCTCGCCTCTGGGACAGGGTCCAATGCCTGAAGTGGAAGTATTCCTCCCCTCCTGCTTTGAAGGTCCTGAGTTAAGGGAAAGGGGAAGACCAATTGCAGGATTGTTGGGTGGATTCCTTTTTTATATTTGGGAGCTGAATTTCAAAGCAAAAGATTTTAAAGGGAAAATTATATTTCATACAGATCATCTTGCTGCGTCAAAGAGGGAGAGATTCTGTCTTTCCTTCCCCACCCCAAAAAATCTAAAAGGTGAGATTGAATGACAGGAATTTTGAGCCAGTCCCAGTGTGATCTGCTCGAGATCTGGGTCTGAGCAATGTGAAGATTAGTATGAATGACCCTGACGTTAACAGTCACATCATATCAAGGGGGGTGGGGGGAGGGGGGTGGGAAACAACTATACTTGTGATTGTATCACACTCCTCACTGGAACCACCTAATGGAGGATCAGTGCTCTGAAAGCTAGTGCTTCGGAATAATCTGGTTGGACTGGAAACTGATGTGTGATTTTTTTTTAAAGATATTTTTATTAGAAATTTAATATTTTGACAGATTTACAAAAATAAACAGAACTTTCAAGCACAAACATTAATATAAAAATAGATCTTAAATATATAATCATCAAAATTCAAAGGAATGATACTAAAGAAGAAAGAAAAACAATGAAACTCAGTAACTCTGACATTTGGTGCAGTTCTCTCAAGATGCCTTCCTCTATGGAAAGTAATAATCCAGGCTGGGGCTCCTGTTCCAGGGAGATCCTCTGGCTTCAAGCTGTTGAGTTTGCTGCTTATACTCTTGAGTTCAGTATTCCTGCAGCTGACTCTTTATCTTCATTCCTGAAGGACATGTTGTCCCCAGTTTATGCTAACTCTGCAATTTGCTGCCAGCCAATGACCTGGAACAGACTGGAATATCTGGGTAGGGTTTTCCTGCTGAATCAGATCGCTGAGGGGGGGGGTGGGGGGGGTGGAGGGGCTGCTGTCATGTCTCCTGCAATGTTGTGAGATGGACGATCTTTCTGGTCTGGCGATGCAACTACAACAACTTTCATTTCTGTAGTGCCTTCATTGTTCTCTCACATGTCCCGAGGCCCTTTCAGAACTGCAGCAATGGATTGGAAGAGAGCGTTAGCATTTGATGGTCAGCTCCACGTTTACTTAATCAGAAACTTGTTGATCCTGAAACCCTTTGACCAGCTGATATCTCCCCCTGCCCATTATGGTGTGAAGTATCGATATCTCTAACGCTACTCCGGGTGCAGGGAGGTGGGGGGTGGTTAGTGGGCATTTCCTGTCACAGGAATGGTTTATCCTTGGGTAAAGAGCAGAGAATTTTGAGCTTGATAATCTATAGCGAATTCGTCACACAGGGAGGACCTCCAGTGTTTCCAAGTATGTTTTCTCTACAGGTGAGTACATTGCATCAGACTCGGGCCAGTTTAGTCATGGGTTTGGAGTGACGTAGACCATGTGCAGTCATGTTTAAGGCTAGCTGCTGTGATCTAGCCCCTTAGACACAGTGAAGCCTTCCTGCCCAAGCCTCTACCTACTGCACACTCCCCCTGACAAATCCCTGGGATCAGGGCTGAAACGCTTCCTTTCTCCTTGTTTCTGAATTCCAAAATCCTTGTTACTCAGTGAGGTGGAGATGACCTCTGGAGACTGCAGGCAAAAAGTGTATAACACCATCTGTTACTAATGCTGAACGTGCTGGTTAGGGAGCCTTAATTGTGCAAACCAGGTGAATATATCAACCCAGCATTGGGGCGAGTGTTCATACTGATGGGTGCAGTGAGCAGCAACCACTCTGATGCCACCTGGACGTGTGGGCAGAACAACTTCGGTTTTCACTCTTCAAGATTCGCAAGTCTGATCCACCTCACTGTCTCTGCAACAGTGTTGAGTCATCATTTTAATGTAACCTGTGACAACTCAAAACTTTTGTAAGAGACTTTAACCACTTCCCTTTTTATAGAAATAAAGGTATCACAGCTTCCTGTCCTCACCTGCTCTCTTCCCCCCCCATCCCTTCCTTCAGCAGCTTCACCTGAGATTGATGGACTATGCTTGGTGTGAAGCTGTTGCCTTGCTGTCTAGGATTTGGCTGCTTGTTAGACAGGAAGTCGTCTTCCTCTCCTACACTAGACAAAGCAGAGCCTGTAGTTCGGTTTAAAGAGGATGTTAACAGCAACTCGGGCAGTGTAATGAGCTGACGTGGTTAGATTACACAACCCTGGTGTCATTTTGGTGAAAGTGACATTGGCGTGCTGGTGATTCCCATGACTTTAACATCACCGTGCTGTACATTCCTGACTGGGGAGTCTGCCATTCCAGTTTGATTTACAGTCCAGGGGTTCACCTGAGACCAATTCGACTCTGAATTTATCTACATTTATTCTTCACATTGAGCCTAAGTGACTGATGGAGTATAGAGATAGAGATGTACAGCACGGAAACAGACCCTTCGGTCCAACCTGTCTATGCCGACCAGATATCCTAAATTAACCTAGTCCCGTTTGCCAGTATTTGGCCCATATCCCTCTAAACCCTTCCTATTCATATTCCCATACAGATGCCTTTTCAATGTTGTAATTGTACCAGCCTCCACCACTTCCTCTAGCAGCTCATTCCATACATGCACCACTCTCTTTGTGAAAAAGTTGCCCCTTAGGTCCCTTTTAAATCTTTCCCCCCTCACCCTGAACCTATGCCCTTTAGTTCTGGACTCCCCCACCCCAGGAAAAAGACCTTGTCTATTTACCCCATCCTTTTGACTGTAGTTCTGCTGTTCTCAGGTAATCGCAATCCACACTGGTCATGTGACATGTTGGGTCACATGCCCTTCACATGAAGCTCAATGGTCAATATTCATGCTTTTTAAAAAATAAACAAAGACATCACAGCTTCCCGCCCTCACCTGCTCTCTCCCCATCCCTCCCTTCAGCAGCTTCACCTGGGATTGGTAGATCATGCTAAGTGTGAAGCTGTTGCCTTGCTGCCTAGGATTTTCGTTACTTGGCACACTGTTCAGCCACAATGGACTGTGACTACCCTCTGGGTCTCTGGCCTGTGTGTGGGGGTGAAAGTCCAAACATGTGCAGGTTAGGGTGGATTGGCCACGCTAAATTGCCCCTTGGTGTGCAAGGAGCTGCAGGCCAGGTGGGTTGGCAATGAGAAACGCAGGGTGTACAGGGATGGAGTGGAATGTTGTTCGGAGGGTCAGTGTAGACTTGATGGGCTGAATGGCCTGCTTCCATACTCTCTGGATTCTGTGGTACACCCAATATGATGGTGTGTTTTTATGAAATTGAAGTAGTCATGACAGTACAGAATTGAGGCCTTTTCAGTTCCTGAAGCCCAGGCCCACTCTCTGTGGGAGAACCATCCCCACCCTCCAACTCTCTGCCTCTAGCACAACCAGCTTATTTCCCTTACATGATCATCTACTTTTGAAGTCATTGTATCTATTCGAACGACCATAGATTTGAATTGATTATTATTATCATTGATACAGTGAAAAGATTTGTGTTGGGTGTGGTGCAGGCACACCATAACTAACAAAGTGTATTAGGGTAACAAAACAGAGAGAAGGATACAATGTTACAGCTACAGAGAAGGCGCACAGGGAGTGAGATCAACATTAAACTTAACATTTGAGAGGTCTGTTCAGAAGTTTAATAACAGCGGGGAAGAAACTGTGTTTGAACCTGTTGGTACGAAGATGGTGAATTTCAGATTTTTATAACTTACTGAGACTTTAAAATAAAATCTTCAACACGTTCTCCATCTGCTTGTCTAGCTCTTGCTCAGAACTGTACGTCTGTGTCCCTGGTTAGCTAATGGGACCAGTTCTTCTCATCTATATTACCTACTGTCAGTACAGCTCCCCTCACTCTCGAGTCCTCAGTTTTCATTGCTTCCAATTGCAATCCATTGCAACTGTATTTCTAACAAGGCATTATGTTATACAGGTGGCTGTTGTGGGGGCTGGGTTCAAGTCCCATCTGATCCAAAAGCTGCATAATAACATCCCTGAACAGGTTAATTAAAAATATCTAAAATTGTACAGATCCTGTGATAATGTTATCCTTAAACACCAGCAGTTACTACCATCTTCTCATGGACAATGAGGGATGGACAATAAATGCACCTACCTTGTCAAAGAAACTTTATGTCCTTGCAATTTTTTTTTGCAAATCCAGAGCCTCCATGTCCTTTTGATGGTTAGTGATAGAGTGAGAGGGGAAAGATATAATAGAGAACTAAGGGCAACTTTTTCATGCAGAGGGTGGTGCGTGTGTGGAATGAGCTGCCAGAGGATGTGGTGGAGGCTGGTACAGCATTTAAGAGGCATTTGGATGGGTATATGAATAGGAAGAGTTTGGAGGGATATGGGGCGGGTGCTGGCAGGTGGGACTAGATTGGGTTGGGATATCTGGTCAGCATGGACGGTTTGGACTGAAGGGTCTATTTCCGTGCCGTACATCACTATGACTGAGAGATTTGAGGCGGCTATTCAACCACAATGGGCTTCACAGTCAAGTCGGTCACATTTATGTTAGCGATGGTGCCTCTTTCTAACTGGGCCGACGGAAACAGACTGGACAGCATAGGCAAGTTGGGCCGAAGGGCCCGTTTCCATTGCTGGAAACGTCTGTGATCTTGCATAAATGGTGGGCCCCACTCGTGGTGTGTGAGCGCGATGGACTGACCATTGTAAATGGAGTCTACTGCCATCTTTCACTCTCGCTAACTCATTCAAACCATCTGCTGTTCCAGAGACTGCAGTGCCACATGACCCAGTCCCCACATTGCCTGCTGTCCCTTTTAGAAAACCCACAAACACTGATTTCCTAATGGGGACTCTATCAGGGAGGTACTTGGGGTTGTGTCTGGTCTATTATTTGTGATCAGATTTGTACCACCACCCCCTCCCGTCCTGGTGAGGCCTTTGAAGCTCTGACTAGCCAATGATAATTTACAGCTTGCAGCATTTCTACGAAATATTGAAGGCGCGGTGTTCATGTAGAAATCTCTGTCTCAGTCAGTAATTGTTGCCTCTTGAATTTTGAAGTGGGAGTTGAACATGATTGAGGGAGCACTGCCCTGTCTGAGGTCCTGACTTCAAGGTCAGCTCTTAAACACAGCCACCCCCACCCCACACACCCGAATAATCTGTCTGTCTGTGTGTGTCTCTCTCTCTCTGGCAGTCTCCCCAGAGGGGCGGTGATGGCTAGTGGTATTAACGCTGGACGATTAATCCAGAGAGGTAAAAACAATGACTGCAGATGCTGGAAACCAGATTCTGGATTAGTGGTGCTGGAAAAGCACAGCAGTTCAGGCAGCATCCGAGGAGCAGGAAAATCGGCGTTTCGGGCAAAAGCCCTTCGTCAGAAATACCTGAAGGGCTTTTGGCCGAAACGCCGATTTTACTGCTCCTCGGATGCTGCCTGAACTGCTGTGCTTTTCCAGCACCACTAACCCAGAATATTTATCCAGAGACTCAGGTCATGTCCTGGGGACCTGGGTTTGAATCCCACTTTGGCAGAATTTGAATTCAATAAAACACTTTCTGGAATTAAGAGTCTCTAATGCTGAGTCTGAATCCATTAAGTGTCTGGAAAAACACATCTGGCTCACTAATGTCCTTCAGGGGCGGAAACTGCCATCTTTACCCAGTCCGGCCTACATGTGACTCCAGATCCACTGCAATGTGGTTGACTCTTAATGCCCTCTGGGCAATTAGGGATAGGCGGTAAATGCTGGGCCCAGCCAGCGATACACTCATCCCATGAATGAATTAAACCAAAGATTATCTGATCATTAGCATTTTTTTTGGGAGGTTTGCTGTATGCTAATTGACTGCAGCCTTTGCTTCGAACACACCATGGGGCCTCCTGAGATGGTGGAGGGTGCTAGGTAAGTGCTAATGGCTGTTTTTATTTGGGATTACACAGCCGGATCGGGACGTGTGTGTGTGTGTGTGTGTGTGTGTGTGAGAGATAGAGAAGCCTGGCCTCAATTGATCCATCTCAGCTACAGAGAGAGAGAGAGAAAGCGACAGCGACTCCCCCTCTGAGATGGGGAGTGATTTATTTTCCAAGCTGTCTGGAAGAGTTGGCATATAGCAGAGTGAGCCCACTTCCCTCCTACCTGCTGAGAGGCCTGGATGTAAACGAACACAACATTCTCAGTAAAGCATTTGAGAGCATCTGTCCCTCCCTCGTTCGCCCTCCCTCCCTCCCTCCCTCGCTCGCCCGCCCTCCCTCCCTCCCTCCCTCCCTCTCTCGCCCTCCCTCCCTCCCTCCCTCCCTCTCTCGTCCCCTCCCTCCCTCCCTCTCTCGCCCGCCCTCCCTCCCTCCCTCTCTCGCCCGCCCTCCCTCCCTCCCTCTCTCGCCCGCCCTCCCTCCCTCCCTCTCTCGCCCGCCCTCCCTCCCTCCCTCCCTCCCTCGCCCTCCCTCCCTCGCCCTCCCTCCCTCCCTCCCTCTCTCGCCGTCTCTCTCCCTCCCTCCCTCTCTCGCCCTCCCTCCCTCCCTCCCTCTCTCGCCCGCCCTCCCTCCCTCCCTCTCTCGCCCGCCCGCCCTCCCTCCCTCTCTCGCCCGCCCTCCCTCCCTCCCTTGCCCGCCCTCCCTCCCTCGCCTGCCCTCCCTCCCTCTCTCGCCCTCCCTCCCTCCCTCTCGCGCCCTCCCTCCCTCCCTCTCGGCCCCTCCCTCCCTCCCTCTCGCCCTCCCTCCCTCTCTCGCCCTCCCTCCCTCTCTCGCCCTCCCTCCCTCTCTCGCCCTCCCTCCCTCTCTCGCCCTTCCCTCCCTCCTCTCCCTCTCTCGCCCTCCCTCCCTCTCTCGCCCTCCCGCCCTCCCTCTCTCGCCCTCCCTCTCTCGCCCTCCCTCTCTCGCCCTCCCTCCCTCGCCCTCCCTCCCTCGCCCTCCCTCCCTCGCCCTCCCTCCCTCGCCCTCCCTCCCTCGCCCTCCCTCTCTCGCCCTCCCTCCCTCCCTCTCTCGCCCTCCCTCCCTCCCTCCCTCGCCCTCCCTCCCTCCCTCCCTCTCTCGTCCCCTCCCTCCCTCCCTCCCTCTCTCGTCCCCTCCCTCCCTCCCTCTCTCGCCCGCCCTCCCTCCCTCCCTCTCTCGCCCGCCCTCCCTCCCTCCCTCTCTCGCCCGCCCTCCCTCCCTCCCTCCCTCCCTCGCCCGCCCTCCCTCCCTCCCTCCCTCGCCCGCCCTCCCTCCCTCCCTTGCCCGCCCTCCCTCCCTCGCCTGCGCTCCCTCCCTCTCTCGCCCTCCCTCCCTCCCTCTCGCGCCCTCCCTCCCTCCCTCTCGCGCCCTCCCTCCCGCCCTCTCGCCCTCCCTCCCGCCCTCCCTCCCTCCCTCCCTCTCTCGCCCTCCCTCCCTCTCTCGCCCTCCCTCCCTCCCTCCCTCCCTCTCTCGCCCTCCCTCCCTCTCTCGCCCTCCCTCCCTCTCTCGCCCTCTCGCCCTCCCTCTCTCGCCCTCCCTCTCTCGCCCTCCCTCTCTCGCCCTCCCTCTCTCGCCCTCCCTCTCTCGCCCTCCCTCCCTCGCCCTCCCTCCCTCGCCCTCCACTCCCCTCGCCCTCCCTCCCTCGCCCTCCGTCCCCTCCCCTCCCTCCCTCGCCCTCCCTCCCTCGCCCTCCACTCCCCTCGCCCTCCCTCCCTCGCCCTCCCTCCCTCGCCCTCCCTCCCTCGCCCTCCCTCCCTCGCCCTCCCTCTCTCGCCCTCCCTCCCTCCCTCCCTCTCTCGCCCGCCCTCCCTCCCTCCCTCTCTCGCCCCCCTCCCTCCCTCCCTCTCTCGCCCCCCCTCCCTCCCTCACTCTCTCGCCCGCCCTCCCTCCCTCCCTCGCCCGCCCTCCCTCCCTCGCCTGCGCTCCCTCCCTCTCTCGCCTGCGCTCCCTCCCTCTCTCGCCCTCCCTCCCTCCCTCTCGCGCCCTCCCTCCCTCCCTCTCGCCCTCCCTCCCGCCCTCCCTCCCTCCCTCCCTCTCTCGCCCTCCCTCCCTCCCTCCCTCTCTCGCCCTCCCTCCCTCCCTCCCTCTCTCGCCCTCCCTCCCTCCCTCTCTCGCCCTCCCTCCCTCCCTCTCTCCCTCCCGCCCTCCCTCCCTCCCGCCCTCCCTCCCTCCCGCCCTCCCTCCCTCCCGCCCTCCCTCCCTCCCGCCCTCCCTCCCTCCCGCCCTCCCTCCCTCGCCCTCCCTCCCTCGCCCTCCCTCCCTCGCCCTCCCTCCCTCGCCCTCCCTCCCTCGCCCTCCCTCCCTCGCCCTCCCTCCCTCGCCCTCCCTCCCTCGCCCTCCCTCCCTCGCCCTCCCTCCCTCCCTCTCTCGCCCGCCCTCCCTCCCTCCCTCCCTCTCTCGCCCCACTCCCTCCCTCCCTCTCTCACACCCTCCCTCCCTCTCTCGCCCCACTCCCTCCCTCCCTCTCTCCCTCCCTCCCTCTCTCACCCCCTCCCTCCCTCTCTCGCCCGCCCTCCCTCCCTCGCCTGCGCTCCCTCCCTCTCGCGCCCTCCCTCCCTCTCTCTCGCGCCCTCCCTCCCTCCCTCTCTCACCCCCTCCCTCCCTCTCTCGCCCGCCCTCCCTCCCTCGCCTGCGCTCCCTCCCTCTCGCGCCCTCCCTCCCTCCCTCTCGCCCTCCCTCCCGCCCTCCCTCTCTCGCCCTCCCTCCCTCCCTCCCTCTCTCGCCCTCCCTCCCTCCCTCCCTCCCTCTCTCGCCCTCCCTCCCTCCCTCCCTCTCTCGCCCTCTCACCCTCCCTCCCTCTCTCGCCCTCCCTCCCTCCCTCTCCCTCCCTCCCTCTCTCTCTCTCCCTCCCTCCCTCTCCCTCCCTCTCCCTCCCTCCCTCTCCCTCCCTCCCTCCCTCCCTCCCTCTCCCTCCCTCCCTCTCCCTCCCTCCCTCCCTCTCTCTCTCTCTCTCTCTCTCTCTCCCTCCCTCCCTCTCTCGCCCTCCGCTCCCCTCTCTCGCCCTTCCCCCCCTCCCCCCCCTCCCTCCCCCTCCCCCTCCCCCCCCTCTCTCGCCCTCCCCCCCCCTCCCTCCCTCTCTCTCTCGCCCTCCCCCTCGCCCCCTCCCCCTCTGTCTCTTTCTGTGTCTGACTCCAGGCAGGAGAGGGCAGTGTCCTAAGTTACCTCGCTGTAGATCTGGCCAGGACTTTACCATTGACTCCTCCTGCTTGACTCTGAGTGGTCACTTTTTAATTGTCAGATAATTTGAGTCTCTGCAGACATGCAAGTAATTTTTCTTTCCAGTAACGTTTGGCTTTCACCCAAAGTTAACATTTCCTGTCCGTCTCCAATTCGCCTGGTGTCAGTTCAGCTATTCAACTGCAGTGTGTATCACAGACAGGTGTCCAACCCCTCCTTGACTGATGGATTTGCATAAGGAGGACGCTCACATGATGGGAATCAGAGGCAAGAATTTCCTTCAAATTTGACCCCTTCTTGTGGAGGGTGGATAATAATTCTGGGCAGGGAAAGGGGAAGAGGTCAGATTGTGACCACTAGCCTTCCAGCAGCCTTTTGAAGTGAGTCTGATGTATCACGCGATAGAAAGAAACAGCGTTTACAAATTGTCTGCCTCTCTTTGATTGTAAACTGAATCCCACGGACTGTGACCTGTTGTTCCTCAGCGCTGAATCTTCTTTTGAAAATAAGTCTTTTAAAATTAAACAAAAAGAAATTTAAAACTGAATGCCTCCCTGACTCGAAATGAGAGGGTGACCACTCCTACTGGGGGACAGATGTCAGCACCTTGAGGGAAGCCATGTTTTGTGGAGTGGGGCTATGAGGTAATGTGGGAACAAATGGTCTGTGAGGAATCTGTAGACTGACTGGAAATCAACAGCTTTGACCTCCAGAGCCTTAACACCTGAGAGTTGAAAAGTTTGTTTTCAAAATAGACATAAACCTGTCAGGCAATAATTGAATGTAGTGTATACATTGGCGGAATACTTGTCTGGATTGCCGTAATGGTGGCGGTTTATCTTCTGTCACCTCAGCTTTTGAGAGGTCTAGGCCCGAAACGGTCAGGCAGTGCAGAGCCTGTCTCTGAGGTGTTCTGAGGACTTTATTTTGCAAGGGAGAACTTTCATTTATTGTCACAACTGCTAGATACCCAGAGCACGTTTCATAGGCAGTTCAGTTTTATCTGTTTTTTGCGTGGGGTGGGGTGGGGCGGCGGCAATGGATTTGGAGGCCTAGTCCCTGGTGAAACATGGAGCCAATTTGGGCACAGCAAGATCCAACAGACACAGCTAAGGAGTTATCCCTTTTCTCTCTCCTCCTTTGGTGAGATGTTCATTTCAGGTGCAGTGTTGCCCGGGTGCTATAAATCCCTGAACAGTGTCGTGTAGCGGACGGAACTTTGTTTCAGTCTCCAGGTAATGGTCATGTTACTGCACCTGGGTCAAGAGGAAGGTTTGATCACTGACTAGTGTGAATTGCATGACAGGAAGGTGTCCAGCATTTTTTTTTTCAGTAAACATGGCCAACAGATGGTTTGGTGTGAAAGGCTATGGGCCCTTACCGCTCTTTTTGATCAGTTGACATTGGGAGAATGAGCTTAAACAATCATCCGGTGGGAGCTGATAGGCTTGGCTCTGAAGCCCATTTTTGGTGAAGAGTTGTCTAGTTTCTCTTGTGAGCAACAATGACATGGAGACACCGAAGGTGTGGGAGGAACAAAAGATTTGCACCCTGTGATAATGTCGGTGTTGATGGATGGACAGCACTTCATTTCTCATTGTCCTGGAGAAGGTTATGGTAACTCCTACTGTTTTAGGAAACATACCGTGGACAATTGTAGATATTTTCAACCAACCTGTCCAGGGACGTTTTTCCATACCTTTTGGATCAGGTGGGACTTGAATCCAGGCTCAGAGATAGTGACGTTAACACTGGACCGCAAGAGCCAAGTACAAAAAAAATCATTGTATTGATAAAAATGCAAGTGAATTGTGGTCAGAAGCGAGGAAAGTTTAATTGACTGTTTGCGAGCTGGAAGGGACAGGCCTGTATCCAGGATCCCCTTTCAAAGGGCCACTTCCCATCCCATTAAAACAAGGAAGATCCTGAGGGAAGGTCATAAAGTAACAGCCAGGAGGTTGTCTTTTATTGTGTGGGAACCAGAGTGAGGGGACACCGTTGAGTTTTTAAAAAAAAAAGGCTTTTCCATTTTAAGGCAGATTTTGTGTTCAAGTGTTGTAAGTCTGGAACTTTCTTCTCCAGAAAGAGGCCCATTGGATAGATGTTTGATTGGGCTGGCTGTTACAGCACAGTAGTGTCCCTACCTCTGAGCCAGGGGCTTGGGTTGAAGTGGCACATCTAATAACATCTCTCAACTGGTTGATTAGAAAACGATGTTGATGCTTGATTTGGGATGTGAAGACAGAAAGTTAGAGGGTGCAATCGACCAATGCAGGTCAGATCACCGTCAAATGGTGGACCAAGCTCATGGGGCCGAATGGCCTCATTCTACTCTTCCACACGCAGTGTAATTGTATCCTGGTGAGAGTTAGACCCAGTGACACTGAAGGAACGGCCATCTATTTCCAAATCAGGGTGGTGAGTGGAGGGAAACTTAAAGTTTGTAGTGTTCCCATGTATCTGCTGCCCTCTTCCTTCTAAATGGAAGCGGCCATGGGTTTGGAAGGTGCCATCTGAGGATTTGTGAATGCGGCTTTAAACTCTCCACACTAAACCTCCTTTGTGTTTTCTTTTAAAAAAAGAGAGAATGCTAACCGTGGTGTTGAATGAAGGCTGAGAAATGGGGAAAGTCATTGTCAATGCTCGTTTGAACCATAGAGGTGCATCGCAAGTGAAGAATTGGTCTCTCTCTTTGTTCACAATGAGCCAGTGGTTTACATTTTTTTTAAAAAAAAGGGAATTCCAGTCATTGAGCTCCATTTCTCTTTGCTGATGTTGCAGATGAAGTGACCCCCACCCCCCTTCCTGTGCAAGTGGGTCTTTGGCCAATGGAGGGGAAGAGGGCGGGAAACTGACACATTCGTCCCCTCACTCTGTCAGTCTAGCTGGGTCCTTGTGAACAATGTGGCTGGCGTCTATTCCCCCGCCTCTACTTCTCTGAGGGGATAATGGTGGGGGTCAGCAGGCAGAAAATCTGTGCCTGTCCCGTTCTAAACGACCTCAATGAGGGGGATAAGTGCAAACGGATGGGGCCAGAGTGGGGAGAAGAAACTGATCCAAGACTGGGTGCCTGTCTAATGGGGACTTCCTGTTCTTGAGACACTTTTTGTCCCCGATTTGAGACTTGTTCCAAATTTGTTATCCTATTGGATGCTGCTTGGATGGGTTTTACTGGAAGAGCAGTCATCTATTTCCTGAATGAGCCATTGTCTTTCCAATTTGGCAGCATCTGGGACGAGTGGTGTTCTGAGTTGGAGCCCAGTTTTCTCCATACCAGAAGTTTTGTGGTGGCAGTGTCCTGGCTCTGGGTGAGTGCTGGACAGAACGCCTGATTAAAGCAGCACCTAAAAATAACTCCCAAACAGAAAACGGGCTCAGCCCATTTTTTTTTATATATAGAGTCGTACAGCACAGAAACTGACCAGTCCATGCTGACCATAATCCCAAACTAAACTGAACTGCTCCTGGCCCATATCCCTCCGAACCTTTCATGGACTTATCCAAACATCTTTTCAATACCGTACCCACATCCACCACCACCTCTGCAAGTTGATTCCACACATGAACCACTCTGTATTTAAAAAGAAATGCCCCTCCTATCTTTTTAAATCTTTGGCCTATCAGTTTAACAATATGCTGCTGTCTTGAAATCCCCCACCCGAGGGAAAAGGCCACAATCATTAACCTGCACGGTGGCTCAGTGGTTAGCACTGCTGCCTCACACCGCCAGAGACCCGGGTTCAATTCCAGCCTCAGGCGACAGACTGTGTGGAGTTTGCACATTCTCCCCGTGTCTGTGTGGGTTTCCTCCGGGTGCTCCAGTTTCCTCCCACAGTCCAAAAATGTGCAGGTTAGGGTGGATTGGCCATGCTAAATTGCCCGTGGTGTTAGGTGAAGGGGTAAATGTAAGGGAATGGGTCTGGGTGGGTTGCTCTTCGGAGGGTCAGTGTGGATTTATTGGGCTGAAGGGCCTGTTTCCCCACTGTAAGTAATCTAATCAAAATAAAAAATTATTGCTACCCCTCATGGTTTTATACACTGCGACGAGGAAATCTGTAAACACCCTACACTCTGGTGTTTTCTCCTTAACATTTTATTTTCTTCCTTCCTCCCTCTGTTCTCTTCTTGCTCTCCGCCCCCCCCGCTCGCCCCCTCACTTTCTCCCCAATCCCCTCTTCCCACCTCTATTTTCCCCTCCCCTGCCTCCCTCACTTTGTCCCATCTCCTCCCTCCCCCCCTCACTTTGTCCCATCTACCCTCCCCTCCCCCATCCCTCCGTTCCCTTTCTCCCCTGTCCCTCTCTGTCAAAGCCAAACACAGGAATAAATTCTTTGTTCCTGTAAACCGCTCCACATGTTTGTGATGTCCACCGATGCGGGAGGAGGATAGTTGGAGAAGACTTCCTGTTGGCATCAGAATTGAACAGAAAAATATTTTCCTTTTTTGTTTTTAAGGTGCAATTTGCATTTTCTTTTGTCACCTCTGTGGATTTCTTGCCGATAATGAATCCTTAGATTTGCGTGCGTGTGTTGGATCTGGTCTTGCAAGTGTGTGGGTTCTCCATCTTCCCAGTCGTCTTGCAGCCTGCTTCTGTTGTCATGGTAACGTGTGGTACCAGCAGAAGTGGGATAAGCTCATAATCACTTAAGTCATCTCGCATAAGCTGCACCCTCGTGTTTTCTGCCCGCCCCCACCCCCACCCCCAACTCCTCCAGGCCTGTATTTGTGCTCCACCTCCTGCTTTCTCTTTGTTTTCTTTAACATAGGGTGGCCGTGTCAGACTGAGATAGCAATGGGTTACGTTGGTGTGTTAGCAGCTTGCAAGATGTAGGCACGCTTGAAAATAAACGGCTTCAGTTTGTGTTTGGACTGAAATATGCTAGATTTTTTGGTGTGTGTCGCTGTGCAGTACAGCTCTTTGTGTTCCGGTTGCAATGATTTTAAACTGTCCCACTCCCCCAGCCTCACCCCCACCTTTTTTACCCATGCTTGGTAGCCTAAGGCTATCAGTCCTCACACTTGGCTCTCTTAATTCAGCACTCTGTGTTTGCCAGCTGTGCCTGACTGCAGTTTGTGTGGAGCTGTGCCTAGGGCAGGAGGTGGAGTGTGAGTGGTACCATCTGGGAAACCTAATTTCCCCACCTCACAGCCCCCACCCCCCAACACTCCGTTGTTCTTGGTGCTGCCAACCATGATGCCTCTTGCAATGGCATTTAGATTGGTGAGGGGACAGGGAGACAGACGTCGGGAATTTCCGGCTGGAGTGAGATGTATGAGATGGGTGTAACACCAGGTGGGGATTGGGTGGGGTGTGTATGTTACTGACCCTGGGTGAAAGGATGTCTCAACAAGGAATCTCTTTTTGTCCCATTATGGGGACTGCACTTTCAAAGGATGAGTAGACTTGAGGGAAGGTGGGGGAAAAGATTGGAGATGAGCTGTGCTGTCCTCTCTCACTACTGCATCTGTTACTAAGTAAACAAAGTCTCATCTTGGTAACTGAGAGGAGGAAACCCACCTCATTGATATCCCGTCTTAGGAGAAGAATCAATTGCCTGGGTCTCTTAATAACTGAGATTGTGGGTTTATCATAGTAGTGGGGTGAGCGTGAGCTGGCCTGGCCTGGCCAGACACCCCCGACTTCCATTCTAGGCCTGTGCTTGGTTGGTTTCGAGACAGAGAGAAAGTGGGTACTGCAGATGCTGGAGGTTAGAGTCAAGATTAGAGTGGTGCTGGAAAAGCACAGCAGGTCAGGCAGCATCCGAGGAGAAGGAGAATCGACATTTCGGGCAACAGTCCTTCATCAGGAAAGGGCATCCAGCCAGCGCATGTCTGAGGAGTGCTGTGATTTCCGTTTCTGTTGGGGGATGTCGTGTGAAGCAGTAAACTGACTGCAGACACCCCCGCACGCGATTTCAGATCGGTATTGCCCTCAGCTGTTACATTTCAATTCCAAGATACCAGTGAGTTCTCCTGTGGACGACTGTGTCCATGTCTTGTCATCCTGCTCCAGGAAGGATGTTAAATCAGAGTGTTCAGAAAAGATGTACCAGGATGTGGCAGCTTTGAGCTCAGAGGATAGACTGGGACTTTCTCTCACTAGATCGCTGAGGGGTGAGCGTACAGAAGTTAGTACAACCATGAGGAGTATAGATAAGGTGAATGGCAGGTGGTTTTTCCCTAGGGTGAAGGATTTCAAGGCTAAGGGGTATATTTGTAAGGTCAGAGGGTCAAGTTTTTAAAAAAGACATAAGGGGCATTTTTTTTAACACAGTAGTTTGTGTGGAATGAACTGCAAATGGAGCTGGTGCATGCAGGTACAGTTACAACATTTAAAAAACAAATACGTGAGTAGGGAACATTTGGAGGGATATGGTGCAAATGCTAGCAGGTGGGACTAATTTAATTTGGGATTACGGTTGGCATGGACTGATTGGGCCAGAGACTCTAAATTGATGCTTCGTGCTGTGTTAATCCATCACTTGTGTGAAAGGGGCTAGGTACTGTTTGAGTTAACATTGGCATCTTTGTTTTCCTTGACACCTGACCTTGTGTTAACCTCTGAATTCATCCGCCTTAAACTGGTAACAAGTTGGTAGAGGCTATTTTAATGTTTATTTTTTCCAAACCTTCATCTCTCCAGATGTTTTTCAGTTTTTCTATAATTGGCATCGAAGTGAGGGTGTGAAAATAAAACCACATGATGATGATTATTTTGAGAAAGTGAGGAACCAGTAGGATGTTGAACATAATTTGAAATGTTAGAATGGCACACGTGGTTTATATTTCAGGATTCCTCGTTTCTCCTGCTCAGGCCTTTCTCTGACCCAAGAAACTTCAGAACGTGTATGTACACCAATTGGGAACAGGAGCTGGGCCCACTAATCTGCTGGAGTAAGCCACGACTGATCCACTTCCTGCCTAACACTGATGCCCTTTCACCTCCTCACTTACCAAGAATCTAATGGCATCTGCCTTGAAATTATTCAAGAGCTCTGCTTCCAATGGCTTCTCGGGAAGAGATTTCCAAAGACTCCAGGCCCTCTGACAGAGGTGGAAAAGAAATCGCCAATTCTTTGTTTTAAATGGAGGATCCCTGAATATTTTAAACTAAAGATCCTTACTTCTGGACTGTCCTCGAAGGGAAAACATCCCACGCCCACCCTGTCAAGACTCCTCGGATGTTATGTGTTTTAATCAAGTTGCCTTTTATAATTGGGTTTTAGTAAAGTTATGATTAGACTGTCCAACCTTCCCTTATAAGACAGCCCGCCCACTTCCAACTGTTAATCTAGTAAACTTTTCCTGAACTGCTTCCAATGCATATACAAATTAGCTTAAATAAGAAGACTGAAGCGACTGGGCTTGTATACCCTATGCTTATTCCTGATGAAGGGCTTATGCTCGAAATGTCGAATTCTCTATTCCTGAGATGCTGCCTGGCCTGCTGTGCTTTGACCAGCAACACATTTGCAGCTGTGATCTCCAGCATCTGCAGACCTCATTTTTTACTTGTATACCCTTGAGTTTAGAAGACTGAGAGGGGATCTGATTGAGACATATAAGATTATGAAAGGATTGGACACTCTGGAGGCAGGAAACATGTTTCTGCTGATGGGTGAGTGCCGAACCAGAGGACACAGCTTAAAAATATGGGGCAGACCATTTAGGACAGAGATGAGGAGAAACTTCTTCACCCAGAGAGTGGTGGCTGTGTGGAATGCTCTGCCCCAGAGGACAGTGGAGGCCCAGTCTCTGGATTCATTTAAGAAAGAGTTGGATAGAGCTCTCAAAGATAGTGGAATCAAGGGTTATGGAGATAAGGCAGGGAGCGGATACTGATTAGGAATGATTAGCCAAATTCATATTGAATGGCGGTGCAGGCTCGAAGGGCTGAATGGCCTACTCCTTGTCTATTGACTAATATTGTATACATTTTTTTTAAACTTAGAGGTGGAGGGGTGACCTTAAGAGAGGTTTATGAAATCATGAGGGGGCATGGTTAAGGTCAATAGCCAAGGTCTTTTCCCCAGGGTAGAGGAGCCTAAAACTACACAGCATAGGTTTATGGTGAGAGGGGAAAGATTTAAAAGGGACCTGAGGGCAACTTTTTCACACAGAGGTATGGAATGAGCTGTCAGAGGAAGTGGTAGAGGCTGGTACAATCACAACATTTTGAAGGCAGCTGGATGGGTACATGAATAGAAAAGGTTTAGAGGGATAGGGACCAAACGCAGGCTAACAGGACTAGTCCACGTTGGAAACCAGGTCGGCATGGATGAGTTGGGCTGAAGGGTCTGTTTCTGTAATGTGACACTCGACGGCCATGGCCTGTATAACTGAAGCATGACATCTCGACTGTTGTATTCTCTTGTCCTTGCGACAAACAGTAATGTTTTCTAGCGACATTGTGCAGCACTGAGGCCAGCTGTAGTGTTCTTACTGCTGCCTGAGCTGACGTCTGGATTGGTGGAGAATGAGATGTGATAACAAAATCTCCATGGCAACCTGACTACCCCTTAGACTACCTGGTTACTCTTAGAATCTCTATCCCTGCCTTAAAAGGAGCAGCACAGTGATGCAAACTGCAAATATTGCTTGTTTTATTTGACATCGGGATGTGATCTCTGCTGGGGAAGCCAACAGGAGTTATCTATCTCTAATTGTCCTTGAGCCGGTGATGAGCTGCCATCTTGAACTGCTGTAATAATTGTACAGATAGCTCCATAATTGCTTTGATACTGTTATTTTTTATTCTGAGAGTAATTTAAACTCCCATGTAGGCCAAACTGAGTAAAATCAGCCCATTTCCTTTCCCTAATGAGTCAAATGGGTCTTTGTGTCAGTTCAGCCAGCCTATGGTCATTATGGTTGAGATTAGCATCTTATCCTGGATTTTTATTAATTATTCTGATTTAACTGAGCCTAGCTGCCATGGTGAGGTTTGAGGTGCTGCCTGAGGAACATTGGTCTGGATTACTAACTCCACTAGGCCTCCAGCCCATTGAGAGAACTGTATGGATTGTAAGACCCAGGGTTCAAGGGTTTTTTGCTGGGATATTAGCGAATGTTCAAGTTGGAATTGAGAAGAATGAGGGGAGATCCAATTGAGGTGTTCAACTTGATGAAAGGTGTGGATCAAATAGCTGTGGAGTGGATGCTTCCTCTTGTGGGGCATTCTAGAACGAGAGATCATAGTCTTAGGATAAGGGGGAGCAAATTTACAACAGAGTTGGTGAGAAACTACTTCTCCCAAAGGGTTGTGAATCTGTGGAATTCCCTACCCCAAAGTGCTGGGACAGTGAGTAAATTGAAGGAGTGAGAGGTTTTCTAATTGGTAATGGGTTGAAGGGATATGGGGCGAAGGCAGGAAAATGGGAGTCAGGAGGATAATCAGCCATGATCAAATGGTGGGGAAGACTTGATGGGCCGAATAGCCTAATTCTGCCCTGATATCTTACGAACTTATGCGAAGCCTCTTCTGGGGTACTGTGTCCAGTTCTGGTCTCTCTCTTTTATAAGAAGGATATTATGAAGCTGGAGAGGGTTCAGGAAAGATTTATCAGGATGTTGTCATAAGGAGAGGCTAGGTAGACTGGGTCTTTTTTTCACTGGAGTGGAGGTGGTTGAACCTACAGAATTTTATAAATTCTCGTGAGGCATAGATATGTGTCTATTCCCTAGGGTGGGGGATTTCAAAAAGAGGGGGGACACATTTTTAAGGCAAGAGGAGAGAGTTTTAAAAAGCATTTGAGGGGCAACAGAGTAGCTTGCATGTCAACTGAACATCCTGAGAAAGTGGTGGATGTGGGTACAGTTACAACATGGATGTAAGTTTGCTCGCTGAACTGGAAGGTTCATTTTTCAGATGTTTCGTCACCATACTAGGTAACATCATCAGTGAGCCTCTGGTGAAGCACTGGTGGTATGGCCTGCATTTTAATTGTGTTTGGGTTTCCTTGGTTCCTTAGGTTCCAAGAAACCTAAACACAAATAAAATGCGGGCCATACCACCAGTGCTTCACCGGAGGCTCGCTGATGATAATAGGCAAAAATGAGGACTGCAGATGCTGGAAACCAGAATCTAAATCAGAATGGTGTTGGAAAAGCACTGTAGGTCAGGCAGCGTCCGAGAAGTAGGAAAGTCAATATTTCGGGCAAAAGCCCTTCATCAGGATTGGAGGCAGGGCGCCTCCAGGGTGGAGAGATAAATGGGGGGGGGAGGGAGTGTGTGGGGCTGGGGAGAAGGTAGCTAAGAGTACAATAGGTGGATGGGGGTGGGGATAGAGGTGATAGGTCAGAGAGGAGGGTGGGGGAAGGTAGCAAAGAGTACTATGCGTGAATGGGGGTTGGGATGACGGTGATAGGTCAGAGAGGAAGGTGGAATGGATAGGTGGGAAGGAAGACAGGTCATGAGGAAGATGCTGCGCTGGAAGTTTGGAACTGGGGTAAGGTGGGGGCCGGGGGAAGGGAAATGAGGAAACTGGTGAAGTCCACATTGATACCCTGGGGTTGACGTCACCTGCACACCCACCAATATAATTTATTGTATCTGTTGCTCCCAACATTTCAACGCCCCCTCCCACTCTGTCGAGGACATGCAGGTCCTGGGCCTCCTCCACTGTCACTCCCTCATCACCCGACGCCTGGAGGAAGAATGCCTCCTCTTCCGCCTCGGAACACTTCAACCCCAGGGCATCAGTGTGGACTTCACCAGTTTCCTCATTTCCCCCCCCCCCCCCCCCCCCCCACCTTACCCCAGTTCCAACCTTCCAGCTCAGCACCATCCTCATGAACTGGCTCCCCACCCCACCATCTGCTCCACCCTCCTCTGACCTATCACCTTCATCCCCACCCATTGTACTCTTTGCTACCTTCTTCCTAGACCCCCTCCCCACCCCTAATTTACCCCTCCACTCTGGAGGCTCCCTGCCTCCATTCCTGATGAAGGGCTCACTGATGATGATACCTAGTGTGGTGACGAAACATCTGAAAAGAAACCATCCAACTCAGCGAGCAAACTTGCACCCAGAACCTCAACCTGAGCGACAAATCTTCTCAACTCGCTAACGACATTTAAAAAGACATTTGGATAATTCCATCAAGCGGAAAGGATATGAGCCAGGAGCAGGCAGGTTGGACCAGTTTAGTTTGGGATTGTTTTGCATGGACTGATTGGACTACAGGGTCTGTTTCTGTGCTGTCTGACTCAGTGACTATAACTCTATCACCAGCAGCCTTCAGTCTGAGGTTTAAATAGTTCAAGTGCTTGGAGCATAAGTTAAGACTTGTGTCTTCTGGCAGTTGAATTCAGCATTTCTGTGAATGAATTCCTCTGCTTTCTGTTTTTCCCATGTCCCAGTCTCTAGCTGAGGAGGTATGTGGTTTACTTTGGCCAGGATGTGTTTTATGCTGGGCTGACAAATGGCAGCATTGTCTCTCTGAGGGACTGGGTTGAACGGGAGATTTGTTTTTGGAAAGCCACGTCAATGTTTAGACACAGGCCTTGTGTACACTGGACAGCCTTTCTGTGGCGGGCGGGGGAGGGTTTGGAGTCTCCTGTGTTTTTACTATTGTTTTAAAAATACTGCCCCAAGCAGTAGTCTTGTTGCAACAAGTGCTGCAGTTCCTAATGCAGCCTGCTCAGAGGGAAGTGATCCAAATAAAGCTGTGTGTGGGGAAAGATGGGATCACGAGACCCGTTACTGGGTGGGAAAGGCCTTCAAAGAATGAAAGTAATGTCCATTAACTGGTGCCACAGTCAAGGTGTGATGGCTAGCCTCTGTCAGTGGGTCAGTCTCCATACCAGAATCATCAAGGCACAGGTTTTGTCTTTTGAGGTATGTGGGTTCAGGGTCTACTCCAGAGGTTTGACCTCTGTGTAGACCACGTTTGGAGATGCCATCTTCCACATAAAGAGCTGAAATTGGCCATTCTGCCCATCAGGGTCTGCTCCACCATTCAGTGAGATCACTGATCTGATCATCCATGTTTTTTTTTTGGTTGCCGTTGCCCCATAACCCCTTGCTGCTTTTAAACAAAAAGGTGTCACCTCTGTTTTGTCAATTGATTTTAAAACCCCCTCCCCCTTGCTTTGCAAAGGCGGCATGGTTGCTCAGTGGTTAGTGCTGCCTCTCAGTGCCAGGGGACAGGGTTTGATTCCACCCTCTGGCGACTGTGTGGAGTATGCACATTCTCCCTGCGTCTGTGTGGGTTTTCTCTGGGTGCTCCAGTTTCCTCCCACTCCAGGGGTGTGTAGGTTAGGGTGGATTGGCCGCGCTAAATTGCCCATAGTGTTGAGGGCCGTGTAGGTTAGGGTGGATTAGTCGGGGTAAAAGTAGAGTAATAGGATGGGGGAATGGGTTTGTGTGGGTTGCTCTTCGGTGGGTCTTGGAGACTTGTTGGGCTGAATGGCCTGTTTCCACCCTGTAGGGACTCTGTGAACCCAGATGCCAGCAGAGTGTCCCTTTTGACTCCGTGTGGTTTTGACCAGCTCGATGTGTTCTCCCTTGACCTTCCCTGCTCCAGGAATAACGACTCCAGATGTCTGCAGTCCTTTTGTGTGACGGATGGTCCCAATCTTCATTACTGTTCTGTTCAATTTCAGCCACACCCTCTCGAATATCTTGAACTCTTTCTTCTCGCCCGCTGCTAAGGATTCAATGCATCACTCCAGCTGAGGCCTGACATTCAGGAATCACTTTTTTTGTTTTCTCAAAGAGTCTGCTTTTTTGATTAGTTACCACATGGTCCCTGTTTCCCTTCTTGACGATCTTCTCAACTTGCCTTGGCACCTTTTTATTAAAAGATTGGTGTGCGTGGGCTCCCAGGTGTGCCTGTTCCTCCCGTCCAATTCAGAATTGCTCTCAATAAGTCCATGTTGCGCAGTAAGGATGCCTTTCGCCTTGTCTGAAATGCTCCGTGGGATATGGCAGCAGAGCATTTGACGGCAAACAAAAAAATTTGGATGTACCTTGAGAGTTGGAATTTTTCTCATTCTCCCCAACTGGGTTCAATGGCCTACTTTGGCTGCAATGTCAGATGGCCTTATTATCGATTTAAGGGAAGCCAGGATTATGTGGAAAATGGAGTTGAGGATGGGCGGAATGGTCTACATCTGCCCCTCTGTCTTATGGTCTTAATCTATGCATGTTCTTTAAGTTGTCCTTTAGGGCTGACATCATACATTCAAGGGGTCATGTTTGAGTGACTGCTTTCTGTTTGACTGGAGACTTGATTAATCTCATCCTGACACAATATTCATGCTCTGGGTCTCCCTCGCGCTCTCTCTGGATGCCAGATGTTCATAAATTTATGCCAATGGCTTTACTGTGCACCCTGGGTAATTTATTGGCCAAAGCTCCTTGCACTCTGCTGAATGATTACCTTCGGAGAGTGCATTTGGGAGCAGGTGGGTGATCCTGCTGTTGAATGGACCTTGCTTTCTGGGAATTTCACAGGCCCTGCACCCTCCCTTATGCACCTCACCCACCAACCCTTTCTTTTCTCTCTCTCTTTCCTCCCCTCCCCCTCCCCGCCCCCCCCACTCCCCCTCCCCGCCCCCCTCTCAAATTTCATCACCATCCAGGCTGTGGAGGCAGTGAATTCAAAATCTCGGAATGACTTGTTTGGGATTTGAGAGTGAACCCAGGAACACACATGACTGCGTGGTTTGATCTTCTGAGGGTTGGAGGGTTTGAGCTATAGGGAGAGGTTGAATAGGCTGGGGCTGTTTTCCCCAGAGCATTGGAGGTTGAGGGGTGACCTTTATAGAGGTTTAGAAAATCATGAGTGGCATGAATAGGGTAATTAGACAAAGTCTTTTCCTCAGGATAGAGCTGTCCAAATCTAGAGGGCATGGTTTAGGGTGAGAGGGGAAAGATTTAAAAGGGACCTACAGGAGAACTTTTTCACACAGAGGGAGTGCGTGTATGGAATGAGCTGCCAGAGGAAGTGGTGGAGGCTGGTACAATTACAACATTTAAAAGGCATCGGGATGGGTACATGAATAGGAAGGGTTTAGAGGAATATGGGCCAAGTGCTGGCAAATGGGACTACTTTGGATTGGGATATATTGAAAAAGGAGGTAAAAACAATGACTGCAGATGCTGGAAACCAGATTCTGGATCAGTGGTGCTGGAAGAGCACAGCAGTTCAGGCAGCATCCAAGGAGCAGTAAAATCAACGTTTCGGGCAAAAGCACTTCATCAGGAATGATATATTGAAAAATATCCATATTACAGAGAAGGAAGTGCTGGATGTCTTAAAATGCATAAAGGTGGATAAATCCCCAGGACCTGATCATATGTACCCTAGAACTCTGTGGGAAGCTAGTGAAGTGATTGCTGGGCCCCTTGCTGAGATATTTGTGTCATCGATTGCCACGGGTGAGGTGATGGAAGACTGGAGGTTGGCTAATGTGGTACCACTGTTTTAAGAAGGGTGGTAAGGATAAGCCAGGGAACTACAGACCAGTGAACCTGACTTCGGTGGTGGGCAAATTGTTGGAGGGAATCCAGAGGGACAGGATGTACTTGTATTTGGAAAGGCAAGGACTGATTCGGGATAGTCAACATGGCTTTGTGTGTGGGAAATCACGTCTCACTAACTTGATTGGGTTTTTTTGAAGAAGTAACAAAGAGGATTGATGAGGGCAGGGCTGTGGTCGTGATCTGTGTGGACTTCAGCAAGGCGTTCAACAAGATACCTCATGGTAGACTGGTTAACAAGGTTAGATCACATGGAATACAGGGAGAGCTTGCCATTTGGATACAGAACTGGCTCAAAGTTAGAAGACAGAGGGTAGTGGTGGAGCGTTGTTTTTCAGACTGGAGGCCTGTGACCAGTGGAGTGCCACAAGGTTCAGTGTTGTGTCTGCTGCATTTCATAATTTAAATAAATGATTTGGATGTGAACATAGGAGGAATGGTTAGTAAGTTTGCAGATGACACCAAAATTGGAGGTGTAGTGGACAGCAAAGGAGGTTACCTCCAAGTACAATGGGATCTTGATCAGATTGGCTAGTGGGCTGAGGAGTGGTAGATGGAGTTTAATTTCAATAAATGTGAGGTGCAGGATTTTGAAAAGGCAAATCACGACAGGGTTTATACCTTCATGGTAATGTCCGAGGGAGTGTTGCTGAACAAAGATACCTTGGAGTGCAAGTTCATAGTTCCTTGAAAGTGGAGTCGCAGGTAGACAACAGGTGCAGCAGTAGGCCATTTTGCCCTTCGAACCTGCACCACCATTCATTATGATCATGGCTGATCATCCTCAATCAGTATCCTGTTCCTATCTTATCCCCATTACCCTTGATTCCACTATCCTTAAGAGCTCTATCCAACTCTTTCTTGAAAGTATCCAGAGACTTGGCCTCCACAGCCTTCTGGTGCAGAGCATTCCATACACCCACCACTCTCTGGGTGAAGAAGTTTCGCCTTAGCTCTGTTCTAAGTGGCCTACCCATTGTCTTTAAACTGTGTCCTCTGGTTCGGGACTCACCCATCAGCAGAAACATGCTTCCTGCCTCCAGGATGTCCAATCCTTTAATAAGCTTAAACGTCTCAATCAGATCCCCTCTCAGTCTTCTAAACTCAAGTGTATGCAAGCCCAGTCGCTCCAATCTTTCAGCATAAGGTAGTCCCACCATTCCAGGAATTGACCTCATAGATAGGATAGTGAAGGAGGAGTTTGGTATGCTTACCTTTATTGGTCAGAGTATTGGGAGGTCATGTTGTGGCTGTACGGGACGTTGGTTAGGTGACTTTTGGAAAATTGTGTGCAATTCTGGTCTTCTTTCGGGGAAAGATGTTATGAAACTTGAATGGGTTCAGAAAAGATGTACAAGGATGTTGCCAGGGTTGCAGGATTTGAGCTATAGGGAGAGGCTGAATAGGCTGGGGCTGTTTTCCCTGGACCCTCAGGGGCTGAGGCGTGAATGTATAGAAGTTTATAAAATCGTGAGGAGCATGGATAGGGTACATTTCCCTGGGTTGGGGGAATCCAGAACTAGAGGGCATAGGTTTAGTATGAGAGGGGAAAGATTTAAAAGGGACCTAAGGGGCAGCTTTTTCACGCCGAGGGTGGTGCATGTATGGAACACGCTCCCAGCGGAAGTGGTGGAGGCTGGTATAATTGCAATGTTTAAAAGGCATCTGGATGGGTATATGAATAGGAAGGGTTTAAAGGGATATGGGCCAATTGCTGACAAATGGGACAAGATTAATTTAGGGTATCTGGTTGGAATGGACAAGTTGGACCGAAGGGTCTGTTTCCGTGCTGTATATTTCTGACTCTATGACCATCTGTGTGGAGTTTGCAAATTCTCCCCATGTCTGTGTGGGTTTCCTCTCACAGTTTAAAGTTGTGCAGGTTAGGTGGGTTGTCCATGCGAAATTGCCCATCATGTGCAGGTTGGGTGGTTAAACATGGGAAATACAGGGTTACAAGGATCGGATGGAGGGGAGTGGGTCTGGCTGGGAACCCTTTGAGTGTCTGGATAGACTCGATGGACCAAATGGCCTGTCCCCACGCTGTAAGGCTTGTTTGATTCTATGAATCTTGTCAATGGTTGTTCTTTCTGGACTGTGGTGAAATCTGAAGGTATGTGTGGTGAAAAGGGAGTGGAAGAACTTACTTATTAAATACGAGATCTGAAGTTTTTTTTTGAAATGAGATCTCCCTCATTGCAGCCTTTGCGTTTTTCTGTTCTAAACGCGATAGTTTGTAGTCACAACCCTGAATCTGACCCTTTTTTTTTGTGTTTGAAGATTACACTTGAAACACGTTCCTGCAATGTCTCTGTCTCTGTGCCAGGAGGGCTGGGTTAAGTCCCATCTGCTCCAGAGGTGCGTAATAACATCTCTGAATGGTTTGAAGCTATACAAAAAAACCTCACTGTACATGTTAAATGGTTGTGCTTATCACCTGCGTTTGAACTTTGCAATGGGGTTGTGTTCCCTGGAACTGCAATGACTTTTTCTTTTCATCCCGGGTATTCCTGGACCCTGTGATAGGGTTGGGACCAGGGTTAGATTCTCATAGGAGAAAGTGAGGACTGCAGGTGCTGGAGACCCGAGCTGAAAATGTGTTGCTGGAAAAGCGCAGCAGGTCAGGCAGCATCCAAGGAGCAGGAGAATCGACGTTTCGAGCATGAGCCCTTCTTCAGAAATCCTAGAGGAATCATAGATTCTCATAGAGGAGAGTGAGGTGATCACCTGTGAACAGAGAGCCGTTTCCTCACTCAGGCCTACCTCTGTTAGGCCTGATGTGCTCTGCTGTCCTGGGCAGCTGCAGTTTGGGGTGTTGTGCTTTCACCTTGTACATACCTGAGGAGGAGATGTTTATGTTGGCTCTTTAACACAAGTATTGGCAGTGAGGAGTTTCCTGGGTCGTTACTATCAGAGACATTTCCGTTCAAGCGAAGCACTTCAGTGAGAGTCAGAGAGGTGTACAGCACGGAAAGAGACCCTTCTGTCCAACTCGTCCATGCCGATCAGAAATCCAAACCTAATCTAGTCCTATTTGCCAGCACTTGGTCCATATCCTTTCTATTCATATACCCATCCAGATGCCTTTAAATGTTGCAATTGTACCAGCCGCCTCCACTTCCTCTGGCAGCTTATTCCATACGCATACCACCCTCTGCATGAAAAAGTTGCCCCTTAGGTCCCTTTTTTAAAATCTTTCCCCTCTCATCCTAAACCTGTGTTCTGGATTCCCCCCATCCTCAGGAAAAGACCTTGTTTGTCCACCCTATTCATGCCCCTCATGATTTTATAAACCTCTATAAGATCATCCCTCAGCCTCCGATACTCCAGGGAAAACAGCCCCAGCCTATTCAGTCTCTTCCTGTAGCTCAAATCTTCCAACCCTGGCAACATCCTTGTAAATCTGAGCCCTTTCAAGTTTGATAACATTGCCATCATGTGCTCATAGACAGGAAATGGAGTGAGGAGGAGGGAACCCTCTGTCTAACAGGTCATGGAGATTGTAAATAATATTGGGGTTGTTAGAAATGCAGGGAGTAATGTAACTGTAGGGAAGAATTAGTTTAGTTTGCTCCTTGTACAAGAGTGAATAGTCAGCTGTTGTAGTCCATTCGAGTTGTGAATACTCTGTTTTGATTTGGTGAGTATGGCCATTGGATTTGAATTAAATTGAATTGAATTTATCGTCCCATATACTGAGGCACACTGAAAAACTGTGTCTTGTGAGCAATACAGGCAGCTCGCAGAGTTAAGTAACAAAGATAAGTAAATAATAGATAAACAGCGGCAAAAACAAAAACACTGATACAGGTGAGTGTTAAGAGTTTGTGAGTCCATTCAGTATCTAACAACAGTCGGGTAGAAACTGTTTTGAAACTGGCCGGTGTGTGTGTTCAGGCTTCTGTACCTTCTCCCCGATGGTAGAGGTTGTAGAAAAACATTGCCAGGGTGGGATGGAGCTTTGAGAATGCTGGCCGCCTTTTCTTGACAGCGGGGCCTGGTAGATGGATTCTAGAGATGGGAGGTTGGCCTTTGTGATTGTCCGGGCCATGTTCACCACTCTCTGTAACCGTCTCCGATCTTGAATGGTACAGTCGCCATCCCAGGTGGTGATACACCCAGACAGAATGCTCTCTATGGCGCACCTATAAAAGTTGGCAAGGGTATTCACCATCATGCCAAATTTCCTCAGCTGCTTGAGGAAGAGGAGACGTTGTTGGGCCTTTGTAACCAGTGCGTCCGCATGAAGAGTCCAAGAAAGCTTATTGTGGATGACCACTCCCAGGAGCTTGACACTCTCCACTCGTTCCACTCTCCTCACTGTTAACGTGCGGGGCGGGGGTGGGGTGGGTGGCATGAGTAACATCCCAGCAAAAGTCAGCAATGAGGCATTGAGAGCTAGGTTGTTCACAGCAGAGATGTCAAGTTTTGGAATCACAAGTGCAAGTGAACAGGAACTCTTTCTGTGTAATTTCTGTGCTTTCCACTGGCGAGTGAAGTGTTAAAGGCAGACAGGAAGCCCGGAAGCTTCTGTAAACGTTCAGCTTGTTGGATTATCCTGTTGTGATTATGGGGGTTGGTGTCTGTCAAGATTAGAGTGTCCTGGTGTTGACAGACCTGTTGGGAAACCTGTTGGCCAAGGAACAGGCCCAGAATCAGTGTTTACTCATGGACAGGTTTCCACTCAATGACATTGACTTTTCGAGTAATGACCTGGCTCCTAATCTCTCTGTAAAACTCCTCTGTGCTGGTGTTCTTATTTTGATAATTGACCGACTGATCATTAACTACTTTGGAAATGGGTTCACTTTTTTTTTGAAACATGACAGCATTGGCCTGTATAGTGTGGCCTGTCAGTGAGGCTGGGAATCTGTGGATTAGCTGAGCTGCCTGAGAAGGTAGCAGTGCTCTTTTCTGACATGCAGTTTGAAGGCAAGCATTCTGTTAGGCCCCAGTGCTGTGTTCTGGTACTTTAGCCTCTTAGCACATGTTAATTTGAAGCACTGAAACTTTATAGCATGGAAGGTGACTGTTCAGCCCATTGTATCCGTGCGAACCTTCTGTAGGCCTGTAGTTACACCATTTCAAGTGTGTGTCCAAAGTACTGCTTGTGCTGCCCCTTAAGTAGTGAGTTCCAGATCCCTATCTCCCTCTGTTTGAAAACAAATTCCATAATTCCCTTTAATCCTTTTTACTAATTACTTTTAAATCTGTTCCCTTGGTTAATGATCTCTGCGCTAAAGGAAATAATTCTTCCACCATACTCTAATCAGGCCACTCCATTTTATACAGTATGCCTCCATTAAATCTCCCACCAGTTCCAAATGAAAGCACACCCTGGTTTATTTTCATTTTCTCTTCGAATTACAGAATCCCTACAGTGTAGGGAAACAGGCCACTCAGCCCACTGAGTCCATGCCAGCCCTCCAAAGGGCAGCCCACCAGATGCACCCCATCCCCGTAACCCTGCATTTCCCATGGTTAACCCACCTAGCCTGCACGTCCCTGGACACTGAGAAATTTTAGCATGGTCAATCACCTAACCTGCACGTCATAGAGATGTACAGCACGGAAACAGACCCTTTGGTCCAACTCGTCCATGCCGACCAGATATCCCAACCCAATCTAGTCCCAACTGCTAGCACTTGGCCCAAACCTTTCCTCTTCATATACCCATCCAAATGCCTCTTAAATGTTGCAATTGTACCAGCCTCTGCCACTTCCTCTGGCAGCTCATTCCATACACATACGCCCTCTGCATGAAAATTTGCCCCATAGGTCTCTTTTATATCTTTCTCCTCTTCCCCTAAACCTATTGTTGGGCCGAAGGGCCTGTTTCCACACTAAGTCTAATCTAAAAAAAAATCTAATCTATGTACTCTAGTTCTGGACTCCCTGACCCCAGGGAAAAGACTTTGTCTATTTATCCTATCAATGTCCCTCATAATTTTGTAAACCTCTATAAGGTCACCCCTCAGCCTCTGACGCTTCAGGGAAAACAGCCCCAGCCTATTCAGCATCTCCCTATAGCTCAAACCCACCAACCCTGGCAACATCCTGGTAAATCTTTTCTGAATCCTTTCATGTTTCGCAGTACCCTTCCGAAGGGTCTTTGGATTTTGAAGGGGGGTGGGGGAGGCATTGAACCCAGTCCCTGATGTTGGGAGGCGGCCATGCTAACCACTGAGCCACTTGTTAGCTGAATGCCCCATTCCTGGCCACGCCCTCTGAACTCTATACTGCTCCCTTTCCACATGACTCCTGTCTTGTAACAGGTTGTTAGAATGCTGCTCCATACTCTGGCTGAGTTACGTTACAACAACTGCTTGGGCAAAGCCTTGAACATAATAGAACGTGCCAAAGTGCTTCACAAGAGCATCAAATAAGCATGGCACAGAATCACATGGGTAAGGGTGACCAACAGGAGGTCAGTTTGAGTGAGGGTCTTGATGGTCTAAAGCGAGGCTGAGGGGTTTAGAAGTCGGTTTTGTAGCTTGGAGGTCCAATAAAACAAGGGATGCTCAAGGTGGGGCCCAGTGTCAGGTGGGGGCAGCTGTCACAAAGGCTTTGAGGTGATTACAGAGTTTAGCGTGGGGCAAAGTAGCAGAAACATCTGAGAAGCCAGGGTAAGGATCTCAAAATTGAGATGTCGCTTGATTTGGGACCCCAAGCAAGTCCAAGAACGTGCACGTCGGGGACACTGGGAGTTTTGGGAGAGGTAGCTGAGCTCTGAATGACCTTCAGTTTCTGGAGGATAGAATGTGGCAGAGCAGCTGGGAATATGTCGGGATAGAGGTGGCGAAAGGGCTTCTTCCCAAGAGATGCTGGAATGATCTGCTTGATTGGCTTGTGATTTCCTGCGTCACAACGCTGAGTTGAATAAAAGCAACTACCAGAAGGACGTGGGTGCTGTGGAAAGGGTGTGGAACACATTCCCCAGGGTATTGCTTGGCCTGGAGGGTTTCGGTTATGAGAAGAGGTTGGATAAACTTGGGGAGCTGAGGGGCGACCTGATAGATGTCTATAAAGTTATGAGAGGCGCAGATAGGAGTGGATAGTCAGAGGCCAATTCCCCAGGGTGAAAAAGTCAGCGGCGAGAGGGGGAAGGTTTGGGGGGGGGGGGGGGGGGGGGGGGGGGGGGGGGGAGTGCGGGAGACGTGTTTCACCCAGAAGGTGGTGGGTGCCTGGAACACGGTGCAAGTGACGGTGGTGGAAGCAGGCACAATAGCCATGTTTAAGGTATATCTTGATAGACACGTGAACGGGAGGCAAACTGAGAGATGGAAACTGGGTAAGGGCAATAATTAGCAGGTCTCAATACAGATTAGGAATTGGTGCAGGCTTCATGGGCCGAAGGGCCTGCTCCTGTGCTGTTTTTTGAATTGTAACATCATCATCATCACCCCAACCGCAGGATTGCAGAATTAACTCCGAGAATCTGAAGTGTAATAGATGCAGGAATGAAGCGTTAATTCTCATATATCTGTCTGTTTCTGTAATGTCAGTTTTTGACCCGGTTAAAATTTTTTTTTCTCTTATTTCCTGTCCTGCTTTCGTTCAGGTATTGGGACCGGAATTCCATTTATAGGCAACAGGACAATTATTGGGAAATGTGTATGCGAATACAATTTTTAGTTAATCTTTTATGTCATTAATAATTGATGCTAGATCAATTGTTAGTTCTGGAACAGATTTTGGGGTAATATGGGGCTATGGTCAATACATAGTGTTAAGTTGCTGATCAGCCATGATCCAGTAAAATGGTGGGATCAGCTTGAGGGGCGGAATGGTCTTTTCCTTCTTCTCCCAGCAATTTGTTCAAGCTCTGATAGAAGTCTGATTTAAATGAGTGAGAAAATTCTATTGACAGGGGTGGCACGCTGGCTCGGTGGTTAACACTGCTGCCTCACAGCGCCAGGGACCTGGGTTCAATTCCAGCCTCTGGCGACTGTGTCTGTGTCGAGTTTGTACATTCTCCCCGTGTCTGCGTGGGTTTCCTCCCACAATCCAAAGATGTGCAGGTTAGGATGAAGTGGCCATGATAAATTGCCCACAGTGTTCAGGGATGTTTAGGTTAGGTGCATTAGTCAGAGGTAAATAGGGTTGGGGAATAGGTCTGTATGGGTTACTATTCAGAGGGTCAGTGTGGACTTGTTGGGCCAAAGGGCCTGCTTCCACACTGTAGGGATTGTATTCTGACCACCCTGCCTGGTGGTCAAGGCGTATACAGTTTATCAATGCATAGCAAGATCTCACTGGATAATATTGTTGATTTAATTCTATGTTTATTGAGAAAGATTGTCAAGAATCACTGCTGCTCCTTATCTTTTCTTCCTGAATTCCTATGTATTCAATTGTAGGTGGTTAGTGGTGTGAATAAACTTCAAGATATCTGTCTCAACAGGAACCCAGTCTTTGTGGTGCATGCGCATCATATTGGCAGTGGGTATTTGTCTCAAGAAACCTTGTTGGATCATTTAAGTTTAATCTTGTGGTAGCTCAGAAACCCTACTGGTCAGAGTTTGAAATTGGAATTGCTGGATGTTTTTTAGGGCTCTGGGTTTCCCTGAAGGTTGACAGATGTTCCATAAGGAGTTAGGTGGGACGGTTGTAGCATGTCTTAAGAGGAGGGAGTGCCTGTCAGATCGGTGGCTGATCATATAGCTGCAGCTGGCCAAGTGTCTGACAGGACTGGGTTAACTCACTAATGGAGCAGCTTGTTTCTTTTATTCTGGAATGGCTTGTGGCAGTAGGCACTGGCGAGGGGTTGAATCAGCAAGGGAAATCTTCACAGCCGCAGCTGCTGGTAATCCCAGCCCCACCGAGATCTGAAGTGACAGCTAGCTGCTGTGAACGCGAACTGATTTCACAGCTTCCTCCACTTTGGCTTTTCCCCAGGCAACTTTCTCCTTCGCTTCCCCCCACCACCACCCCCCACCCCCAGGGGTGGGTGTTCCACATCATGGATGCTACACTATTCTGCCTGATTGTGTCTGTGTCTGTGTCTGTGTCTGTGTGAGACAGGGAGATAGAGAGAGAGAGCCCAATGACTGAGTCAGAAGGCTGACCTGCCCTCTCCCCCTGCCGTAAAACAGTCTGCCCTCTGTTTGGAGGATCTGGATAGATTAGGGTCTGCCAAACCAGCTCAAAGAGAGGGAAATACCTTGAATTTCTCTCTCCACCTCCGTTCTCAAAATACTTTGCCACCAAATGTGAGGTGTAGTCAGTGTTGAAGTGAAGGAAACACAGCAGTTTGGCACACAGCAAGATTCCATGGCGTGTTATGATCAGACCAGCATCTGTTTGCCGTGAGGTTTATTTGGAGTGATGGTGATTGGATGGACATTTCTCTTTGGGACTTCTGGACCCACTTGAGAGCAGAGTAGGGACTTGTGTTTCGAATCTTTTGGTCTTGTGTTTTTCTGGAGTACTGCATACAGCTTTGATCCATTGTTTCAGCCCCCTATTTTTGGATAAGGATGCAGTTACACTCGAACAGAGAAGGCTCACTTGAGTCATTCCTGGTCTTTTTGTTTTTCTTAACTATTCATTCAGTGGGTGAGGGTGTCACTGGCCAGGCCCAGCATTTATTCCCTATCCCTAATTATCCAGAGGACAGTCAGAGTCAGCCACATTACTGTGGGTCTGGAGTCACATGTAGACCACCTAAGGATGGCAGCTTCCTTCTTTAAAGGACATTAGTAAACAGATGGTTTTTCTGACAATCGGCAATGACTTCATGGTTGTCATTAGACTCTTAATTCCAGACTTTCTTACTGAACTGAAATTCCATCCGGGTCCCTAGAATATGACCTTGGTCTCTGGATTAACAATTTAGTGACAATGCCACTAGGCCATCACCTCTCCTATGGGTCTGGGCCTATATCTGAGCACGCTCAGTCTGTAGCTGGGCAAGGGCTGAGCGCGCTCAGTCTGTATCTGTCAGAGTTGAGAAGAACTGAGAGCTTGATCCTATCAAGACAAGATCCTGAGGGGAATTGACAGCAAGAATAGTTTGGGCAATCTCACCTCATGGGAAAGACTACAATCTGGGAACACCATTCTAAAGTTAATCAGTCTACACTTTCAGATGGAATTGAGGAGACTTTTTTGTTATTATGAGGTGGATGGTTAGTGTGTGGAATTCTGTTCCTCAGCACTGGCGGCTGAGTCACACTGTGTGTTACTGCGTAGATCCCATTCTCAGCATGGGGTACATGACTAAGGCAATTAGATGAAGTTGCACAAGGTATAAAGGTACCCAACTCCCCTTCAGTTACACGCTGCATTATGGAGTGTGTTTAGTCAGTCAGTTGTACGTATCTAAAGTGCAGTAACATCAATCAGCCCAGAACCCAGACTAGATACAGTGTAAATGGTGAGTGTTAATAACTTTCAAGACCTCAGGATTCTTACTGAGTCAGACTTCGTGACATGTGTAACATGGGGATATCGTACCAGCAGTGGGATTTGTCCTGATGAACTGCTAGGTCATTAAATTTATGCAGGGCAGCATTTGGATGTTGATGGAGCAGAGAGTCAGGGTTATAAGGGAGTAACAAGGGAGCTTGAGTCTCGGTGCGTCATGGTGTTGTGGAATGGTGGGGGCCCCAATGCTGAGAGCTGGAATCTCCGGCAGTGCTGTACTCCCTCAGTCCTGCACTGGTGAGTCAGTCTGGGTTACCTGCTTATGTTCCTGGAGTGGGGACCTGAACCTGCAACCTTGGGTGTGAGGGTGCTGCCCACTGAGTGAAATGATTTTCCTTGTCTGTGTCAGTCTTGAGTCTTGTTAACTGGAGTCTCTCAGGCATGTCCTGTAGAATGGCGTAGCGCAGGAGGAGTCTGTTTGGTCCGTTGTCTCTGTGTCAACCCCAGCAGGAGTATGTCATTCACCCCATTCTCCTCTCCCCCTGTTGCTGTGTACGTATTGTGCTTCCATTTTTTAAAATAAAAACTCCTTTCTAGAAAGTAATTGTGAAGCTGTTTCTGCCATCACCCTTTCAGCTAACGCATTGCAGATTGTTAAAGTTTGCTGAGTTTTATTTTTAAATTTGATTTTGCAATGCGCTCTCTTTTGCCTCTATTAATGCTGCTCGACAATCATCTGAGGGGTGATGTTCCCTTTCAGTCATGGCCTACTGATCCGTGAGCACGTTAAATCTTCTCTGTGTGTCTGTCTCTCTGTCTGTCTCTCTGTCTGTCTCTCTCACCTGTCCCCCAACCCCCACCCTTGTTTGTGCTCTCCTTTTTAAACCCAGCAATGCCTTGTGCTTTGCCAGGTTAATCTTTGCTGTGATTGACATCTGATCTCGCACCACCTTGACTGTTGACCAACCATTCTGGCACTCGTTCCTCACTAGCCTGGCACTTGGAAGGACATGTATTTCTATAGCGCTTATCCTGTTTCCTGCAATGTTCCTGAGAGCTTCCCATTGGCTGTTGCTGTCGTCAAATGGTTTATACACAGCAAGATCCCACTTTGGGAAACTGAAGACCAGATTATGGTCTGACTGTAAGCCATCAAGCACTGTAGCCTATTTCCTGCTCCCAGCTTTATGTTTAGTAAGATACTGAGGAGATAATCTCTCTCATTACTGGTTGAGTGACCAAGGTTGACGAGGACTAATTTTCCGTCTTGTGTGCTTGAGATATTTAACAATTTGAGGTTTGCTGTGCATGTTCACTGGTCCCTTTAAGACCCACGAAACTGTGAGCAGATCTTAAAGGGACTGCACAGGATGACAAACCAGCCATTGAAGCATTTAGAACTCCCCTTCCTGCTTCTCTTCAAATCGGGCTTGAGAGTTCAGTTCATTTCATTCCATGTCTGCAAGCAAATGAGACTTGGGGTTTTTAATTTTGATGTTCCATTGTGAACACAGCCCAGTCCATCACCTGAGCCAATGTTCCATCCATTGACTCCGTCTATATTTCCCGCTGCCTCAGACAGTATTAACAAAGACTACCCCCACCCTGGTTATAATCGCTTAGTCATTAGAGTCATTGCGATGTACAGCATGGAAACAGACCCTTTGGTCCAACATGTCCATGCTGACCAGAAAGCCTCCAATCTTCCAGAGGATACAAAAGTTTAAACATACGTAACGATAGATCCAAGAACCGCTTCTTCCCTGCTTATTGTTAGACTTCTGAATGTGTATCTCAAATTTCAAATCTATTGTTGATCCTGCTTTTTACGCCCCACCTATGTAGTCATAACATTGTATTCCTCGCTCTGTATGGTATGATCTGCCTGTGTTACATGCAAAACAAAACTCGTCACTATACCTAGGTACATGTGACGATAATGAATCGAATCAAATTTGAAAGAGAATGCCTCTGACTGTGCTCTGCACTGGCTTGGTCCTGGATGAGTCTGTTAGCTGAGTTTATGCGACCAAGTCACTGGTGAGACTTGATCCCATTAAGTTGTAACTCCGGAGGTGAGTGTGCTCCCCTCTGTACCTCAGCTGATATACACTTGCGCGCACACCCCTCGGTAGGCATCCATGTCCACCAATTGGGTTCTTATTTTGGGGGGGTTGTGGTGTGGTTGGAGAGAGAGACCACAAGTTTTAAATGAAACATACTGTTGGAAAAGAGGATCTGAGAATGGGAAATCGAGGGATTTACATCTGAATTTTTTTTTGTTTGTCTCCAGAGAATGTTCCGGATGAGCTGAGGGAGCCTTTTTACACAGACCAATATGACCAGGAGCACATCAAACCGCCAGTCATCCGTCTGCTGCTTTCCTCGGACATCTACTGCCGGGTCTGCGGCCAGATCATACCGCACGATGAGGCCAGCCCACCTCAGGACAACATGGCTGTCCTCCAGGCTCTGTCACGGAAAGGACTCCAGGTGAAGGACCAGGAGGCGGTGGTGACTGAGGCTGACCTCCGCAAGAAACCCATCAAAATGGTGAGCTTCAACGGGGTGGATTTGAGCCCAGCTTGCGCCTCCCTCAGGTCAGAGTTGGGTGTTGCATTTGGCCACACTGAATTCACCATGGTCCTGTCAAAGCCATTGGTACATGGGGAGGCAGCGGTCATGTCACTGGGCTGTGGTAATCCAGAACGATTGAGGTTCATGGAACGGTGTGTGGACCCAGGCTGGCTGGTGGGATTTTGGATGTTAATTCTCTTCAGGTTGTAAGTTTGCTCGCTGAGCTGGAAGGTTTGCTCTCCGACATTTCAACACAGTGCTCGGTAACATCCATCAGTGAGCCTCTGGTGAAGCGCTGGTGTTCTGTCACGCTTTATGTTTATGTCACTTCTCTCTCTCACGGGGGCAACGTGCATTATTTATATTAGTGTCTGGGATGTGTTTTGTCTCTCATTGGAAAATGTGGAATTTGCAGAGACCTGGAAATGATGTACAGCTAATTTGTGTTCCCAATGGAGACTAAGCTTGATGTCCATGGGACATGGGCATGCTAGTGGGATACATAGGGTGAACCATTGGAGAGGGTGGGAAGGAGCGGAGCAGACCATTGGAGAGAGCGGATTAGGGAAAGTGGACCATTGGAGAGACTGGGGAGGGGTGGTAGGAGGTTTGTCGGCGGGGGGGTGGGGAGAGGAGGTTTGTCGGGGCGGACCATTGGAGAGGGTGGGGGGAGTGGATCATTGGAGAGGGTGGGGCTGGGTGTACTGTTGGAGAGGCTGGGGTAGGACAGGCTGGACCATTGGAGATGACAGGGTGGGTCAGGGCAGGGTACATCATTGGCAAGGGCGCAGCGGAGTGGGGTGGCTGTCCATTGGAGAATGTATAATTGCCAGCTGTTTGTTTTGTTGAGCCAAGGCTGTAGATTTGAACCTGTTGGGGGGAGCTATGTCTGGTCAGTGGGTTCGGGTGTGTAGCCACAATGGGCTGGTCTCTAGGCTGTGATGTGGAGGTGATTGTTGGTGAGCATGTCCATTAATGAGTCGAGCCACCTGGACTGGGAAAATGGTCAGAACGTGCCGAAAAAGATGTTCAACTAAATCTTGGCGAGTTTCTGGTTTGTGAAGATGAGTAACACTAATGTGCAGTTAACTGGTTTTCAAGTACAGAATGATGAAGTGTGGAATTTGAGAGACCAGCTGTGATGTGTGTAATAGAATTGAAGCAATTTTTGTCTTGTTTTAGCTTTCAGCTGAGTGTTAGCTGTGTAGAAGGCAATTTGTTTCACACCATTATTCAGCTAAAAATGTCAGCACCGATGGTACCAGACCCACCAGTAGTGGGTGCTTCTTGTGTGGGAATCCTGATCTAACCAGGCCCCAAGGGATCCTTCCATATCCGCCACAAATTCACCTGCACCTCCACACACATTATTTACTGCATCCGCTGCACCCGATGTGGCCTCCTCTACATTGGGAGACGGGCCGCCTACTTGCGGAACATTTCAGAGAACACCTCTGGGACACCCGGACCAACCAACCCAACCACCCCCGTGGCTCGACATTTCAACTCCCCCTCCCACTCCACCGAGGACATGCAGGTCCTTGGACTCCTCCATCGCCAGACCACAGCAACACGACGGCTGGAGGAAGAGCGCCTCATCTTCCGCCTAGGAACCCTCCAACCACAAGGGATGAACTCAGATTTCTCCAGTTTCCTCATTTCCTCTCCCCCCACCTTGTCTCAGTCCCAGCCCTCGAACTCAGCACCGCCCTCCTAACCTGCAATCTTCTTCCTGACCTCTCCGCCCCCATCCCCACTCCGGCCTATCACCCTCACCTTAACCTCCTTCCACCTATCGCATTTCCAACGCCCCTCCCCCATCCTCCCTACCTTTTATCTTAGCCTGCTTGGCACACTCTCCTCATTCCTGAAGAAGGGCTCATGCCCGAAACGTCGATTCCCTTGCTCCTTGGATGCTACCTGACCTGCTGTGCTTTTCCAGCAACACAGTTTCAGCTCTAACCTGTGTATGTCCCTAACACCTGTCACTGTAACATAGACACCAGGAGCCTGATCAAACACAACAGGGTTGGAGAATCCTGAATCAGCAGAATTAGAGTTTATTGTTGTGAGTGCTCAAGTACAGGGATACGGGAGTACAGTGACAAGTACAGTACAGTACAGTGTCACTGTACGCGGTACGAAGGACCCAAGTACAAGATCTTAAGTAAAATGTATAAAAATGAAAAAAAAACTGAGGAACCTCGATTATCCGAATATCGGATTATCCGGCGAGATTGCAAGGTCCCAATGCTTGGCTAAACTGCATTATCCGGCATTCAATTATCTGGAATGAAGTACTGCCTGCCCGTGTTCTTCGGATAATCGAGGTTCCTCTAAGTGAAAAGTTGAACGTTGCAGTTCTTGTTATTGTAGTGAATAAGAAATCAAGTTAAAAGTTCCACCTTACAGAAGAGAGGCGAACCTGGAGAGGACCTTGCATTGCCAAAGTGCCTTTCATGACCTTTTCGATGTCCTGAGGTCCTTCCGATTCACGAAATAATTCCTGCAATGTCACAAGCACAGAAAGGAATTGAAGTATCACGTTGCTTCTTGTGTGAGGGTGCTACCCAGTAGGTAATCTGGCCTTGGGAATGGTGACTGAGCGCCTGGGGTAATGCCCCCTGCTGTTTGACCGAGTGCCGTAGGAGCCTTTTCCATCTGGCGGAGGGTTGGAAGGAGTGGGGAGAAGTTGTTTGGGTTGAATTGTCTGATCTGAAGGCTGATACCTCTGGCAGTGCAGCCCTCCCTCATCCCTGCACAGGAACACTTGGCTGCATGAGCTCTGTCGAGTGAGCCTTCTGCTGTCCATCTTCCCTCCCACCACCACCACCCCCCCACGTCCCCCCAGTTCATTGTGGCTACTTTCAGATGAGATGCACGAAAACTCCTCTGTTCATAACACAATCTCCATCACTTCTTTAAAGATGTTGTCAGGGTTGGAGGGTT